>NC_133459.1:39010000-39623750 GCF_048565385.1 Saimiri boliviensis | reverse complement strand
AACCCTTTGCTTCACCAGGAATTCCCAGGGATACGGTCTTCCCTCCCCAAAGGCGCAGGTGCCTGCCAAGGACTTGCTCACTGCTGAGTTCTTGGCAATAGCCAGGTGAGGACATGCCAGAAAGCACCTAGAAAGATGGGCTTTCGAAATCATACAGAAGAAGCCTTAACCCCAGATAGTCACTGAACGTCTCTGAGCCTCATTTTCCTCATCTGTAGAATGGGAGCACAATGCCACCTACCTCTCACTATTGGGCGAGTGAATGAGATTCTGAAGATGAGGAAACAAACCAGATGCTCAGGACACACCAGTCCCCTTCCTGCCCCTCCACCTGTCCCGCACTCTGTGCCCCAGCTGGCCTGGCCTCAGCCTGATAGGCCTCTTCATTTGTTCTCTGCCTTCTCCTCCATTCACTAACAAGCTTTCATCAGCTACCCACCATGTGCTGGTCTTTTTAGGAACTCAGCTGAAGAAGATTTTTTTTTTTTTTTTTTTTTTTTTTTTTTTTTTTTTTTGCGACGGAACCTCACACTGTTGCCAGGGCTAGAGTACAATCCACCTCCCCTGGCCAGCAGGCAGATTTTAAAAAATAGAATCTCTGGCCAGGCCCAGTGGTCCAAGCCTATAATCCCAGCATTCTGGGAGGCAGAGGCAGGAGGATCTCTTGAAGCTGGGAGTTCATCACCAGCCGGCACAACAAAGGGAGACCTTGTCTCTGTTTAAAAAAAAGAAAAAAGAAATCTCATTTCCCTTTCTTATATGGAAAGTCAAGGCAACTTGGGGCAGGAGAAAGAGCAGCAGTGACCATGGCCCATGGGAAATTAGGAGACCAGCTCCCTCATGCTGCCCCTTCCTTGAATTGTCACCCTCTTCCTGGTTGCTCTTTCCCTTCACCTGCCATCCCTCATCACCACCAACCCTCCTCAGCATTCCCTACCGCTGCCACCCACTATTCCACGGCTCCTTCTGTTCAGACATCCTCCGGCAGGGAGGCCTGCCCTGGGTTCCCAGGCAGAATTAACTGTTCCTTCCCCCATGGGTTCTGACCAAAGTGTGTCCTCTCCAGGGCCTCCACCTCTTTGTAGCTTGCAGAGTCTAGCTCATTGCTGGCTGCCATGAATATGGAGAGATGAGAATCGGAAGGGAAGTGGAGGGCCTGAGTCTCCGTTCCAGTTTGGGAAGTTAACAAAAGAATTCCTTCCCGCTCTGTGCCCAGGCTGTGACAATCCCTCCAGAAAGAGAAAAGGTGAGAGGAGAGGAAGTCCGCCAGAATAGGGTCCTTTCTATATTCTTCCAGTGTCTTCCTGTCTCACCTCTTCCCCCCTGTTTTACATCTTGAGGCTGGCTGTCAGCAGCCCATCTCCATTGGCAGGAGGCAGCCAGAATGGGGGAGTTTCCGACTGGGATGCACATTCAAGGACATCAACTTTGCTAGGAGCAGTGGGTCTCCTTGAGGAAAGTTATTTCCTTGTGTGTGAGAGACTTGACCAGATGACTGTAAAGTCCTCCCAGAGGCAATCTTAGGATCCAGAAATGCTGAGATTTCTGGATCTTCGTTTCCAGAATCTATGGCCTGAAATTGTTCTGTCCAACATGATAGCCATGAATTGAGCTGCTGACAGGTGGCTAATCAAAATCGTGGTGTATGGCCGAGTAAGATGGCTCATGCCTGTAATCCCAGCACTTTGGGAGGCCAAGGTGGGCAGATCACCTGAGGTCAGGTGTTGGAGACCAGCCTGGGCAACATGGTGAAACCCTATCTTTACTAAAAAAAACACAAAATTAGCCAGGCATGGTAGCACATGCCTATACTCCCAGCTACTTGGGAGGTTGAGGCAGGAGAATCA
This sequence comes from Saimiri boliviensis, assembly GCF_048565385.1. Lineage (NCBI taxonomy): Eukaryota > Metazoa > Chordata > Mammalia > Primates > Cebidae > Saimiri > Saimiri boliviensis. Next base: position 39,621,903 of record NC_133459.1, on the reverse strand, counting down.
CTTGAACCCGGGAGGCGGAGGTTGCAGTGAGCCAAGATCATGCCACTGTACTCCAGTCTGGGCAACAGGAATGAAACTCCGCCTCAAAAAAAAAATTAAATAAATTATGATTTAAGTAAAAAATACACATCAATTTTCAAAGATCCAGTACAAAAACTGTGAAATGTCTCATTAATAATTTTATATTAATTACAGGTTGAAATGATATTATTTTGGACCTATTGGGTTAAATAAAATTTGTAACTAAAATTAACTTCAGGTGTTTCTTTTTACTTTTTTAAGTGTGGCTACTAGAACATTTCCAATTTCATATGTGACTCATGTTTGTGTGTGTGTGTGTGTGTATATATATATATATATATATATATATATATATATGTATATACATTTCTTTTTGAGACAGAGCCCAGGCTGTAGTGCAATGGTGTCACCTCTACCTCCCAGGTTCAAACAATTCTCATGCCTCAGTCACTCAAGTAGCTGGGATGACAGGCATGTATCACCATGCCTGGCTAATTTTTGTTTGTTTGTTTTGTTTTTTTTTAGTAGGGACAGGATTCCGCCATATTGTCTAGGCTGGTCTCGAACTCCTGGGCTTAAGATCTGCCTGCTTCTGCATGGGAAAGTGTTAGGATGATTACAAGCATGAGCCACTGCACTTGGCCCACATTTATATCTCTGTTTCACAGCACTGTCACCCAAGTAAGCCAAGAATTCCCTGGGCACCTATTAGCTTTAGGGGTGTGAGAGTATCATTCTCTTCATAGGAGAGAAGCAGCAAACCCTTATAAGAAGGTCCTCCTCCCAAATAAAGACTACCCCAATTCTCCTCTTCTGCCTTAAGGCTAGTTGCTGGGAAGGTAAGGAACAGGACCCATCTTCTCATGCTATTCTCCCTCCTTCCACAAAGAAAACAGAATTCAGGCCAGGCACAGTGGCTCAGGTCTGTCTCTAAACCTAGTGCTTTGGGAGGCTATGGTGGGGGTATTACTTGAGGCCAGGAGTTTGAGTCCAGCCTGGTCAAGAAAGTGAGACCCTCATCGCTATAAAAAAAAAAAAAAGAAAGAAAGAAAAAGAAAAATTAGTGGGGCATGAGGGCTCTCTCCTCTAGTCCCAGTCACTCTTGGGACTAAGGGGAGAGGATCACTTGAGCCCAAAATTCGAAGTTACAGTGAGCTATGACTATGTTACTGCACTCCAGCCTGGGTGACAGAGGGAGACCGTCTCTAAAAAAAATAAAAAGAGAAAACAGAATTCAGACAGGACTGGGAAATTCCTTCCCAGTCTTGGCTTCCAGCCCGGCAAGAGCCAGGCTGTCGCACCCAGAGGAAACCCCCAGCTGCCCCTTCCTGCCTGGCCCAACCCTGCCCCCAAAGTCTAAGCCATGCTGGGAGGAAGCTGAGGAACTGCAGGAAGCGTCCTCCTAGCTACCCCATTCCATAGGCCCCAGCCAGAACAGTGCTAGGCTGGGCATTTAAGAGGGCACATGACTCTCCCCCCAGGGAATTTACACACCAGCCAAGGGGGCAGGGCAAACCCACTGAGTAAGTGGAGATGATCACATGGCAGCCTCCGTCTGCTGGGAAACAGCAGGCCTTTAATGAAATGTGGGTAGACGTGTCTCCCTGTGTCTCCCTGCCCCACCTCCACCAATATTCTTTTCCTCATTTTGAGAAGAAAATGAAGATGGGGCACAGTGGTTAATAGGAAAGCCTTAGCACTCCTTCAAACATAAGTTTAAATCCCAGTTCAGCCAGTTGCTTGCTGTGTGACCTTGAGTACTAACATCCCTGACTCTGAAGAAATTCCAACCATTGAATCGAAACTCTCTTTCCAGTGGTGTCCACCCACTGATCCTAGATTTGTTTTCTGAGGTCATCCAGAACCTTCCACTGCCATGGCCTAGTGAGAGACGTTTAGAGGACTGAAGACAGTGTGACTAAGGGCCCCCAGAGACTTCTGTTCTCTGGGTTAGCATTCCAGATATTTCACTGGAGTGCCTCCATTCTGCCCACCCTCAATCCTTTGGAACCCCCCAGGAACTCGATATGAGAGGCAGACCATTGTGGTCATTAAGTGGCTGGGTTCTGGAGTCAGACAGCTGTGGTGTAAGTCCTGGCTGCATCTCTTTTTAGCTGTGTAGTCTTGGGCAAGTTACTTCACCTCTCTGGCTTGTTTTTGGTTTCCTCACTTCAAAGCAGAGACAATAATAGCTCTGATGGGATTGTTGTATTATGAGGATGAAGTCAGTTAATACTTGTTAAGCCTTAAAACAGTGCTTGGGATACAGTTTTGCTCATATATCATCTAGTGTGTGTGTTGTGATGAAGTGCCCTCCCCAGCCCATCACCAGTTGATTGGTCTAGGGATGCTTGACCTAAGCTGGGCCAATGAGTCTTTTCCCAGGGATTTTTAGATCTGAGATGCAGAGAAATGAATCAGTTTTTCTCCATTATCTTGAAGACACAAGCTATAAAACTCAATCTTTTTCTCTGCATCATGAAGAAAATCAATGTGCTATGAAAGAGAAGGAAGCTAATGTGCAGAAAAAAAAGAAAAAAAGACATGAGACAGGACAAGAGAGTCCTTGTTTCAGTTGCTCCTAAATACCAGCTCTATCCCAGCTCTTCTTAAAATGTCATTGTTTGCAACAGTGTTTGCTGACCTCAAATTGTTAGGGCTTAGGGATTAGGGCTTGAGCAGGAATTGTTTATTGGCTCATGATACTATATGCTGCAGGTTGGCTGGGCTCAGCTGGGTGATTCTTCTGCTCATATATCCTGGGCTTATTCATGTAGTTGTAGTCAGCTGATGGCTTAGCCAGAGTTGGATGGTCCAGGGTGGCCTGAAGGTGACCTAACATTTACTATCTGCCATGTTCTAGGTCCTATGGGAAATACAGAGGAGAGAAAATTAATATTTACTGAGTTCCTACTTTGTGTTAGGCCAGTGATGGAAATTTTAGGTGCATTATTGCATTTAATCCTCCTAATCGCCTGTCACATAGCTGTTGTTAATATCATCCCTATTTTACAAATGTGGAAACTGAGATTCCAAGAGAAATAATTTGTCTAAAATTTCAAGACCCAGAGGGACAGAGTTAGAATTCAAGCACAGGATTCCTGAGTGTCTGCAGAGCTCATGCTCTTGCACTGTACCATCCTGCCCTTCCCACCCCAAAGAGTAAAATTTGGCTCTACCTATTTGCATGGCGCCTCAAAAACAAAAAACAAAAAATCTACCCTCATGCTGCTTAAAATGTGGCCAAATGGACTGAGTAGACCCAACATCCAATAGCATCATGTTCAGTGACATTTATTCAGTAAATATTCCCCATACCTATTTTGTACTGGGCATCATGTTAACTACTAGGGATGAGGAAATGACTCAGACACAGGATGCAGCCACAGCAGTGTGGAGGAGGAAATGATTAATCCTGCCTGGTTTGGGCTCAGCATTGACTCGTTTATCAGCCTGACTCTTAAGGAATGGGTGACGCTGGTGAGGAAATGCAGTTCAGAGCATACTCCCCTTCCCACAGATGTGCAAGAAGGTCTCTGAGTCCCAGTTACATGGCAATCAGAGGTCAAGGTCATCATCTGGACAGGTTCAGTGGCTCATGCCTGTAATCCCAGCACTTTGGGAGGCCGAATCAGGAAAATTGCTTGAGGTCAGGAGTTCCAAACCAGCCTTGTCAATATAGTGAAATACTGTATCTAACAATAATAATTTTGAAAAGAGAGGGAAAGAGGAAGGAGGAAGGAGGAGAGATGAACAGGTCCCAGTCAATTACTCCACAGAGTCAGTCTCACACTGAGGCCAGGGGACCAGTCTTTTATACCCCTCACCAGTCTGTCCCCAGGACTGGCAAGGACTAAGGTCAGGGAGATGGGATGCTTCTATTAGGCTGAAGACAATTCTCAAGAGAAGGGGCAGTTGTGATTGTTGGTAGGCTACATCATGGCAGCTGGGAAAGGGGATCTGAACAGGGCAGGAACAGCACCCATTCTGGGGAGTCTCAGTGTACTTACACTGTAATCCACACAAACAACTTTATAGGTACAAGCCAACTCGCTTTTCTCTCTTTTACGTGTTTAAACACAACATTGGGGGCCAAGGCAGGAAGATTGCTTGAGCTCAGGAATTTGATATCAGCTTGGACAACAAGGCAAGACCTCATCTCTACTATAAAAAAAAGAAAAAGAAAGAAGAAAAAAGAAAGAGAGAAAGAAAAGAAAGAAAGAAGAAACAAAGAAAGGAAAGAAGGAAGGAAGGAAGGAAGGAAGGAAGGAAGGAAAAGAAAAAGAAAGGGAAAGAAAAAGAAAGGAATAAAGAAAAGCTAGGTGTGGTGGTGCATGCCTGTAGTCCCAGCTACTCCAGAGGCTGAGGTGGGAGGATGGCTTGAGCCCAGAAGTTCAAGGTTGCAACTTGTGCCATGGCATGTGATTGTGCCATTACTCCAGCCTGGGTGACAGAAAAAGACCCTGTCTCAAAAAAAAAAGCAATATTAAATTATACACTTTTTATATAGTGTAAATACATGCTTTTTCATATACTGCATATAACTATGTAGAGTATGTGAAAACATACCTATTACTATAAGGATTGAACTCAAAAAATTGTAATAAGCTCCTCACTGAATTTTTGCTTTTTTGAGACAGAATCTTGCTCTCTCACCCAGTGGCATGATCTTGGCTCACTGCAGCCTCCATCCCCTGGGTTCAAGCAATTCTCCTGCCTCAGCCTCAGCCTCCCAAGTAGCTGGGACTACAGGCACACACCACTACATTAGGCTAATTTTGTGTCTGTCTGTCTGTGTGTGTGTGTGTGTGTGTGTGTGTGTATGTGTTTAGTAGAAATAGGGTTTCTCTGTGTTTGCCAGGTCTCGAACTCCTGACCTCAAGTGATCCACCCACTTCAGCCTACCAAAGTGCTGGGATTATAGGCATGAGCCACCGCACCCAGCCTCTTTACTGAATTCCTAAGGACTTCATGTGACTTTTGCTTTACCTGCTGATTTTAGAACTTAATGCCCCTGCCTCCTTTACATGAGGTTACACTGCAGCTGGTTGAGCCCCTCCTGCCTTCCCTACTCTCCCTCTTCCACAGGGTCACAGGGTTTTGGTCCTGCTGGGACATGCAGGCTGACCTTCTGGCTCTAGTGGCTTACCATCCCACCCGAGACACAACCCACACTCGTAACTTGGCATCTCAGTGCCCTGATGATCTGACCCTTGCCTACCTGCCTGATGGTCAATGCTCAGCTCACCACCCTCCACCCTCAGGGCCTTTATTCCATTCTTCAAACCTACCAGCTTTTCCTACCCGAGCATTTGCACACACTGCTTTCTTCCTGAACACGTTCCTTCTGTTCTTGGCAGAGTTGGCTCCTCCTCCCCATCAGTTCAACCTATTGTCTGTCACCTGTCAAGGAGGCCATCCCTGACCCCTCTTTCTAACATAAGTTCACATCACCTTGCTTGTTTTCTTCCTAGCCCTTGACAGTTTGTAATTGTTCGGGGTTTTTTTCTACTGAGTTCTTGTCTCTCTTGTCACTAAATTGTAAGCTCCATGATATCACGGAGTGTCTGGTGCACAGAAGGAGCTCAGCAAGTGTTCTTATGAATGAATGAATGAATGAATGAATGAACAAATGAATGAGTTTGCCTCCGTGCCCCAGAAAGTCACCTCAAATCCACTAGCAAAAGAGAAAGTTCCTATAGAAGGAGCATCCCTTTCCTGCTCAGAACACTTCTGCAGTCCCTCCCTACCCACAGAGGCAGGCCCACCACCACTTGCTCAAGCAGGCAAGTGTGGGGCATGAGGTTAAAAGACCCCAGTCCAAGTCCCACTCTTGCCACTTGCTAACGAGGCAACATTAACCAAATCAAGCCTCTCTGAAAATCAATTCCTTTCTGTAAAATGGGAGAAACACCTCTTGCTGTTTCTCCTGGGGTTGCAGTAAGACACAGAAAGCTCTGCACAGATGATTTTCAATGTTCTAAGTCCTGAGTTCTGAGTCTTCACCCTTCAGAACTGATTTCTCCCTCTCTCGACATCCATGCCCATTTTTCCGGCCTCACCCAGCTATTGGTACTTCCTAAACGCCACTCTGTACATTCACACTTTGGTGCTTTCCCTCAAAAGCTGTGCTCTTTGTTTGGAAAGCCCATTTCCTGTCTTCTTCATCTGTCCAGATCCTGACCATCATGAAGTTCCCCTGCCTCTGGGCTCACTTCATCATTGATGTCTGTTTTACAGCAGGGAATGTCTCCCTCACTGCACTCTGAGCCCCTTCTCTGGGTCCGAACTGCTAATCCCATCACCACACTGCACTGCTCCAGCTGGACCAGGACCTGTGCTCAACGAGGGGACTTCACAGTGGAGGAAGACCCCGCTCCACCTTCAAGAGGGCCACCATCTACTGGGATCAGAGAGCCCCCAAGCACTTGACCATTTCTTGCAGGCTAGGAGAGCAGAGTGGTTAGGCACACTTGCATGGATGTCAGACATACCTGGCTTTCAATCTCAGAGTGTGTGGAACAGAAACCTAACTAAAATGGCTTAATTAAATAGGGAGTGTTTTTCTCAAATAGTTAAGAAGACCAAGGTAGGTATCCAGGGCTGCTACAGAGTTTCCATGGTGCATGGAGGGTTCAGCCTTCAACTAGATTTCACTCTGCCTTCCTTGGCATGGGCCATCAATTTTCTTCTCTGTACCTTTGTTCTCATTTGTAACATGGGAATAACAGTATCTTCCTTACAGGGTTGGTTTAAATATTAAATAAGTCAATGTAGATAAAGAGCTTAGAATAGTACCTGGCTTTATATTAAGTGCTCTATAGGCGTTAGCTGTTATTGTTACTATAATTATTTGCTTATGCTGAAAAAATGGCTGCTGTCTTCCAGGCATCACATCCTCATCCCTGGCAGAAAAAGAGGAAAGGCAAAGCACAAAAAGTGAGTGCTGGCTGAAACCATCTGTTGGTTTTTCCCTTCAATTGAGAGGAAATCAATGTAATATAAAATTAACTATTTAAAAATGAACAATTCAGTGGCACTTATTACATTCACCATGTTTGTGCAACCACCAACTCTATCTAGTTCCCAAACTTTTTTTTCTTTTCTTTTTTTTTTTTTTTTTTGAGATGGAGTCTTGCTCTGTAACCCAGGCTGGAGTTCAGTGGCACAATCTTGGTTCACTGCAACCTCCGCCTCCCAGGTCCCAGTTCAAGCAATTCTACCTCAGCCTCCCAAGTAGCTGAGATTGCAGGCACGAGCCACCATGCCTGGCTAATTTTTGTATTTTTTAGTAGAGATGGGTTTCACCATGTTGGCCAGTCTGGTCTTGAACTCCTGACCTAGTGATCCACCTGCCTCAGCCTCCCAAAGTGCTGGGATTACAGGGGTGAGCCACTGTGCCCAGTCTTCAGACATTTTTATCACCCCTAAAGGTGCCCTTGTAGGCATTAAGCAGTTGCTCCCCATTCTCCCTTCTTCTAACACATGATAACCACCAGTCTGCATTCTGTCTCTGTGAGTTTACTCATTGTAGATAATTCCTTGTTTTTTTTTTTTTGTTTTTGTTTTTGTTTTTGTTTTTTTGGAGACAGAGTCTCACTCTGTTACCCAGGCTGGCGTGCAGTGGCATGGTCTTAGCTCACTGCAACCTCCACCTCCTGGGTCCAAGCAATTCTCCTGCCTCAGTCTCCTGAGTATCTGGGATTACAGGTGCCTGTCACCATGCCCAGCTAATTTTTGTATTTTTAATAGAGATGGGATTTCACCATGTTGGCCAGGCTGGTCTTGAACTCCCGACCTCTTGATCCACCTGCCTCAGCTTCCCAAAGCGCTGGGATTGCAGGTGTGAACCACCATGCCCGGCCAATTCCATTTGTTTTTAAAGACCTTTCCGGGAAGTCCCACCCAGCCTTTTCTGCTCATACCTCATTGTCCAGGAATGTGTCTGATTTTGGTCTGGGCACATTGATACCCTAAACAAAATCAACACCTGTCACTCTACATTTTTTTTTTTTCCCTGAGACAGAGTCTTGCTCTGTCATCCAGTCTGGAGAGCAGTGGCACAATCATGGCTCACCATAGCTTCAACCTTCTGGACACAAGCAATCCTCCTGCCTTGGCCTCTCAAAGCACTGGGATTACAAGTGTGATTCACCAGGCCCAGCCTAATTTACTTCTTTATTATGTTTAATTGCTTATCTCTCAACCATCAGAATGTCGACTCCACACTAGCAGGGAACTTCACCTGTTTCACCAGTGCCTGATTCATACTGTATTTCATTAATATGAGGTCTTATCAATTTTAAAAGATTCTTTTTTTTTTTTTTCCGAAACAGGATCTGGCTCTGTTGCCCAGGCTGGAGTGCAGTGGCATGATCTCATCTCACTACAACCTCCACCTCCTGGGCTTAAGCCATCCTCCCACCACAGCCTCTCAAGTAGCTGTTGACTACAGGCGGACACCACCATGCCCAGCTAATTTTTAAATTTTTTGTAGAGACAGCATTTCTCCATGTTGCCCAGGCTGTTCTCCAACTCCTGAGCTAAAATAATCCACTCACCTGGGCCTCCCCAAATACTGGGATTATAGGCATGAGCCACAATGCCTGGCCTAAAAGATTCTTATGTTGGAAAAGTTAAAGTGCGAAAAAAGATTTTTGTATCTTAGAATCAATAGAATCTGGTTGTAGGTTCTCTAAGCATTAAAATGTGGAATGGAGCAAAGCACCGTGGCTCATGCCTATAATCCTAGTGCTTTGGGAGGCCGAGGCTGGAAGACTGCTTGAGCCCAGGAGGTCAAGACTGCGGTGAGCTGCTACTGTGCCACTGCATTCCAGCCTGGGCAACACAGTGAGACTCTGCCTCTAAAACAAAACAAAACAAAAAGTTACTCAGTGTGTTAGTCAATGATAAATGCTGAGAAAAAAAATAGAAAATATAGCAAGGTAAGGCCCATTTGGGGGATGGAACAGAGGCAGGTTGCTATATTAATACACAGTCAATCAGTACCTGTGGGTTTTGCATCTGTGAATTCAACCAATCTCGAGTTGAAAAAAAAAAATGTTTTAAATTGTGTCTAGGCCAGGGGCAGTGGCTCATGCCTGTAATCTCAGAACTTTGGGAAGCCAAGTTGGGAGGATCCTTGAGCCCAGGAGTTCAACACCAGCCTGGGCAATATAGTAACACCACATCTCTAAAATAAAGAAGAATTAGCCAGGCATGGTGGTACATGACTGTAGCCCTGACTCCTTGGGAGCCTGAGGTGGGAGGATCATTTGAGCCTGGAAGGTTGAGGCTGCAGTGAGCTGTGGTCATACCACTGCACTTCAGCCTGGGTGACAGAGCAAAACCCTGTCCAAAAAAAAAAATTATATCTGTACTGAACATGTACAGACTTTTTCCTCTTGTCACTATTCCCTAAACAATAGAGTAGGTGTCCCCAAACTATGGCCCGCAGGCCGCATGCGGCCCCCTGAGGCCATTTATCCGGCCCCCCGCCGCACTTCAGGAAGGGGCACCTGTTTCATTGGTGGTCAGTGAGAGGAGCACAGTATGTGGCGGCCCTCCAACGGTCTGAGGGACAGTGAACTGGCCCCCTGTGTAAAAAGTCTGGGGACACCTGCAATAGAGTACAACAGCTATTTACATAACATTTACAATGTATTCAATATAAGTACTCTAGAGATGATTTAAGGAATACCAAAGGATAATGCATAGATTATATGCAAATACCACATCATTTTATATTGAGAACTTGAGCAAATGAAGATTTTTGTATCCATAGGGAGTCCTAAAACCAATCCCCCATGGATACCAAGGGAGAACTATTGCTGTGTAACAAATTACCCCAACACTGAGCGGTTTAAAACAACATACACTTAGTATGTCAGTTTCTGTGGGTCAGGAATCCAAGAGTCGCTTAGCTAGGTCATTCTGGCTCGGGGTTTCTCCTGAGTTTGCAAACGAGATGTTGGCTGGGGTTGCAGTCATCTGAAAGCTTGATTGGGGCTGGAGGAGCTGCTTCCAAGAGGGCTCACACATACAGCCATTGGCAAAAGGCCTTAATTCCTCACTGACTAATGGCAAGAAGCCTCAGTTCTTTGTCATGTGGGCCTTCCCACAGGGCTGCTTGAGGGTCCTCATGTCCTCACAACATGTCAGCTAACTTTCCCCAGGGGAAGTGATTCCAGAGTGAGAGCAAGGAGGAACCCATATTATCATTTATGACCTAGTCTTGGAAATGACACCATCACTTCTTCTGTATTCTCTTAGCTGGAAGTGAATCACTATGTTTATCCTACATTCAAGGAGAGGGGAATTTAAGGGAGAAGTTTCAAAAAATTTGTGGACGTATTTGAAAACCACTACAATTAAATAGGGTGCTCAGCACAAGAGAAAGGTAATATTGGCCAAGCAGTTATGGAAGGCTCTTTCCTCTGTCTAGAATGCTCTCCTACTCACCTCCATGTCCGCTTGGCCAATTCCTTCACCTCCTTCAAGTCTTTGCTCAAATATTACCTTTCTCTTCTGCTGATATTATTGGGGCAGGAGTACAATGCAGGTAAAGGGGAAAAGAAAGTGCCCTCTAAGAGGCAACGAGCAGAGCTGCCACAAGCCTGTCCTCCATCGCTAGCTGTGTGGCCCTGTGTTCACTTCCCATTCCGAGTCCCAGTTTCCTCCTCTGTGTAATGGGAATGATAGTAGTAACTATTCACAGGTTTATTATGAGAATTAAATAAGACAATATCTGTAAAGCATCCAGCCCATGTGTGGTATACTATATTAAGTAAATATTAACTAATATTATTCTTGTTACAGTCAGGTGCTGTAGCCGCCATCTTTTTTTATTTGTTTTTTATTTTTTTTGAGACTGGGTCTCCCTTTGTCGCCCAGGCTGGAGCGCAGTGGTGTAATCATGGCTCACTCCTGGGCTCAAGTCATCCTCTCGCCCCAGCTTCTCCAGTAGCTGGGACTCCAGGCATGAGCCACTGCATCCAACCTGTAACTTCATTCTTCTCAGCTGAGCATCAGGCACAATGGTGCAGATCATCAGCTGGGGTCTCTTTGAGGACAAGGCCCTTGGGGGATGTGGTATAAATATCTCCCCTCCTCTGCAACATAGAGAAAAAGCAGCAGAGGAGACAAACTCTGCCTGCCAGTCAGCCCAGACCTCAGCATCAGAGAAGCCACCAGGTTTGAGCACAAGTCTGCTAAGCTGGCTGGGGTGGGGGTGGGAGGCGGGAATCGTGGTCAGCTATGGACCAAGAAACCAGCTCAGACGTTCGAGAATGAGATCCTCCCCACACCCTCTCCTGAGCCCATTTCTAGACAGTATTTGCTGAGACCTGTCTGAGCCTCGTCCCTTGCTGAGTACTGGAAATGCAGGAGTCAGCAAGAGCAAAACCCAAGAGGTATCAAATCAAGTGTCCACGCCAGCCAGAACCCGAGGTCCTTGAGGGAGATAGAAGTCACCTGGGGTGGATCCTCCGGTGTGTCCTCAGAAAGGGCATTGGACACAGGGAAGGAGAGGAAAGGCTGCACCCGCACCCAGCAGCACAAAATGGACCTCAGGGCCCAATGCCTTTCACTGGTCAATGCCCACCTGGGCCAAGAACTACTGTGGTCCTGTCTACTCGTGCTTGTAAAGGTGTGGCTTAGGCTAAAAGCAGCTTAGGTGAGTGTGAAAGGCTCTGCTCCAAGGGCTACAAATGTTGCTTCCACTCCTGATTCCATCGCACACACACCACTCACACATGCTCCACATACCCCCCTCAGCAATTCCAATCACTTTCTGGATCTCACTTTCCTTCTCTGTCAGAAAGTCTTTGCTCTAATATAAGAACACAAAGGATAAGGATACTTACTATAAGGGTAGTCAGTTTTTTTGTTTGTTTGTTTGTTTGAGACGGAGTCTCTCTCTGTGGCCCAGGCTGGAGTGCAATGGTGCCATCTTGGCTCACTGCAACCTCTGCCTCCCAGGTTCAAGCAATTCTCCTGCCTCAGCCTCCTGAGTAGCTGAGATTACAGGCACGCACCACCGTGCCTGGCTAATTTTTATATTTTTAGTAAAGACAGGGTTTCACCATATTGGTCAGGCTGGTCTCGAACTCCTGACCTGATGATCTGCCTGCCTCGGCCTCCCAAAGTGCTGGGATTATAGGCGTGAGCCACATGGATAGCAAGTTTTTCTGTGCCTAATGCATTCATTTAATAAATACTAAGTCCCTACCATGTGTCCAGCACTGTTCTGATGCCTTGGAGACTGTGCAGAGTAAAACAATCAATGCCTGTTTTCTCTGGGAGCTGACCCAGTGGTGGCAAATCATTCTCTGAAATACAGTCACGAGTCACTTAACAATGTGGATATGTTCTGAGAAACATGTTGTCAGGTGATTTTATCATTGTGCAAACATCATGGAGTGTACTTCACAAACCCAGATGGCACAGTCTACTATGCACCTAGGCTAGATGGTATGACCTTTTGCTCCTAGGCTACAAACCTGTACAACTTGCTACTGGGCTGAACATCGTGGGCAACCCTAACACAATGGTAAATATTCATGTACCTAAACATAGAAAAGGTACAGTAAAAATATGATATAAAATACAGTATAGGCCAGGCACAGTAGCTCACTCCCGTAATCCTAACACTTTGGGAGGCCAAGGCAGGTGGATCACTTGAGGCCAGGAGTTTGAGACCAGCCTGGCCAACATGGTGAAACCCTGCCTCTACAAAAAATACAAAAATTAGTTGGTCATGATGGCAGGCACCTGTAATCCCAGCTACTCAAGAGGTTGAGGCTTAAGAAGCGCTTGAACCCTGGAGGTGGAGATTGAAGTGAGCTGAGATTGTGCCATTGTTCTCCAGCCTGGGCAGCAGAGAGAGACTGTGACTCAAAAGAAAAACAAACGAAAGAAAAAAGAAGAAAAAAGGTCTAAAAGATAACAAGGAAACTGGTACACCTATATAGGGCACTTGTCACAAATGGAGCTTGCAGGACTCGAGGTTGCTCTGGGTGAGTGAGTGAGTGATGAGTGAACATGAAGGCCTAGGACATTACTGTACACTACTACAGACTTTATAAGCTACACTAAATTTATAAAAAATATTTCTTTCTTTTTAAGACAGAGTTTTGCTCTTGTTGCCCAGGCTGGTGTGCAATAGTGCAATCTCAACTCACTGCAACCTCTGCTTCCCAAGTTTAAGCAATTCTCCTGCCTCAATCTCCTGAGTAGCTGGGATTAAAGGCACCCTCCACCCCACTTGGCTAATTTTGTATTTTTAGTAGAGATGGGGTTTCTCCATGTTGGTCAGGCTGGTCTCAAACTCCCAACCTTAGGTGATCCACCCGCCTTGGCCTCCCAAAGTGGACTTATTGCTTTAATAATAAATTAACCTTAGCTTACCGTAACATATAGTTTTTGTTGTTGTTGTTTTGTTTTGTTTAGTTTTTTTGAGATGGAGTCTCTGTTGCCCAGGCTGGAGTACAGTGGCATGATCTCGGCTCACTTCAACCTCTGCCTTCCGGAAGCGATTCTTCTGCCTCCGTCTTCTGAGTAGCTGGGACTACAGGCATGTGCCACCACACCCGGCTAATTTTTGTATTTTTAGTAGAGACAGGGTTTCACCATATTGGCCAGGCTGGTCTCAAATTCCTGACCGCGTGATCCACCTGCCTCGGCATCCCAAAGTGCTGGGGTTACAGGCATGAGCCACCGTGCCTGGCCCGTTATATATTTTTTAAAACTTTTAAACTTTCTTGTAATAGCACTTAGCTTAAAACACAAACACATTGTACAGCTTTTCCTTCTTTCTATTTATTTTTTGAGGCATCTTGCCCCATTGACCAGGCTAGAGTGCAGTGGCGCCATCTTGGCTTATTGCAACCTCTGACTCCTGAGTTCAAGCAGTTTTCCTGTCTCAGCCTCCAAGTGGCTGGGATTACATGCTTGTGCCAACATGCCGGGCTAATTTTTTGTATTTTCAGTAGAGACGAGGTTTCATCATATTGGCCAGGCTGGTCTTGAACTCCTGACCTCAGGTGATCTGCCCACCTGGGCTTCCCAAAGTACTGGGACTACAGACATGAGCCACCGGCTCTCTTTGTTTTTTTCGAAGACGGGGTCTCACTCTAACTCTGTCACCCAGGCGGGAGTGCTGTGGCACAATCATGGCTCACTGCAGCCTCGACCTCCTAGGCTCAGGTGAACCTCTCACCTTAACCTTCCAAGTAGCTGAAACTACAGGTGCATGCCACCATATTCGACTAATTTTTTTTGTTATTGGTAGATACAAGGTTCTTGCTATGTTGCCCAGGCTAGTTTCAAACACCTGGACTCAAGTGATCCTCCTGCCTCAGCCTCTTAAAGTGTTGGGATTACTGGCATGAGCCACCACACCTAGCCCATTTTATTTCTTTATATCTTTATCCTATAAGTTTCTTTCTATTTTCAAAATTTTTTTGTTGTTAAAAACTAAGACACAAACATACACATTAGCCTGGACCTACCCAGGGTCAGGATCATCAGCCTCACTGTCTCTCACTGTCTTCCACCTCCACACCTTGGCCCACTGGAAGGTCTTCAGAGGCCATAACATGCACACAGCTGTCATCTCCTGTGATAACAGTGTCTTCTGCAATACAGCTAGTGCTCAACTTATGACCACAATTGGTTCCGACAGACCGGTCATAACACGATTTGGTCGTAAGTTGAGTAGGCTATATGTATAGTACTGTGAAATGATGTTATAAAAATCTTTAAGTCATATTTTATCATAATTTTCTTTCATTATTGTTATATAGCATAATTTTCTTTGTTCATTTTATGCCATTTGTATCATCTCTACACCATTTTGTCTCTTATTTTTACATTCGTCAGGTTTAAGTAAAACACTGCATTACCAGTACAACTGGTTTAATATTTGCAAAACATACAAAATTACAGGTGCATACAAAAATACAAAATACAGGTGTAAAAAATACCATAGGAAACATTTTCCCAATTGCAAAACATATCAAAATATATAAACATGTACGAAACATTTTATTGGCCGCTGGTGCTTGGCTGCGGATCGTTGATGTCGTCATCTGAGGCAGCAGTTGGGGTTACCAGAGCTGGTTTTTTCATAAACACGGTGAGCTTTGTCTGAATTGTATGTTTCTTTTTTTCTTCATAAATTTCACGATACAGACGAAACACATCGTGCACCATCCGTTCAATCCTTCATTTTCCTGTCGAGATCGATGGCCTCTCTTTCCTTCTTGGCAGGCTGAGGCATAGACAAAGACAATTTCCTCTTGGTAGACATCTTGGGAGGGGTTTGATGAAAAATATCCAAGACACAAAACACAAATTGCTGTACCGAGTCTGGGATAACAGTTGGAATGGTGCGCGCGGAGATGGTAGCGCTGCGGGAAGCTGGTCCGCACTGTCGCACGCCCAGCTGGGCAACGTTTGCGCTGCCAGACGCGGAGCAGTCGTGGCTAGCAATTGTGGTCGTAACGTCGAACGATTGTAAGTTGCATAGGTCGTAAGTCGAACAATACCTGTACCTCCTAAAGGACCTGCCTGAGGCTGCTTTACAGTTAACTTTTTTTATTAAGTAGAAGGAGTACACTCTAAAATAACAATAAAACATACTGTAAATACATAAACATAGTTGTTTATCATCTTTATCAAATGTACTGTACATAATTGTATGTGCAATTTTTTTTTTTTTTTGAGACAGAGTCTAGCTCTATCACCCAAGCTGGAATGCAGTGGTGCAAACTCAGCCCACTGCAATCTCCACTTCCCGGGTTCAAGTGATTCTTCTGCCTCAGCCTCCAGAGTAGTTGGGATTACAGGCGCCCACCATCACACCCGGCTAATTTTTGCAATTTAGTAGAGACGTGGTTTCACCATGTTGGCCAGGCTGGTCTCAGTCTCCTGACCTCAGGTGATCCACCCACCTCAGCCTCTCGAAGTGCTGGCATTCCAGGCTTGCCACCGCGCCCGGCCTGTGCTATACTTTCATGTGACTGGCAGCGTAGTAGGTTTGTTTACACCAGCGTCACCACAAACACATAATGTGTTGCGTTATGACTTTAGGATCGCTACAAGGTCACTAGGTGATAGGAATTTGTCAGCTCCATTGTAATCTTACAGGACCATTGTCTTGATCCAAATGTAATGCAGTGCATGACTATATGGTGGTAGGTGCTAAGGACAGAAATAAAACAGAGTAAGCAGACAGAGAGGATAGAGGGTGGTCAGGGAAGGTCTTGTGGCTGCCTGAGGGAAGAGCATTCCAGGCAGAGGGCACAGCAAGAGTCTTGAGAAGACAATGTGCTTGGGGCATCCAAGGAGCCTGGAGGAAGTCGTTTATGGAAACTCTAGAAACAAAGGAGGTCCAACCACAGCAACGCTTTCAGAGCAAAAGCCAGATCCTGCCACTCCTCTGCCAAAGTCCTTGCAAGACCCCATGCAGTTGGCCTCCCTCCTACCCTCCTACCCTCCCAGCCCCACTGTGCTCTGTCCACACTCCCTCAGGGCTGTGGCTCACTCCTGCCTAAGGCTTTCCCCTAACTCAGAGGGGGCCTTAACCAGAATCACCTTGCAGGGCTTACTAAAACACAGATGCTGAGCTCCACTTCTGATATAGAAACTAATTTGTGTCTGGAGTGGGGCCCTAGATGTGTATTTCTAATGGGGTCCCTGATAATGCTGACACTTTGGGACTTGTTGCTACAGTTTTAGAAGTGCTGCTCCAGCGTTCCTCTGATGATACGGAGTCTCACTCTGTCATCCAGGCTGGAATACAATGCTGCGATCTCAGCTCAGTGCAAACTCTGCCACCTGGATTCAAGCAATTCTCCTGTCTCAGCCTCCCGAGTAGCTGGGGTTACAGGTGCACACCACCACATCCGGCTAATTTTTGTGTTTTTAGTAGAGATGGGTTTTCACCATATTGGTCTATTGGTCAGGCTGGTCTCAAACTCCTGACCTCAGGTGATCCTCTCACCTTGGCCTCCCAAAGTGCTAGGATTGCAGGTGTGAGCCACCGTGCCCAGCCTTTTTTTTTTTTTTTTAAATAGAGTCTCACTTTGTCACCCAGGCTGGAGTGCGGTGATGCCATCTCGCCTCACTGCAACCTCTGCCTCCTGGGTTCTGGTGATTCTTCTGCCTCAGCCTCCTGATTAGCTAGGAGCCAGGTGCGTACTACCACACCCAGCTAATTTTTGTATTTTTTGTAGTGACAGGGTTTCACTATGTTGGCCAGGCTGGTCTCAAACTCCTCGAATCAAGTGATCCATCCACTTCAGCCTCCCAAAGTGCTGGGATTATAGGCATGAGCCACCACGCCCGGCCCACTTTTGCTCCAGACACCCCATTTCTTTCAAGTCTCTGCTCAAACCCTGAGGTCTCAATGGGGCTTAGGCTGGCCATCCTTTGCAATACTATAACCTGCTCCCTTCCACCCCTGCATCCAGCATCTTTCCTATTCTATTTTTCCTTTTTTCTCCCCTTTCTTTCTTTCTTTTTCTTTCTTTCTCTTTCTTTCCTTCCTTCCTTCCTTCCTCTCTCTGTCTTTCCCTTTCCCTGGCTCAAGTGATTCTCCCACCTCAACCTCCCAAGTAGCAGGGACTACAAGTGCACATCACTCCCGGCTAATTTTTTTATTTTTGCAGAGACAGAGGTCTCAAACTCCTAAGCTCAAGGGATCTGCTTGCCTCGGCCTCCCAAAGTGCTGGGATTACAAGCATGAGCCACCTACCTGGCCTACTTGTTCATTTTTTGAGACAGGATCTCTGCCACCCAGGCTGAAATGCAGTGGCCCCATCATGGCTCACTGCAGCCTCCCCCTCCAGGGCTAAGGTAATCCTCCCACTTCAGCCTCCTGGGTAGCTCAGACTACAAGTACACGTCACCATGCCCAACTAATTTTTTAATTTTTTGTAGGGACAGGGTCTCACTGTTTCCCAGGCTGGTCTTGAATTCCTGGACTCAAGCAATCCCTCTCACTTCCACCTCCCAAAGTGCTGGGATTACAGGTGTGAGCCACCATGCCCAGCCCAGAGTGCCTTTTGAAAATACAGATTCTTATGATTTAAAAATACCCTCAGAGAGTCTGTGTCAGGAAGTTAGGATGGGGCAGAGATTCTTTCTCAAACCCCCCACTCACTCACCCCTTACCCCTCACATCTCCAGTTAAGTGAGGTATGGCCAGGTTTAGGAATTTCTGTGAGAAGCCTTACCTGTAGAGAAAGATTCAGGGGAATAAATTCCAGGGTGTAGCTTCTACACTTTGCAAAAATGTGGCCACACCAATGGTCATTTATCACTTCCCACAAGCTCTCAGGCTGACCAGGAAAGATCACCATCTCCCTTTCACAGAACAGAAAGCTGAGGCCCTGGGGAATCAAGTGACACTCCCCGCTCAACACTCACCAGTCACAGCCTGTTGGTAGTGGAGGTCACACCTCTATGGGTGGCAGAGATATGATTAGAACTTGGGCCTCTGGCTGGGTGCAGTGGCTCATGCCTGTAATCCCAACTCTTTGGAAGGCTGAGGTGGCAGGATCACTTGAGGCCAGGGATTTGAGATCAGCTTGAGACCCTCCTCACCCCCTGCTGCCCGGACTCTATTTAAAAAAAAAAAAAATAAGAAGAAAGAGGAAAAAAAAGACCTTGGGCCTCTGAACTATCACTCTAGGGCTCTCTCTCCCCTCTACGTCAACTGGATAAACTCAAGTTCCAGGAAGTCCCAAGGACGCCACGGGGGGAGGAAGATCAGAGAAGGGAGAGTGTGTGTGTCAATTCGTGGAGGGCAAGGTCTGGGAGGCTGTCTCCTGGCCACGAGAAAGACTCCAGTTGCCCTAGGGCTTGGAAAACACACGGCATTCACAGGCTAACTCTGGCTGCCTGTGACCTCGGGACAGCCACTCTCTCTTTGTGTGCCTCTCCTTATCACCAAAATAGGGCTGATAATCCATGCCCTACCCCCAACAAAATACTTGTAGAATGTAAAGCATTCTAAAAGTCCAAGTTATTATTGCTGTTATCAAGGGAAGGCCCTTCGGGACAGAACTTAAACAGCCTTTCATTCATCTGAGGGACACTTTTGAGCATCTACCACTGCCAGGCACTGTGCTGGGCACTGTATGCACATGCCCTCACTTACCCCTCACAAAGAGAGAGTGCTGCTGTCCTTCACCTTTTACAGATGAAGAAACTGAGGTTCAGTTGAGAGTTGCAATTCATTCCATCATAAGTTCATTCACTCAGCTTTTACTAAAAGCCTGCTCTGGGCCAGGCTCTGGGCCAAGTGCTGAGAAGAAGAAAATGAACAAGTCCTTCAGGAGACATGCCCATAAATTACTTTAATAACAACTCAGTACATGCTTCAACAGACAAGGTGCGGTGGGAAGGAGAAGGGAAGCAACAGGCTCTCCTGGGGGTTATGGAGATGGACTGCTGACCTCCCGCAAGGACCCTGCACCACTAAGGTGCATGCACCCTGTGTAGCTGTGCAATCACAAAGGCTACGAGTCTCACTTGGATCAAGACCAGGAAGCCTCTTCCGCCACTGAGCCTCGGTCTCTATCTGGAAAATTAACAGGTTGTGTGGGCCTGACATCCTGAAGCTCTTGGGGCGCCTAAACCTCTGGCCCGCCCACCCCACCTTCTGGTCAGTACAAGCTCGACCCCAGCCAAGCCTCGAAGCCCAGAGGGCCACACCGAATCCCTCTCGAGGTGCCTAACACCCCGCCCCGGGGCGGTGCTCAGTGCCTGGGGCGGGGGCGGGGATCCAGCAGGGGCGGGGCCAAATCCTAGAAGCGGGTGCACGCCGCCCGCCCAGAAGCGTCTCGCCCAGCCAATGAGCGTCTGAGGGCGGGGAAGCCCCGCCTCTGATTATAAGAGTACGCCGAGCCCGGGGACGCGGCGCGGTGGTTTCGGCGCGCTACCTCGTGCGTGTCTTTGCGACTCGGAGCTGTGACCGCCGGGTGCGCAGGAGTGGGCTGGGCCGGGGCAGGAGTCGGGTTCGGTTTTCCTCCGCCCAGCCGAGCTGCGGGGACCGCACAGTGCCCGGGTCTCCCGCCGCAGAGGAACCGCTGGCCCGGGCCGGGGGAGCCGGCGCTGACCACCGCGTGCTGTCCCCGCAGGCAGCCGGCCCGCCGCCATGGCCGACCACCTGATGCTCGCCGAGGGCTACCGCCTGGTGCAGAAGCCGCCGTCCGCCGCGACTGCCCACGGTCCTCATGCGCTCCGGACTCTACCGCCGTATGCGGGCCCGGGCCTGGACAGCGGGCTGAGGCCGCGGGGGCCTCCGCTGGGGCCTCTGCTGGGGCCGCCGCCCCCACAACCCGGGGCCCTGGCGTACGGGGCCTTCGGGCCGCCGTCCTCCTTCCAGCCCTTTTCGGCAGTGCCTCCGCCGGTCGCGGGCAGCGCGCACCAGCAGCCTGTGGCGACGCTGTGCCCCGGCCGCGCGGCCGCGCCCCCCAGCGCCCCGGGAGGCCCCCCGGCCCTGCAGCCGGCGCCCAGCGCCGCGGCCCTGCCGCCGCCCGCGTACGCCCTGGGCGGCATGGACGCCGAACTCATCGACGAGGAGGCGCTGACGTCGCTGGAGCTGGAGCTCGGGCTGCACCGCGTGCGCGAGCTGCCAGAGCTCTCCCTGGGCCAGAGCGAGTTCGACTGCTTCTGGGACTTGGGATCCGCGCCGCCCGCCGGCTCCGTAAGCTGCTGAGCGCAGCCGGCGCCGGCCCGGCGTCCCCGAGAGGAGAAGGGGCCCGACTGCCCGCCAGACCCCCCACCCAGCGACTGCGCCCCGCGTGCACTCTCCGCGACGGTGGAGGCGGCGGCTGTGTGCGCGGGGCCCAGCGCCGAGCTGGGACCCTGGCGTCCCTCCAGGTCCTGCCTGCTGCGGGAGGACAGTTTGGCTTCACTTCTCTGACTCCAGCCTCGGCGGTAAAGTGAAGGACACTGGACCAGCTTCAGCTTTCGGACTCCGGTTCTTGGATCGTGTCCTCTATCCCTCGCCTCCGTCTCCCCTCCATCTGAGCCATTGCACGCCTCTGCCTGCTGTCCCCTCTCTCCTGGGGATCAGGTCCCCAGAGCCACCATCTCCTGAGCTCCCATCCTGCTGCCTGGGCCCTGCGATTGCTGGGCCTCCCACCTCAAGGAGTGGGAGTGTGTGCAGCCTGAACCCGTGGAGCAGTGCCCTATCTGGCCTCCAAAACCAAAATAAAACTGGGTCACTTTACAGTCTTGCCGTTTTCATTTCCTTGTCATCCCGAGTCCTGACTATACTTAGCTTCCAAAGTCCCAAGTCTGCTGAAGACACTGGATGGCATTGGGGGCCGCAGTGCCCAGGACGGGAAACTGACAGTTTCTTTCAAAAATATCTTGTGGATTGTGCAATTGTTATGTCACAACCTGGAGGACAGAGGCTGCCACTGGGGGTGGGGTAACTGGACTTCCCAGCTCTTAGGGTGGGGGGAGCTTGGTGCTCTGCCAGAGAGGAGCTGGGTGGCACCGAGTTCAGACAGCGTAGCTTTGACCCTGGCTTTCTCCCTTGCCCAAGACACCATCCGTTCAGATTTCTGAGGCTGTTTCCTAGAGGGAGATGGTCCTTGTCTCCTCGGCTGGTTATGCTGCCTTTAGCACAGTGCCAGACACCTGTGCAGTTCTCAGTAAGTGACGGCAATTACTCTACAAATTGGCGCTGGTTTTTTTCCAGGCCCTGTGTCAACCTGATACATGTTCTCGTGGAATCACAGTCCAGGTGGGGGGAGGTGGGTGACAGGCCTGGAAATAAACTAATCTTACTACAAGGAAGACTGTGATGAGTTCTAGAAAACAGTTCTAGGGGAAGATTGTACAGCCAGGACAATAGACCCGCCGACCAGGCACACCCAGAGGAGGGAGCAGTTAGCTATTAATAGTTGGGGTTGGGGTCAGTTCAGGCTTCAGGGAAGTGGTGACATTTGATGTGATGAACGGAGCCTTGAGTGATGAGTGTTTTTAGGAGTTAGAGAAGAGCCCGTTTCAAGACAGGAAAGCACACAAGTCCAAGGAATGTGTGGGGAAAGTATGGGGTGTCTAGAAGGGTCAAGAAAGGTCAGGTGGCTTTACCACAACTTTGTGAGGCAAGAACAGTCCTCATTCTACAGATGAGGGATGTGGAATGTGCCCAGACCTGGCAGGATTTGGCCTGAGACCTGAGCACCAGTGTGAGTACCTGGCCACCCTCTGCTGCTCACTCTGGAAAAATCTGTTGGTGCTTCTGGGATGTGGGAGAAAAGCTGGGAAAGAGATTGAATGCAGGGAGAAGGCTAGGTCAGAGATGCCGCAGACCATGCTAGGACGGTGGTGGGGCATTCTCTAGGAGAGCGTGGATTCCAAGGACTCTGGAAAGGAACACCAGGCTGAGACCTTCTGTCCCCAGCAGTTGGGCTTGGCTCTCATGCCAGGCTTGTTTGTTGATGCGGCCCTCCACCAGTCTGTGTGTTCTCCCAGGCCACACTGTGCTCTGAAGCTACCAGGTTGGGCATGTGGGGGGCGACAGGAGGTGTTTGGCAAATAAGTAAAGGTCTCCCCTAAGTTCATGGAATTTCTAGGACAGGATGAAGAGAGAAAGACTTCTGGGAAGGGATCGGCCTGAGCTCTGGGCTCATAGAGGGTGGCATTTGCCCCGGCTTTGCCTGGAACCCCAGGCCAGCAACAGAAAGAAACCACAGGGCGTGAATTAGGACAGGAGGGTTTGACCCTGAGCTGGACACTGCCCTGATTCCCGTCTCTCTGGGCCTTAGCTTCTACACCAGTAAAACGGGGCTAATATCCCTGCCCTGCTACATTACAAAGCAATAAACCTCACAATTAGTAAGGAACAAATTCAGAGATGGGTTGATAAGCAGTTGGTAAACTCCAAAGTGCTCTCCATATGGAAGGGATTACAACGAAAACCCCAACACCTGCCTCTTTCCAGAGTTCAGGGGGAAGCAGAGGAGGGAGTCCATCTGCTGAGCTCTTCCCTCCTTCATCCCTCCAAAAGAGACTGCGGACAAGTTGGACAGCAGACAGAGGGACAGGGGAGAAGATGAGGCTGGGGCAGCCCACCGCCTGGATCCCCAAGTCCCTGACCCTGTTTGGAGACTTCTTTTTTTTCTTTTTCCAAGATGGAGTTTTGCTCTTGTTGCCCGGACTGGAGTGCAATGACACGATCTCATCTCACTGCAACCTCTGCCTTCCGGGTTCAAGCGATTCTCCTGCCTGAGCTTCCCAAGCAGCTGGGATTACAGGCATGAGCCATCATGCCCAGCTGATTTTGTAATTTTTCTTAGTAGAGATGGGGTTTCTCCATGTTGATCAGGCTGGTCTTGAACTCCCAACCTCAGATGATCCTCCCACCTCAGCCTCCCAAAGTGCTGGGATTACAGGTGTGAGCCACTGTGCCTGTTGGAGACTTCTGACCCTACCATCCCCGACCAGGGGAAGAGAGAGTACGGGTAGAGGCAGTGGGGAGAGCAATGGGTATGTCGTCTGCCCAGGCTGAAGTGCAGTGGCACGATCTCGGCTCACCACCACCTCCACCTCCTGGGTTCAAGTGATTCTCCTGACTCGGCCTCCTGAGTTGCTGGGATTACAGGCATGTGCCACCACGCTCGATTAATTTTGTATTTTTAGTAGATATGAGGTTTCTCCAAGTTGGTCAGGCTGGTCTGGGACTCCTGACCTCAGGTGATCTGCATGCCTCAGCCTCCAAAAGTGCTGGGATTACAGGCGTGAGCTACCGCGACTGGCCCAGAAGCAACTCTTACTGGCTGCCTGACCTCGAGCAAGTCACCACACCTCCTGAGTCTTGGCTCTCCTAAGAGAATCACACAAGCTTCCCGTGGTGCCAACTGGGTGGGTGTCTCTCGCCTCTTCCCTGGGGCTGCCTCCTAAAGCAACTGTTGCCTCTTTGGTCCTGTGTCTTTGGGGTCAGGAATCAGGCTTCCTCAGGGTTGGGAACTGAGTCATGACACAGACATTTTTCCATCCTTTTATTTTCTATCCATATGAAAGTTTCCAGGCTGATAGTCTTTATTTTGAATGATGTTTTGGTTGACTGGATTTTATCAACAAGCTGCCATTTGTGGGATTTTTTTTTTTCCTTCAAGAAAAGTATAACTTCCCTTGAACTTATCTATAAAATGGGAATGCTAGAAGTACTACCCTATAGACCTGCTGTGGAGATTAAACAAGCTAATACAGGTAAAGTATTGAGAGCAGTGTGGTTTGTAGTAAGATACCTTTGGAGATACCTTTGTTTTAGAATCTTAGGAAGGCTATCTTTTAGCCAGCTAGAAAGGAGTTACTCCATCAGCGACACCGTTGCAGGTTGGGTTCCCCAGGGAGCAGACTCTGAGATGACATTCAGCTGGCAAGGGGTGGATTAGGGAGTGCCTTCAGCATCAGCACCTGTGGAAGGGCGGGGAGAGAAGCAGAAGCAAGCTAGGCAGCTACAAAGCAGGCCCAGCAAGAGCCTCGGCCAGCCCTGTTGAGAGCTCTGGAGCTAGAAGGGCCCTTCCGACTTGGCCTGAGTTGGGCCATTTTAATCCTTTATAATCCTGCCTCCATCAGTCATTGGATGTGAGCTGCCCAGGGAAGTGGTGCGACTGTGGGCAAGGCAGCTATCCCCAGGTGAGCCCATCCCTGGAGGAGCTGCCAGGGGATGGCTGCCTACCAGTAGCCTGGCTGGGAAATACGGCCACAGGGATGAGGAGGACAGAGCCCCACCCCAGCCAGCCTCTGGGTGCCCTCCC
The DNA here is from genome assembly GCF_048565385.1 of Saimiri boliviensis. Classification (NCBI taxonomy): domain Eukaryota; kingdom Metazoa; phylum Chordata; class Mammalia; order Primates; family Cebidae; genus Saimiri; species Saimiri boliviensis. Next base: position 39,597,094 of record NC_133459.1, on the reverse strand, counting down.
ACCCTCCACTCCAGCCACCCCAGCCTCCTCATGCACAGTGCCCCTCATGCCACCAAGCCTCTGTTCCTTTGCCTGTTCCATTTCCTCAGCCTGAAAATCCCTCCATGGGGCCTTTTCCACATCCAAAGGCCTATTCGCTTGTGTATCAGAGTTGCTGAGGGGTCCTTCTCCACCGGACTGTAAGGTTCGCCACTGTCCACACCTCCACCCCATGTGTGGCTCAGAGGGCATTAGGAAGTGCTGTGCCAGGCACGGTGGCTCACGCCTGGAATCCCTACCCTCTTGGGGGCTACAGTAATTATTCCTTTTTTTTCTCTTTTCTCTTTCTTTCTTTTTTCCTTTCCCTCCCTCCCTTCCTTTCCTTTTTCCTTCCTTCCTTCCTTCCTTCCTTCCTTCCTTCCTTCCTTCCTTCCTTCCTTCCTTCCTTTCACAGAGTATTGCTCTGTTTCGCAGGCTGCAGTGCAGTGGTGCGATCTCTGCTCACTACAACCTCAGTCTTCTGGGTTCAGCCTCCCAATTAGCTGGGATTACAGGTGTGTGCCACCAGGACCAGCTAACTTTTGTATTTTTAGTAGAGATGGGGTTTCACCATGTTGTCCAGGCTGGTCTCCAGCTCCTGGCCTCAAGAGATCTGCCTACCTTGGGCCTCCCGAAGTGATGGGGTTACAGAATGAGAGCCACTGTGTCAGCCTAAGGTGGTGATTTCATAGACGGGGACACTGGGCAGCACATCACAGTGTTCACCACAAGCACTAGGGTGGGGACTCTGGTCCCCAAGAGCAGGGGCCTCCTTAAATGTGTGCCCTGGGTATCTCTTTTGCCTCGCCTTAGTTTCAGACCCGACTAGCACCTTCCCTATTACAGAACAACACCACAACTTAAATATATCAACCTTATAGGGCTGACGTGATGAGACTCTATATAAAATACCCCACACGTGGTAGATTCTCAATAACTGAGCACTGCTGTCACTATCGTCATCATCATCATCATCAATCCAGGTCAACAGTCATTTATTGAATAAATCAATGAACAGTCTGATCCTAGCCTTTTCCCAGGCAGCTTAAGTGGTTTAGCTGATTACTAAGTAATCCTCTTGAATTCCTTAATCCATCCTGGCCTAACTCTTCATGCCACCCTGTTGTTAGAAGTGCTGGGTCAAGATTAGTGCCACCTATAAGACCAAATAAGTGCTTACGGGGTGCCTACTGTGTGCAGGCGTGGTGGGAACTGACGGGGAGTGCCCCGTGGGTGCTCTTTCCTTTCCAGTCTCTCCTTTAATCACTGCCCAACCCTGTAAATAGCACTTCTAGGTAGTTTATCCCCATTCCAGAGGTCAGAAAACTCGGGCACGGAGTGAATCACTCCAAGTCACACCCCAGTAAGATGTGAGGTAAGCATGTCCACCCCACCCTATCTGAGGCCTGTCCCCTCCCCAGCCAATCCAGCCAAGGACCTGAGCCTGGCTGGGATGAGAGCAGAGTCCCAGATCCGGTCTGCCACTCTGAGGCCATGAGCTGCGGAGGAAGTTACTCAGCCTTCTTAGTCCTCGACTTCTTCTTCCATCCAATGGGGAGAATAATTCCAACATCCAAAGAATGTGTGTGCAAACATTCATGAGTGTGCCCTGATGGACAGAAGAAATAAAGGAAGCTACTCTGAGTGCAGTCCCCTCACCTGTCAAATGGAGACACCACAGGCTTCTTGTGAGAATGAACCAAGATGATGTTAAGTGCCTGCCCCGTGAGCTGCTCTGGTGTTGCTGTGGCTGGGAAATATGGCCACAGGGATGAGGAGGACAGAGCCCCACCCGAGCCAGCCTCTGGGTGCCCTCCCACCCTCCACTCCAGCCACCCCAGCCTCCTCATGCACAATGCCCCTCATGCCACCAAGCCTCTGTTCCTTTGCCTGTTCCATTTCCTCAGCCTGAAAATCCCTCCATGGGGCCTTTTCCACATCCAAAGGCCTATTCACTTGTGTATCAGAGTTGCCGAGGGGTCCTTCTCCACCGGACTGTAAGGTTCACCACTGTCCACACCTCCACCCCATGTGTGGCTCAGAGGGCATTAGGAAGTGCTGTGCCAGGCACGGTGGCTCACGCCTGGAATCCCAGCACTTTGGGAGGCTGAGGTGGGAGGATCACTTGAGTCCAGGAAAATTTTAATAAATTTTAAATTTAAAATTTCATTTTTTATGTATGAGGTGTAGTTAACACTAAGGTTGGTAAAACAAATTTTCAGCATAAATTTTTAAAAATAAAAATAGGCTGTGAGCGATGGCTCATGCCTGTAATCCCAGCATTTTGGGAGGCTAAGGCAGGTGGATCAGGCTGGTTTCAGGAGTTTGATACCAGCCTGGCCAACATGGTGAAACCCCATCTCTATTAAAAATACAAAATTAGCCAGGCGTGGTGGTGGGTGCCTGTAATCCCAGCTACTCGGGAGGCTGACGCAGGGGAGTGGCTTGAACCCGGGAGGTGGAGGTTGGAGTGAACTGAGATAGCAACATTGCACTCCAGCCTGGGCAACAAGAGCAACACTCTATCTTTAAAAAAATAAAAATGAAATAAAAAATAAAAATAAATAAAAATAAAATATTATAATCCTATTTACGTAGAAAAAGATGCATATTATGTATATGTAGGTAAAATGTATGTAATATAATGGAATCATGTGCACGTTTGAACACTCTTGGGGGGGGGATCTCTCTTTTTCCTCTCCACTTCTTACATCATTTGAAAATTATTTTTGCCTTAAGTGTATATTTATTTTGACTAAAAACAATACATTTGAAACAAAATGATTGATCCACACCCTCTCTCGGGCTAGGGCAGTCTGCTGTCCAACATGCCCATTTTATGGCAAAGCCCTAAGCCTGAGCGTCTCCGTGGGAAGAGACATAGGAATGAGTTCCGCTGGAGACCACCCTCCAATGGGCTATGGACTCCCTGCTCTGTCCCTGGCCACACTGCTGCTTCACAGAGACACCTGGACTTGAGGTTCATGGGTGTCTACCCTCCCCCACTCTACAAATAAGAACGACGCCCAGCCAGGTGGAGTGGCTCACACATGTCATCCCAGCATTCTGGGAGGCAGAGGCGGATGGATCACTTGAGGTTAGGACCAGCATGGCCAACTTGGTGAAACCCCGTCTCTACTAAAAATACAAAAATTAGCCAGGCATGGTGGCAGGCACCTGTAATCCCAGCTACTCGGGAGGTTGAGGCCGGACAATTGCTTGAACCCAGAAGGCAGAGGTTGCAGTGAGCCGTGATGGTGCTGTTGCACTCCGGCCTGGGTGACAAGAGTGAAACTCTGTCTCAAAAAAACCTTAGAACTTTGGATCTCACGCAGACTTCACTGGGCCCTGTACTCAGCCCCCTGTTTTAGTGTAGGGGGGCTTTTGCCATGTTACCCAGACTAGTCTCGAACTCCTGGGCTCAAATGATCTGCTCGCCTCGGCCTCCCAAAGTGCTGTGATTGCACGCAGGAGCCAGTGCGCCCGGCCGAGCTTCTGGATTCATATGAAGGACAGGGGTGTTCTGGCTCTCCTCAGAGATGTCTGTGGAGTGGTGCTTCAGCCTCTCCTGAGACAGCAACACAGGCAGGCTAGCAGCAGGGCCTGAGAGTCTTGGCGTCAGACCCGGACTTGTCTCTCAGTCCCTGCTGCTAGCTTGAATTTTTCAGACCCTTCTGGGTTTGAATCTGGCTTCAAACTACATACATGACATTTGGCAAAGCCACTTTACCACCGTTAGCCTCTGTTTTTGTTTCTAAGCTAAAATATGTTCCAATACTTACACACTCAACAGATGGGATTAAATGAGCTATTGGCTTATGTACTTAGCACAGTGCCTGGCATGCAGTAAGTTCCCAACAGCGATCACTGTTTCCAACTTGGCACAGCAGTGCTGAGCCAACAGTAGCTGTTAGCACGTCCAGAGAAGGGGTCCAGGGTGGGGAGGGAGGACTTCAAACCGTGTCCCATGCAATTGGCTGAAGGACAGAGCTCTTCAGCCAGCAGAGAAAGACCCAAGGGCAGAAGTGGGCGTGGGCTATGTATGCCTTCCAGGATTTAGTCACCCTTCTCTTGGTAAAAGGTTTCCCCAAAATTCCTTTGGGAAACCACCTCTCCTTCATTGATAGCCCATGTAATGTGGGTAAGTTTGCCTGTTCCCGTGTATATGATTCAAAATAAAATACTATTAAGCTGTAAAATTAGCGTAAGGAAGTCCCAAATTTTTCTGTGACTATTTTGCAATCGCTATGCTTTATCTCCTTCTCCTCCTCTTCCTCTTTTTCTTCTTCACATCAAAGTCTTTCAAATTTGCTGCCAGTACCTTAAACATGTGAGCTGTCTGCTTCTTAGGGAATTCAGTACTGACTCATAATATCTCACCTGACTCGCGGTAATCCAAGTTAGCGCATTGCTATTCCAGGTTATACAGATGAGGGAACTGAGGCTTATAGAGGTGAAGTGACTTGCCTGCTACCACACAGCTAGTAATTCACTGAGTTAAAACATTTAACATTACGTTACACACAGTAAGAGATATTTAAGTGTTAGCTGCTACATCAAAGAGAACAAGAAAAATGGTTTTTGTTTTGTTTTGTTTGAGACAGAGTCTCACTCTGGAGTGCAGTGGCACAATCACAGCTCACTGCAGCCTTGAATTCCGTGGGCTCAAGCAATCCTCCTGTCTCAGCCTCCTGCGTAAGTGGGACTACAGGCACATACCACCACACCCGGTTAATGTTTAAATTTTTGTAAAAATGAAGCCCCACTATGTCGCCCAGGCTGATCTCAAATTCTTGGGCTCAAATGATCCCCCTCCCTGGGCCTCCCAAAGTGCTGGGATTACAGGCATGAGCCACTGTACCCGGCCCAGAAAAGTATTAAAGTGGCTTGTAGAGCAGAAAAGACTTCTTTCTGGTTCCACTCAGTCACTTAGACCCAGATGGCTTTTGCTTTTTATTGCTCTCCTTTTCATGACTCCAACCTCGTGGGCCAAGATGTCTACTCAAAGTCCAAGCTGGCTTCTTTTTCTCTTCTTTTTCTGCAGAGTGGAAGCTGGGTCCTGTCTGGTTCTCAGGAATATGAGAGTGAGGAGGTGGGCACACCCAGTGTTCTAAGGCCCAGTGACACGTCACTTCTCAGATTTTCTTGACAAGAATTTAATTACATGACCACATTTTGCTGTAAGGCAGGCTGGGAAATATGGTTTCTAGCTGGCGATCCCGTGTTTATCAGTAACTTACTTACTCTGGGAGAGGGGCAGTGGACTTTGGTAGATAACCAGCAGCCTCCACCACCTTGCTGATGGTAATCAGTGGCTCAGCTGAGATGAGAACGCAAGTCTCCTGTGCCCCATAATACTTGGTGCAGGTGGAGAAGATATCAGAGATCTGAGTCCTACATAAAGAGAATTGTTGGCTGGGCGCAATGGCTCATGCCTGTAATCCCAACCCTTTGGGAGGCCAAGGTAGGCAGATCACCTGAGGTCAGGAGTTCGAGAGCAGCCTGGTTAACATGGTGAAAACCCGTCTCTACTAGAAATACAAAAATTAGCCGGATGTGGTGATGCATAGTCCCAGCTACTCAGGAGGCTGAGGCTTGAGAATTGCTTGAACCCTGCCAGCAGAGGTTGCAGTGAGCCGAGATCGCACCACTGCACTCCATCCTGGGTGGCAGAGCAAGACTGTCTCAAAAAAAAAAAAAAAAAAGAACTGTTTAGATTTAGTGAACCTGGTAGCAGTCAGTTATTACTATGAATGCCCATCTGTGGCAACCCACTTCCCTTCTTTGAGTCTCAGTTTCCTTGTCTGTAAAATGGGGATTGTAAGGGGCCTTACCCATGAGTTGCTGCTGTGAAAACGCTGACCAAAGTTCATGACACATACTAGGTATTTATATAGTGGGAAGGATGGGGTAAAATTTGAACGTGAGCATGTGAAAGAAGGAAATTCTAAGGGAGGTGACAATGTGTGCAAACGCCAAGTGACATGAATGAATAAGGCTTTACTGGGCAATATGTGCAGGGTGGTTAGTGTGTAGGGTGGATGGTCAGTGGGGCAAGCAGTGTGCTTGGAGTAAGCAAGGGTCAAAGGGGGTGACCTTTAGTGGCAGGCTGAGGAGGTTGAACGTATCCTGTTAGTAATGGGGAGATACCGGACGACATGAGCAGAGGGGAAACAGAGTTGGGTTTGTGTTTTGGAAAGGTCAGTCCGGCTGTGGTGAGTAGAATGGGTTTGAGAGGGGCATGTGGGGGTAATGGAGAATCCTGAGAAAGTATGGAATGCAATGTCTAGCGTAAATGGATATTCTTTTGCTGAATGAATGACTGTGTCTCGATTACTTAGGATTAAGCACATGGCCTTGAGTGACAGAACAACAGTAGCTTAAAAAAAAAGAACCAGGTAAGTGGTTCTCCATGGCGTCAGCATCCAGGCCCCACCACCTTGTTGCTTTGCCGTTCGTGGGTTAGACCTCATGATTCAAAAAGGCTGCTTGAGCTACCATATCAACATTCCAGCCAGAAAAAAAGGAGAAAAGAGGAGAAGTAAACTTTCTGGAAGTTATCCACCCCTAACTATAAGAGAGGCTCAGAAATGCAGGCTTTATTCTGGGTGGCCATGTGTCTAAGTAGAAGTTAGAGGTTCTGCTACTGAGGAAGAAGATGGGAGTGGATCCTGCAGTAATGATAATGACCTACTGATGTGGAGGCTACAGGAAAGGAGCCGAAAACGATTCCCAGGGGTGTGGCTTGGGGGACAGAGTGACTCTTCCGTGACGTGAGTCCTAGCAGGAAGAGCAGGCTGTAGGGAGCAGGGCGGATCAGGATGTATACATTGGGCCATCCAAGGTGGGCGTCTAGGAGGAAGAGGGCCAGGTAAATGGGTTCGGAGCTCAGGAATTAGGTCTGGACTGACAATAAGTTTGTTTGGGAGGTATTAGCACATCCATGGTTGCCAGGGTAATGATGGTGCCAAGTGATAAAAGCAGGTGGCCAAGGACAGAACCTTGTTCAGAGGCTGATAAGGAGCCCCTGGGGAGGTGGAAGAGAAACAGCAGAAAGGTGTCCTGAAATCCCAGGGAGATGTTTCCCAAAGGAGGGTGTGGTCAGGGGTTCCTAATGCTGCCGAAAAGTCACGTAAAGTGAGGACTAAAAAGAGGTGGTTCAATTGGACAATCAGAAAGTCAAATGACTTTGCCAGGGCAATTTCAGGGGAGTGGAGAGGCAGAAGTCAAGACGCCATGGTCAGTGGGAAATGGAAAAAGAGGAAATCGGGTCAAAAAAGGTAGGTGAATTGTTTAAAGGATCTTTTTGGACCTTAGTGTTTCCATGGGTCAAGTGACTCATGTCTGGGGCTTCTTTGCTGCACTTTTTACCGGACTTAAAGCGTGGAAAGTGTCTCTACCCTTGGGTTCTGCCTGGACAGCACCGGCTTGAGATGGGATGCAATACCTACCTTTTCTCGGCAGGTGGCAGCACCACACCAAGGGATGCCACCTGTGCCAACACATGACCAACACCAAATACACATTGCCCATCAGTGTATTTTCAGGGAAATGAAGCTTAGGTCCCCAAACACCAAAGCTTTGGGGTTTTTGTTGTTGTTGTTGTCGTCGTTGTTGTCGTTGTTGTTGTTGCCATTTTAGATGGAAGCCTTTAGTAGAGAAAAGTGAATGGAGCTTTCTGTTCAAATCCTGGCTCTGTCACTTACCGGCTCTGCAGCCTTGAGCAAGCCCTCTCACACACACAAGCCTGCTTCCTGGTTGGCCTATTGGGGATGAGAACAAACCCCAAACCACCTCATGATGTCACGGTGAGCTTCTAACAAGTGCGCTTGCTTGTGTCGGATGTTCCTGTGGACAGACTCGAGGCTGGAGTGGACCAGCGAGGATGGACTCAGAAGCAGAGAGAGGGGACGAGGCCAGCGCGGCCATGGGGAGGGGCACCTGTGGACTTTCCAAGGACTGCACAGAACACTGCCGTTGGAGTCAGGAAAGTTGGGTTCAGATTTTGCAGGCGAGGGAACCGAGGGACACACATGACTCTCCCAGGGTCATAACCCTCAAACAGGCAAAGCAGAGGCACCAAAACCAAACTTCAGAAAAAGAATTTGATGCATAATATTTTTGAAAAAAAAAAAAAAGAGTTGTCGCATGGGAAAAATCTGAATTTTGTGGAGCTTCTTTACCATTGCTGTGTGGTTTCATGGCGTTTGCTGCACTTCACTCCCCCGGTCCCCGTTTAATGCCCACATTTGAGAGCACCCCTGTGTCTGCTCCTCCCCTCTAAGAGGACATGGGGAAGGTTAAGCATATAAGGGGAGGAGCGGAGGACGCCATCCAGTCACAGGCCTGGGGGTCAAGAGACTCAGCTCAGCTCTGGGCTCTGCCTCGGCTTCCTGGGCCTCAGTTTCCCCATCTGCAAAATGAGATTGTGGGACCAGTGTTCCCTTGGGAGCCTTGGCCGACTTTTTATGAGGGCTTTTGGTTTCTCTTTGAGCTTCCCTGACCATCTTCCCGAAAAACACCCCCCCACAACACGGCCACTATTCCATTTCCATGTTATTGCCTCCCCGGCACTTACCCCCTGAAATTATCTTGCTTTTGTTTGTTTTATGTCTAGACAGTAATCTGCTGTCTACTCCACGTGAGCAGGGACTTTGTGAGTGAGCTGCTATGACCTTGGCACCCAGAATAGTACTTGGCATGTACTAGAAATGAACAAACAATTGTCGAATAAGCGAATGAAGGGCAGAGAACACAGCTCCTTATTCTCTGAGACAAGTCCTGGAGTTCCCTGGTGTCAACTGCTCAGCTCTGCCGCACCTATTTCTTCTCTCGCTTTCGGACGCGCTGAACCTAACTAAGCACCTTCAGGTGAGGTGGCCTGGCCCCAAAAGTCCAGCCTGTTTTCTGGCTCCAGACAACTCCAAGCCAAGGTCTTTACTGACACCTTGTGGCTATGGGGACACATAACAGGGACTGGGAGTGTTCTCAGTGGGAGATGATCCATCCCAGGTGACCCTGCTTCCCTCCCTTTCAGCCAGCATATGTGGATCACCTGTATGCCCACCCTTGCTCTGGGGACAGTGACAACCCCAGCAGATGTGTATCTCTTCTTTTTTAGAGACAGGGTCTCACTCTGTCTCCTAGGTTGGAGTGCAGTGGCGTGATCATAACTCACTACAACATTGAACTCCTGGGATCAAGCAATCCACCCTCCTCAGCCTCCCGAAGTGTTGAGATTTACAGGTGTGGGCCACCGTGAACTGGCCACAGATGTGTTTCGTGCCTTCCAGGAGCTGAAGTCACACCAGGGGAAGGAGAGAGATCATGGGGTCCAGGAGAGGATTTAGGGGAAGTCTGGCAGGAGAGAGTGGGAAGTAAGGGCAGACCCCATGGGAGTTCTGGGCAGGCAGGGCAGCTTGGGTCTCAGGCCTCAGATCTTCCTGCCAGGGAATCTGTCTGACAGCAATCTTCCCACCTCTTCCAGGAAATCCTTCAGGTGTCCCACTCATTTTAGAGCCTGTTTGGGAAAAAAGAAAGAAAAGAGGACATGCCTAGTGCCCAGAGAAGCCATTTGGGACAAAAACAAAGATGTTTAAGGAGGATTTATTATTATTATTATTATTATTATTATTATTATTTTGAGATGGAATCTAGCTCTGTCACCCAGGCTGGAATGCAGTGGCATGATCTCGGCTCACTGCAACCTCCGCCTCCCAGGTTCAATCGATTCTCCTGCCTCAGCCTCCCGAGTAGCTGGGGGTGCCCACCACCACACCCAACTAATTTTTGTATTTTTAGTAGAGACAGGGTATCACTGTGTTGGCCAGGCTGGTCTCAAACTCCTGACCTCGTGATCTACCACCTTGACCTCCCAAAGTTCTGGGATTACAAGCATGAGCCATCATGCCCAGCCTTAAGGAGGGTTTTTAAAATCCTCTGTGATATACCGTAATGTAAATTTTCAATGACATCACTTCCAGCAAAATCCACCTTACCAGCTGTCTTAGCCGGGTCTTGCTGTGATAACGCCATGAAGAAAACAAACCCCCAGTCTCAGCGGCCTACAAAATCAAGGATTCTTTCACACTGCTAAGTCTCCAAGTCAGCTGCAGTTCAGCAGATGCTGGCCGGGCTAGGCTGGACTCTCATCTGAGTTTAGGTCAGGTATGCTCCACATGGCTGCGTCTGGACCCAGGATGAAGAAACAACGGCTATCCGAGGCTCTTGAGGTGGAAGAACTTGCCATGACTCTGTGGCCTCCGCCTGAAAGCAGCATACTGTCCTTCCTTCCTACCTTTGATTGGCCAAAATAAATCCCACGGCCAAGCCCAAAGTCAGTGCGGTGGTAGAGTGGAGGCAATGGGGCTCCACCCAGATCCACCCTTCAGAGCCTGCTGGGAATCTGCTGCTGGCTCACAACCATGTCACTCACTGGGAATTGCACTTGACCTCGGGTGAGGGAACTGCGTCACCCAAAGTCATGGCCGTGATTGGCCGATAACTGGCGGATGATTTCCTTTGAAGGAAAACAAAGGTCTGCCTTCTTCCTTCAGTTCCGCACAACTCTTCAGGGATAGATGAATTCCAGGGCTCCTGAGGATCAGCAGCTACCTCAGTTGCCATCACATAGTAAATCAACCTCTCCTTTTGCCTAATCCTATCTCCTGCCCTCCTTACAGATGAATCTCCTGAGCACACTCCCCCAAAAACCTTCTGCACACCACTCTCTGTCTCAGAATCGGTTTCCAGGAAACCTACTGTAAGACAGATAGGCAAGTACACACCATGCAAGGGTAACCATGGCGATGGCAAGGAGAAAGGAAGACTTGCAGACAAGGAATACAATCTACTACAATAGTTACATAAAGAATGCATCATGGAGACAGATCTGATGATATATTTTGCCTGCAGGAAAGTGCTAGGCACATGCTCAATGTGTATGCCAGGGAGAATCGAGACCACCTCTGGGAGGTCCCCATTTTTGGTTGCACTGATCATATTTTATATATTCAGATTCCAAATAGGTTACGTTGTAGCAGAGGTTCCTGGGCCTTCCAAAAAAGAGTTTTCAAATCACTTGTTTCCATGATGTCTATACCATTGTCCACCTTTGCCAGCTGGGATGGGGCAACACCCAGTGATTCTCAGCCCCTGTGCATTTACAACAAAAAGTGCGTCAGGTTGGCAGGTGAAACTCCCACTCCAGGTATCATTGGCTGAATTGTGCCCCTCCCAAATTCATATGCTGAAGCTCTAACTCTCAGTACCTCCAAGTGTGACAGCATTTGGAGATAGGGCCTTTAAAGAGGTAATTGAGTTAAAATGGATTTGTTAGGGTGAGCTCTAATCCAATGAGAAGAGGCGATAAACACATCAAGCAAAAACCAACCCCATTAAAAAGTGAGCAAAGTGGGCTCGGCAGCTCACATCTGTAATCTGAGCACTTTGGGAGGCCAAGGTGGGTGGATCACAAGGTCAGGAGTTCAAGAACAGCCTGGCCAAGATGTGAAACCCCGTCTCTACTAAAAATACAAAAAGTAGCCAGGTGTGGTGGCGGGCACCCATAATTCTCAGGAGACTGAGGCAGAGAATTGCTTAAATCTGGGAGGTGGAAGTTGCAGTGAGCAGAGATGGTGCCACTGCACTCCAACCTGGGTGACAGAGGGAGACTTCATCTCAAAAAAAAAAAAAAAAAAAAAAAAGTGAGCAAAGGATATGAACGAAGAAGACATTTCTTCTCAAAAGAAGACATACTAATGTGCAAAAACCATGAAAAAATGCTCACCATCAATCATCACTAATCATCACAAAAATGCAAATGTAAACTACCATGAGATACCATCTCACACTAGTCAGAATGGCCATTATTAAAAAGTCAAAAAATAACCAACCTTGGCGGGGTTACAGAGGAAAGGGAATGATTATACATTCTTGGTGGGAATGTGAATTAGTTAAGCAATTTGGAGATTTCTCAGAGAACTAAATATAGAACACCCATGGCATCCAGCAATCTCATTACTAGGCATACACCCAAAGGAAAATAAACCATTCTATCAAAAAACACATGCATCTGTATGTTCATTGTTGCACTCTTCACAATAGCAAATACATGGAATCGACCTACATGTCCATCAATGGTGGACCGTATAAAGAAAATGTGGTTCATATACACCATGGAATACTACACGGCCATAAAAAAAGAATGAGATCGTGTCCTTTGCAGCAACATGAGCAGCTGAAGACCGTGATCCTAAACCAACTAATGCAGAAACAGAAAACAAAATACTGCATGTTGTCACTTATAAATGGGAGCTAAACATCAGTTACACATAGACAGAAAGATAGCAACAATTGAGCTGGAGACCACAAGAAGGGAGAGGGAGGGAGGGGATCAATTTCTTGGGTTCTGTGCTGACTATCTGGGTGATGGGTTCCGTCGCATCCCAAACCTCAGCATCATGCAATATACTTTTGTAACAAACCCACACATGTACCCCTAAATCAAAAATAAAACTCGAAAAAAGAGAAAAAAAGAAAAATAGCAGCACAGAGAAGAAGAACAGGAGGAGGAGATGACGAGGACACAGAGAGAGACCTCAGACCTGGGTACACAGAGAAAAGAGACAATCATGTAAAGACACCAGAAGAATGCAGCGTCTACAATTGAAGGAGCGAGGCCTCAGAGTGAAGCCAACCCTGCTGATACCTTGGTCTTGCATTCCCAGCCTCCAGAACTTTGACCCTGTCATCGTGGATCTTTGCTGTTTAGACCTCCCAGTCCATGATATTTGCCACACCAGCCCACACAGACCAACACACCATGGTAGCAGCTCTCACAGTCCTGCCATACACAGAGGTGGGTGACAGGGGAAGATGTGCCCCTCAACTTCTCAGAGGGAAAACAAAACTGTTTAAACAATTGGAGCTGTCAAAAGTACGTGAAATATGGCCGGGCACAGTGGCTCATGCCTGTAATCCCAGCACTTTGGGAGGCAGAGGCAGGAGGATCACCTGAGGTCGGCAGTTCAAGACCAGCCTGGCCAACATGGTGAAACCCCATCTCTACTTAAAAAAAAAAAAAAAAAGTGCAAAAAGTGCATGAAATAGATTATCAAGAGAAATAACTGCATGGGTTTTTGTTTTTTGTTTTTTGTTTTTTGATCTGCAAGAGTGTAAATATCACAACATATTCAAAGTACCCAACCAAGTGAGCTGAGCCCCTTGGTATAGCTTCTGAGCCTGGGCCTCCAGAGGCCTGATAGCGTCTGCGTTTGCCCTCTTGCCATATGAAGAAGCCCAGTCTAATCTACTGGAGGATGAGAAGCTCCATGGAACACAGACGAGCCATCCTGCCTGCAGACCAACTCACACCAGATTCCAGACACGTGGGGAAGGCCCTCTTGAGCCATCTATCCCCTGTGGATGCCAGATGATTGCAAGCACATTATTGAGCCCAGGTGGGACCAGCAGAACTCTTCCTCTGAGTTCAGCCCAAATTGCTGACCAACAGAATCAAGAGTAAATAAAATAAAATCGTTGTTATTTTAAATCATTAAGGTTTTTTGTTTGTTTGTTTGTTTGAGTCTTGCTCTGTTGCCCAGGCTGGAGCGCAATGGCATAATCTTGGCTCACTGCAACCTCCCCCTCCCAGGTTCAAGCAATTCTCTTCCTCAGCCTCCCGAGTGGCTGGAAGTATAGGAGCACACCACCACACCCAGCTAATCTTTGTATTTTTTAGGAGATGGGGTTTCACCATGCTGACCAGGCTGGTCTCAAACTCCTGGCCTCAAGTGATCCACCTGCCTGGGCCTCCCAAAGTGCTGGAATTATAGGCATGAGCCACTGCATCTGGCCTAAACCATTAAGTTTTAAATAAGTTGTTACAAAGCAATAGACAAATGACACACCAAGCTAAAACTGTATCTGCTGTCAAGGCCGTATTTGATGACAGTTTGGGGACTCCCAGAGCCACCTGCAAACTCTCCTTGCTGAGCCAGGCAAACTTCGAAGATAAACAGTAGCTTGCGCATTGGTTAATTCTGCATCTGTTTCCACCAGGGGCTGGATGACCTCAGGGCTGTAACTTGTTCTCCTGTGTCTGTTCATCCTGTATATTGTGCTGAGCCAGGGTCTGGCATACAGCAGGTGCTCAATAGACATTTAACTCAATTAGTGAAATGCCAGGGGACTTGTTCAGGTTACCAGCACCTCCTGCTCGTGTTACTGCAACAGTCTCCTACCTGCTCTTCCCACACCCACACTTGCTCCCTCAAACGCATCTTCCATCCCAGGAAAAACACTTGCTAAAATACAAATCTACCCCAGCGTGCTCCCTGAGAAAAATCTTGTATTGTCTCTCCACTGCCATCATGGTTAAGTCCCACCTCTTTGGAATGATTTAGGAAATCCTGCAAACCTTGACCCCTAATTCTAAAGTCCCATCTTGCACCCCTCTCTCCCTTGCTCTCTGGGCCCAGCCACAGGGATTTCTTTCTATTCCTTTCACGCACCACGCTCCCTGTGCCTCTGGACCTCGTCACATACTGCGCCTTTTCCTGGAACATCACCACCACCGCCACCACCCCAGTTCCCAGGCCTGGCTCCATCCTACCCATTCTTCTGTACATTTGGTTGTCCATTCTGCCTGATTGAGAGATGACAGGAAGTATGGATCTCCACTGATTTACGGGCAGTGGCTAATGGTCTGGCTAGATGGTCAGGGACTCAGAAAGCACAGAACTGGAGGACTGGCGGTAAGAAAAATTGGGAGAGACTAGTAGATGGACTTTCTGAAATGACACAGAAGAAGAAGATATTTGTATTCCAAGTAAAATCTCACCCAAAGTCATCCATGGCAGAGGCAGCTCTTGATAACTAGATGGACGAGACAGCACATTGGATGGAGGTCAGTGTCAGCCAGCCTCTCTCACCAGTCCCTCCAACACTTTCTCCGTATGTTCACGTATGATGTGGTCATGGTGGCCAGAATGGAGACTATTTATGTGTTCATCAATATGAACTTAACTCATCAAGGCTGATCTGACTAATGCCACTGTTATGTCCAATCTGCCACCAGCCAAGACAAATGCTAAATACTTAATACGTCGTCCCTCTGCAGGGGTCCCCCTAGCCACTTGGTGCCAGGCCGATTCCACTGGACTCTTTCCATCACGGAGCGGGCATGGTTTATCCTCATTGACAGCCAGGAATCCAAGAGAGCTGGTGAAAGTGGATGCTCTCACTATGACCCCAAATAGCCCACCATATTAGTTTTCTGTAGGTACCATAACAAAGTACTACAAACCTTGTTGCTTAAAACAACAGAAATGTATTCTCTCACAGTCTGGAGGCCAGAAGTTCAACATCAGTTTCACTGAGCCCAAATCGAGGTGTGTGCAGGGCTGTGCTCCCTTCGGAGCTCTAGGCAAGAATCCATTCCTGGACTCTTCCAGTTTCTTGTGGCTGCTGGCATTCCTTGGCTTGCAGTGGCATCACTCTAGACTCTGCTTTCATCCTCATATCACCTTCTCCTTTTCTGTGTGATTTCATCTCCCTCTGCCTCTCTGCCTCTCTCTCTCTCTTTCTCTCTCTCTTTTTTTAGACAGAGTTTCACTCTTGTTGCCCAGGCTGGGGTGCAATGGCACAATCTTGGCTCACCGCAACCTCTGCCTCCCAGGTTCAAGTGATTCTCCTGCCTCAGCCTCCTGAGTAGCTGGGATTACAGGCATGCACCACCGTGACTGACCAATTTTGTATTTTTAGTAGAGATGAGGTTTCTCTATGCTGGTCAGTCTGGTTTTAAACTCCCGACCTCAGGTGATCCACGTCTCGGCCTCCCAAAGTGCTGGGATTACAGGCGTAAGCCACCATGCCTGGCCGTCTCTCTCTTAAAAAGACGTTTGTCACTGGATTTAGGGCCCACCAGATAGTCACAGATACTCTCCCCATATCATGATCCTTAATTTTAATCACATCTGCAAAGGCCCCTTTTCCTTATAACACTTGCCAAGTCCCAGAGGTTAGAACTGGCCATATTTGGATGGCTATTATATAGCCTACTCCACCCACTCACAAAACTTCTGCCTCTGGGTCCTTGTAGCATTGAGCTCTGCTAGTTTGGAGGTCTTCGTTTTCAAGGGAAGGGAGGCAACACAGTTTTTATTACATTGGAAGTTTAAACTTCAACTGGACCATTGTGGGCTCCTCATGCCACTAAACCAACAGGCAAAATAAAGGGTTAATACACTGGCTGCATGACTGATCTTCCTTGCCAAGGAGAAATTGACACTCACCTCCTTGCTGCCACACAGCAGGGCAAGGAGGACTAAGTCTGGAACCCAAGGGATTCTCTAAGGCCTTTCTCTAACAAGTACTTCCACGTATGACAGTGAAATTCAATGAAAAGCTTTCCCACCCATACAGGACCCCTGAGGATTCAGACCCTTCAGGAATGATGATTTGGGTTACTCCACCATATCAAGCTCTCTAAAAAGCTGAGGTGTTGGCTGAGGGCAAAGGGAACATGGAAAAGCAGTGGGAGAAGGAAATTATTCATACCAACCATAGCACCGTGACCAGATACCAGAAAGAAGTCTGTTGTAGCTGTGCATATTTCCTTCCTTGCTTGGTGTGTGTGCGCGTGTGTGTGTGTGTGTGTGTGTGTGTGTGTGTGTGCACTGTACATACGACTTTTTCCTCCCTCCTCCTTTCTCCCATATTTTGTTTAAACATTGTATGCTTTTAGTTGTAGGTGGAATTGTACCTGAATGAGAGGACTGCTTAACTCAAATACGGATTCAGTGACTAACCCCTAGAGATGCATGCATCTGTTGGACCGTGGGATGTTGTGTTTTAGGTGGAGGGACTAGAGTGTCTTCATTTGTATAAAGGAGAGTTTCATCTCACTAGGTGGAAGCTACTGCCGTTGTATAGCGGTTTAAATATGGCGGATTGATGTTTGCGGATACCGCATGCCCAAAGGGGTGGTCCACGCCCATGTTACTGTCTTTCAGTTCCAAGTGCAGCCTTCTAACTCTGTGATACTGGGGCTGGGACTCTGCAAACCACATCACTCATTTGCTCCCTAGCTTTCAGAATAAAGGGCACTAGGGGAACACTGGAAGGCAGGAGAAGTAGAGACTTCGCTCTGCCTTTGCTTCCTATCCTTATCAGCAACAGCGAGGTTGCAACAGTTGATTCCAGACTTCGGCTTTTTTCCTGCACTCCCAGGCAAGCCTTACTGTATCCCCCGAGAGGTGCTACCACCAGCCAGGGAGTACCTCCTCTTCAGATCTCTGAGCCCCAGCTCTGCAGGGCTCCCTCTCCACAAGCTTGTGGGTTCTGATAACCCCAACCTGTTTCCTATACTCCTGCAGCTCCGGGAGTGGTAACTGCTTCCTGCAGTTATTTCCTCTAGGCTGTCTCAGAATCGCCTACAGAAAATTCTTTTTGTTCTTTTAGCTCTCCTGCATCAGTGCAACCCATTACCTATAGTAACTTATGTTTGCTGAAAAACTTCGTGTTGTTTCTGCCTTCCTGACTTGATTTTGACTGATGCAAACTATTAGGAACGTGGTGCTCACTTTTTACTGGTCATCATGGGAGCTCAGCCTGCCTGAAAGGAAGGCTTGCAGGAAACAGAGTCCCAACATGTTTAAGCACCTAGATCTCACTGTGTGTGAAACCAAATCTGTTCCCTGGACTTCTTAGTTCCCTGGGCCAATAAGTTTCCATTTTTGTTTGTTTGTTTGAGATGGAGTCTCGCTCTGTTGCCCAGGCTGGAGTGCAGTGGTGCGAACTCAGCTCAGTGCAACTTCTGCCTCCCAGGTTTAAGCAATTCTCCACCTCCACCTCCCGAGTAGCTGGGATTATAGGCATGAGCCACCACGCCCGGCTATTTTTTTGTATTTTTAGTAGAGACAAGGTTTCACCATCTTGGCCAGGCTGGTCTTGAACTCCTAACCTCGTGATCCACTCACCTCAGCCTCCCAAAGTGCTGGAATTACATGCATGAGCCACCACACTCGGCCTTTCGTTTGTTTAAGCCACACGGGGTTGGGTGTTTGTTGTATACAACAAAGAGTCCTGACTAATCCAAATCTCCTTGTCCCCACCCCTAAACCTGGAACCTCACCTCACAGCCACTGAACAAAACCAAGAACAATCACCTCCTATTGAAAACTTTAATGAAACCAATAAGTTAATAAGTTAACAAAGTGAGGTACTTGCATATCCGAGAACCAGGCTGATGGGGTAACCTCAATCGTGGAAGGAGGGAGGGCTTCTTCCCATGTCTCCTTTGGTCACAGGGTAATCCCATTCTCCTGACTCTCTCCACAGCTTTCTCTGAGTGGGTGGAGGGGTGGCTCTCTGGGGACAATGCAGTGCAGGTGAGGTGAGCCAGGGGAGGCTCCATCCAGGGCATGATGGTCACATGCAGAGGGCAGGTTGGGGCAGAGGCTGGGCACCACGGACTGAGCAAGATCCAGCACAAGCCCTGGCGCTGGCGCATGCAGGTCCCCGGCACGAGAGGCAGGCAGCGTGGCCTCCGCCCCTTGTTCCCTAGCACCCCACAGAGGGTTGCCATTGGTCCGCTACCCCTCACCTTCCTGCCACCTGCACTGGCTTTGCAGAAGAGGAACAAAGGGGTGGGGATACGAAAGTGGTCCTAGAGTGGATGGGGGCTTATGCTTGGATGTGGGGCTGCCAACTGAAGTGGAGAAGTAGGGTTTAGAGGGAGGGGGGACAGTGCATGTGAAAGCTGGTCGCATGGTTGGTATAGCTGTTAGATGCATTCTTATTCTCTCTGGGAGTAAGAGTGACTAGGAAGGCACAGGCCTGGCTAGAAGTGGGCCTGGGGTCTCTCCAGAGGTGTCAGGCCTGGGCTTGAGTTGTGCTGTGTAGACATGGGGGAGGTCCCTCGGGGACTGGCAGAGGCAGTGGGTTAGGGCTTCTGGACCAGAAAGGAAGAGATCTTCTTGAAGGAGGGGAGTGGGTAAAGGTCTGGGTGAGGCCTGGAGAGCTCTGGGGTTAACTCAAAGCTCCCTCTCCTGCCCAGATGGAGTTGGGGGCTTCCTCTTGGTGGACATCACCCTGCAAAACCAGTTCACTGGCATCTGCTATAGAGGCCCAGGAGCGGCTGGGTGGCTCTGCCTTACATCTCCAAGTGTGTCACGTTATTGCGTGTGTGAGTGTGAGAGGCTTTTGTCCTGTCCGGAGAAACTAAAAGGCCATGTGTGCGCGATCGTCCGCGAAGCACTGTCTGGGAGTTTTGGGGAGGATACAGAAACTTGTGCTGACTATGAGAGGTGTCTGGAGGGCCAAGCGGAAGGGTGGCCATCCAGCAGGAGGAGGGAGCCCCTGGGAGCTGACACTTGCAAATGGGAAGACAGGCCCAAGCACTGCCCTTAGGAGAGGGCAGGGGAGAAACAGGCCCCATGCTGAGAGGAGAAAGAGTCAGAAGCCAAAGAATGGGGACAGGGTAGTGGCCAAGCAGCCTGAGACCAGCTACTGCTGGGGGCCCAGCTCCCAACGGGGGAGGGGCAGAGAGACCCCATGGGGGTTCCCAACGTTGCATATTTAACATGATTTGCATATATGGTGCCCACCTGCCTTGTGGCAGGGTCCTGTGCTTTGTGGGTACCTGTGGGGGGCACCTTGGCCCACCCCCAAGTGGGGCGGGGACTTGGCGGGAGGGCTTCCCTGCTGTGTCCCAAGGGTGGGCCAAAGACCTCACCTTGCATAGCTGGAAGCTGGGTCAGGGCCCAGGGCCCCAGCGTCCGCTCCCACTCCCAGGGCTATGCCCCTGCCAGGTGGGCTACATCAGGCCTTGGTGGAGTGGGCGGGGCACTGGGGGGCCCAGAGGCCGCGGGACAGCCGCTGCTGCTGTCCTCTGTGCGGCCTGGCATCTCATGCTCCTGAGGTGGGGAAGAGCCGCTGGGCACCCACAGCAGGTACCACGCCCACCCAGGCAGCTCAATACTGCGTGTGGCCTCTCTCCCCGCGAGGAGTGAGTTCAAGTAAGAGAGGAGTCCGGAGGCCTCAGAGGGCGGTCGGAGCGCCAAGCCGCGGGGCTGGCCGTGTGCTGCCCTGCCCCTGAGAAGTCCCTCAGTCCATGTTGGTGCTGACCGAGCGGGAGATGCTGAGCGTTTGTGCGGAGACGGAGATGTCCTCGTGGTCCACAGGGCTGTGGTAGTCGGAGGTGATGTCGGGGTCGAATAGCGGCATTTGCACGGTGCCCAGGCTGGCCGAGGTGCCAGAGCGCAGGCAGCGCGAATAGAAGCCCAACAGCAGGTCCAGCTTGTGCTCGATGGACTGCACCTGGGGGCGGGGCAAGGCTGGACCTGGAAGCGGGGCCTGGGCGGGAGGGAGCGTGTCCGGGGCGGGGCTTGGGCCTCGGGGCGGAGCCTAGCTGGAGTGGGCGGGACTTATCTGGGAAGCCCTAATCCCGCTTGGAAAGGTGGAGCTTGGCTGGAGGGAGGGCCGAAGCTGGGCAAGGGTGCATAACCCGGGGGGATGGTTAGTTGTGATCGTTGGGAATAGTCCACGAGCTACTCCGACAACTGAGAGGTGGGGTCAAATGGAGTAGGGGGAAGACGGGTAGGCTTATCTGAGGCTTATGGGCGGGCTTACGCAGCCTGGGGGCGGGGTTTAGCAGAAGAGGGCGGGTTTATGGGATTGTCTGGTGGAGGGTGCCAGGGCTTCGGCAGGGCAGGGGGCTCTCAGGCCTTCCCCGGAACGCTTGGGCTGCGGCTGTGGGAAACGCACCCTACCCGCAGGGTCAAGGCTGCAGACAATTGAGTCACAGTGGCCCTCAGCTCCGCCACCCCCTCCTACACTCACCTGCTTCTCCACCTTGACCACGCGTCCCATCATGCTGATTTCATCCACTGCCTCCGCGTCGGAAGGCCCTTTGTCGCCCTTCTCCCTGGCCTTCCGGTCCCCGGGCCCCCGACCCACAATTTGGTCCACCCTATGGGTAAGGCAACCATTAGAGGGACCGGACACACGCTGCCCCTCCCTTCCTCAAGAATTATAGATTGCCCGATGAAGAAGGCATGTTGGGGGAGGGGGCGGGCAATCTGAGGGAGAAGGTCATTGCCCTGCCAGATGGAGGCCGAGCTGGCGGTGAAGGGACTGGCCAGTGCTTTGGGGGGGTCTCCACTAGCCAAGCAAAGGCACCATACACAAACCTGACAAGTAAAACAACCACCTGGTGGAAGAGGCATGGAAATGGCGGCCTGGGAGGCTCGGCGCAGTGGCGCGTGCCTGTAATCCCAGCATTAGAGGCTAGGGAGGGAGGTATCACTTGAGCCCAGGAATTCGAGACAGATTTGGCAACATAGCAAGCCCTCTTTTCTACAAAAATAATTTTTTTTTAAATTAGCTGGACATGGTAGTTTATGCTTGTGGTCAGGAGGCTGAGGCCAGAAGATCACTCAGGCTGGGGAGAGCGAGGCTGTAGTGCTCTGTGATTGTGCCACTGCACTCCAGCCTGGGCGACAGAGTGAGACACTGTCTCAATTAAAAAAAAAAAAAAAATGGATTGAGGGAAAGGGAAAAGAGGATGGTAGGAGTGGAGACACGTGGGAATGTGGCTTGTAAGGTGGGTGGACAAGCTAAAACTGATCTCACCTTATTTTTCTGCTCTCCATTGCAGCAAAATTCTTGAAAGCGTTATCTCCGTCCTCTCCCTCCAATTCCTCTCCTCCCTGTCTCTCTTCAACCTATTCCAATCAGGCTTTCACCCCTGCCATTTCACCAAAACTAGTTGTCAACCTCCCAAATGACCCCATGTTGCTAAATCCATTGACCAACTCCCATCCTCATTTCACTTGACTCACTAGCAGCACTCAACATATCTGATCATCCCTTCTTCCACTTGAAACACTGACCTCTCCCAGTTCTTTTCCTACCTCCCTGACCTCTCCTTCACGGTCCCCTTTGCTACTTCTCCTCTGTCTCTGCAACCTGAAAACATTGCAGGATCCAAGGCTCACTCCTGGGACCTCTATTCTCTATTTACTCCACTCACTATGTGATGTCTTCAGATCCGTAATTTTCAATTCCTCTACACTTTTGACACCAAATCTTCATCCCCATGCTGTACCTCTCCTGTGCACTCCACATTTCTCTATCCAGCTGCCAGATCAACACTCCACTTGAATGTCTGATAAGGCATCACAAACCCGGCACCTCCCAAATCTCCTGACCCAAACTTACTCCATTCATTGCCTCCTCCATGTCAACAAATGGCAACTTGATTTTTTCTCTTGCTCAAGCCAAAAAACTTAGCTTCATCCTTGACTCTCTTCTTTGTCTTAACACCCCATCAGAAAACCTGTCAACATTGCCTACAAAATATATCTAGAATCTGACCACCTGTCCCACCTCTGCAGCTGCCACTCTGTTCTAAGTCCCCACTGTCTCATGTGTGGAAGTCTGAAACAGGTTCCTCATCGGTCTACCTGTGTCTACCCTCACTCCCCTAAGCCCATCCTCAACACAGTACCCAGGGTGATCCTTTTAAAAGACAATTCAGATCTTAATCAGCTCTTTGCACAAAACCCTCCAATGTCTTTGCAGTGGCCTAAAGGGTTTTACACTCTGAGTGCTGCCAGCCCTCTGACCTCACCTGCTGCCTCTCACTCCAGTGCAGCCACACCAGGCTCCCTGCTGGGCTGAAGCCAACACTCCAGCCACTTGCCCCTCTCAAGTCCTTTGCACTCGCTGTTCCCTCAAGAACCTTCTCACCTGTTTAAAATTGCAAACTGTAACAGCCTAATCCTTATTTTCCTCCTTAGTATTTATCGCCGTCTGACATATTCGAGTTTTACTTATTTATCACTTGTTCTCCTTTCACTAGAATAAACACTCCATGAGGGTGGAAACTCTGCTGGACTTTTCGCCATATCCCCATAGGCTGGCAAGTAGTAAATGCCCACAGGCTATGTCTCGAGTGAATACATGAATGAGTGGGTAGTGAAAATGCAGGCCAGAAGAGAAGGGCAAGGTATAGGTGATGTGCGTCTTGGGGTGAGGAGTCTTCCTAATGTTGGGTCTAGAAGGAGGGATGTGGGAGGATTCCAGAGGCGAGAGGTGGGCAGTGATGACAATTTGCTTATTCTCTTGGGAGATGGGAGGTCAGTAATTATTTTAGGCTGATTATTTTAGGAAAAGGAAACAGTCATTCTAAACAAAGCCCCCAAGGCATACCAGTCAATAGGGCTTAAACAGAGGACCCACCTCACAGAGAAATTATGGTTGGGTTGTTTTTCAGCCTTGGGGTGCTGGGTGTGGCCTCAGGCCGGGGCTGCAAGCCAGGGACCTCCTCAGGCTAGAAACTCAGCTGCATCAGTGAGCCCTTGGGGGTTCCTCAGGGGTTGGCCCTCAGACCTCATACAGGGCTGGGGTCGCTGCCTCCCTGCCCCTGTCTCCCGTCGGGCCCGGTGCACCCACCGAGTTTGCAGGCTCTTGATCCGGCCCAGCATGTCCAGGTGGCCTGCTGAGTACTGTTCAATGACGTCCTTCACGTCGTACGGTCGCAGTGTCTCCTTGAATTTCCTTTTGGCCACCAGGAACTTGAGAATCCTGTTGGGAGAGGGGGCTCAGAGGGACTGTCCTGCTGGAACAGGGACTCCTTCCCAGGCTCCCCTCCATCTCTTTGCTATCCCCTTGTCCAGCACCAGGACACCTCCTGCTGCCACAAACAGCCTCTGCTGAGCCTCCCAGCCTCCCCTACCTCCAAGTAACAGAAACAGGGACCAGGTAGAAAGGAGTTAATCCACCAACCGGGATGGAGGATGGGGTTCAGGGCACCATGGTATTAGAAGATAGAGAAGAGATTAGCCTTGAGAAGGAGGCTGGGGTGTACTTTGAAGAGCCCTGCATCCCTAGCAGAGATTGGGCACTGGGACGTTGGGGGGCGGGCACATCAATTACTCTGGTTTATTTCTTTTTATCTTTATTTTTTAAAGAGGTGGGGGTCTCACTATGTTGCCCAAGCTGGTCTCAAACTCAAGTGATCTGCCTGCCTCGGCCTTCCAAAGTGCTGGGGCTACAGGCATGAGCCGCTGCTCCTGGCCCAATGACTCTGCTTTGACATGCCAGTTCTGCCAGCCCATGTGGAGAATTCCCTGGAGGGGCAGAGGCGCGGGCAGGGAAACTAGCGTTGGGGGATGGTGTGGGGAGATACGGAACAACTTGGAGCAGTTCAGGAGGCGGGGCTGAAAGGCTTCCTGGTCTGAGTCCAGGATGACTCCTATGGCTTGGGTGACAAAGTGGAGGTGGTGCCACTGCCTGAAATGGGGACCGACCCAGGAAGAGGAGCAGGTTTGGGGCATGCTGGATGAGAAGTCGGTGGGGTGGCCAAAGAGAGCTAGCCTGGGTCAGGTGGCAGCTCAGGAACTATGTTCTGACACTGGGCACATGGAGGGCAGAGAGCAGATGGGTGAAAAGGGGTGAGCAGAGGCCTCAGACTCTGGGAGGTAGTGGGGACAGGTCCAGCTGACTCTGATTTTATATATTTGTCTATTTAGAGACAAGGTTTCACTCTGTCACCCGGGGTGGAGTACGGTGGCTCAATCATGGCTCACGACAGCCTCAAACTCCTGCACTCAAGCCATCCTCCCACCTTAGCCTCCCAAGTAGCTGGAACTACAGGGGCATACCAACATGCCTGGCTAAGTTTTCAGTTTTTCAATTTTTCCTTTTTTTTTTTTTTTTTGCAAAGACAAGGTCTCGCTATGCTGCCCAGGCTGGTCTCAAACTTCTGGCCTCCAGTGATCCTCATGTCTCAGCCTCCCAAAGTGTTGGGATTACAGGCATGAACTACCACACCCGGCTGACTCTAACTTTAAAAGAAACACAAAGGGAAGAGGCTTGCGGGTAGGTGTATTGGCCAGGGAGAGTGGGGAGCCCAGAAAACTAGGAGGTTGAGGCGTTTCTGGAGCTAGAGCTGCAGGCTGGATACAGAGAGTAGGCCACGACTGCACACAAAGGGCTTGCAGGCTAGATCCAGGCCTGGGCTGTGGCCCACGGACTCAGGAGACCCTGGTCCCTGCTTAATTTTTGAGGCAAGGAGACAACCAGTAGAACAGGGGCTTTCAACCTTTTTTAACCTAGACCCACCATAGGAAATACTTTATTTTTTTGAAACAGATTTTCACTCCTGTTGCCCAGGCTGGAGTCCAATGGCACTATCTCGGCTCACTGCAACCTCCGCCTCCCAGGTTCAAACAATTCTCTTGCCTCAGCCTCCCAAGTAGCTGGGATTACAGGTGTCTACCAACACACCTGGCCAATTTTTTGTATTTTTAGTAGAGATGGGGTTTCACCATGTTGGCCAGGCTAGTCTCAAACTCCTGACCTCAGGTGATCCACCCGCCTTGGCTTCCCAAATGCTAGGACTACAGGCATGAGCCACCACGCCCAGCCAAGAAATACATTTTATATCCCAAACCAGCACATACACACACAAGCATACATATGTACTGATAACTGAATATAAGTTTTATAAACATTTTTTTAACCGTTAATACAAGAGCTGATGTTTTCCATTCTATGTTTCTTAATGCTGATCGGCACGCACTAAATTGATTTCATTAAGTTGATTTCAAACTGTCGCAAACTGCTTTTCCTATGAAAAGCACTGCTTTAGAGGAAGTCCTGGCGGAAACAGACAGACTGAGGCCAAGACACCCAGGGAGAGTTTAAGACAGAGGGACAAAATGAGGGTGAGACTGAGACAGAGAGACAGGGAAAGAGCGCATGAAACAGACACTGGGAGAGGCAGGCAGACGATACACAGCTAGGGAGAGAAAATGAAAAGTGGCTGGGCGCAGCGGCTCACGCCTGTAATCCCAGCACTTTGGGAGGCCAAAGGCGGGTGGATCACCTGAAGTCAGGCGTTCGAGACTAGCCTGGCCAACAGGGTGAAACACCATCTCTACTAAAAGTACAAAAGTTAGCCGGATGCGGTCGCTATAATCCCAGCTACTCGGGAGGCTGAGGAAGGAGAATTGCTTTAACCCAGGAGGCAGAGGTTGCAGTGAGCCGCCATCGCACCATTCACTGCACTCCTTACGTCTCTAAATAAATAAATAAATAGAATAGAATAGAATAGAATAGAGCCTGACACAAGGTGAGGGCCAGAGAACAGGAAGAGAGGAAGGGGAGAGAAGTGGTGAGGCAGAGGGGAGTGACCAGGAGGAACAAGGTGTGTGTGAGGGGAGGGACCGTGATGGGCAGCCATGCCCACTGCTCCGCCAAAGCCAGGCCCTTCCTGCTGGGAGCCAGATGTCACCACCCCACCCCACCTGCATTCCAGGCAGGCAGCAGCTGGCACACCAGGCACGAGGTCAGCCCTGGCCATGATGGCAGGCCCAGATGGGGAGCAGCAGTGGGTGGCATATAGAGGGGGTACTGGCCTCAGGCCTCTGTCTCACCTGACAGAGCGGATGACTGTCTTCACAGCAGGCATGACATCGTCCACTGTGAGTTCACACTGGTAGCTTTTCTCCTCTGCTACTTCCTCCGAGGGGGTTTCTGAAAAGGCAGGGATGGGCACGTGGCCTACAGAAGGAGCTACTCTCAACCCCCCACCCCACCCCTGTATGCCAAACCACCAATAGTGTCCAATAGGAAGACCGAGGCCCAGAAAGGGCCCAGAACATTCCTGGGGGCTCTTGTGTCTCACTGCCCTCCCCAGGGTGGAAAGCCCCAGTCTATTGCGTGCCTGTCTGCCCCGGTGGCCCGTCGGGTAAACACTGCCTGGTGGCTAGGTGGGAGCTGCTTTAGAGCACAGCTGGTCTAGTCCAGGGCAAGTTTGTTGTATAAAACCCTGGAAGCCCCACTGGTCCCACCTCGCAGAACAAAGAGCCCCAGAGATAAAAGGTTTGATGGCACTACATGTAATCATGAACACAGTCTTCTCCTTCTGCTAAGATGGAAAGACACCCAAGCAGCTGGCTCCCAGGCCCAGCTCTGCTGCTAAGGAAGGCCCTTAAAACAAACCATTCTTCCCTGAATGAGAGAAGCTTCTCAGGCTTCTCTGTGCCTGTGCTGCACAGAGAGGTGATGCTGTCCTTGCCCTAGGCAGGGCAAGAGCCCATACAGCTTCCAAGACAGAGAAGGGAGGTCCTGGGCACCAGCCGTGCCCAGGCCTCTCTGGGCAGCACCCCTCAAAGACTGGTCTGTGGGGTTCTGTAAACTCTGAGGTGTCAGCCAGCAGCATCATGGGGGTTGACACAGCACAGGCAGACACAGCATGGCTGGTGCCCACCCTCCAAGGCCAAAGGGGCTCCCTATCCCCTCATCCTTGTGCACTCACCCCATCTCTCCCCACCCAGGGGCCTAAAGTAGGTCAAAGCTGGGAGAAGTCTTCCAGGGGGCTTGGTCCAACCTTCTCATTTTCCTGAAGGGGCCACTGAGGCATGGAAAGGGGGCAGTCTCCTGCCTAAATCACAGTTTAAGTCTCCAGCAGAGCCAAAACTTGAAAAAGTGACACCACCAGGGGCACAGTCTCACATTTGCAGCCCAGGCTGGGTGAAGAGGGGTAGGCAGAGGGCATGGGCTTTGGAGCTGAATAGACCTACTTGAGGAGAGAGCAGCTCTGCCACGCATGAGCCGAGAGAGAGCTCAGTGCCGTGTCTGCAAAATGGGGACACAAACAAAACCTACTTTCCAGGGTCTCTGGGAGAAGTCAATGAGATAAGCCAGTGTAGGGCAGTGTACAGTCAGGGCTCGTCAAGGATGCGTCCCTGCCCCTTCCAAAGTACATTTGTGTTTAGCTATTTGTTGAGCACCTGCTATATTCCCAAAAGTCTCCCATTCACCTTCCATGGACTATCTCATTTAATCATCACAATAACCCTAGGAAGTAGACGCTATTATTGTTCCCATTTTATCAATGAGGAGAATGAGGCCCAGAGAGGTTAGGTCACTTGCCTAAGATAAGTGAAAAAGCCAAGATTCAAATCCAGGCAGCCTATGCTCTTAACCACTATGAAAAGCCACCCTCCACAGGATTCCCAGACAGTCTGATATCCATTTTATAGCACAGCAAATATTATAATGCCCATTTTAAAGGCAAGAAGACCAGTGCCCAAGGACGGCCAATCAGTACCAGAGTTCAGATGCGAGCCACATCTTTCTGCTCCCAGCCCAGACTGTCCCCATCCTGCCACCTTCAGCCAGCCCTTGATGGGTCTCAGCCTTCCAGGGCTCACCCTCAGCAGAGGTGCGGGGTTTGAGTCGCAGAGATGCCCGGAAGCGGGCGCGGTCATTGAAGCTCCAGCTCTTCTGCACTTTGGTGGGGCTGGTGGCTTCACCCACCTGCTCGCTGCTCGGGGAGGTGGGCATTGTTGGAGGGGCCAGATGCTGCTTGGAAGGACCTGTCCGCCGCTGGGAGCTGCCCATGCGGATGCGGTCTTTGATGCCCATTCGGCTGCTAGGAGGGCAGGCAGGTTGGGAGAGAGCCAAGTTAGCCAGAGCTGGGGTTGTGGGTAAGTGGGCACAAAGCTGACTTAGGACTTGGGGTGGCTATTAGGTCTTGATTCCCCGCCAAGCGGAGTCTTCTTGGGATGGGACAAGATGTGGTAAGGGAGGCCCTGACTCCTATAAGAGGCTGATTCGGGGTCAGTCAAAGTGGATCCTCTCCCCACCACCCACATCCCAACCCTCATCACCCGGACAGATAAGGGTGCACAGGAGACAGATGTCAGAGTGGAAGGAGAAATCCAAAAGAGAAATCAGAGACACAGACAGGAGGAAATGGGAGCAGGGCCTGGCCCAGGTGAGTGGGCAGAGGGTGGGGGCAGCAACCCCTGTGGGCACAGACAGACTGCTGAGGGTGAGCAGCTCACCTGGCCTGGCCGTGCACACGGAGGTAGGCCTCCAGTCCTCCCTGTACATGGGGGCAGGTTGTGTGGAGTTGAGGGTGTGTGTGTGTGCACACACACACATCTTGTGCACACACGTGACAGTGTGGGTATACGGGCACTGGTGTGTATGCATATGTTGGTGTGTACATGTGTCAATCTAGATTTTCCTCCATTCCCTCCTGCAGCTATCAGATCCCACACTGGTCAGGTCAGGGTTTTAGGACCTTGTACAGCTGTGCAGGCAATGCACTGCAAAATAAGGACTCCATCACATAGACCTCCATGCAACGGTGCCCTGGAGGTGTGCAGTGTGATGGCCTACCGAGGGCCTCAGCCCCATGGGTCTAGCTGCTGGGCCACACGTATGCCCAGGCCATGCCTGGTGCCTGCCTTCCCAATGAGGCTCTGTATTTGATAACCTGTTCTTCTGTGGTCTCTCCTACCTAAGTTCAGCCCACCTTGATTGACATCCTGCCTGGGTGGTCTCAGATTCCCCCTAAAGATCTTACCTCCCTACACTGCCTACTGAGCTCCCAGTTCAACAGCATTTACACGTCTGTGTGCAGGTGAACACGTATGTGCATGTCTATACATGCATTAGACCTCCTTTCCTGCACCCAACTCCCCACCACGTTCCCCAAACGCTGGAGGAAGACAAATTGGCGAGGCCTCATTCCCCAGGACAAGCCCTGGTTAATCACGATCTGGTAGAGTAACTCTGTGTCCAAGAGGTTCTAGGACCATGTTGTGGCTGTTCAGGTAGGACCTATGCAAACGTCCTCCATCTCACGCCCTGTAACGTCATTGCTGCCTCCCCTGCTGGGGCTTGCCACCAGAGACTCCAGCAGGTTCAGGTTCAAGTTCAGGGGGGAACCCACCCCAAATGTCTGGGGCCCCAGATCAAGAGAGCACCAGCCAGCCTTAGACACCTGAAGTGGGGCAGGCACTAGGGGAGGAGACTGTGTCACCTATTCTCAGAGGCTTTCAGATCAAGGGTTGAGCAGAGAAGAGATGCTGGTTTCGGTACTGGGTGGGAACTGGGGTCTCCCATGACCAGGGCATGGGGTGGAGGGGAGAAAGCCAAAGTGCTGAAGTGAGGGAGACCTCGAAACCAGGGGCACCTTCGGGAAGGTGGCCAGGATGTAGGACCATCCTTAGGGGTGGGAGCCTCTGCCCAGAGGGGAGAGGTTATAGGTCAAGGATGGCGGCCCTGAGGATATTGGAAGGACAGGGACAGTTCCCGCTATCCAGCATGCTCTCCACTGGCCCCGGACTCCATAGACACATCCCAAAGATTCCAATCAAAGTTTGAGTTGGCGCTCCCAAACTTTCCTCTGCAGAGCCATTCCTGCGGGCTCCCTCATGCTGGCAAGCACCCTCCACCCTGCCCAGTCCGTGCAACCCCTTCTCCAGTCCTCCACTCCTCCAAGGGGAAGAGAGGAGGGTGGAGAAGGCCCCGACGCTCGGCCAAGGGCCTGGGACTCCATATCACCGCACCCAGCACATAAGGCTCCAGTGGTGTTCTGGGGAAGGGGGTGACCTCCCTGTCACAAGTGATGCAAGCAAGGCCGAGCTTGCACTCAGCAGGACTTATGGAGGAAGGATTTGAGGGCTTGTACTAGAGGCCTTGAAAGGTCCCTTTCCAGCTCTGATTCTGTGATGGTTGAAGAAGCTTCCACCTGGCTTGTGGGGTTCTGTAAGTTTCCAGCCAGTCAGAAGGCCCTGGGCTCCTTTTTAATGGAAAAAGGCCCTGTTTTCCCAGGAGTGGGCCTGGATTCCAGTTCCTTGGACAGGGCCCAGAGAGTGGCTCACATCCACTCCTCTGAGTCTGAAAGCTAAAAGAAAGTGGAAGGAAACCTGGCACCCAGTGGGCACCAAAAAGCCCTTTCCCTTCCCAGGCTCTCAGCACATGCAGGGTCCCATCAGGCTGCCTTAGCTCTGTCAGTTCGCTCAGCCACTGTGTGGTGGGCTGCCTTTACCATCCCTGTTTTACATATAGGGGAAGAGGTGAGACGACTTGCCCAAGGCACAGAGCTCCTAGGAGATGGAGCAAGAACTGGAATCCAGCTTCTCTGACTTCAGAGTCTGTGTTCTTTTTCTGGATCAAGCAATCAGGATAGGGTATAAAGAAATGGTTCTCAACTGGAACAAGTTCCCCTGCTCAGGGGACATGTGGCAATGTCTAGTAGGTAGACATCTATCTAGTAGGTAGAGGCCAGGGGTGCTACTCCACATCCTACCATGCATGTGATAGTCCCAGCCACAAAGAATTATCTAACCTAAAATGTCAATGATGGCAAGGTCAAGAAACTCTGGTCTAAGGATCTGACGATGCCTGGGTGAAAGATAGGGTGGACATGACTGTGGCTGCCCAGCTGGGGAGGGCAAGCTCTGCCCAGGCTGCCCTGCTGGACCCAACCCCTCGAACTCACTTCCACAAGAACTTTCTCTAGGGACTCATCATCTGCCCTCCCAGGGCCACTCTCACTGGGGGAACAGAGGCAGCTACCACTTCTGAAGCTACATACAGCCACTCTTCAGGGACTATGGAAACGCACCACCACTGGCCTCTGCCATGGCGGTGTCCTTCCCATCCACAGCCTCCACGGCCAAAGGAGGATTGCCAAGTGGCAGGCCTGCCCCAGAGACTCCTTAGTTCAACCCTCTGGTGTCTTCCCATTGCCACAACCATGGTTTCCAAGCTACTTTTTCTTTTTTAGGTAAATAAAGTCTTAACCGCCAAACATACCGATCAAATAAGGCCTAGGTTTACTGGAGCCAGGTACAGTTTAAGTGGAAGCAGACCCTATTTCTGTCTGCGTTTTCCATCTGAGGAAACTGCGGTGCAAAGGGGTCAGGTCATTTGCCCAAGGACACATGAATACCACAGTGAGCAGTAGCTAGACTGTGGCCTGGAACCCACGTTTCTAGGACATTCCACCTCTTAGCAGAAGTACATGTGGGCAGCCAGGAGCCCTGCTACTCATCCAGCTCCAGGCCCCCAGGCCACAGGGCCCCAAGAGTACCTTTGGAAACCCAGGACTCAATGAGCGCAGGCTGCCAGGCGTGGCAACACTCACACTGGGCTTTTGGGTTCCGCATGACCCAGCTCTGCCCCCAACCTCAGGGGGCCAAACTGGGCTGCCGCCAGCTTTTTTCCCCATGCTGTGCTCCCTCTCGCCTCCTTGCTTGGGTCCTCGCTGCTTCGTTGGCCGGGAATGCCCTCCCTGAAACCCACTGCTTTTCGGGCTTCCTCTGGGTTGCCTGCCTGCCCCAGGCTCCACAGGCCTTCCTTTGTTGTGCTCATCACACCGAGCTGCAATTACTCTTTGCATCTCTCCAAGGACGATGTTTTATTCATCACCGTGTCCCTAGTGCACAGAGCAAGGCCTGGCACAGGGCACGTACCAAGGAGCGCGGTGGAGAGGCAGCTAAAAGAGCTGGGGCCCTGGAGATGGCAAAGGTGCCAAACCCAGTTCCTTCAGGCATCTGCTAGGTCCCCAGGTGGCAGCGGGGAGACAGAAAGCTAAGTTCAAGGCCTGGCAAAAGTCAGAGTGGGAAGGACCCTTAGAGAGCTCTAGTTCAATCTGCCCATTTCAGAGATGGAAAACTGAGGTCCAA
Organism: Saimiri boliviensis; assembly: GCF_048565385.1. Lineage (NCBI taxonomy): Eukaryota > Metazoa > Chordata > Mammalia > Primates > Cebidae > Saimiri > Saimiri boliviensis. The sequence goes on along the minus strand of NC_133459.1, from coordinate 39,564,572 downwards.
GAAGGGAAGCAATTTGGCCAAGATCACAGAGGGCATCAGCAGCAGAGCCAGCACACATCCTTAAGGCTCCTGCAAGTGCCCCTCCTGCCACCCTGGGCCCATGCTCCAGACCTAGCAGAGGCATCCCAGAAAGGCGAGGTGTTCACCGGGGACCCAAGACAGACCACAGGCGGCAGGCACATGCACCTTATCCTTGGCCCATCCTGTCCCCTCTCCAGCCCCCAAATTGGGTGGGGCAAGGAGGAGTGGAGACGGGAGGAGCAGGCGAGGGGGTACCTCGGTCTCCAGCTGGCGTGGATCCGAAAGAAACTCCGTTTATTATTAAACATCTGGCTGAAAGGTTGAGAACAAGACATGAATAGAGGTTAGTGGGAAAGGGGATGTGGGCAGAGTGTGGGGAGCTGCCAGGATGGGCCGGCCTCCAGTGGCTGGTGGGAAAGAAGGACCCCAACCTAAATCATCCTCCAGCCCCATCACCAGAACGTAGATGTTCTCACACTTTGCATAAGGATCCCGTGGGGACCGTGTTACATATGCAGAAGGCTGCGTCTCTTCTCCAGAGATTCTGATCCTGTGGGCTTGGAGGAAGGTCCAGGTATCTGCATTTTGAAAAAACACCCCAAGGGATGCTGATACAGGAGGTCTGGAGACCACGGTTTGAGAAACTCATTGCAAAACCCTAAAGGGGAGAGGTGCTGGCCCTGACAATGTCATCCCTCACTTTAGTTTCAGGCCACTTCCTGTGAGCATGCTTGGCCCAGGTCCATCCCCAAGCACCACCAGAGGTGTGGCCAACCAGGTGTGTATATGTGTGTGTATTTGGCTGCGGGTTGGGGGGGGGGGCGTTCTGGCTGGTGGTCTAGACAGCCACGATTAAGGATATGGTCATTGGGCCTGAGCCTGGTGACTGATCTACAAATCATAGCTCAGCCCCCTGGGGTCCCTGGGAGAAAGGGCCACTTCATGACCATCACCATGTGTCCCAGACATGTGCCGAGTCCCCTCCTGGGCAGATGGATGTGAGGCTGGGAGTTAGTCATAGTCAAGCCCTTAGCAGTAATTCGTTCCTGGGCCCCGGGGCTGTCAGGGACCAAAGAAGCCGTAGGGGGTGCAGGTGCTAGGCCCCAGGCTAATGTCCATTCCCCTTGCCTTCCTATTCAATCAAGATGAGACCAGAGTGAACTGAAGCACAGAGGGCCCTGGCTCAGGTCCTGGACAGGAATGAGGAAATACAAAAACTCTTGAGTTTCTACCTGCAAACTATGTTTGGTAGGGATGAAGGCAACAGTGAGGGACTTTCCGGCAAAGAATCCAAGAGGGGCCCCACTGCCCCAGGGAGCTCTCAGCCTGGTCTGACGGTCAGGTCATGCTTCCCCTCCCTCCAGCCCCAGACCTGGAGGGACTGTCCCTCTCCACCCACTTCCTGTTCAGCTCCTGGCCCAGAAGTGCCGTCACTGAGAACAGGGAAGGGATGCTTCTCCCTGAATCTGCTGCATCAAAAATTCTCCCTAGGCCTTTTCAGCCCAGAAACTCAAAAGCACCCAGAACCCTGATCAGCCTAAACACTGCCAATATTCTGCCAGGACATACAGAATGACCTGAAGACTTCTTCCAGGACACACAGCATCAGGCGGCAGAGACAAGCTTCCACCATGCCTCCCCTGCTGATCACTGAATGGCTCACCTCTTCTGCTATTCTTCGGTCTGGGCTTGGGGCTCAGAATAACACTAAAGCTCAAAGGCCAGATGTCCATCTGGCTGGTTCAGGGATGATGTGTGAAGATGAGACAAAACAGTGATGGGTAGAGGACAGGGGAAAAAGAATGAGGGGGATTGAACTCCACAAGAGTTCAATCAAAGCTAAACCTCCGGCCGGGCGCGGTGGCTCAAGCCTGTAATCCCAGCACTTTGGGAGGCCGAGGCGGGTGGATCACGAGGTCAAGAGATCGAGACCATCCTGGTCAACATGGTGAAACCTCGTCTCTACTAAAAATACAAAAAACTAGCTGGGCGTGGTGGCGCGTGCCTGTAATCCTAGCTACTCAGGAGGCTGAGGCAGGAGAATTGCCTGAACCCAGGAGGCGGAGGTTGCGGTGAGCCGAGATCGCGCCATTGCACTCCAGCCTGGGTAACAAGAGCGAAACTCTGTCTCAAAAAAAAAAAAAAAAAAGCTAAACCTCCAAAGCTAAACCTCCACAAGAGCAACCACTTTCACATGCCATGAGTCGATGGGCTTCCCATATCCAATCCTTCCTGAAACTCTTCTCTTTATGAACGTTTATGTGGGGTAAGCACTGCTGGTTCTTTGTTCTTTCAAGATGTAAAAGCTTCAGGAGAGACAGTTCAAGGGGAAAGAGATGGCTGGGAACACCAAAGTATACCTCAGTAAGGAAGGAAAAAGAACCCCAAGAGGACCCTCTGGGACTAGCAACATTGCAGACAAGGGTTGCACAGGAAAGAACATTCGTCACTGGCTGAGTTTACGCAGGTCCTACAGAGGTCTTAGGCACAGAGCTCTCTTTCCAGCTGGCATCTCATTCCTGAGAGGCGAGTTCTGTACCAAGTCCCTCCTACAGCAACCTGCCAGGGGAGGGGGTTCCCTGCCCTCACACCCCAGGATGGTGCCCACGATTACCTGAGCCGTAAGCACCTGTGGCCAGTGGCCTCCTCCTCTGTCCAGCTTCCCAGGAGGGATGGGGGTGCAGGGATGGAGGAGTGAGGGGGCATGGGAACAGAGAAAGAAAGAGGACAATGCCATGAACGGAGGAGGTGATGGGAAAGGATGGCGTGGACATCTCTCTCACTTAGACCCTTAGAGCCCCAAGGGACAAAAAGGTGAGTCCAGCCTGGCCCCTCCAGAGAGGCCCTCAGTCTGTACCCGTCTGGCCCTCTGACGGCCTAGGAGTCCCCCATACAGGCCCAGACACCCACGAAGTGGCTGAAGGCAGGTCTGAGAGAGGATGAGAACAGAGAATGGAAGAAGAGGAGGAGAAGCAAGAGGAGGTGGCAGCCCCACGGGGCCCCTACCTTTCCCCAGGGCAGAAGGAGGCGCTGCCCGGCCGGTGGCAGGTGGCAACGGGCGGGTAACGGGAGGGTGCTCCGTCGGGTACCGGCGCCCGCCGCACCTCCAGGGGCCGTAGGCCCCCATTGCGGGCCCGCTGCACGTGCTCAAACAAGAGGGCCAGCTCTCTGCAGGAGAGGGCGCCATCAGTGGCAGGCAGGGCCCTGGCACTGCCCCCCTCACCCAGTGGGCACGGAGCTCCTGAGCTCAGATCTTGCCAGGTCCTGCTGCTCTATAGGTGTTCACCGACAGCCCGGCCAGAACAGGACAGGGTGGACAGTGGGAGACTGGCCTTCCCCACTCCCTTTCTACCCACTGTTCCCGGGAAATCCCCAGGGATGCCAGGCATGGATGTGAAGGCTGGCACAGCTCAAGGGCAGCCCCACAAGGAGCTTACTCTCAGCCCATCGAGCTGACTGCCTGGACATGCCATGCCTGCCCAGAAGCCAGCAGCAGCCCTGACATCCTTTTCCCAGGCTACATCTCTGGATTTTAGGGGGAGACTGAGGCTGAGGAGGGCAGTGTGACAGGCGGCTAGCCCAGCTTCCTTCCCCTCCAGCATGCAGTCCTGCCACTGGGTTTTTGGAGACTGCATTCAGGAATGTGGCTTCTTCCTAACTCTCCAGGCCATTTCCTGCTGCTATGAGCCAAGGAGGGTATCTTTCCTCTCTTCTGCCTGCCCTCCCATTTTATGGATGAGCAAACTGAGGTCTAAGAAGCAGATGCCTAGTGGATCCAGAATCTCCAGACTAGTCTCTGTTCCTCTGAATAGAGGTCCTAGACCACCCGACCACACCCAACCCCAGATCTTCCTTCATATGCATCGTATTTCTGACAAAGCAGCCCTACCCTGCTCTTGAATGCCTGGCCTTGAGTCCTCAGAGCTACTCCTGAAAAGGCCTCTTCTAATCTAGTCACCTTCCCACTCTGAGGTAGGACCTTGCCTCTGCCAGGTGGAGAGATGTGGGGGCACTAGTGTGATGCTGGGAGCCCCTCTTCCCGGCCCTTCTCTCCTGCTTCTGCCCTGGGAAGCCCCTAGGGCTGGGAAAGTGCCAGGATGGGGAAGCCAGGTGCAGGGGCGAGTGGGATCATGCAACAGCTGCTCCTGGATAACTAATGAGGCAAAAAAGGCACCTGCAGAAGCGCTGAGCACAGCATCCCGGCTCAGCCACACGCTTGATGCCCGCCTGCCCATGGGACTGAGCTGGGCTCCATGGTCTTCATTCCTGCCTGAGGGCCTAGCCAGGCACCCGGCCACACTCACCTTTGTGATGCTATTAATAATCCCTCTCGTAGCGCCACCCCCATGCACTTTTAGCCTGGCCCGGGCCAGTGGGGCAGACCCACTTCTGGGCACTGAGGCTGCTGACTGGCACAGTAAAAGTGGGCACATATTCCCACATGGGGCTCAGGGTGGGAGCATGCACCTAAGTCTGGAACACATGTTTCTGCCCATCCCATACTTTCTCCAATCAGCTGCAATATCCACTAACTCTGTCCCCCAATCAGGACAGAGGAGGGGGCGAGCCGTATCACTGCCCTAGATGGCATCACTGTGGGTGAGCATGTGGACTGCCGGCACTCCAGGAGCCGGGGCTCAGCCATGGGGTGGGGCTTCACCAATGCACTATGTCCAGTGCTCACCCCTTGCCTGGGCATAGCAGAGTAGAGTAAAGGACACTCCAGGCTCTGAATTATGTAGGATCTGCAGAACCAGCCCAAGGTGCTCCCCTGGGAGCCATCACCCCGTTTCCACCCTCCAGGGCTGAGTCTCAGCCACTTGTCCTCAAAGGGCATTGCTGCCAGCCCCCCACCCACCCCTACCCCCAGCAGGACCTACCTGAAGGATGGGAGGATGCTGTCATAGTAGTACCAGGTGGCTGTCAGGTAGGCCCGGCTCGTATCGGTGGAGTACAGGCGCCATGCAGCCTGGTGGTATGGGGGACGTGAGGGATGGGGCGTCAGTGAGGCCTCTCAGTCTCCACCAGCCCTCTCCCTGAAAGAACCCAGACCTTGGTCCAGTTGTGGGTCACCCAGAGCCAGAGACCTGTTCCAATTCCACAGCCACCGACAGGGGCAGCCGAGAAAGCAAGGCCTAGAGAGAAATGACTTCCTCGAGACGAAGCAGATCAACGTCAGAGCCAGCGGCCTTAGAGCACAGAGGTTAAGAGCTGAAGCTTTGTTGTCATGCAGACGTGGATTTCTAATCCCAGTTCTGTCCCTTATTAGGGAGGACAAATTAAGTAAAGCTTCAGAACCTCAGTTTCTTCACCTGTAAAATGCATGTAATACCACTTGCCTAGCAAAGTGTTGTGGGGGTTAAATGAACAGTTGTATATTAAATGCCAAGCTCAGTGTCTGGCATACAGTAGGCACTTCATGCCAGGTTCCTCTGTTAAACACTATTATTCTCCTCATCATATTTGATAAATATCTATTCATTGTATATTTGATTGATATCTTTCTCTCCCCCTAGATGTAAGCTGTGTCTTGGTTACTGCTGCATCCTTAGTGCAAATATAGTGTCTGGCACATGCGGGTGTTTTGTGAATGTTTTCAGAATGCCATTATTATTACTAACGATGCCACTCCATCTTTCCCAGCTGCCTGTCACTGCCCATGGGAATACTAAGGACTGAGAGGGCAGGAAAAGCACTACCTACCAACCCCTCAGCATCCATGGGCTTGCAGGGCTTCCTCTGCAGCAGGAGGGATAAATGTCAGACAGGAGGAAAGACTGGCCCTCTCCCTCCACGTAGGAAGAGCCGGGGTGTTGAAGGGACTGTAAGTGTGGCCATCAGCAAGAGCAGAGAGGCATGGAGGCTGCTAGGCAGGACAAGGCAGAGCTGGGCCTTGTCCTCCCTTCTTTGGATGCCTCTTGTCCTTAAGGGGCTGCCACCACTGACCTAACCAGCTAGGCACCCTCCTAAGACAGGAATATTTTTACTTTCTGCTTGCCTAGGCCCCGGCATGGGATGGGAGCAGCTGCCAGAGCTGTCTCATTAATTATGGGCACCACAATACCAGCTGTCTCTCGGCATGGATAGTGCCAGCCGCCTGCCCCTACAATGCCCCTCAGAAGGCCAGCTCCCAGGGGACATGGCCATTGTGCCCCAAGGGACGCTAAGAAGAAAAGGCTGAGCTGGTGGCTGGAGATAACAGGGACAGGGAGGAGGGTTCTACCCTGGGGAGGAGAGATAAGGAGGGGTTGAGTGAGGCTTGGGTTTGGGTCTCAGAGGGTGACATGCTGGAGAACAGGCAGAGAAGGGCTGGGCCAGTATTCCCTGAACCACTTCCTGCAAGGAGTTCTCTTATACACACCCTCGACTAGCAAAAAGCCAAGGCCTAGTCCTAGGGTCACAGAAAATCGGAGCCCTGGCCTCAGCCCACACACAGTCAGAACATGCCATGACACAGAGGGAAACTGAAACCACACGCTCCTGGCTTCCTACTCACCCCTCTGGCTGTTCCTTCTCTGTCTCCTTGACCAGTTCAACTTTGCTGACCCACCACCCACTAAAAGTTGAGGTTCCTAAAAGCTCAGTCTGGACCATCTTCTCTTCATTTGTGTGAGTGCTTGTGGAATGAATGAATGAATGAATGAATGAATGAATGTGCTGGGGGTGGGGCAGGCTTACTGCTGCACAGCTGACTGGGGGCAGCAGTGGGTCTCCACTGGAGGCCTCCTGTCTGGGCTCTGCCCCTCCCTAGGCCCTGTGAAGTTGGGCTGAAGTTGAGCAATAGGGCAGCTCTGGGTAGCCCTAAACCAGGCATTTGGTGCAAGAGAAAGTTTCTGGCACTGTCAGTGAGCATCCTGGTTCTGTGTGTGACTTGGCATGTGGCCTTAGGAAAGTCACATAGCCCCTCTGAGCTTGAAAGTGGAGTCACAGTTGGGCTGGGGACATGGGTCAGCACACAGGGTTGACACACCAGTGCATTCACACGGCCCTGCTCCTGGGGCTTCTTCCTGGGCATCTTGTACCTGAATGAGGTTGGCTGCTGGCATCCTCCGCTTCTCAAAGTGCTTCTGCCGGTGCTGCTCCTGGACCTTCAGGGCAAAGCCAGAGCCTAGGATGCCCTAGAGGGATAGGGCACGGTTGGGAAATGTGGTGGCAGTGGTGGGGCAATAAGAGGCTGCAAGGGTGTCCCCATCCCTGCCCCTCTGAGGTGCCCTGGGCTGTCCAGGCAAATATGTGACAGGGGCTGAGGAGGTCCCACCCTCAGCCTCCCCCACCCACTGAGCAGGAGGCAACTCACAGCAGGCAGGGCAAAGAAAGAGATGCCCAGTAAGGCGAAGCCAGCAGCCAGGACCCTGCCCAGCCATGTGTGTGGTGTCTTGTCACCATAGCCGATGGTTGTCAATGTAATCTGGAGACACAAACAGATTACTGGCAGGACTGGTCATGGGGGCCACCTACAGCTTGTTGGGGGTACAGACAGGTAGGAGCCTGATCATGAGTGAAGGGGTCCGTGGTCCCCCATGGGGGCTGGTTAGGGTCATAGATGGATTCCCCCTCTTATGGGCTGGTCAGGGGAAAGAGGTACAGTCGCAAGGGCTTGATGTGGAAGGACAGAGGCAGGTCTACCAGAGCATGTTGGGGGTCAGCATTGGGGCTGGTCTCATGGGGAGCCCCGGTTCTAGTGAGAGGGCAGGGGTAGGGCGGCTCAACCCTGAGTCAAGAGTCACAATGGGCAGACCTTAGGAAGTTCCCAGGGAGAGTCCCAGGGTGAAGGGCAGCCCTGCAAGACGCTCACGCACCGTCCCCCACCAGAGTGAGTCGGCATAGGAGGAGAAGTCAGAGTTGGCGTCCTTCTCCGCCAGGTAGACCAGGAAGGAGGCGAAGATGAGCACCAGGAACCCGATGTACCAGGCGGTGATCAGCTCCTATGGGGAGGCAGAGGGACGCGGTGAGGAGCGCTGTGCCTGTCTGGCAGTTGTGGGGGGCTCTCACACGGGAAGGAGATAAAGGTCCCCCATCTCCCGGAGTCCCAGGTTCACTTTTCTTTCTCACCTCCTCCCATCAGGGCTACCCTGCCCTGCCTTTGCAAAACCGCCAGCACTCCCCCTACCCTGACCCCCATTTTCACTCTCCTGCTTTGAGTCTCTGGGTTCCAGGCTCAGGCCTCCAGCACTCCGCCCCACCTTGCCCCGCCCCCAAAGCCCCACTTTCAGGCTTCCATCTGGGGCCCACCCTAGCTCCGCTCCAGCCCCACCTTCAGGCCCCACCTCAGCGGTCCATTCGGCGGTAGAAGTGGTCCCTCCAAACCCAGAAGCTTCCAGGAGAAACCCTCAAGCCCCGCCTCTCCGGCCCCGCCCCCTGATCTGGTCCGTACTCCTAGGCCCGCCCCTGCCTGACTCCGAGTCCACCTCGCCCCACGCCCTGAGACCCCGCCTCCGCTCGGGCCCCAATCCCCGCAGGCCCCACCCCTTCCCGGCACCAAGACAGCCCATCAGGCCTCTCCCGGCGTTCCCGGTCTCCCCCGGCCCTCTGAGCTCTGCCCTCTGTGCTCGTGCCCCAGACTTGCCCTCGGGCCTCCGCGCGCGGCCCGCAGGCCTCACCTTGCTGTGCGCGTAGACCACGGAGCCCAGCAGCTTCCAGGTGCCACCACGGCGGTCCATGCGCACCATGCGCAGAATCTGCAGGAAGCGCATGCTGCGCAGCGCGGACGTGGCAAAGATGTTGCCCTGGGTGCCCGCGGCGATGACGGCCACCGAAGCCACGAACACGATGAAGTCTGCAGGGGCGGGGGGCGGCGAGGTCACAGCCAGCCCACCCAGAGCACGGACCCGGAGGCTGGCACTTCTGGGGCCGTGACAGGGGGCTGGGGAGGGATGGGGAGGGTCCATTGAATCTGTGCCGGTTGCCAGGGTCAGAGTCAAGACTGGGGTCAAGGTGACACCCTCGCTCCTGGGGTCAGGGGTCTGGCCAGGCGGGGCGCGCCTCATTACCGATGACACAGAAGGGCTTTCTGGCGAAGCGGAAGCGGCCCTGCCATCCTCGGTAGCGGCAGCAGCATCCGGCGGACCAGACCCGGACGATGTACTCCAGGCCAAACACCACGATCATCACGAATTCCTGCGGGACCAGGGACCTGAGTTCCGGTCCCCACTCTCCACAACCGAGGCCTAGGTCACAGCGCGGACCCAGCCAGGAGTCCCCGGGTTAGTGGACCAGGGCTTCCTTGGACACCTCTCCTGGAGGTTCTTTGACTCGAGGAGGATTCCGAGGGCAGGTGGCCCCTTCCGCCTCCTCCAAGACTAAAAGGCTAAGTGTGTACTCCCCTTCTTGCCCCCAAGAGCTGATCGGATTTTTCTGCTTCTCAATCTGCCCTCCTCCTAGCCGTCTCAGACTCCCTAATTCTGACCCAGTGACTTAATTGGTGGCTGGCTGTCAGCTGTCTCCCTCTGAGGGCTTCGTTTGGTGTTTTGTGTTTAGGCAAAAACTGAACTAAAATCCACCATGTGTGGAATTTGCAGATTTTGTCCTGAGAAGCGGTGGAGCCTACTCATTTCTATTCGGGACCCATCATAAGCCCTTGTATAGAGGCAGGAGATCTCCCAACACTTGCTATAAAGTGGGGATGATGCCCAGAGAGGGTCAGCCACAGCTGAGGGAACACAGCACAGCAAGCTGCTCTCTGAGCCATGGTATGACTCTCTCCACCTTCAGCCCTCAGCCCAGAGGTGCTACCTCACACAGGCCCCCCTCAGTCTGGGGCTCCCAGCACTTACCAAGATGAGGAGACACTCGTTGGCAAGTTCCTGATGCTCCTGGATAGTAGACAGCACAGACAGCACCAGGCAGCTGAAGACCAGCAAAAATCTGCAATTGCAGCATGAAGGAGAGGGTTAGATTGTTGGAGGGACAGGACGGTCAAGGGTGCCTCTGGCAGGGGGCTACAGAGCAGGAGAGGAGAGAAGCATTATTTTCAGAGAATTATTTGGAAATCAGAATCAGAATTTCCTGGAATTATGGCCCTTGCTGGGCACCAAAGGCCACAGCCCCCACGCCCCAAGCTACTGGACCTCATAACTGTCTCAACTGCCCCTGCTGCAGGCTGCAACTCAGACAGGTAGTCACTCTGCTGTGAGTAGCAGGTCTGTCTGGGCTGGCAGTGGAAATAGACTAGCTCAGGGTTCCTTCAGGCTCAGCCACCCACACATAGTGGCCTCAAACCCAGCTTGGCCTTAAGATGCCTTGGGAAAAGTGCACCAGAGGTCAGCCGGGGGCTCAGGGAAGGTCGGTGGATGAAGGAGGGACCTTCTTTCTTATGCACTCCCAAGGAGCAGGAGACTGGCTTCATCTGCAGAATGGGGACAACTGCCCCTGCCTTCGTGGAATTAAGTAACAAGACGACTAGAAAAGGAAAGAGGATCAGGGAGGACAGGTAGAGAGGGAAGAATGCAGCGGGGAGAGGATGCAGGGAGGGAATTGGGCAGTGTGGAGCTGGGCCATCAAGGCCAGGAACTCTCCTGCAGACAGTGTGAAACTACGGAGTGGCCCAGAACCAGATGCTTAGAAAAGGAAGGAACCTTAGCCCCTAGCTCATCCAGTATTTCCCTCATCCCCCATTGTACCATGAGGCAACAGATTCAAAGAGGGAAAAGGACTCACCCTTCATCACCCAGTGTGCCCAGGACAGAGCTGAGATTAGAGCCGGGTTCCCAAGTTCCTATCGGATGGGAAGAGGACCAAGGGCATGAGGAGAGGAGCTGGTGGCCTTGGTAGTATGTGGATGGGTGAGGGAGAGCGGGGTGAGAGGACGCGGACTGCAGACACAGCAGAGGCGAATGAGGTGGCCTTCAGGAGCACCCTCTCTTTGGGATGGGGTTGTGCTGAAAATGCACGTGCACTGGAGGAGACTTTGGAAGGAATGGGCTTCTCTGGAAATACATCCCTGTGTACTGGCCCACCAGCCTTCCCATATGTCGCCAGTCTCCCCCGCTCTGCACCATTGCTAGCACCCTGCTTGCTGCACAGAACGCCTCACATCTGCGCCTGCGAGACTCTGCTCACCCTCCGCGCCTACAGGAACACAAATGCTACGTGCTCTGCAGAGTCTCTGATTCCCTCACCCCACTATTCCTCCTTCAGAACTGCCAGCTCCTCATGCTTGCCTCCCTGTGTGTGGCCCAAGTCACTTTCTACGTGGCTTTATTTATATTCATGTTTCATGGTGACCTTAAGGGCAGCAGCTCAAGGTCAATGAGACCTAAGTTTGAATCCCAGTCCTGCTTGTGTGTGCGGTTTTGGGAATGTCACCTGCCTTCTCTGAGCCATCTCCTTATCTGTGAAGTGGGGGCTACGGGAGGAAGTCATGCAAAGGGCGTGGCTTGGCCCTGACCCACTTACACCTCCTGGACACGGGCTCCTCACCTTTCTGGGGGGCAAGTGTATGCCACCAAATGCCCCTGGGTTGAGAAGGTGGGTGGCAGATGTCGGTAAAGTGTTTTGAGTGAATGAGTTCAAGAAGAGCTTATTCCTTGGCCATTTCCAGCCCAGAGCTGAGTCAGCAAAAACACAGAACATGGAAGAGCAGAAGAAAAGAGCACCAGCTCCTCCTGTTCAATAATTAATCAGAAAAGGGCAGCGGCCACACGCACCTGCATCAGGACCGCAGCTGAAGCAGAGTTTGGGACCAGAAGGGCCCTCCATGAGGTCGTCTCATGCAGCCCCTTCCTCCGGGAATGGCCACAGTCAGGACTTTATGAGCCTTTACTCCGGCCTTGACAGACACCCTCCAGTCCCATTGCTCGGCTGACCTCAGAACCTCAGGCAGCAGTGGGCCACTCTGGGGCCTTCTTCCTGAGCATTTCATTAACACTTTTCTTTTTCTTTTCTTTCTTCTTTTTTTTTTTTTTTTTTTTTTTTTTTGAGATGGAGTCTTGCTCTGTTGCCAGGCTGGAGTGTAGTGGCGCAATCTGGGCTCACTGCAACCTCCACCTCCCAGGTTCAAGTGATTCTCCTCCCTCAGCCTCCCGAGTAGCTGGGACTACAAGTGCGTGCCACTATGCCCAGCTAATTTTTGTATTTTTAGTAGAGACAAGGTTTCACTATGTTGGCCAGGATGGTCTTGATCTCCTGACTTCATGATCCCCCACCTCAGCCTCCCAAAGTGCTGGGATTACAGGTGTGAACCACTGTGCCTGGCCATCATTAACTCTCTTCCTGCCATGTCAGTATTTACACATCTGTAAAATTTCCACTTCACAATAGGTTAACTTAAAAAAAAAAAAAAGCAGATTATAAAACCTTAACAGCAATGTGATTCCAATGTTTGAAATAGAGATGGTTTTCACACACATACCTAGAGTCAGCAAGGCTTATCTATGGGTGGCAAAATTAAGTGATTCGACTTTTGTTTTGCTTTCTGCTTATCTGTATTTCCTAACTTTTTTGTTTGTTTGTTTTTTGAGACAGGGTCGCACTCTGTCACCCAGGCTGGAGTGCAGTGGCATGATCACAGCTCACTTCAGCCTTGACCTCCTGAGCTGAAGCCATCCTCCTACCTCAGCCAACTGAGTAGCTGAGACCACAGGCACAGGCCACCACACCCACTAATTTTTAAATTTTTTGTAGAGATGGGATCTAACTATGTTGGCCAGGCTGTTCTCAAACTCCTGGTCTCAATGCCTCTGCCTCCCAGAGCTGGGAGCATGAGCTACTCACCCAGCCTTTATTTCCTAATATATTTTTTAGAACAAACATGGGTTGTTTGGGTAATAACAAACCAATATAACATTTAAAATGCATTTCCTTAACAATACAAACTTGAAAAGCCCACTTTGAATCCTGCCCCACCCCTTTACCACAGTCACCTCTGCCATTTAGAAGTTGTGAGGGTGTGGCAGCCTCTCCCGTGTGTCCAGCTCGTGTGTCCAAACGGCCTGCTCAGCGACGCTTCTTGGATGCCTGGTGGCCTCTCAAACCCAACACCTCCAAACCCCAGCTCTCAGTTTGTCCACGCATCTTCCTCACCTCCAGCCTGCCCATCTCAATAGCGGCACCGCGGGCTCCACGGCTCCCCCAAGGCTCAGGCTCCTTGATTCTTCCTTTCCCTCACCCTGCACATCTCCTTCTGAGCAGATTCCATTGGCTCTACCTTCAGAATCTATCCCTGGGCAGGCCAGGTCATACCATCCCAACAAAGCCACCACCTGGCCTCCCTGCCTCCGCTGTGCCTGAATGTGACCACTCTCTTCAAAGCAGCCAGAGGGATCTTCCCACAATGCACAGCTGGAAACCATCGCTCTTCACAAAACTCTCCTTGGACTTCCATCACACCTAGAGAAGGAAAGTCCTACTTCTTGGCACCCCCAGCAAGGCCCTGTGAGGTCTGTGTCTCCACCCCCGCCTCCAAACTGGACCTCTGCACTCTCCAGCTGGCTCTCTGTAGCCCACTTATTCTGGCCTCCTTGTCAGTCCTGGAACACAGCTAACATATTTCCGCCTCCAGGCTCTGAACCTGCTTTGCTCTTTCCTCTGCCTCATCCAGGTCTGTTCAAATGCCACTTCCTTGGAGAGGCCTCCCCAGCCATCCCCCTCTCTGAAAGAATGGCCTTATCTCCACTCTTGCTCCTTACTCTGACTAACTGATTTCACAGCACTACTGAAAGACTAAGTAAATAGCAGGAATTCACTCTAACCAAACATTGAAACACCATGTCACCAAACCAAAGCCACAGTTTGTACCCACTGAAGAGGTCTCCAATGCACATCCATCCTTGACTCCTTCAGATGCCCCACGTCTTTCCTAAGAAGGCACGCCTCTGACCTTGACCATCTCCATATGGCGAACACTGATTAAAAAGCCCCTGCTTTAACCCACCGGCTGAGAGTTTCTATACCCTTGATACTCTCGTGACATTTGAAGGCATGTACTTGGACTGACAGAAAACATCCTGGGGCCAGGCGCAGTGGCTCAGGCCTATAATCCCAACATTTGGGAGGCCAAGATGGGAGGACTGCTTGAGTCCAGCAGATCAAGGCCAGCCCAGGCAACATTGTGAGATGCTGTCTCTACAAAACAATCAAAACAAAAATTAGCTGGGCATGGTTGTGTGCACCTGTGGTCCCAGCTACTGAGGAGGCTGAGGTAGGAGGATCGCTTGAGCCAGGGAAGTTGAAGCTACAGTGAGCTGTGATCTCACCACTGTATTCTAGCCTGGGGGACAGAGCCAGAATCTGTCTCTCAAAAAAAGAAAAGATCCTGTATTCCAGGCACCCGAATAATTATCCGTATCTTCCAGATGAGGAAATAGGGATCAGGGAGGGACAGATCTGCTCAGGATCGCACAGTGAATCAGCGGCAGAGCTGCAGCTAAAACCCAGCTCAGGCTGACCCTCAAGCTGCCTTGGCCTTCCTGGGGGCGGGGCGGAGAGCAGTTTCCTCACACAGGGACAGCAGAGGAGAGATCAGTATCTGGAGGTCAGGATTAGAGGAGACAAGGTGAAGGAGACCCTGAGCTGGGGTCTTGTTGTGCTTGCCAAGACTAAGGTGTGGCTTCATTCATCCAACAAAGGACTGTCTAAGGATTCTCTCTGGCCCCCTCTGGCACCTCAGTTTCTCCATCTATATAAATACAGATGAAACATGGGTGCTGGCTGGCCTGGGCCCTCTTTAATCTCCCCAGCAGACAGGCCAGACTAGCAGCCACTTTCTAGAACATTTTTGCCCAGCATGTCTGACTGCAATTTGTGACCCATGTTCTTTCTCCCTTGCCCAGCCCAGGGGGCAGAATGGGACAGGCAGGTGTTTCCTGGCTGGCTCTCCCTGGCTGGGCTGATCACAAGGCTTATACAACCATTCCTCTCCACAACCCCCTTCTCCCCATCCCATGACTATCCCACTTGTTCAGGAGGGAGCAAGAGGATTAGAGATGAAAAAGTGAATGGTTTGCAGAGATTTGTGGTTTTCAAACTATGGTGGGTGTCAGAGTCACCTGGAAGGCTTGTAAAATACTGATTTCTAGGCCCTATTCCTACAGTATCGATTCAGTCAGTTTGAAGTGGAGAATATGCATTTCTACGAAGGTCCCTGGTGATACTATTGCTGCTGCTTTGGGGACCGCACTTTGAGAATCACTGGTATAGCTGATGGGAGCGGTTGCGGCTGACTCAATTATTAGCCAGCTCAGGGCTTTTTAAACAACTGAAATCACCACCTTCTCCCCATTTATACCTCCTCAAGTCACTACCCAGAAGCTGCCACAAAGCAGGAGGAGGGGAAAAGCTCTGCTGGGAAGGTGGCTATCATGCTGTGACCTGAAGTAATAACCCTAACTGCTCCTGCTGGCCAAGGGCTTCCTATTGGCCAGGCACCATGCCAAGCCCTCTGCATGCAATGCCTTAATCGGTTCTCACAATAACCCCATGGAACCATACCATAATCACCCTGGTAATGAGAGGGCAGCTCAGAGGGGTAGCCAATGGTCGCTGCAGAGCTCTGTGAATATACTAAAAACCACTGAATCGAACACTTTAAAAGGACTTTTACAGTATATGAATTATATCTCAATAAAGCTGCTATTCAAATGAGAGAAGAATAGTATATTAACTTGTCCAAAGTCATAAAAGCAGGACCCGACCACAAGACCAGCTGGAACACCAGTCCCTGCTAAAGCTCTGGGCCTCAACTTCCCTGGCTGAAACACAGATAAAGATCAGGGACAACTCAATGATGGTTAAGGTCCCTGTAGCTTGGTGAGTCTCCAGCAGCGGGGTGGAAAGGAGAGGATCAGCCATCAGCTCAGCTCCAGATTCTCTGGGGATGTCCCCGGATCCAGCTCAGGTCTGTCTCTTCATACCCACTGTGCCTTTGCCCAGTGTCCATGGCTCGCGCTCTCTCTCTCTCTCTCTCTCAGCATGTCCAACATGACCCTGGAAGGACAGCTGCTGGGAGGCCAGGCCAGAGAGATGGGGATATGACGGAGGTAGGGGAGATGGTAGGGAATCTCACAGCAGAAAAGAAGTTGTCACCTGACCCCTCTGGGCTATATTCACTTCAGACACATTAATTATCATCTATGCACAGCCAGGCTTATTGTAAAACCAGAAATGAATAATCCAGATCCCAAGGAATTAACAACACAGAACATGCACAGTGGTCATGAGATGGGCCAGGCCATGACAGTGTACTCAGGGGGTTTGGGAGAGTCCCAAGAAGCCTTCTATACAACAAAACTGGAGGGATCAGTGAAGACTTTTTGGAGGAGGTGGCTGGACAGGGATGGGGTGCCCCAGGCAGAGGAAGCAGGATGTGCAAGCTGTGGGAATGTGGCCATCGAGGCAGCCAAGGCAGCCCAGAGCAGCCAGCAACAGTTCTGGATGGTGCAGCCTAAAGGGAAGGGGGCAGTGGAAAACCCAGAGAGGGCCAGATCCAGGGGCCTTGAATGGCACTCTCAGTCACTGTGAACATGGTCCTAAAAGCAAAGGGGAGTCATTGTGGAGTTCTTTTTTGTTTTGTTTTTTGTTTTTTGATGGAGCCTCACTTTGTTGCCCAGGCTAGAATGCAGTGGTGTCAGCTCACTGCAACCTCGGTCTCCCGGGTTCAAGCGATTCTCCTGCCTCAGTCTCCTGAGTAGCTGGGATTACAGGAGCCTACCACCACGCCCGGCTAATTTTTGTATTTTTAGTAGAGATGGGGTTTCACCATGTTGGCCAGGCTGGTCTTGAACTCCTGACCTCAGCAAGTGATCCACCCACCGTGGCCTCCCAAAGTCCTGGGATTATGAGCCACCGCGCCCGGCCAACTGTGGAGTTCTAAGAGAGGAAATGACACAGTCCAATTTGTGTCTCAGGGCCACCACTCGGGGCAGTACACAGGGTAGATCAAAGGAGATGAGACCCAGCAGAAAGACCAACAAGGCTCCACAGTACCTCAGACAAGAGATGACTGTGGTCTGGCCCAGGATGGTGGCCGCAGGGAAGAGGGATGGATGGACTGGAGAATACTGCGGGAAGTAGGACTTGGTGATTAACTGGAACTAGGAACCATGAGGGAGAAACAACTTCTCTATTTCTGGTTTGGGCATCAGATGGATGAAGGTGCCATGAGTCCCCTCTCAGGAGAGGGGAGACCCCGGTAGAAGAGCAGGTGTCAGGTGGTGGACATGTTGAGAGAGACAGGGCTATGGGCACTGAGCAGACACCCATGAGTATGAAGAGAGACACCTGACTAGAAATGCAGATTTGGGGGACACCAGGGTAGAGGTGGTGACTGAGGTCACAGGAGCAGCTGAGATAGTCCAGAGAGCATGTGACAAAGTTAGAGGAGGACCTGATGGCGCCCCAGCGGTGCAGCTGGAACAGCGGTCCTCTACGCAGACTGGGAGGGATAGCCAGAGAGCTGGGAAGGAAAGCAGAAGAGCGAAGTGTCAGAGAGGCCACGTGAAGAATATGTTTCAAAGCAGGAGTGGACAACAGTGTCAAATGCTGCCAAGAGGTCAAGTGAGATAAGGCGTGAAAAATGTCCCCCGGATTTGGTGACACATTGGTCACTGGGCCCCTTGGCAAGGGCAGCCTTCTCTCAGGAGAGGAAGATCAGAGCAGGCCCAGATAAAGTGAGGAAGGGGAGGGGTAGTAAGGAGGTAGAGACATTAAGTGTAGATTTAACTATTTGAAGATGCTTGACTGCAAAGAAGAGATCGGAGATTATAGCTGGAGAAGGTGGCAGGGCACAGGGAATCTTTTTTTTTTTTTTTTTTTTCCTTTTAAGATGAGACAGCCAGAGTGGAAGGAGCCAAGAAATCAAGAAGATGGAGTTGAAGATGCAGGGAGACAGAGGGAGTGATCAGTGAAATGAAGTCCCTAAGGACTGGGAGTCTGGGCGCCAGAGCCAGGGAGGAGCTGGTGATGAGTAGTAAGGACCCCTCCAGCTTCCACTGGGACAGGCAGGCATGGAGGTGGGAGGAGGCTGCAGGGAGGGAGGAGGCTGACAGCCCCTGCTCACTGGGGGCTGCTCTGGGAAGAAGAGGCAAGGCCCAACTCTCAGAAGTGGGCAGGAGGGTGGGGTGGGGGATCTGAAGAGATGGAGGAGGTATGGAGCTTGGGAGAGAAAGGTGGGAGAAAAACCAGGCCTGGAGAGGGATCCCATGGGAGCACAGGACCATTATCCTCCACATCGAAGATGGTTCTACAGACCTGGAACTTCACAGGCACTCAGCACATGCATTTTAGGGTTTTATTTAGGTTTTTTGTTGCTGTTTGTTTTTAAGCCTTAATTATCCAGTAGGAAGCAGTCTGTGTGAGAAGAGGACCCCTCCCCGCCCGCAACTACCCACCAAGGCCAAGGTAAATGAAGATCCAGGTCTTGCCCCCTCCTTCCTCCAGAGCTTCCTTCCTTCCTTCCCTCCCTCTCCAGCATCCCTCCCAGACTGAGCCCCGCCAGTGCCTGGGGACTGCCCAGCCACCAGCAGGCTCCCTGATTTCTTTACTTTTGAGACAGAGTCTTGATCTGTTGCCCATGTTGGAACGCAGTGGTGCAGTCATAGCTCACTGCAGCATCATTCTCCCAGGCTCAAGAGATCTGCCTGCCTCAGCCTCCTGAGTAGCTGGGACTACAGGTTCACACCACTACACCTGACTAATTGTTTTATTTTCGGTAGAGATGAGGTCTCGCTATTTTCCCAGACTGGTCTCCAACTCCCAAGCCCAAGTGATGATTCGTGCATCTGGCCTGGGGAGTGTGTGACTCTTTCCTTGCTCTCCAGACCAGGGCCCAAAGGCAGGGCTCTGTCTTCCCTCAGCTGGGGCACCCTGAGGCCAGTCTGTTCTCACTCAGCCAAGGTCCCCAGAGAGCAGAAGCTACAGCCACCACCACTTTCTGGAAGAAAGGGGCTCCTTCAACCCCAAACCAGAGCTGATACTGAAGAAGGGACTTCAGCTAGACTTGACACGGGCACTTCCTGACAAGGGGGTGCAGTGCAGCCTGGAGGGCCCCAGACTCCTCTAGGGAGAGCAGGCACTTACTTTCTCCTGCAGCGGAATAAGGGGAGGGGCAGTAAGCCAGGCCTCAGAGCGAGGCTCTTTCCAAGAATCCTCAGGGGTTGGGAGGAGAAGTTTCCCCTGATCCAGCGATTCTAAATATGGCAAAGGGAGCAAGAGCACGTGACCCAGGGCCCCACACCAGGGCCGCCGCCACTGCTGCCACTGCTTCTCTGGGCCAGAGGCTTGCGCTGGGGCTTAGAGCTTGTGATAGGAGCCTGATGGAGCCTCAGTTTCCCTGTCTGCAACATGTAGGTGGAGGACTACTCAGTAACGGGCCAAGTCCCTTTCTGCCTTGTGACTTTTCAGCAGTGGGGTAGAAGGGAGAGAGTCGGCCCTCAGCTCAGTTTCTCTGAGGCTGTCCCTGGAGGGACAGCAGCAGCCAGCACATAGAACGAACTATGAAAAAAATGCCCCTTCTTGGAGGATGGATTCGAAAAAAGGCATTCCGTTAGACCGACAAGTTATAAAAACTTGACCCCCCTGGATGAACGCATTAGAACAGGCATCCCTTCCTCTGGGCTGCCCCACCCCTAGGCACAGGCCGGATTCCAGCGCCCCTCAGCCCTCTCAGCCGGCTCCTTTGTGGTGCCCAGACTGCAGAGCAATGCGTGACAATCCTGTGGTTGGCTCCACGTGGCTCTCCTGGCCGCTGGTGATTTGTGGAGAGCTGGAGACCAACCCAAGAAGGGCCCGCCCACAGGTTGGGTGGAACCAATCAGACTGTCTTTCTCAGGAATGGAACAAAGAACCACAGAGAAAAGTTGGAATAGGGCAGAGAGCTGGGCCCTGAGGCTGCACTGTGCTGGAACCTCTTCCCCCTGCTCTCTATCCCATGAAACCAAAACGTGTTCTGCCTTGAAGCCTCTGCAGGATTCTTCTCCTTCCTTACCATATCTGTCCTCCATCTCCAGACGCCAATTTTTCTTTTTCTTAATTCCAAGTGTGATAGTACGGAAGTCAGTTTGTATTGAGTCAGCTTAAATGGTCTCTGTCCCACGGGATATGAAAGGTGGTGTCTTCTAGACAAGGCATTTGATGAGGAATAGCTTCCTCCTCTCCCACCTGGACCAGCCCCAAACCTTTTGACTTGTTCTGTCGGCTTCCTTCTGCCGTGCCAGCCAGCCTACCTGCTGCACCAGGTCAGTGGGCTGAGCGATGTGTTGGCAAGAGCCAGAGTGGAACAAAGAGGACACGGGGCCATCCATCTGTTGGGACCGGCCAGACAGCGCTGACTTCTCAAACAGGGAGACATGGGCCCTCCCAAGCAGGATGTCATTAAAAGGAAGGGTAACGACGGGGTGGAATCTAGACAGCTGGGATTTGAGAAACTCACACAAGATGGCCAGTGGAAACCTTCCCTCAGTTCCACTGAGCAGCTCTGTGCAGATTCGGGTGGCTCAATTTTCCATGCTGGCTTTGGTGTAAAATTTCACGTAACAAAGAGCTTTCTCTGCTGCTTTTTTAAAAAGTGTGAAATCCACCGACTGCCGGCCCAGGCCCAAACTTCTTAGCATGATTGTAAGGAAAGCCCCACCCACCAAGCCAACTTGCTCTTCACCAGCTGGTACCCAACCTGGCACCTGGCACTGCATTATCATAGCTCTGCCCCCGACAATGGCAAACAGAGCTCCTTCCCCCTCCTCACCTTTACTTACGCTGTGTCTGAGCATAAGCGGGGTTAGCTTGGAGCCCCCACCTCAGGCTCCCCTAGCCCCCATCCCACCTCTACGTCCACCTCCACTGGGAAGTGTACCTCAACACGTGAGAAGCTCTGTGTGAGTACCTGCCTCCTATGAACCGAGGGCTGTCTCTGGGTAGGAGTCTTGCCCTTTGTACCCAGAATGCCCCATGCCTGACCTGGAATGGATCTTGAGAGAAGGGTCAGCCTCTCACTGGTACCACCCCCTCCCGTGTGCCTGTATGGCCCTTCCTGTCTCCACACCTGAACCCTCCCCACAGCATTGGGGATTACAAGGGAATCAAGACAGGCAGCAACTCCTGGGAGCCACACAGCTCAGAGCCATAGGGCACTCATTCATTCATTCAGTCAGTCAGTCACTATTCACTGGGTGCTCGCCGGGCACAAAAACAATGTCCCTGCTTCATGGACCTTACATTCCAGGGTGGGGAATAGATAATAACCAAATAAAGGTTCGAGTTGGGCTGGGCGCGGTGGCTCACTTCCTGTAATTCCAACGCTTTGGGATGCCGAGGCAGGAGGGTCACTTGAGGTCAGGAGTTTGACACCACCCTGGCCAACATGGCAAAACCCTGTCTCTATTAAAAAAAAAAAAAATACAAAAGTTGGTTGGGTGGTGGTGAGCACCTGCAATACATTATTTGGGAGGCTGAGGCACAAGAATCACTTAACCCAGGAGGCAGAGGTTGCAGTGAGCTGAGATGGCACCACTGTACTCCAGCCTGTGTGACAGAACGGAATTCCATCTCAAAAAAAAAAAACAAAAAACAAATAAATAAATAAAGATTCAAGTTGTTGGATGATGATGGAGAAAAAGTGAGAAAAGGGGGAAAGGTATGGAGTTGGGGGACTATTTTACAGAAGGTGGTCAGGAAAAGCAGCTTTGAGGATGTGACATTTGAGCAAAGATCAAGGAGGGAATGAGCCATGCAGGCAGCTGGGAGAAGAGAGTTCTGAGCAGAGGGAAAAGCAAATGCAACACACCTGAGCCAGAAGGGTGCCTGCTGTGTTCCAGAACCACTAGAAAAGGAGTGGTCCCAGAGTGGAGTGAGCAGGGGGAGAGGGCAGAGAGGCAGGGGAGGTGGGAAGCGGACCATCTACTGGCTATGGTGAGGATCTTGGCTTTTACTCCAAGTAAGATGGGGAGTTTTGAGCAGGGAGTAGCTCAATCTGCCTTATGTTTAAAAAGATCTCATAGGCTCTGAGTGAACAGATTACGGTGAGGAGCGGGAGGAGGGAGCAATGCCATTTGCCCCATTGTGAGCTGGAAAGTGTAATCCTGGCAAGAGATGCCAGTGACTTTTTTTTCCCCAGTTTTGTTTTATTTTTATTTTTAAGAGATGGGGTCATGCTCTGTTGCCCAGGCTGGAGTGCAGTGGCTATTCACAGGTGTGATCACACTACTGATCAGCACGGGAGTTTTGACCTGCTCCATTTCTGAGCTGGGTCAGTTCACCCCTCCCTTGGCAACCTGGTGGTCCCCTGCTCCCAGGAGGTCGCCATATTGATGCCAAACTTGGAGGTGAGTGCCGACACAGGGCACCTGATTGGCATAGCTCACCACAGCCCAGAACTCCTGGGAGCCACACAGGAGTGTGGTTCAAATGATCCTTCCACCTCAGCCTCCTGAGTGGCTGGGACTATAGCCATGTGCCACTTCACTCTGTGAGACTTTTTTTTTTTTTTTTTTTTGAGACAGGGTCTCACTTTGTTGGCCAGGCTGGAATGCAGTGGTGCAGTCACAGCCCACTGCAGCCTCAACCTCGTGGGCTCAAGCAATCCTCCAGCCTCAGCCCCCTGAGTAGCTGGGGCCGCAGGTGGGTGCCAGCATGCCTAGCTAATATTTATTTATTTATTTATTTGGAGACAGAGTCTCACTTTGTCACCCAGGCTGGAGTGCAGTGGCACAATCTCAGCTCACTGCAACCTCTGCCTCCTGGGTTTAAGCGGTTCTTCTGCCTCAGCCTCCAGAGTAGCTGGGATTACAGGTGCATGCCACAACATCTGGCTAATTTTTTGTATTTTTCGTAGAGACAGGGTTTCACCATGTTCGCCAGGCTAGTCTTGAACTCCTCACCTCAGGCAATCGGCCCCCCTCGGCTTCCCAAAGTGTTGAGATTACAGGCATTAGCCACCACTCCCTGCCTGTATCTATTTTTGGTAGAGACGGGTACTCCCTATGTTGCCCAGGCTGGTCTCGAACTCCTGGGCTCAAGCAATTCTCTTGCCTCCATCTCCCAAAGTTCTGGGATTACAGGCATGAGTCACCACTCCTAGCCAATGACAGTGACTTGTATGAGGGGAAGTGGAGGTGGCAAGATGTGACCAGATACTGGCTATATGGGCACTGAAAGGTCCTTTAGAGCCCAGGAGGTTGAGGCTGCAGTGGGCTGTGACTGCATCACTTCACTCCAGCCTGGCCAACAAAATGAGAACCTGGCTCAAAACTGGGGAAACTGAGTCCTAGAGAGGGGACTGGCTTACCTGTGATCACACAGTAGATCAAACACAGAGTTCGGCCTGGCACCCAGATTTCCTGATTCCCAAGGCAATGTCCTTTGGATTTCCCCTCTTTCTGTAGAAGGACTCAGGCACCTGCCCCTCACTCCTGTCTCAAAAATTCCCTCATCCTGGGGCTAGGATGGGACCCGCCCCTGCCCTTCCTGCTGCATGTGACCTTGTGACACCGGGTTCAAGGCTTGCCCAGTTTCCCCGCTACTTGAACCTGGCATAGGTCAGGGTCACCTCTAAGGAGCCTTCTGTCTGAGTCAGCAGAAGCTGTACAGTATTCCACTATTCGGGGGAGGCAGAGGGAGGGAAGAGGCCACAACAGGGGAAGGAGTTCGCCCCTGCCACTGGGTCCTCAGTACTTCCAGGGCAGAGAGAGCACCAAGAGCGCACAGGGTGGAGCAGGAGGGCAGAGTCCTCTGGGGAGCTCAGGTGCCAAGACGGCCCAGCCCGGAGTTCTATAAACTCAGCCATTGAGGACCCCACCCAGTGGGTGGTTTGGGGTCACAATGAGGAAGAGGGGTTTCAATGCGTTTGTTACTAATAAGCAAAGCAGCATGCAAACTCACAGGCCACACCTGGGGCATCTGGTTGCAGCTACCCTGAGCGCCAGGCTCCCAGTGAGAACCCCAAATTCAGGAGCAGCCAGGCTGAATCCAGCGAGCCCTGCAAGCTGGAAAAGGCTTGCTGTGTGACTCGAGGCCAGGAGCACAGCTTCTCTGGGCCTGTTCCACAGCTAAGGTGGAAGGGTGGTTGGGAGAGTCTTTAGCTGGAAGCTGGGAGGACATCTGCAGATACTCTTCTTAGTTTCCTCTGCCTGTAAAGGGAAAGGCTGCCCAGCCTGCAGGCCCAGCTGATCAAGCAAGGCAGGATCCTGTGTGGTGGCTCTGAGAGGGGTGTCAGGATTGGGGGCAGCAGAGGGAGAAGCACAGGGCATGGACAGAGCTAGAAAGCTGGGTCGGTGAGTTCTCTCTCCTGACTCCGCCACCAGTCAACTGAAGACTTGAGAAACTGTCTGAGTCTCAGCTTATTCCTCAGTGGGAGGAAGGGATTGGGTGGGAGTCTCTGAGGGCCCTATTTTTTGCTGATCCATCTGGGACTGGCAACTCCAGCTTCCCTAACGGGAAGTGAGGCTGTGGACGGCTCCTAAAGCTGCCAGTCCTCGGGGACTTCCACGTTCTGGGAGTCTCCAGAAGAAGGTCTTTTACATTTCATTTACATGGAAAGTTTAGAGGGACCTCCTTCTATCTCCAAAATTCTCCCATAGTTGAATAATGATAGCAACGAGGACTCAGGGACGACCAAACAGAACTTCCAATAACTTACTAACCACAGAAACGGTGCTGGAGATCTGGGGAAGGAGACACAGGTATCTCTGGTCCTGATGCCCCCTCCTCTTCTAAGTGAGGCAGACAGTCCCTAAATGTATCGCAGTCAAAAGAATGTGCTTAAATTCAGCTCTGCTCTGCCTTGGCTGTGCGACCTTGAGCAAGTTAACTGTCCCTTTCCGGGACTCAGTTTCTTCGTCTTTCTAATGGGACCAGTAATCCCTGGTCTGGCAGTCTGGAGGCAGTGGTCTCCCCGAGGTACCCACAGAGGGGTTGCAGAAAGGCTTGGGTTCACCTTGGGACACGGGAGGCTGACACCGGGCGCGGCTTCTCCGGAGAGGTACGGGTTCCTGCGGGTAGGGCTGCTGGGAAACTCCTGCCCCAGCACAGCCCTCGGCCCCCTTCTCCCGGCCCAGGCCCTTCCTCCTCATCAGGGGCGCCACTGCTCTGCACTCCCGGGCGCCCCCGGCCCGCCTCAGCGAGGGCGGGGCTTACGGGAAGGGGCGGGGCACGGCGGGCGGGGCTCTGCGTCCCTCGGAGGGGCGGGGCTTTGCCGACGCCAGACTCCGAGGGCGGTAGGGGCGGGGGCGGCGCTGCGGCTCCGGTTACCTCCCCGCGGCCTCCCCCGCCCGGCCGGCTACTTTTTCCGTTTCCAAATTAACAATTGAAAATGCGGCGGCCTGAAAGGCGAGCAGCGGGCCAAGCGGAAAGTGTGAAGGTGCCGCCGCGTCCCCGAGGCCGGGGGCAGAGAGGGGGGACCCAATGCCACCGCCGCCCCGGTCTTGCCCACCCACTGACGCCAGGTGCTGGGGCCTGCTCGCCCCAGGACCCAGAGGAACCCAAGCCCCTGAGCTGAGTCCTGATCTGATCTGGCCTCTGGTACCGTTTGCAGGACCCAGTGCCCAGGCTCGGGGTGGTGCCAGCCCCCGAGGGGACATAGGGGCAGCACCAGGGCTGGGTTTCCACTCTCGAGGCTGAGTGCCCAAGTGGGGCAGGTGCCAGGCAGCACCCTCACAGCACCATCCTAAAGGGCTCTTGGAGTCAGGTAATTTCACGTGTGACCTCAAGTAAGTCATTTCACCTTACTGAGACTCAGTTTCCTCATCTGGAAAATGGGGAGAGACGACACGCCGACCGTACAGATAGTGAGGAATAAATTACTAAATAGGTAGAAACTATTACTGTCTTTTGTGGATAATAATAACATTGAGTCCCAAGTCCCCTTCTCCCCTCCCATCATAGCCGGAGGAGTTGTCCACCAAGGGAGAATACTGGAGCTGAAGTCCAGTAGTCTGGTCCCCTCGCCTCCTCAGGACCTCCTCTAAGCCCACCTGACAGATAGAGATATCAAAGTTGGGTCCTTATAAAGGTCTCGAAGTCAGGAGTAAGTGGGAAGAACTAGGCCTGAGTCCAGGTCCTGACCTCGAGGCCCAGGCTTTTTTTTTTTTACAGAGACAGGTGCTCCCTGGGGCCGGCATCCTGAGCATGGGACCCCTTACCCTCTCTCATTGTCCAGAGAGGTGAGTGCTGACACAGGACAGCTGGAACAAATGAGTAGGTAATGGGGAGAGTCCCTGTTCCCAGGCATCCGGCCCAGGCACAGAGTGCCAGATGGTAGACACTGGGGATAGATACAGTTCCTGGTCCTCCCGCCCCCCCATAATGTAAGCTTCATGAATGCAGGTACTTGATCTCCTTCCTACTTTCTCTCCAAAACCTAGTGCAGGGCCTGGTGCATTGTGGTTCTCAATAAATGTTGAGTGAGTGAATGAATAAATGAACGAATGAGTGGTCCGGCCAGCTGGGAAAAGCCTCTTATACAACTGTGACTTCTTGCCTGGCCCCTTGTCTGAAGTGGCCTGCTTTGGGGAGGGGTGTTAGGGTGAGCGCCCCTCTTTCCAGTCTGGAGACCTTGGGCAGTGGAATAGCCGAAGAAGACAGAAACTGAGACAGAACAAAGGAGGAGAAGACAGGAGATGTGGTCCCAGAAAGCAGAGTTAAGATCACCTCTTTCTTCCTAGCCCCCCAAGTCCCACTCCTGGCCAGCCCAGGACTCACCCCATTCCCCTTCCCCCCAGCCAGCCTCTTCACTGGCCACCACAATTCCAGCCCCCATCCCCAACTCCAGTCCACTTACCTTGCAGTCTGAGTGCCTCATCCTCAGCCCCTACCCCATTTACAATCCTACAACAGCTTCTTACTGTTACGATAGAAAATCCAAGCTCCTTAGACCAGCGTTTGAGGCTGTACACACGCCCTAAGCCCCAGCCACACTAGACTTCCCCACTCCCTGTATATTCCCACCTTGGTGGCTTTTGTGCTGTCTCCCCTCCTTGGGGAGACAGCTGCCTCTTCCACTCCATCAATCCATGATCTGCTTTGAATAGAAGAGCTCCTCTAGCTCCTGGTTAGGATCCCAGGGCCCCTGTGGGCCCTCTCAGGAGCCCCTTGTCGCTTTATTCTACAAGAGTGAAAGTGTTTCTACCCGCTTACTCCACACTGAGATCCATCCCTCTAGAGCAAGGCCAGTCTGGCTCCTCCACATCTCCCAGGCTGGCCCCAGTTGATGCTCAGACAGTATCTAGGGAGTGAACAGAAAGACCTTGAGCTTCAGTGAGTGGGACTTTCACACTGTCCTGTGAAGCCTGAGAGTTCTCGGTAAGGCTGTCTTGGGGTTGCTGCAGAGGTCGCTGGGTGGGTGGGCGGAAGGAGGATTGATGCAAGCTCATCCTTAACTCTGGTGGGACTGGGGAGAGAGTACAAATGGAGACCTACATACCGTAAGTCTAAATATTTAAAAGTTTCAATCAAGTTAACAAGCTGTTAAATAAAATACGCTTTATCCTTCCTGACACATATACCTTCATAATGATCTGGAAGGACAGGTTTGAATTTTAGTTCTTGGACTCCTTGGAATCCCATGCTGGAATCTGGCAGGGAAGGGAGAGCCAGCCTCTGCTACTCTCCGATCCTCAGATTCTCTTCTCACACTGGGCCCATCCCTCCCCAGGAGGGGCCTTGGGTACACTTCTGGGGGTGCCTCAGCCTGCTCTTCCAGGCTCTTGCCATGCCCACTGCAAACAGCCGCCCTTGAGCTTAGGTGTACTCTGACAGCCCCTGGGATGGTGAACTGGAGAAGGGCCCGTGCAGACCCAGAAGTAGGCATAAGTAGTTGGCCAGGGAATTCCAGGGTTACCTGGAATGTGTTCTAGAACAAGGAGGATCATGTACAGGCTCTGGGTTGGTATGCCAGGGCCATATAGGCTGAGTGGGTCCCAACCTGTGAGTCCACCCAGAGCAACCCTGCTTTGATCTGTTTTATATACTGTGCTTCTGTGTCAGGTGTCATTCAAAGAACCAGATCTATGCCTTAAAACAGTTTAAAAAACTCAAATCTAGATCCTACCCGCTACTGAACATGGGAAGCTGGGGTTACCGGGAGGCCAGTGACTGCATTAAGGCAGAGGGTTGGAGCAAATCCAGGACGCAATCCCATGTCTCCCTCATGGAGGCCAAGGCCTGGGAGCATGCTTCTGATCAGTAAGACCTAGGGCGTCCAGTGGGACAGGCCACCAGGAGGTGGTGAGTGCTCAGTCCCTGGTGGGGGCCAGCGGGCCTGCTGCTGGGGCCTCCTGCCATGACAGGGGGCTGGACCCTCAACTCAGGTCGCCCAGCTCATGCGTAGAGAGGCCAGACCAGGCCAGAGAAGGAGAGGGAGTCCTGTTATAAACAACCGTGGGGGGACCAAGATGTTTTCTCGTCTCCCAGGCGACGGCAGTGTTTACTGCCTAGCGAGGAGGGGGGCATGGCCCACACATTTGCCTCCCTGACTTGTAGCCAAATTTTTCCAAGAAGGGGTGGCCCAGGATGAGCCCTAAACACTCCTGCTCTGCACCCCAATTATCTTCCCCCAACTCCGTCCCAACATGCACCCTAAACCTCCCTGACATTGCCCCCATCCTTCAGTCCCACGTGCTGCGTAGCACTGCACCGCCATCAGTCTGGAATGTCCCAGTGTTGCCCCCTAGCTCCTAATTCTGCTCACAGAGTAGGAGGGTGGGGAGCAGGGTCAGGACAGGGGAAGGCCCCAAGCAGAGGAACTGGGTGTGTGCCAGGGATCTGAGCTGGGGCTGCTGGGCATGGGGCAAGGACAAACTTCTCCCACGGCCCTGGCCAAGACAGAGGGAGGGCTGCGGCCCTCGGATTAGGAGAGTGCAAATCCCTCTCCCCAGCCCAGTGCCCACCCCATGCCTGTCATGTGAAGGGCATTAGCTGACCAGACCCCAACCAGGGAGGGGCTGGCAGGTGCCCACTGTCACGCCACAGCCAGCTCCTTTGCCCAGGCAGCCAGGCCTAGGAGAAAAAACCCTTGATGTAGGAGGGCAAGTGGCAAGGTCCCCTTCCCCCACGGGGCAGCAGCTGCAGCCAGGTCCAAACACAGGGGCATAGAGGTTGGTGTGGCTTGAGTTCTAGCCAGCAGCCCAGCCCAGCTTCCATATACATGCACACACCCTGCCCAGCTGACGATGGGCCTTGTTGAGACACCAGCTGATTTTCACTGAGAGCACAGGCTCAAAAATGGGGCTGTATCCAGCAGGGGTCCTAGACAGGCACCTGGACCCCTGGGGTCCCGCCCTGAGTCAGCCACTTCTCAGCTGAATAACCTTGGGCAAGTCAGTTCTCCTTTCTGACCCTCAGCATAGAATAGTGTAGTAATATCTTCCTCCAAGATTGTTACATGAATTCAGTGGGATTCACTGAACAAACAATAATTAAAGCCCACAGTGGGCGAGGCACGCCTGAAAGGGCTTTGTGGATGTCAGTGGGAGAGGGGACCTCCTTCCCAGTACAGGTAATATTTTGGACCCCGAGGCTAAGGCTCGAGATGCAAAAAACATCAGCCCAAGACCATCCAGAGGGTGCCTAAGCCCAGGCCAGCCCCCGTGAAGCTCTGCAGAAAGGTTTTCACTGTTAGGTATCCTTATCGGAGACACTAAGATGCTTGGACTGAGCCTGGTTCTGGGCTGGGCTCTACCGCTGACCTGAGTCAGTCCCTGCCCTGTTCTGAGCCTGCTTCCCTCTCAGAAGAATGAGGGGGCTGGGTGAGACCAGTGATTTCCATACTCTCTTGAGCTTCAAGAAGAGCTGGGGCTGGCTGAGCTGCCAGGACTCTGCCCCTTTTCCAGGTGTCGCTCCATTATCTGCGTCCAATGCCAGTGTACCCTCTTGGAGCCATTTTAAGGCCACTATTCTAGGCACCCCCATGAACCCCAAGCCCATATCCCCAGACTGCCTTTCCAGACAGCCTCACTGCCTGCACTCTCTCTGCGTCCAAGACCACACCCCCCACACCCCCCAGCTCCCAGCTCAGCCACACAGACCTCCCCCGAGGCCAGAGTTTGCATAAGCAGCTGAACTTTCCCTACAGGCAAAGTCCTAGGGCTCTCGGTCAGGTTGGGCCAGGCCCTGGGCGGGGTTGGTGGACAGCTCTGGAGGAGGCACTCCGGGGGCTGGGCCCTGGGGGGAAGGTAAAGGAAAAGGAGTACAAGCTGATGGTATCCCCAGGGCTCCTTGCCAGTGTGCTTACCCCTCCAGCATCCTCCTTGCCAGTCCCAGAAAGGAGTTTCTAAAACACGAATCGGCTGTTACTCCCGACATTGCTTCCTTCCCATCACCCTCTCAGGAAGCTGCGGCTCCCCAGCCCGGTGTCCTCCCTGCCAAGCCTGGCCCTGTCACATCCCAGCCTCTTCTCCAGATACCCCTTGCCTCCTCTAGGATCCCGCTCTTCCGACTTCTTGCTGTTCTTTGAAATGCCCTGTTCAGCCTCACTTCTGGGTCTCTGCCTGTGCTATTCTGTCTGAAACACTGTTCCTTGCTCCTTTTAGCCTGGCTGACTCCTACTTCTACGCATCCTTCAGATCTCAAGCCTCTTCCTCTGGGAAGCCTTCCCAGCCATGCCCAGTTTGGGGCTGGTCTTGGCCTCCTGTGCTGGGCTCCCACAGGACTCCGTGCTGCCTGGACAGTGGCACTTATCGCTCTGCCTGGTAACTGCCGGCTTCTTAGCCCATCTCCCCTAGGGAGCAGGGGAAAGTCTGATTCGCTGCTCTGTCCCCTGAGTCTGGCATAGGGCCTGGCCCAGAGGGACTGGCATAAGCAGCTGAACTTCATTTAGAAGGGAAGTTTTCTCAAATGAAAGGGCGAGAGGGAAGGAATGAGTCCCCAGGGTAGAATTGGGGTGGGAGCAGGACCTTGAACTTTATTTATTTATTTATTGAGACAGAGTCTCATTCTGTTATCCAGGCTGGCGTGTAATGGGGTGATCTCAGCTCACTGCAACCTCCATCTCCTGGGTTCAAGCGATTCTTGTGCCTCAGTCTCCCGAGTAGCTGGGACTATAGGTTCACTCCACCACGCCTGCATAATTTTTTTTGTATTTTTAGTAAAGATGGGGTTTCGCTATGTTGGCCAGGCTGGTCTCGACCTCCTGACCTCAGGTCATCTGCCTGCCTTGGCCTCCCAAAGTGCTGGGATTACAGGTGTGAGCCACCGTGCCCAGCCCAGGACCTTGAACTTTAAGGCTCAACTGCTCCTCATATCACCAGGCAGACACAGTCGGGGTGAGTTAAGTGGATGAGATCACAGCCTCTGGAGCTAGACTCTTGGGGTTACTATCCTGGCCCTGCTACGTGTACCCAGGCAAGTCACTTACCCTCTGCGCTTCAACCTCCTCATCTGAAAAGTAGGCATAACAACAGTACCTACCTCACAGTGTTACTGAGCGGAAAATGTGACAGGAGGAGGGGCAAGCATCTGGCCCATAGTAAGCACTCAGTAAGGTTCTGCTGTTATTACCTTTGTTATTATTTATTGAGAGCCAGAGCAGAGAGGAAGGCTGGGACTCAGAGAGGGAGGTGATCGCTAGAAGCTAGCCAGCAGGAACGTGTCTCTTGTCTTCCCACCCCAACCCGGTATCCCTGATGTGCACTGATGACCCCCTCAGCTCCCCACCACAGTCCTGCAAACGTTCCCACCCTCTCCTGTCACAGAATCGTTGCACACTCGGCCTCTCCAGGCACCCAGTTGTCTGAGCTGGGCCCAGAAAACTCCTGTCCTCTTGGGCGCTCACCACTTCTGGCTGTGTGACAAGGGCGGTGTCTCACCTTTAAGCATCAGTGTCGTCTTCCATACAATGGGGATGATGACAGGACCTACCTCATAGGGCTCTTGGAAGGATTAAATGAAGCGGTGTGTGAAAAATATTTAGCACAATACCTGGTAGAGATTAGACTATGAATCTTATTACTCAGTGTCAAAGTCTGTGCTTAGAACTCTAGCCTGGTGCCGGCTTTGGGCATTCTTTTCCTAGAATTCCTTCCCCCAGGCCTCCAGCCTGGGCATCTCTGAGCTGCCCTCCAGGGGAGGCTGAGGAAAGGAATTGCTCGTGTGGCCACCCTGCTTTTACAGGGCCCGTGGCATTCCACCTGTCCACCTTCCCCCATATGTCTTCTCCTCAGGGCTCAAAGCAGTGCAAGTGAAAAGTGAAAGTGAGACGAGGGGCCCAGGACCCTAGAGAAGTGGGAACCTGTGATGGCCAGAGAAGAATAGTAAAACCGGGGCTGGGCGCAGTGGCTCACGCCTGTAATCTCAGCACTTTGGGAGGCCAAGGTGGGAAAATTGCTTGAGCACAGGAATTTGAGACCAGCCTGGGCAACATAGCAAGATCCCCCCTCTACAAAAAATTTAAAAATTAGCCTAGTGCCGTGACGGGCACCTGTAGTCTCAGCTACATGAAAGGCCGAAGTAGGGAGACTGCTTGAACCCAGGAGTTCAAGGCTGCAGTGAACCATGATCACAGCACTGACCTCCAGTCTGGGCGAAAGAGTAAGACTCTATCTCAAAAGAAAATTAAACAAATAAAACCACCGCAAGCCCCCTGTTCTTCACAGCACTTTGCCGTTTACCAAGCACTTGCCATAGGAGACAGTCCCGTGAGGTGAGCAGGGAGAGATGGCGATTGTCCTTCTATGTATAAGGAAGCTGGTGCCTCAGAGAGGTTGGGTCACCTGCCTGGCATCTCACAGCCTCCAGTAAGCAGAGGCAGGAGCTGAGCCCCAGTTTGCCGCCTCCTGGTCCAGTGCCCCTTTAACTGAGGGGTGAGCCCTTGATTCTTCTGGCTGATCTGTCCCCCAACTCAATCTTAGAAAAGAGCCCTGGGTGGGTCCTCGCTGCAAAGTGCGGGGCCTGAGGCTCCTCTGTCCCCTGATCCCTCTGTCCCCAGCAGACTCCCCTCTCTTCTGGCTCCGCTGCTCAGTGGGAGGAGCCGGGTTGGTTGGTGTCCAGACTCGGATTTCACGCACCACCGGTAAAACTTCCAAAAACACTTTGGGGACTGCATAAGGTTGTCAACTTTTTATTTTGCCAAGTAAGGACATTTTTTCCCCAGCCCATCATTTCATAAAAGAAAGGACATCATCTCATACTAAAAGACAGTCCTTTAAATGGAATAAATTTAGCTTTATGAAAGACTCGCCACACCATCCTTATTCTCCTCGGTTTTGCCTTAGGCCACTGAAAACTGCCTTGGGTCAGCTGGCAAGGCTAAGAACATGTAGAGCTCAGACTCGGCCCTGACACTGACATGGGTTTGAGTCCTGACTCAACCACAGTCAAGCTGTGTAACTTAGTATGTGGTATTTCTCTTCTCTGAGCCTCAGTTTCTTGTCTGCAAAATGGGAGCAATAATATTGCCTGCTACCCAGCAGGTACTGGAAGAACCAGATGACCTCACGTCTGCAGAGCACTTGCTCAGGAAGAGTCAAGCCCTGGTTCCCATCCAGTGGCCCTACTCTGGCCTGTCACCGCATCTGGCTCCCCACTGCCCGCAGGGTAAAGCCCACCTCCACAGCCTGTCAATCAAGGCTCTGTACTCTGCAGGTCTCAGGGCAAAGGGGCGAGGAGAAGGGAGTCCCCTCTCAACGCCTTTGCTCCGATGTTGCCTCCACCTGGAGCTCACTTGGGATAAAAATCATGAGTACCTGCAGCTCCACACTTCAGAGGCATGAAGGGTCTTTTCTCCACTTCTCTCTAGTTGGCAAAACCCTTCTCATCCTTACTACTTGGCCTCAACGCCACCTTCATCCTTCACTCAGCGAACATTCACTCATTGCTGACCACGTGCCAAGAACTCTGCTCAGCCTCCGCCCACCCAGTTCTCACAGTCCCATGCAGAAAAGCAAAGAACACACAGGGCTGGGTGGGCAGAGCCCTGGGGGCACCGAAGGGCCCTCAGTCGAGCCTGGGGGTGATGGGGATAGGGAGGACTCTCAAGAAGAGGTGGTGCTCAAATCGGGACTGGATGGATGAATAGGAGTTAGCCTGATGATGCAGCAGGCGGGCGAGGGGAGGGAGTTGCAGGTGGAAGGAGAAGTACAGGCGCACTGAACAGCGCAATTCTTTGGGACACTGTAAGTCATTTCTCAGGTGAGGAGCAAAGGATGCTTGTGTGGAGGGCGTTTCTGACTTGGCCACTGGGGGTAGGGGAGTCGCTGTCAGGTGGACCGAGGAAGGAGGGCAGGTTTGTAGGCAGATGCTGAGTTTGAGATGCGCACGGGATGAGGAGGAGAGGCATCAGCAGACAGGAAGCGCAGGGTGGAGGCTGTCATCGTGGGGTGGCCCCTGATGCCGTAGGAGTGCTTGAGACCATCCCCTGAAACTATGTACAGAGAAGAGGACTTGAGACAAAGCCCCAGCATTCAAGGGGCAGAAAGAGGAGGCAGAGCTGCTGATAGAACCAAGAAGAAAGAGCCAGAGAGGCTGGTCTGAGGAAAGCCAAGGGGGGTGCATTCAAGAAGAAGGGCCCAGCAGGTGGCCGTGGTGGCTCCGGAGGCAAGAGGATCGCAAGAGGATGGCTTGAGCCAGGAGCTGGAGATCAGCCTGGACAACATAGCAAGACCCTGTCTCCAGAAAAATTTTTTAAAAACTAGCCGGGTGACTTGGAGTGCACCTGTAGTCCCAGCAACTTGGGAGGGTGAGATGGAAGGATCACTTGAGCCCAGGAGGTAGGTTGAGACAGTGATCATACTATCCAGCTTGGGTGAGAATGAGACCCTGCCTTAAAAAAAAAAAAAAAAAGGCCCCACAGGGGCCCCTTGCGGGGGCAGCATGCATGGTAGAGTGGCTAAATGCATGCGTCCCAGAGAGGCACACGCTGGGTTCGAATCCTGCCTCTACCACCTGTCAGCTCTGTTGACTTTGGGCAAGTCGTTAACTTCTTTATGCCTTAATCCCACTGTCTGTAAAATAGGACAATTTTATTTTATTTTTTAGGATATAGAGCATGGAGGGCAGGGACTGATACCCCACCCAGCCTCTGCGCATCCCCAGGTGGTACCTCCCTCCCTCTGCTGGGCCATGGGCCACACTGTCCTCTCCCCATTCCCTGTCTCTCCCACCAGACTGCCCCCAATCCCCAGAGGCTGGAAAATGAGATGAGTGAATGAATTCACCCAGAGAACGGGCAGGAGGGAGGCAGCATTTCTCCCATGTTACTCCAGTATAAGGAGGAAAGGTGGAAAAGGCCCACATGTGGGCTGTGTCCTTGAGCCACCAGGTCCCCTCTAGCCTCAGTTTCCCCATCTGTGAAATGAAGCTCATGGATCTGCTCCAGCTCTGAGGCCTGAGGTTCTGTAGAGCAGGGATACATGGAGAGAGGATGGGGGAATACAGGCCTATTCCCGACCGGCTGGTCCTGCCTCTAAGGGAGAAAGTTCCACGGGGTCTGAATGCCTATTGTGCCCGGGGGCTGGTCCCTCCAGTAGAGAGTGGCAGCGGGGCCAGGATGGGCAGGAGTGAAGGCGCCTGAGATTGTGCTGACAAAGCTGTCCCTGCTTTCCCTCTTTCTCTCCCTGCCCCCTCCCCTCCCAGGGGACAGCCAAGCCCAGCAAAAAATAAAGCCAAAGACAGCAACCTGGACAGGCCTGAGGCTCCCAGAGAGAAGCGGCAGGGAAGGAGAAGCGGGCTGTGACCCTCCCACCACTGCCCAAAAGCCAGTGGGTACCGATGTGATCCCTACCCTCACCCCACGCCCCCACCAAAGTTGGGCTCAAAGGGAACAGGCATCCCCCTCCATCGTTCGCACTGTGGGAGTAGACAGCCATTCCTTGCTTGATAGGGACAATTCGAGTAAATGTTGTTCAGCCCAGCTGGACAGGGGTCTCCAAGTCTTTGGAACAATACCCCAGGGAATCTCATTCACCTCCTGGTTCTTGGGCAGTCCTTCCTGCTGTCTGACCTCCATCTCTTCTGCTTCAATGGGAACCACGCTCCATTTATCTCCAGTCAGCTTCCCTCCAGTCCCACCTTCCTGTCCTGGGTGTCCAAGGAGTCCCAGGAGAGTGTGCCTTAAGATTTTCCCGGCAGCCTTAGGCTAGAGACCCCGCTCCACCTACTCTTCCCCAAATCTCTGGGGGTGGGGGGTGAGGAGGGAGGGGATGGTTAAGTTCCTTTTGTCTCGCTCCCTCAGGCACTGCCCATGGGTTCCCAGACCAATTAGTCTGCTGCCTGGGGCTGCCCTCCTGTTCCTCACCCCTCCTCTGTGCCAACCCCCAGGGCCCGCAGCTCCTGCCCCAGGGACAGGGTTGCCCAGGAGCCCGGAGTCCTGGGGCTCTGTGTAGCCCCTGAGGGCTGCTCAGCACCCTCTCTCCAGCCCCTCAGAGCCTCCACTGGGGGCAGGCAGCCTCCTGAGTGCCCTGTGAAGTGGCACCCTGCCCACGCTGGAAGAGAGCTTCCTACCCGCCACCCTAAGAAGTTCAAGGTCCTGAGACAGCAGTTTCTCTCATTCACCCGGCCTGACTGTGTGCCAGGCAGCCCTGAATGGTCCACTTTCCTGTTAGGCCCATTTTGCAGAAGAAGATACGGAGGCTC
This sequence comes from Saimiri boliviensis, assembly GCF_048565385.1. Taxonomy (NCBI): domain Eukaryota; kingdom Metazoa; phylum Chordata; class Mammalia; order Primates; family Cebidae; genus Saimiri; species Saimiri boliviensis. The sequence continues at coordinate 39,528,065 of NC_133459.1, read as the reverse complement.
AGGAACTGGGGTGGAGTGGGGGTGGGCACCTTCCCAGTAAGCTTGGGACTGAGACTTCCCAATCTCCCCTGGGATTCCCTGCCCTCATTCCCCACAATGATTTGCTCAGGCGAGAGTGGGAGAGTGCCCTCCTCTCCCGGGAGTCCCTGGCTGTCTCTCTGGGCGTCATGGCTCTACTTTTATCTCCCTGGGGCCAGGCCAGCTGCCAGGGTTGGACCAAGAGGTCCAAACTCAGACACACAATGGCCTCTGGCACACACCACCCTCCCCATAACTCACAGACACACTCACAGCTGCACACAGACCAGACCTCTCTCCAAACGTCTCCCTGGGAGAAGAGGCAGCCTAGTGGTCCTGGCAGACTCTGTGACCTCCTCACAGTGCCCCCCCAATCCCTTACCCTGCCAGGCAGGCCATGGGCACGGTCTGGCTCCCACTGGCTCCCTAGTCCTGGTATGGAGCTGATGCTCTGTAACTGTTTGTCAGATGAAGGAAGAAACAAACCCATGAGCATTCTAGACAGCCAGGCTGGGGTCCATTCCTGAGCTGGGTGATGTCCCCTGACCCAGCCTCACTTAGCTCAACTGTGACACAAGGAAGACTGCGCCTACTTGATATGATGGCTGTGAGGGTTACACGAGAGAATGTAAGTCAGACACTCCAATGGGCAGGGCCCACGCGAGGCGGAAAAGACACAGCCTCAGCTCCCGTGCACACAGGCAGACACAGCTCCTACTCTCTCCAGAGCACACCCAGACACGCTCACCGTGCTGAGCCTAGCACACCTGTCACCCCTCTCCCCGGAGGAGGAGAATGAGGACAGTAATGACAGAATAATAATAACAGTAATGATCATGGCCACAGTGCCCAGTAGTGTCCGGTGCTTTATCTCACCCAGTCCTGACAATCCTAGAGGGAGGTATTATAATTATTCCCATTTCTCAGTTGAGAAAACTGAAGCCCAGAGAGGTTAGGTAATGCCCAAGGACACATGACTGCTAAGGCTGAACCAGGAAGGACCACAGACCTGTCAGCCTCGAGCCCGTGCTCTCTGCTCCCTGCAGGGCAGCTTCTGGAGAAATGAAAAGTCCCTGCTATTTCCCCATCCCCAGCCTCTCAACTCCCACACGAGGAGCTGCCCCTAGGGCAGACGCACAGAATTCCCTGCTGAGGAGCTCAAAGAAGATCGGACCTTCCCTAGAGACCCACATTGGTGCTAGGTAGGTAGGAGGGAGTCCGGGAAGTTCCCTAGCAGCCTCCTTTGTGGGCAGGGACAAGGGCCTCCGCCGTCCTCTATCCCTGCTCCCAGGCAGTTCCAGCTCCTCTGACTGGCTCAGAGAGCCGGAAATTAATCATCCACTCAAAGTGCTGCCATCAGCCCAAGAATAATCACCTCTTGAAACACTCCTGGCCCCAGTAGCCCAAGGATAAGGGCTTCAGCAGCAATAGGGATTGAAGTGAGGCATCCAGCAGGCCGTCTTCAATGGAAGAATGAACGTACTATGGAGTTGGGGTGGGGTGGGCAGACAGTGAGAGCTCGAACCTGCTCCAGTGACACCAAAAAACTCCAGAAGAAAGAGGCAAAGGAGTGTGAGGCGGGGATGCAAGAGGGAGGAGGAAGGCAGTGTAACAACAGGGTGGTCTCCCCAGCTTCTTACGAAGACCAAGCAAAAGGGCTGGGGCTGGAAAACAGCAGCACAAAAAATTTGGGTCACATTCAAAGACTTTCCCAATCACAAGGCAAAGTTCTTAGAGCATCCGTCTCCCCTATTGGCTGGGGTTAGGAAAATTGTTATCTAAAGTCCTGATCTGGGAGACAAAAAGCTTGGGTTCCTGGCACTGACTCACCAGGTGTGACCTTGGATGAGGAGCTGCCCCTTTCTGTGTCTTGGTGTACCCAGCAGTACACCACAAGGTCAGACGGAAGGACCTCCAAGGGCCCTCCAGGAGGCGCAAAGGCCGGCGAAGTTCTAGAAAGCCAGCCACCCACTCCTCCACGGTGCTGAGGCTGCCCTCCAAGGTGGCTACACAAATACACAGAGACCCGCAAGGAGAGCCCTGCAGTTGTGTACAGGTGAAGGCAAAAACTCAAAGACAGGAGCAAGCTTTGTTCTGTCCTAGGGGTCTGGGCTGGAGCCACAGACCCGGGTGGGTGTCTACGGTGAGTGTTGGTGAAGTCAGGGAAGGAGGGGCAGCTGTAAACCAGAACTCCCGGCCGGGCGCGGTGGCTCAAGCCTGTAATCCCAGCACTTTGGGAGACCGAGGCGGGTGGATCACGAGGTCAAGAGATGGAGACCATCCTGGTCAACATGGTGAAACCCCATCTCTACTAAAAATCAAAAAAAAAAAAAAATTAGCTAGGCATGGTGGCACGTGCCTGTAATCCCAGCTACTCAGGAGGCTGAGACAGGAGAATTGCCTGAACCCAGGAGGCGGAGGTTGCGATGAGCCGAGATCGCGCCATTGCACTCCAGCCTGGGTAACAAGAGCGACACTCTGTCTCAAAAAAAAAAAAAAAAAAAAACCAGAACTCCCTTGTTGGACTGCGTGTGTGTTGTGCATGCATGTCGGTGTTGCAGTGACTGCATATGCGAGACATGCAGACAGGCACGCAGCAGTGACATGGGTCTACAACTAAAACGTGGCTGCACTGGGAGAGGCTGGCACTTTCCACTCAATTCCACAAAAGGCCATCACTGCCCACCCCCTGCCGACTGCATGCGGGGTGCTGGGGATGGACGGACAGATGACACAGGAGTGCTGCTCTTGAGGAGCCCGGGCTTGGGGTGCGGCTGGCTGAGGCTGTGGTGCCAAGAGCAGCGGCTCCCAGTTCAGCCCCTGCGCCGGCCTGAGGCTCTTCTACATAAACTGGGTGGCCTCTGCTGGGTCCTGTCAAATGAGGATAACAGTGCCCACCTCACAAGGCTGTAGAAGGACACAGTGAGACTGGTTTAGAGAGAGCTCAGCGAGGTGCCCTGCGCATAGCTGGTGCCGCACACACGACCAGAGATTTCAGTTCAGACTCCGAGAGCCAAGCCCGGGGGCCACTAGGAGAGAACAGACCCCGACGGGGAAGCAGGAGTCCTGGGGTCTGGTCCACTGTTTCTGCTACTCATTTCCCACGTGACTTTGGTCTCCAGAGCCTCAGTTTTCTTACAAGTAAAATGGGGCTGTCAAAATGTGAGGACCCACTGACCTATCGGGGATGCCTGAGGGTTCTGGGGACCCTCTGCTGGGACGATTTCCAACCCAGGCGATGCTCTTTCTCAGATGGCCGGGATGGGAGGTCAGGGGGCGCTGGGGTTAGTAGTCTGAGGGCCCCAGAAGCTGCCACCACCTCCTCCCCTCCCCATTCCCACAGCTTCTGACCCCAGGGACGAGGCTGAAGGAGGATGTTTACAGAGCCGCAAACCTTCACATAGAGAAAGCCTGCTGGCGCTGGGGGCTGGGAGCGGCAGGCACGCGGCTCATGATGGCTGGGGGAAGATGGAGGGAGATAGGGTCTGGCTCAGCCCCCTCCAGCCTTCTGACTTCAAGGGAAGCTGGAGTTGCCTTCAAGAGGGGCAACAAGGGCTCAGCGAGCAGGATGGGCCCTAAGGTGGTATTGCTTAAAATTCAGAGAGCAGGGTCTGTGAAAGCTTGAGGGCTTAAATCAGGGACTGGGGTGTAGGAGGGGGCTGGGGCTTGGTGACCAGACTGAGGGTCTAGAGAGAGGGGCCCCATGGCCCCTCATTCTGGATCCCAACAGGGGAAGACAGGAGTCAGTAATCCGCTCTTCCCAGAGGTCCCAGCTGCCACAGGACAGGCAGAATCTGGGCTTGTGCTCCAGGCAATCCCGCACCTCTAGGAGCCAGAAAGATGCAGGTTCTATGTGGGGCCCAGAAGGGCCCGGCTGGCAGACGAGAGGGAAGTGTACAAAGTGTACAAGTGGGCAAATGGGCCCCTCTCACCCCAGCTCCCTTCTTTCTGAGCCCTTCTCTCTCTCTCTCTCTCTCTCTCTCTCTCTCTCTCTCTCTCTCTTAATTAAATAGGGTCTCATCCTATCATTCAGGCTGGAGTACAGTGGCACAATCATAGTTCACAATAGCCTAGAATTACTGGGCTCAAGCAATCCTCCCACCTCGGCCTCCCAAATAGCTGTGACTATAGGTATACGCCACCATGCCTGGCTGATTTTTAAATTTTAAATTTTAAATTTTAAATTTTAAATTGAGTCCAAGGTCTCACCATGTTGCCCAGGCTAGTCTAGGACTCTTGGGCTCAAGCGATCCTCCCACCTCAGCCTCCCACAATGCTGGGATTACAGGCCAGGGCCACTGAGCCCTGCCCAGAGCCCCTCTTGCAGGCTCTTCTGCTGGGGCCCCTCCTGCCACAGTACGTCTCTGGGAAGGGGGTCCTAGCTAACAACACTCCCTGGACTCCCCTCACTTGGGCTGCCATTGAGGGAAATTGGGAAGAGGAGAAAGGATTTGACCAAAAGTATAGTGGGCAGGCTGAATCCAGCAGCAGGAAGTACTTCCTGGCAAGACCCCGAAGTGTGACGGAGAAACCCCACATCTGGAGCTCCTCAAAAACAAAGAAAGACCTTCTGTGTGGGCCCCCACCCCCAACCCCAATAATAACAACCATCTCTCACACTCAGATGAGCCCCTGCAGCTTACCAAGCTCTTTCCCACTCCATTACCTCATCCAAAAGAGAGGCCACAAGGTTGGGGTTTCTATCCACTTTGACAACCTACAGACCAAAGCTCAGAGAAGCCCAGCGATCTACCCAAGGTCACGGAGCACACAAGAGGTGGGGCTCCCGATACCTCCACCCTCTTTCACCTCTAAGATGGGTGACCAATTCCCTGAGATCCCTAAACACCAGGACGCTTTCACACCACACTTCCTCCCGCAGAGCTCCCAAGGCATGCCGTGGCCCTGGGCTCCCAGGGACAAGTGGTCAGAACAAGCACGGCCCTAGTGAGGGCATTTCCTGGCATCTAGAAAGGGCAGGATGTGGGGCAAAGGTGCCAGTGGATTTAGCTCCTGGAGAGGAAGGAGCGGTCCTTTCAAAGGTGGCAACGACAGCGGCTGGCCAGGGGACAGGAGGCGGGTCCTTCACCTCCACTGACCCTTTCGGGGGCTGAGGCTGAGCCTGGGGGATGAGGACCCACCTCGGAGCCCTATTGGCTTCCCCAGGCCCAGTCATGCCTTGGAAAAGTCCCTTTCCAAGAGGAGTCCACGGAGGGCACAGTCGTTCTCTGGGGGGTGTCTCACCCTCCTTGGGCACCCAAGGGGGCTGCCCTGCAGCTGCTCCTCATCTCCCCTCAACTCCACCAGCCCTGGGCCTTCCTCACTCCAAAGGGCCTCTTTGTAGCCACAAATATTCATCCTAGGCCTCCCATTGGGCACTAAGGGCGGGGCTACCCCTAACCGTTGACCCTGAACCACAGTTTGACCTCATGTCCTGAGCAATTTCAACTCTCTGCTCGGCCAAGCCCAGCTGAGGTCTCTGCACAGAGTCAAGGCTGCCACCCCCATCCACTCAGTGCTGTGCTCTTCCCCAGCCCCTCCCTGTGCCCCATCTTCCTCCCGTGCACCTCTGAAATTCTGTGGGCCCAGTTCAGATGGGACAGAGGCAAGCCAGCAGGCACCCGAGGCACAGGCTGGAGGACAGACCCAGAGACAGGTGGAAAAGGCAGGCAGAGGAAGAGTGGACAGTCAGGTGGACAGGCGGACACGCAGATGCAGAGACAGGCACCCGGATACCTGCACGGGCCTCACAGACGGATGGAAACCGGCAAGCAGAAGGACTGCGACAGTTAGGTGAAGAGATGAGCAGACTGGCCAGCTCGCACAGGTGGAAACTCAGGCTGGCAGAGGGACAGCCAGGCCGGCAGGAGGACTGTGGGACAGTCAGGTGCGCAGGCAGGTGGGCCACCCAGGAGACCCCAGCACCAAAGGGCTCTTTCTGGCAGCAGCAAAAAGGGATTAATAGCTGCACATTTTCCAGGGACCAGAGGTCTCTCTCCGGCACCTCTGAGCGTCCCAGTGTCAGGCCCAGCCCTTCAACTGATATCTGTGGGGCCTCTCATGTTCCCGGTTGGGCCAGGCTGTCCCCCAAGACTCAGCTCTGAGCTGCCAAAATTCACTCTTTGCATCCAAGAGGGGTCAGTGTTTTTGAAAGTTGTAGGAGCCTGAAGACAGGGAGGATGGGGCCCCAGCAGCGTCAGTGTTTCCAAACCTACCCCTCTCCTCTTTCTTTTTCCCCTGGTGCTTAGAGCCAGGCCTGGTGCTGCCGGCCAGCAAGGCAGGCGAGCTGGGCCCAGCCAGCAGGGCAGGGCAGGGCATGGCAGGGCATGGCAGGGCAGGGCAGGCAGGGCAGCCGCTGCTGCCACTGGGAAGTTGAGGGTGGAGGGGAAGACAGAGAAGACACAGATAAAGTCGGACACAGCATAAGCGAGTGTCAGGGCCCAGGTGGCCCACGGGGACCCCCACACACCCACAGTCAACTGGCCAGGGATGGAGGGGAACAGAAGAGGAGAGGAGCATCACTGAGGGGAACCCTTCATAGCTCGGAGCTGGGGAGCAGGTGACAGAAGCGTGTGGAAGCCAAGGGGTCCTCTTTGTGTCTGGGACACAGGGAGGCAGGGGTGGGGAAGAGGAAAAGGACGCCCACTCCAGGGGTCCCAGACTTCCCCGAGCGGACTGGGGGCAGGCAGCCGGCCTTGGGGAGTACCTGGGACAGAGGAGCAGAGGTTGGCGGTCAGGATGGAAATAAGCAGCTTCGGTGCAGGGAGGTCAGAAGCGAGGCCAAGCAGGGGTCAGGCCTGGGAGGTCAGGGCTTAGGGTCGGACTCAGCGAGGGGATCAGAAACAGGGCTCAGGCCTGGGGGGAGAGAGATGAGGGTCGGCCCTGAGGCAGGCGGGCTGAAGGCGGAGCCAGGGCGGGGCGGCCGTACCCCGGAAGGCCAGGTTGTCCGGGGGACACGCGGAGGGGCGCGGGGTCGCAAACTCACATGAAGACGTGGTAGACGAAGGCCCAGCCGCGGGGCCGCTCCAGCACGTTGTAGACCCAGTTCTGCAGGCGGCGGTAGCGCTTGTGCGCGGCCGAGGAGCGCTGGCCGCAGGCGGAGCCCGAGCGGGAGCCCGGCCCAGGGAGGGGCGCGCCCGGCGGCAGGGGGCTGCCCAGGAGGCCGAGGCGGCGCGGGGAGCCGCCCCCGCCCGCGTCGCCCTGTTCGCTCTGCACGGCCGTGAGCGCCACCAGCTCGGCGCGGGGGGCGTCCCCGGGCGGGGGGCCCAGGCCGAGGCGGCGCGGGGGGGCCTCGGCCATGGGCGGCGCCAGGCTGGGGGGGCCGGGGCCCGGGCACGGTCCGGGGCGGGGGCGCGCTCGGGGCGCTCAGCGGCGCATGGCTCCGACCCGGGACCGGCGGGGCGGCCCGGGGCGGGCGCGGGCGGCGGGAGCTAGGGGCCAAGCCGGGGCCGCGGGCGGGCGCTCGGAGCCTGGGGGCCACCGGAGCCCGCACTGACCGCCCGCTTCCCCGGCGACTGGGGCTGCTCTTTCCGACTCCAACTCTCTTATTACGCGCTCCATGCCGCTCGCCTTTCCACCTGCCACCGGCGCGCGCCGCTCACATGTCACCCTCCCCCGCCCCGCCCCTCCCCCGCCCGCCCCGCGGCCGCCTTCCCAAATCGGGAGGGAGCGAGCTAGCGAGGCGAGGCGGAGGGAGGGGACGCGCGGAGCAGGCGGCGGGGCAGGGCGCACGGGCGGCCGAGTTGGTGCCCGGGACGGACAGCGTAGCGGGGGCAGCGCGGGGGGCCAGGAAGCCGGGCGCGTGCAAGTGGTGTCCCCGCCTGAGTGGGGCAGTGTGGCCTCCAAGGCCAGCCCGGGGGTGGGAGGCTTCGTGTGTGCTTGTGGACAGTGGAGTGTGGAGTTGTGGCTGCGGGCGGCCGGGGAAGGGACGCGGTGTCCCGTGGAGTTTAGGTGTGGACGGGTGGAGCGGCATCTACTTGTGTGTGCAGGGTGGGTGCTGTGAGACTGCCAGGTGGTGGGATGAAGTCAGTGAGGTGTGAGTTGTGGGTCGGTGCGGGTGGCTGTGAAGGTGGAGGTGGAGTCCGAAAGGGATGAGGTGTGTCTGTCGGGGTCGAGCCTTGTGTGCGTGGTGCGGGTGCTCAAAGGGTGCCCAGTGCTGTATGTGGCTGGGTGAGCAGCGGCGGCTGTCCTGCTCTTACCTGAAAGGCCTGGAGCCCACGGGCTGCTGGGCAGCAAGCACCAGGGTGTGCGGAGCACAATGGGCCTGGATGTGTCGATCTTTCCCCCCACCAGCTGCCACTTCTGAGCATTCCCTTCATCGTGATGGGGGAAGAGCCGCCCGGCCCAGAAGAGGGTCCTCCCCGATGGAGGGGCCTGCTCCCCTGCCTCACTCCCAGGTCAGGAAACCGGGTTGGGGCAGATGGAGTGTTCGGAGATAAGGTCTGAGCCAGCCTTAGCGGGGCCGCACACCCCTACCCAAGGCCCGCAGAATCACTGCCAGAAAAGGGGAGACTTTGTCCCAGGGCACTCCCTCTCCAGGGGAAAGTTTTTCTTAGTGCCCGACCTCCATCCCTCTGGCTGTAGGAGGCAGCCCCTCTCCTTTAGCCTTCCCGGGCCCTGCACAGGCTTGGTAACTTGGGTTTCCCGATCCTCCTTCCCTCTTCCTCCACGGAAAGCTGCGGCCACACCAGCCGCTCCCTCCGCAGGCCCTGCCCCAGGGTAAGCCTTCCGCAGCAAACTCTTCCCGGTTCCTCCGGGAGGATCTCGAGGGACGAAGGCGAACGGGAGGGGCGGGGGAAGGGGCGGGTAGGCGAGCTCGATTCTCAGCTGTCAGCAAAGGCAGCATTGATCTGCTGAGCGCCAGTGAGGGAGGGAGGGAGGGAGGGAGGGAGGCAGGGCCATGGGCGGCCTGGGAGGGGGCTGCAGGGACGGGGTGGGGGTGCCCTAAGCTGGGCTTGGCAGTTGGCCCACACCCCTACCCCACAGTGATCCTTTCCCCTCTGCCTAGCCAGGGGTGCCCTCTAGGGTCTGACCGCTCTTCTGCTGCTCCTGGTCCAGGTGTGCCCAGGGCCAGAGCCTGGTGCCCCTGGGCAGGTTATGCGGGGATCCTCTACTGGAAGCTGGGGATGATTTCTGAACGCCAAGGCCCCACTATGGATGCAGTGCCTGGATTGAGTTAAGCCACATTCTATGAGCTGAAGATGGCACCCCCAAAATATGCAGCACTGTCCTCCCTCTGTGGAACCACCTGGCGGGTTCTTCTCAATCATGGATCCTGGAGGATGGGACGTGAAAGGTGCACAGGAACGCAGTTGCAAGGGCCCTGGGGCTGTTTCTAGGGGGTCTTTTGGAGGCTCTTCTTCTATAGCAGAAATGGAACTTGAATTCAGGTTACCTTTAACACCAGAATATCTGAAACTGGGTCTGTTCTGGGAAATCTAATCTTCAAGCTCAGCATCACCTCTGGATCCCATGGCTCTCTTCCCAGCTGGGGGACTACAAAGGTCCCTTCCCCTCCTTGTGAGGAGCCCTCACTACAGGGAGAGTCTCTCATCATTCCCAACTCCAGCTCCAGATTACCTGCTCAAAGGCAGCAGAAAGAGTTAAAGAGACTGTGGTTGCAGCCAGAGGGACGGAAGTTAGCTCTCAGGAGGGACTTTCATAGGGCATAAAGGCCTGTTTCTCCTGCAGGTGTATGGGTAATGGAGGGACACAGAACTCTTCCTAAGGGGTGAGAGGGACAGGGAAGACGGTTCCAGAAGGTCACAGCAAATTTACTTGGCATGTGTGTGCACATGGAGGAGTGGAAGGGCCAGAGGAGAAAGTCCAGTTCAGAGAGGACAGGTGGCTACTCTGAGGGTCACCGGGTGGCCTTCCTACCCCCATCCAGATTCCCAGGACATGACTGGGAGGATGGACTTTCCCCACCGCAGCCTTTAGTGACTAAGACACTTTTCTGAGCAAACAGCTGTCTCAGGCTCCCTCAGTTGGCCCCTCTGCTGGAGAGGACTGGACACTGTGGTTCTCCACCCTCCTCCTTCCCTCTCTCCCACCTGTTCCTCTGACTCCACCCTCAGCAGTTTCCCTTCCACCCCCAAGCCCTGTCTCTGCGCTGGTGACACTGAGAAATCTTCCCTGCCCCACTGAGGAGACGCACTCACTGAGACTCACTTCCACCTGGGCAAGTCCCTTCCCCGCCCTGGGCTTGTTTCTCCATCTGTGCAAGAAATGGGCAGGGCTCCAGGATCTCCTGTAATTCCTCACTGTCCCCATCATCCATCAATGGAGCAAGTATTGACTGAGAGAAAGGGTGGGAGGGTGAGTGCTCCCATTTGCTGAGCACCATCTGTGTGCCCACCCCAGTCCCTTTTGGGCCAGAGAGCAGCACCTTGCTTGAGACAGCTGAGGCTCAGAGAGGTGCAGGGACTCACCTAAGTCCACACAGCCTATTGGTGCCCCCCAGAACTGTCTGTGACCTGTGCTGTCCACTCACTGGCACTTACCTGCCTGCTGGGCACCGGGTGCCGGGAGCTGAGGATACCCACACATGGCCAATCCTTGTTTTCTAGAACTTACTCATGCTAAGGGATGAAACTTCCGGGTCTGAAAGGATGGAGGGCAGGGAGTGGCCAGGACTGCAGTCTCTCAGGCTAGGCGCAAGCCCGGTCAGTGACTCCCAGTGAGACCCCAGGTCAATCAAGGGCTCAGGTTCCTTTCCTGGAGTGGGGAAATGGGGTGGTTTAAGTCAGCGATTTTTAGAATTTATCAGCAATGGAATCCTTTTTATAGATAAAATCTTGTGTACAAAGCTTTGGAGTTAGTTGAGCTGAGGTGAGGAAGCCTGGGTTCCACCCACTTGCCTCCTAAAATCTCTCTGCCTGCTAGTCACCTGACCCTGGACTTTCTTACAGCTCCAAGGGTTGCCAGAGGTCAGAGGAGGAAGAAGTCTCCACAGGCAATGACAAGAGGGAGCTTTCTTGGGGACAGGAGTGGGGAGGACGGGGAGAGACGCAGAGAAGTACAACCAATAATGTCTGCAGCGACCATGAATGAGGCCGGCAGTCAATCCTAAGCCTTGTGCACGATCGTTTTACCTGCATCGTCTATTTCAGCATCCCCACAACTTTGTGCGGTAATACTGTTCACAGTCCCATTTTATAGTCAAGAAGACTGAGGCTCAGTCAAGAGATCTGCCTTGTACAGCTCTTAATTCACCCCAGTGCTACTGTAATGTGTGTGTGTGTGTGTGTGTGTGTGTGTGTTGGGATGGGAGGATATTACCAAGTATTTGGAAGAGCAAGCTTAGCCAGGGGGGCGCAGGAGGACTTGAATGCCAGGCTGAAGGGTCCAATTTGGCCTGATAAGAAACAGGGAGCCCAGCCAGGCCCTGAGGCTGGATGTGCTGCAGAGGCTGTGGCTCCCTAGGAGACAGCCCAGGATGGGTGAAGTGGGAGGCACCAGCACCCAGGGAGATTGGCAGTGCCAGGGACAGAAAGAGCCCTGAACTACAAGTCATGGCTGGGCTTCCAGTCCTAGCTCCACCTGTGGACTAGCTGGGGACCTTGGGCAAGTCACCCCACCTCTTCCCCACCTTCCCTGGCTATCAGGGCTGAATGCAATAATGCATGAGAGACTTAGAGACTATGCAGGGGGCTATACACATGTGACCCATTCGTCTTACTGCTCTTCAGGTACGTGTTGGAAGTGGAGCAGGTAGATGCTTTGGGAACTCCCTGGTCCTAGCAGCTCTTTTCAATCTAGGAAGGCTTCGTAGCCGGGGATTAGAGTGGAGAGTGCTCAGTGAGTGATGGCATCACATTATTGACCTCTGAGAACCCACGTCTACTGAGAGCAGGAGGAAGCATGAGAGAAGGCCTTCTGCTTTTTCCCTATGCAGCCCAGAAAGGACAAGAGACTTAGCCCCTCCAGCAGACGAGAGGTGCTGGGGGGGCCCAAGGAATTTCTTTTCTCCAAGGTCTGGGTGTGCCACTGACCTGCCCCCAGACTCGACCAAGCAGGCCAGTCAGCTCGGAGTCACAGGAAGTGGGGAGAGAGCAGTGTTGCTGAGCTCAGTGAAAGTGAACCCCCATTGATCCTCAGGGCTGGAGGGGGCCCCCAGGGAGGAGGCACAGAGGGAGAAAGGGGCATGGAAATGAGGGTCCAAGCCCTCCCTTCCTGCGGGGCTCCCCCTCTGCCTTCAGGATTCTTCCTCCTTAACTCTACCCCTGGAAGACCACGCTGAAGGCAGCAGTGCTGTGTTCCTGCTGGTTAACTCCGTGTTCTTGGTGAGAACCACTGGAACGGTGGAGTTGGCTGAAAAATGAAAAGGAAGGACTTTTCCGAGTTGCTGAGTGTGCAGTGGAAAAGAACTTCCATGCTGCCCTGGTGGGGGAAACTTGGACAAGGGCTCAGGGAGAGAGATGATGTGAGTAGGAGGGGCTGAAGACTGAGTAGCAGGAAAGGGGGTTCAGAAAGTGGACGACAACTTGGTAAGGGAGACGGGATTCAGGGAGGAGAATGGGGGCTCCAAAAAGAGGCAAGAGACTCAGTGACAGGGACGGGAGGCTCAGAGACCAGGACTCCCAGGTCAAGCTTGCTTAAACAATGTCCTTTTTTCTTTTTTTATATAAATTATTTATACTTTTCTTCTTTTTAAAAATATATCCTTGCAGTAATTGATAAGAATGATTAAACACTAAGTTCCTCCTTTTTGAAATATTAGACATGCAAAGCAAGATAAATGCTAAATAATTTTTAAAAAATTGTTTTTTGAGATCATGTCTTGCTCTGTCACCTAGGCTGGAATGCAGTGGTGTGATCTTGGCTCACTGCAACCTCTGCCTCCTGGGTTCAAGCCATCCTCCGCCTCAGCCTCTCGAGTAGCTGAGAATATAGGTGTGGACCACCATGCGGCTAATTTTTGTATTTTTTGTAGAGACAGGGTTTTACCATGTTGGCCAGGCTGGTCTCGAACTCCTGGCCTCAAGTGATCTACCAGCCTTGGCCTCCCAAATTGCTGGGATTATAGGTGTGTGCCACCATGCCCAGCTAATAATCAAAAGAAAAAACGTACATATTCAAGCTCCAAAAGCAAGAATGGGGAATTGTGTAAGGGTATAAATGAGAAGTGGCAAGCAGGAATTGAAGGTGTATTTCTGAGGAGGGGTTGGAGGGTGGGAAGTATAGTTGCCAACCTCACCAATGGCAGGGGCAATAGTAGGCTTTCTCTCTGCTTAAATCTGGGTCTGGGAAAGTGCTGCCTGCCATGAACAGGATCAAAATCTCTGTCTACTAGCTGCCTGGCCCCTGGCTTTAAGCAGAAAGAGGACTCATTTGAGCGTGACACCTCAGCCTGTCCACATGGGTTGTGGCTCAGGATCTGATATCCAGGCCATGCAAAAATCTCAAACCAAGATACTGTTATAAGAGCTGCTTTGAGGGTGGTGCACATTCACATGGCTTAGGCATATACAACTGAGAAATCTTCCCTTAGGGTGTTCTCTATATCCCAGGCCCTGGTCAGGAAAATGTGCTGAAAATAACCTCAAGGATGAGTTCCATAATAGATTAGAAGCACCATATCTTGAGAGATATAGTGGGAGAATTTATACATAAAGACCTAGAGATAATGGAGCAATCTGAAAGGAAATTTAATACAGTTAAAATCATCAAAAAGATAAAGGAAGAAGTAGCATCTACAAAACAAGAATAGAAAGTCACCAAATAGAAACATGTAGCAGAAATGAACAGATGTAAAAATTTTAGAAATGAAAACAAGTCACTAACATTTTTTTAAAAGTAAATAAATAGGTTATTAAATGTATCTGAAGAGAATTAATGAATTAGAAGCTGGAACTGAGGAAATCCTTCAGACTGAAGCACAGAATAAAGAGATTGAACAGATGAAAGAAAAGAGACATAGAAGATTGATAGAGAAACTCTATGCATTAATGGTTTCAAAAAGAGATACCGGAAAGAGTGACTAAACTTGCCAAAAATAATCCATGAATTTCTAGACTTAAAAGGTCCACAGACTACCTAGTAAGCTATCTTAGAAAACAGAACTCTATCTAGACACCTTGTAGTCAAAGTGTAGAATATCAAGAATAAATAGAAATTCTAACAGCCACCAGAGAGAAAAGATGGCTTATCTACAAAGGTCCAATAATTGAGTTGACAGTAAACTTCTCATCAGCAACAACAGATGCCAAGAGACAATGGAATCGTATCTTCAGAGTGCTGAGGGCAAATAATTGTGAACCTAGAATTCCATACCTTGCCAAACTGTCACTTAAATTTCAAAATCAAGACATTTGACACCCACAAGATCTTAGAAAGCTTCTGTTCCACAGACCTTCCCAGAAAGAGAGAGGAACAGGAGCCTGGGGGAGGGGCTGGGAGTTCACAGAGATGATGGGCACAGCTCAGGGCCAGGACTCTAAGGAGGGGGTGGTGGGGCTGGAGGCTCAGGCACTGGAGGGAGGCTGGACTGTTTCAGACCTCTCCTCAGCACCAGCCAGACTCAGGATCCCAGCCCAGCCTGGCCCAGCTCAAGTTCCTCCCTACTGATTGTCAGCCTTACTGTCCTTCTGTCCCCTCTTCCTGAGCCATGGCAGTAGAACAGCACCCAAGCTGGGGAAGACGCCAGCAGCCCGGCTCCGGAGGAGAGGTCAGATGCCGCCTCACTGAGGCCTATAGATGGCTGGAGCTGAGGGACAAAGGCTAAGTCCCTACCCAGGAGTTGGTGGGAAGAGGAGTCCATTCTTTATAGGAGAATAATCACAAATGGAGAGGACAAAACCCATGCGGTCTAGGCCGGTTGGGACAGGAGGCTTCTAGGAGCATCTGGCTCCAGTCAACCAGCTGGTGCCCTTGGGTAATATCTTAATATTTTGGAGCCCCAGTTTCTTGCTTATAAAATGGGGAGAATGCCTACCTAACACGGCTGTGAAGGTGAAATGAGAATCCATGAGTACCAAGCTTTAGACGTATTTTCTTTGCTTTTTTTTTTTTTTTTGAGACAGGGTCTCACTGTGTTGCCCAAGCTGGAGTGCAGTGACACAATCTTGGCTCACTGCAACCTCTGCCTCCTGGGCTCAAGTGATCCTCCCGGGCTCAAGCGATCCTCCCTCCTCAGCCTCCCAAGTAGCTGAGATTACAGGCATGCGCCACCATGCCTGGCTAATTTTTGTATTTTTTGTAGAGATGGATGGGGTTTCACCATGTTCCCCGGGCTGGTCTCAAACTCCTGGCTTCAAGTGATCCTCCCACCTCAGTCTCCCAAAGTTCTAGGATTACAGGCATGAGCCATCACACCCAGCCTTAGACATATTTTCCTAGACAGAAATTTCTTGAAATGATAATCTCCACCGAACACTCCTGCCTGGCATATTATCAGAGCTCAATAAAAAAACTGTTAACAAGAAAAAAATGTCATGGTTAGAGCAGATGAGCAGAAGTGGGAATGTGTGCAGTGTCAAGGATGGCTTTGTGTTCACACTCGCTCATCAGTAACAGTTACCCTCCTGGTGCCAGGCTCTGGACTGCGCTCTGGAGGTGCAGAGATGACCCTGGCCTGGAGGGCCACCTGTGAGGAAGACAGCCCAAACCAGAAAACACCAACAGAGGAACAGGGCGTTTCTTCAGAGGCTAACTTGGTCTTATGTTTGTCTCTCTCCCCTGTTCCCAACTCAACTCCTGCCCTCAACCCAATTTTCAATATAAGTCCCATGGTAGCAGAGAAGTCAGACTTGTTTTAAGCTGTATTCACAATGTTGAAAACAAAGTCTGACACACAGAAGGTGCCAAAGAAACATCTGCTGAGTGACTGGAGATGAGCTCTAATAATAGAAGTTGTAGAAGTTCGAATGGGAGCACTGAAGAGGTCTTTGTTGATTCTGGCCCAGGAATTAGAAGTTTTCTCAGCAAGGGCCATTTAAATTGGGCCTCGATGGATGTATAGGAGCTCAGTAAGTGAAAAGGGAAGTAAAAGGGCATTTCAGGCATTGTAGCTAGCGTATTCTGAAAATGTGCGGTTAAGTTCAGAAATCAGTGAGTAATTGGGTGTGACAGGAGCATAGAGTACAGGAGGTGGTGGGAGAGAGAACGAAAAGAAACAAAGCTGGGGGGATAAGAAGGACCTTGAGCCAACCTGAGCTGTCAGAAAGTCCTTATTAAAATCTGACCACCTACCTTGAGGCAATACTCTGCAGAGGGTACAGTTTCCAGCCCTCACGGTTATCCTAGGGAGGACCCTCCCTTCAAAGGGTCAGAGGGTTTTATCAGGAAGGGGGTTAAGAAAGGGGACAGTCATACTCCCACTAGTTCCTAGAATTATCTCCAGTTGGGATGAGGACAGGGCACCTCCCAGAGACGCAGGTGAGGACTGCATGCTGCCCCCTTGTGGTCTCCGCAGACCTGCGCTGCAAGGAAGCCAGCCAGATCATCCACTCCTGATTCCAGGGGTCTCCAGTCTCCAAGGTCATCCTTGTGGAGTTATCCCAACCACCAGCTGTCCCCAGACTAGACCCAGCTGCTTTATTTATTTCACGTACACTCAGGGCTCGGCCAGTCAGTTCAGGTAGACCGAACAAAAGGGGATAGTTCACATTTCAATAGCCTGGCTCTTTCTTACACATATACACGTCACCTTTGGCCAGAGAGCAACTGTGTATGCACAGGGGGTAATGAGATCAGTGTTTTGGTTTCAATTCCACCCTTAATTCGTGGAGTGACCTTGGGCAAGTCACTGCACTTCACTAGCCCTCCCATGGCTCCATCTCTGACACAGGGATCATGACGCCTTTCTGTCTCCCCTGCAGGGTCACTGTGAAGATCATCGGGAGGGAGGACGGATGCTAGGAAAATGTTTAAAGAGTGCTCCGGATGTAAGGGGATCGTGCTGGGTATTAGATAGGGGCTCTCTTGGGCTGCACCAAAGGGTTTGTTTACACCAGGATGGGCCCTGCTGGCAGGGCAATTTAAAGAGAAAGTGTTCAGCAGGGAAGCTGCTTGCTAATCACAACTGATCGAAACATCTCTAAAACAAGAATATAAGTCTATGGGGAAATGGGAACTCATTCATTGGCCTGAAACTCCAATCACACTTGGGTTTTTAGGAATGAACCAAAGAACAAACAAGGTGGGACACAGGGCACTGGGAAATTAAATTGTGGAGCTTCTGCCTTTTCTCCAAGCTCAGGGCCCCTCTGCATGTTCGCTTTCTCCCTCTTGCATTCCCGACCTGCAGGGCTGGGCACACGGCTAACAGAGAAAACTTGCTGATTATATGATGTCTCACTAAGACCAAGTTCAGGACAGCTGGAAAGGCCAGAAGAACCCCTTCAGAAAAGAAGTCCAGAGCTAGAATGAAAATAAGGAGATATAGAAGGGACTGATTTGGGAGTCAGGAGCATGTGGGAGCTGACCCTGATGTACTGTTATGGGGTCAGACTTACTGACTTCTGATGATGAACTGTCACCTGCTTTACTTTTCGGATACACAGTATCATGTATCCAAAACCTTAAAGCTAAAAAACGTACTTTTGAAAAAAAAAAAAAGTTTTTTCTTTTATAATGTGAATCCTTCATCTGGTCTCATCTCTTTTTGCTTTGGTGGCCAGGAAGCTCAGGGTCAAATAATTCTAACAACTACATAGGTCTTTATAACCATGATATTTGTGTTTTTGTTTTCTAGTAATCCTGATTTCCTACTCAATTCTATTTTTCCTAATTCTAATTTATCCTGCTTTATTATTTCATTGTGTTGTTTTCATTGCAATTTTTTCTTATGGACTAAGAGGTTGGACTAAGAGGTAAGGTATAGTTAAGGAAATGAAATAGATGCTTGAGTATAAGCCACCATCATCAAGACAATATGCCAATCTAGAGGAAAGGGCAGAGCTGGCCAGACTTGAATCTAGGCAATGTATTTAAGCAGATCCCAGAGATCTGAGGAATCTCCTGGGAGGAAGAAAGATCAGAGGGCAGTAGTTACCTGAAACTACTCGTTGAAACCCAATTCATGTCTTACAGTGGATATTTGGTGAGAAAATCATAAAAGCATCAGGCTCAGACTTGAAACCATCTAATATGAGCCTTTCCCCAATTTCCACCTCACCCACTGAGACAGTCCCAAAGACAAGGGAGTTGTCCATGGTTTTAGGGCAAATATCTACATTTCCTGGCACCCAGCTCAGTCCTTCCATCAACAGCAGCTTGTTCCAGTTGGAAGGATGGCAGGGTGGAGGTAATAAAGACGGCTCATCTCTGGCCTCTGTGGCCAATGAAGAAGTAGAATGTGCTCTCTAGTCTCCCTGCTTCAATTAACAGGAAGCAGGTCTTGGCTGTAGAACTCCTGGCTGGCACTGGCCCTGGGCTGCTCTCTGTGGCAGATGTCATGCCATAGCAGGTGATTGGGTATGGCCATAGCAGGCAGCTGAATGCCAGCCTATGCCAGGCAGGACTGGAAGGATTTACCCCAAACTTTGATAGAGCCAGCTTTCTTCATGAGAAAGACCCTCAACCAAGCAGGACACAGCTCAATCTGATACACGGGTGAGAATCTAGTAAGTCCAGCAGGCAGGCATCTCTGAGCAGCAAATATACTCCGATGTTCACTTTTAAGACTGGCTGAGGTAGGCCAGGCACAGTGGCTCATGCCTGTAATCCCAGTACTTCTGGAGGCTGAGGTGAGAGGATCACTTGAGCCCAGGAGATCAAGACCAGCCAGGGCAATATAGTGAAACCCTGTCTCTACAAATAAAAAATAAAAAAATTAGCTGGGCATGGTGGTACCTGACTATAGTCCCAGCAACTCAGGAGGCTGAGGTGGGAGGACTGCTTGAGCCCAGGAGATTGAGGCTGCAGTGAGCAGTGATCATACCACTGCACTCCAGCCTGGGTAACAGAGCAAGACAAAAAAAAAAAAAAAAAAAAAAAAAAAAAGCCGGGCGCGGTGGCTCAAGCCTGTAATCCCAGCACTTTGGGAGGCCGAGGCGGGTGGATCATGAGGTCGAGAGATCGAGACCATCCTGGTCAACAAGGTGAAACCCCGTCTCTACTAAAAATACAAAAAGTTAGCTGGGCATGGTGGTGCGTGCCTATAATCCCAGCTACTTAGGAGGCTGAGGCAGGAGAATTGCCTGAGCCCAGGAGGCGGAGGTTGCGGTGAGCCGAGATCGCGCCATTGCACTCCAGCCTGGGTAACGAGAGCGAAACTCCGTCTCAAAAAAAAAAAAAAATCGGCTAAGGACTGCAGTTTGAATTAGACACACAGCATGAAGTTCACTTAGCTTTGAACATGCCCTTCTCACAAGGGTGGCCCTCTCTCCCAGACACCCAACCTGAGGGCAAATGAACCCTTCCAAGCAAAGTGGCCCCATGAATGCCCCCAGACACAGAAACCCAGACTCTCAATTATCTAAAATGAGATTTATTGCATTTCATGCAGTTTGAAGTCCATGCAAAGGCGACTAGCACAGTTTTTAATGCATTTAAAAAATAAAGGGGAAGTGGGCAGCAAATGCACAAAGTCCTTAGTCTCCTGGGTCCCTGGGAGAAAAGAGTGTGGCAATGAACCCACTCATTCTCCATGGGGAGTATATCTGTCTCTTAAATGCAAGGAATGTTTCCATGGCTTCTGGATGCAAATACACAGAGCTCTACGGTAAGAGCACGGGATGGGGAGAGGACCACTACTGAAGCAGCGGCTACACACATTCACCTAATTCCACCTGAGGGTAGAACAGAACGACATGGCAAATCTTGGGGGCAGCAGCTGTTCCAAGAGTCAAGAAACACCACACACCCCTGGGAAGATTTGCTCCTAAAAACAAGTGGCGGTTAAGAAACCAAAAAAAAAAAAAAGAAAAACAAAAGGAGAAATATTTCTTCAACCACACTCTTCAAGAAAATGCCATAAATATGTTATTTAATATTTTAATTTCATAGCATTGGACACACAGCTCAACATATTGAAATATTGATTCCTTCGAGAAAAAAAATGGAAAAAAAGGAAACAAAAAAGATTGCATCTTTCAGTTGGAGAATCTCGGCCCCCAGGCATGGGGCGTAGTGCACCAGTGTCCTAGCCTGCAGGAGGCGCTGAGGTCGGCCGGGTCCTCTGGGGAGAGAGGCTGTGCCCATCACCTGGGGCTGTATGGCAAAAATTGTGTTGGGTGTCCTTGGCCTTGCCAGCTTAGGCCCTCAGTCGCCGGTCACCTGGGGGGCCTGCCCGTCGGAGGGCTGGTTGGCTGACTGGATGAACATGGGCTGGGCGAGGTCCTGGCCTGCAGGCATGGTGACTTGCTGGATCTGGTAGAGCTGCTGCGAGGGGTGGAGAGGAGAGAGTGAGGTCACCCCTGGGAGAGGGGCATGCAGCTCCCTATGGGTCTCAAGCTGGTTGGGGGTCCCAGATACCTCAACCACCACCCACTGCAAGGCGTCAGAAGGAGGAGGGGATGTGGAGCTCTGCTGGGGTTGGGAGCAGCAGACACAGGAGGCACCAGCCCGGTGTGAGGGGGGGTGTGTGGTGGGCAGGGAAGAGGTGCAGGGAGTTGAATTTCCTGTGGCTTTCACTTCTCTGGGCTCTGCCTCTCCCGTTAGCTCAGAGACTCGAGCTTGCTGCACGCTGTTCCTCTGTGGCAAACACAAGCAATTCGAACCACTGTACCAGCAGCTTGGAAGTCAGCATTTCCCCATCTCTTGGTAATCCACACTGGCAGGGGCAGTAGGATTACCCCCTCCTCTCCTCCTTTTCTGAGAATATCTGGCTCAGGTAGAAGCTAAACTGAATTTGAATTTTCTCCATGGGCCCTGCTAAGGAGGTGGCCTGGTATTAAACACTTACTATAGTCAAGACCCTCCAAGGGTGGAGAAGATACTCACACAGCCACTTAGGAAGGTCAGGGCCAACTGACTACTAGGTTTCTCAGGCGCTCCCCCAAAGAAATCAAAGCCAAGACCTCACGGGACCCCTGGTATGTAAGCCTAGCCTGTGGTGCTGGCAGAAGCCAGAGGCGGGTTCTGATGCCAGCTCTTCTCCCTTTTGAGCAGCAGAGGGCATAAGTTTGGGCATGTCATCCTATCATATCCTCAGTGGTCTCTGGAACTGTACTGTGAGGGGAAAGCAGAGGGAAAAGGGAAGATTCTGTCCTCGCATGGATTGAAAATTACAGAATTTCAGGCACCCAGAGAGCTCAAGAGGTCACATGTTCCCTGCGTCTCAACAGTCCATGTTATTAAAAAAAGCATCATGGCTTAGGGGGAAAAAAAGTTCTAGAGAGGGAAACAGGAAACTTGGACTCTAGTCTGGCACTGCAATGAACAGCTAAGGGAGCGTGGACAAGGCACTTCTCATCTCCAGGGCTCAGTTTACTCATCTGTAAAATGGCAATTGGGGCTACGTATCTAAGATTATTTTTAGTTCCCACTAAGTCTATAAAACCAAAGGACAGGTGCCCTGATTTAAATACTGTACTTGTTTTAACAATTTCTTTCCACTGATTGTTAGTAGAGGACAGGAGAGTTGCCCTAACCATTCAAACCCAGATACTACCTGCTACCCTGCCCCCCAAGTCCTTCCCTCTGCCCCTGCCCAGGCTGGGTACCCTACCTGTCCATCTGTGAACTGGCTGAACTGCTGCTGTCCTTGCTGGACCTCTGTCTGTGTAATCTGTAAGAATCAAGAGGGCAGAGTTGACATGTCAGCTACAGGGTCTGATCCACCAGCCCACCACCCAGAAGAGGGTCACGAAGATCAAATGAGACAATGCATATAAAGTGCCCAGCAGGTGCTCACTGAGTAGTAAGAAAGCAAAGGCCCCTCCTCATCTCCTAGCACTGATCTGATGGCTACCCCAAGAGTTGGCAGCACAAAGGGACACAGAGAAACCTGAAGCACATAATATATAGTGCCCACACCCATCTCTCTAATGTCTGCCTATTCCCTCAACCACCCACTCGTCTCAGGGTCTGAGGCTCAGACAGAACACACAGCTCCTAGGTGCTGTGGTTTGGGGCAGAAGTCCTCAGACTCGGTCTTTGAGCCAGTGAAGGCGGAGTGCAAAGCGTTAGACAAAACGGTGAGTGGTCTCTTTCATTCTTGGAAGGTGGGCTCCAAACCAAACCCGTATCACCCAGATCATCTGACTGGAATATGAAACACCCTGGCGAGCAAGTGGCCTTGGCCCCAGCAGTCCTCACGGCAAACCTATGAAGTACTTTTTCCGAGAGAGGCGCTGCGCAGCCCTCTGGGCCAAAAAGGAGGGGAGGAGGAAGGGGGAGGGACGGGGAGTGGAACAAGGACATTTATCATATGTACTTAAAATCTTACATGTAGACTGTAAATGGATTTTTGACAAATTTACTGACATGTAGATACATGTATAGTGACGACTGCCGGGAGCAGCTTGATAAACTACTGGTAAACTAGAAAGAAGACTGCGGTGTGCACGCATGTGTTTCTGTGGAACATAATTTGACCTGCAGTGTCCTCTGTGTACCATTTCCTGGAATCATCACAGCCAGCCTGCAAGGCAAGGACTGTCCTCTGAAATGTCCTCACCACCGCCAAAAACAACCCCTGCAAGCCTAGCCATGAGGCTACGAGGAACAAGAAAGGGAACAGGTAGAGAAGGCTTCATGATTATTTTTTACTATTGTTCCTTCTTATTTTGGGTCCCTTTCCTTCAAACAGCCTAGAAGCTGCGTGAGGGCAGGACCCCATACAAAGTAAGTATTCCAGAAATGTCTGCAGAATAAACAAGTGAGCCTGAGACAAATGGAAAATACTCCTCATAGGTAAGAAGGTTAACTGCTCTGTGGACAGCAGGACTGCCATTCATATTAGCTGAGGTTTTGTTTACCTTTACATTTTATTTACATATTAGTCATTCAGCTTCATTCAACATTTACTGAGCGCCTACTAAGTACCGGGTTGTCACAATTACAACCTGTTTTTATGGAGATTTTCACTACCCTCAGCCACCTCTTTCTTGCTTCTCCCCATCCTCTCCCATTTTTTGGCTTTAGTTCTGTTCCCAAAACTGACTTTTTTCTTTTTTCTTTTTTTTAGAGATGGAGTTTCACTCTGACGCCTAGGCTGGAGAGCAGTGGCATAATCTCGGCTCACTGCAACCTCCACCTCCTGGGTTCAAGTGATTCTTGTGCCTCAGCCTCCTGAATAGTTGGGATTACAGGTATGTACCCCCATGTCCGCATAATTTTTGTATTTTTAGTAGAGACAGGGTTTCACCATGTTGGCCAGGCTGGTCTCAAACTCCCAACCTCAAGTGATCCACTCGCCTTGGCCTTCCGAAGTGCTGGGATTACAGGCGTAAGCTACCGCGCTCATCCCCAGACTGACTTCTGAGAAACCAAGAAGCTTCCTTCTCATTTCCTCCCACTCCCATGCCATTATGTTTTTTGGATCCCAGGGAAGAATCTTACAAGGTTAAAAAGAGGGGCTGGGGGAAGGGTGTGAGTATCAGTTATGAAAAAGCCAAGTCCTTAGGTAAGCCAGGGAGTGGGCACAGAAAGAGCCCTTAATGATCCCAGAGACTATATGGAACTCAGAAGCCTTGCTTTTGGCTCATTCCTCCTATTTTCCCAAATGAGATCTTCGGAGACCTGCTCTACAAACTCAGCTCTGTCACCACTGTCAATAGATACATCACCAGAAATGCAACTGGGCCAGACGGGTCCAGCTCTTAAACGATCGCTGCTTTTTTTGGGTCTGAGGCAAAAGAATCCATTAACAATGCCTCCTCTCAACCAGCAGCCCCCCCATCTTGTGTAAATGATGCCCACATCCCTCAATACCCCCAAGCCCAGGGAGGCAACCCCCTCACCATCTGTGACTCATAGTCATCAATAGTGTAGGGCACAAGAGGAGAGGAGAGGGGCAATTTTTCTGGTTAGGGATGCAAGAGGCCGTGGAAATAAAATCTAAGCAAGTTTTTCAAAGGGCACAGAAGGTGCCAGAACACAACAGCCACTTGGGTTTAAAGATGGAAACTCAGCCTGACAATCAGGCAGTCTGTCAAACATTTCCAGGGTCCAATGGGTGTGCACACCTATAAGGTTTCTTTCAGGCATCTTTGAGGCTCCCCCATGACTTGCACTTCTCTGCCCCTTGAAAACAAGATGGTAAGAGAAAACCCTTTGAATGTGATCTTCCAATTACCACACATGCCTCTTAGGGTGCAGAAGAGATATGGAGGATGTAGGGGCAGTGCCTCTGGCTGAAGGATGAGGTGGCAAGAGAGCTGTGTGCTCAGCGCTCCTTTCCAGTCAGAAGCCATCTGCTGCTGGTCTCCAACACAAGCCTGTGTCTCTGGGGCACATACCTGTTGAGCATTGGTGGCAAGGGTCTGGATCTGTCCCTGCACAACTTGGGTGCCTGATACAGGCTGGGCTAAGCGAATATACTGCAACTGGCCGGCGTTCAACTGCACCTAGGGCAGGGGCAGAGACAAAGAGACCATAAGACATTGAGTATAATCTCAAACACGTAAACTTTCTATGACCACAGATGGTGATTGCCCCCTACCCCTCAAGCCCTCCAAAGAAGCCTGCCCTGAAAAAAGTCCCCTTTAAACAGAGGTCAAAACAAGCAAAACCGGAGTATCCACATCTCACGAGTCACACAACACAGCAGAGAGTACGTTCCCTGAACAGACTTCAGAAAAAACTCCCAAAAGATCCTGTCACAAAGGTGAGAACAGCATGGCTGTGTGCTCATTATTTGCTAGCTCTTAGCTACATGAGCACAGTTTAATCTTAGGAATTTATTTGTCTGACATCGTAAGAATGCCTGTACATTAAGTGTGGGCCTCCTTCCCTCCCATCTCCCACAATTCCCAATACTGTAAAGAGATCAAGCATCCGCCAGGAGCCCAAAGCAGTCAGCCATCGTTCCGCGCCACAGCCCTCGCACTGCCCTGCCCCATGCTGCACATCTTGGAGGCAACAGCTGGCCTGCTTAACCATCTCTGTCCCCAGGAGCCAGGCAGGATGGGGGTCTGCGGGACTTTTAGGATCCTTGGTGATCAGCACAAGCTTCTGGCCAAACACCTCCCAAGGGGAAGTAGAATCAATAAACCTTTCACGGAAAACCCCACCATGGGAAACGAACGCTACAAAAGTGCCCTTAGAGTCTCTCATGCTTACGATTAAATCTCAGATAATACAATAATACCACATGCTGCATTTAATTGTGTGCTAAAAGCCTTAACTCAGGCTCTTAACGCTCCAGTGTACCATGAAAGTATTAGTGCTTTGAGCTGGGATGAGAAGAGCAGCAAGGCAGTTACCATGTGAGAGAACTGTAGCTCAGCAAAGAGAACGGGCAGCAGAGGAAGACTGCAGACATTCACGCCCCTGATTTAGAGGCAATGAAAGGGATTCGGGGAGCATGGATACCTAGGTCTTTCTATCTGGGGGCCCCAGAAACCACCTGCTCTGGATGCCCGGCCTACCCTTGTTGCAAGGGGGAGCTTCTTGCGGCTAACAGGTAAGTGTGGCCTCTGCTCTGGAGGAAATTTCCCTCTGGCCTTCAAGAACTCACTTCACTGCAGGACCCTTCCTTCCATGAGGAAAATGCCAATGGATGAAGCTTCACTCCTGCATGCGGTGTTCAATCAAAATGCTTCTCTGAGACTTCCAGCCTCACAGAATTTCAACTACCAAGAAAAAACTACCTCTGAAGTTCATGGTAGACCATTCCAGAATTGCTCACTTGAGGCAAGTGTCAGGGACACACAATCTAAACCCATTAAAAATCTGGTTCAAAGGAGACAGGGCAAGAGTATTATGACCTGCAGTCATTTCTTTCCTGAGAATATGCCAAGAGTAGCTGCTGGGAGGCTGTGGTGCCAACCCTGAATTCCCCACCTAAATCCTATAATGCAGCTTCCTGGCAACAATGTGAAGTGGCTTGTGGGGAGGAAGGCAGCTGGGCGGAGGCCTGGGAAACTTCGTCTACAGAGACTGATGGTGGCTAGTCCCAGAAGTCCCCAGAACTCCAGTCAGGGATCACACGGTGAAAGACTAAAGCCTTGTCCCAGGAGTGGGAGAAGGTATACTGACAGCCACAGGATGTAAAATTTTCTAGCTGGGAATAGCTCTTTGCAGAAACCCAAATGTGATTGAAAAGCTGTGAGCCAAATGGCTCCAAGCAGCTCTTCAATAAAAGCAAGAAGCTTTCCTTCTAGGCTTAGGTTACGACATTTGGTGACGATCTGTCCCTCATTCCTCTACAGTAGGCCAGGTCTGGGGATCCTCATAGCTTTTTTACATTGATTACTGAGAAAATAAGCTCTGGATTTTTGAAAGGGAAATAAAGATTCCTTCCTAAAGCTCATCTGTTGGGAACATTCCAATTAGCTGCCTAAAGAGTCTGGAAATGAAGTCTCCTACAGAAGGTACCTGAACCAGTGAAGATGAAATAGTGAATTCTGCCACAAATCTTCTGGGCTAACGCTCCATGCCCCAGAGGGTTAAAGTATCTGCCAGGTGGAACTCTTCTCTGCTTAAATGAACTTGTGGTGGTGCCTTCACTTGCAAAAATGAGAGCCATTCAACAGCAATCTTGGGGTTGGGGACTGAAACAATGAAGCAAGGCAGAGCCCAGTCACCTGCAATCTATGGGTATCGAGCACACATGAGAGAGGTGGAGAAAGAGACATACACACTCCACTTTCCTAAGCTTTCTCTTGGTCTATTACTATGTTAACTTCAGATGAAGAATAATTCCTAAACTGATCTAAGGATGCTTTTAGTTTTCACAAAAGAAGTGGTTAACCAAGTCTATGTGAGTTTCTGTATCTGCCTACATTTCATTTACGACAGAAAGGGCAAAGGGCAGGAAACAGAAGAACTGCTCTGTTTCACTCACTTTCCAGTTTTGAGGGTAAAATGACCAATGTACAGACTGCAAGTGTTAAGACAAAGACATATTTTACAAAAGAAGGGGTACAAGTAAAAAAGCCAACAAATCTAAGAAATGAAATCCCTCAAGGCACACAGGAAGCAGCAGTCCACAGTAAAGGAATGGATAAGTTATATGAAAGCCAAAAATACACTTTGCTGCAGGCTCCACTGGGACTGACTCATGAATATGCAACAAGTGTATTTATGGCCTTTCCTATACACCTCCCTCTTATCCTCTGCTAATCAAAAGACAGGACTGCCTCACAGGGCCTTTGGGCCTTGGCATGAGTAGTGCTTACAATGATTTCCTGTGTAGGTGGAATGAGGGAAAACTGAGGAGCTGACCCATTGTGGTGAACCTGAACCTGCATTAAAGGAAAGCAGGGAACAAACACAGTGAAGCAAGCTGTGGTCAGGAAAACTGGGTATATAGGTTAAAAACAACACACACACACACACACACACACACACACACACACACACACACACACACATATATATATATATATATATATTAAAAGTATGTGGGCCCAGCATGGTGGCTCATGCCTGTAATCCCAACACTTCGGGAGGCCGAGGCTGGTGGATCACCTGAGGTTAGGAGTTTGAGACCAGCCTGACCAACGCTGTGAAACTCCATCTCAACTACAAACAGAAAAACTAGCCGCCGTGGTGGCCTGCGCCTGTAATCCCACGTAGTAGGAAGGCTGAGGCAGGAGAATCACTTGAACCTGGAAGGCGGAGGTTGCAGTGAACTGAGATCAAACCACTACACTTTAGCCTGGGTGACAGGGCAAGCCCCGTCTCAAAACAACAACAACAACAACAAAAAACCAGTATTGTGCATGTGTTTAAATATATATATAGCTTTAAGTATTTCCTTCTACAAAGTCGTGAAGACAGACCTCAGGGCAGGACTCACCGGGATCTGCTGGATCTCTCCTGTGTTAGTGATGATCTGCTGCATCACCTGCATGGTCTGTCCAGTGCCACTCTGGGCCTGCTGGGCTTGACCCTGAGGCTGAGCCTGGACAATCTGCACCTGCTGACCTTCTCCAACCTGCATTGTCACAGGCGTGGTCTGAAAGGAAGAGTTATGAGAATGCTGCATGAGTTCAGGCTCAGAGCCTACAGGATTACCAAGAGGTTAATAACGAGCAATTTGCCAGGAGCAAACCCTCTCCATGAATGTCTAAACTCATCTCAGTATTAGTAATACTCAACCTACAGTCCTTTGGATTTAGAGCATTGTTAAAGTTACTCTCCAAAATGAAAGGAAAGCCAAAATATTTTTAGGCTCATAGTACACAATATTTGCATGGGTCCCAAAACATAAACCTCTGTGCCCCAAATGCTGCCACTTTTTCACAGCCCTGTTAGTGATGATTAAGTCATATACAATACAGAAAAAGTTAAAAGCAACCATGACAGTTTACTTCAGAAATAGCCAAAGTCAAGCCTGGGGCAGGTGAATTTGGAGGATAACATTAAATGGAAAGAGTTAATATGAATGTATTTAGTTCAGGATCATATGCTCTTTCTTAGGTATATAAGACATTGAGAGAAGCACAAGGGTGCATCTCCAAGGCTGGCCCTAGTGCACACTGGCTCTCACCCCATTCAAGCTGCAGAGCAATTCCTGCCCACACCGACCAGATGGCTGCTCTGGGCGACAGTATGCCTTCATACAGGAGAGCAACCACACTGCTAACTCACTGGACACTGTTAAGACACAGACTCTTACCTAAGTCAACCCCAAATTAATAGAATTTAAGCAAGCAAGAACTCTAACTTTCTAAAAATAGCATTCTCGGATTTAAGACATTTCTGCCCAATGTATGACTTAGCAGATTCTGTCTCTCTCACACACACTTAATGGCTGTAGTCCTATGAAATGTACTCTTTCAAGAGACGTTAAAGTCACGAGCTGCCAAAAGGGTCAATCATTCTTTCAAATCTCAAAACGTTAGTACTAGTTGTGACTTTTAGAGGTTACCTAGAGAAGTGAGCGTATCTGGCTCATCTGGCAATGGTAGTGATGGAGTGGGGGTGGTAGAGCATTTTGAACTACACCTGTACACCCAATCCCTGACTTGAATTCCGTCACTCTCTCTCCCCACTCTGAATTAATCACCTCGGTAAGAAGACTATGAAGTCTCTGGGCCAGGCGTGGTGGCTCACGCCTGTAATCCCAGCACTTTGGGAGGCCGAGGCGGGTGGATCACAAGGTCAAGAGATCGAGACCATCCTGGTCAACATGGTGAAACCCTGTCTCTACTGAAAATACAAAAAAATTTAGCTGGGCATGGTGGTGCGTGCCTGTAATCCCAGCTACTCGGGAGGCTGAGGCAGGAGAATTGCCTGAACCCAGGAGGCAGAGGTTGCGGTGAGCCGGGATCACGACATTGCACTCCAGCCTGGGTAACAAGAGTGAAACTCCCATCTCAAAAAAAAAAAAAAAAAAAAAAAAAAAAGACGACTATGGAAGTCTCAATGAAACACAAACATCAACTGATGTTGCTATTCTGATGTTCTTAATTCTGACTGCATAGGTTACTGAAAATTACAAGTATGCATCCAGAGTTATAAGGGAAGGGGACTGGATGTGTTCTGTGAACAACAGATGAGATTCAAGGAACTACTAAGGAGAAATTACTATAAACTGGAGGAGAGCAGGAAAGAAAGACGGCCGGGTGTTCTAAAAGTACATGCAGTGGGCTAGGCCAACAGAAAACATCTCTTCCATTCCTGTACTACAATTTTCAACTCAGCCTATTCCCAAACCTCCAGAAATAAGTTTCCAATTTATGACAGAAAACACAGGATTCATTTAACCAAAATATTCATTCTTTCCAACTGTTTAATACATACGTATTCTGTCCTACAAAGGATATCTGCACTCAACTTGAAATAGCCGTCACTATGGGTCCAGGGAGGTGTGACACAGCACAAGGCCACCCTGAAGCAGCAGGATGGTGAAAGAACAGCCAGGAAATGCTGGGAAGGACCAACTTCACCATCCTCACAAGCCTTATCAGTTCCAAGCTGAGCAGGTCTGGGTTGGCAGAGAAAAGGATAGATGAAATTCTTGCTGACTAAAAAGAAATGCATGTTGCCAACTCATCACTGTACTATATCAACCCAGTTTTCCCAAGAGGATTTCCAAGGTATTTCTACATCATTTCAGGAAAATGAGGGCTTGTGTTAGCATGGCAGCTGTCAAATCATGTATGGTGCGCCCTGCTGTCAGGGCACAACAGCCATGAGCTTCTTAGGATGATCAGCCAACCAGAGCCTGCCCTTGGCAGACTCCCTCTAAGTTTACTCTTTAAAGGGATAAAGCCTTTGGCAGGTAAAGCTCTCACCACTGCAGAGGCACAAGCATTAGCCAAAGAAGGTCCCTTAGGCATCATGGTGTAGTCGAGGCCTTGAGGCGGTGACTGAGCAGCCATTATCTTTGATCCACTCCTGCCTAGCACAGTGTCTGGCATAGAACAGGAACTAATTTTTTTTTTTTTACATGGATAAGTAAATGAGCAGGGAATAAATCCTAAAATCATAATTATTACATTTTATTTTTTTGATGGAGTTTCACTCTTGTTGCCCAGGCTGGACTGCAATGGCACAATCTTGGCTCACCACAACCTCAGCCTTCCAGGTTCAAGCAATTCTCCTGCCTCAGCCTTCCAAGTAGCTGGGATTATAGGTATGTACCACCACACCCGGCTAATTTTGTACTTTTTAGTAGAGACAAGGTTTCTCCATGTGAGTCAGGCTGGCCTCGAACTCCCAACCTCAGGTGATCCACCCACCTCGGCCTCCCAAAGTGCTCGGATTACAGACATGAGCCACTGCGCCTGGCCCTCATGATTACTTATTTTTAGGTTTTTTTTGTTGTTATTGTTAACGAGTCTCAATTTTTATTTTGATGACTTAAAAATTACACAGGGAAGGACAAAATTATCCATGACAAACTAGGAGTGGGAATGGGTTGGGAAACACGGAAGATCGGCACCCAGAGTTCCTAGAATTCCTCCTGGAATCCTAAGTTTCCCTCCCAGGACCCTGCAAGGTACCCTAGGTGCCTCCTGGCACCCCTTGGGGGTCCCAAGGAACCCGGTTTAAGAACCAAGGCTTTAGGCTAAGAGGTTCCTTGTACAAGAAGGTGCAGATGTACAAGGATGGTTCAGACAGTGGCCTCATCCTCCTCCTCTAGCAGGATGTAGGAAGCGTGGCTCTGGCAGGGCCACTGCAGGGGTGAGCCAACAGTTTTGCCATGCAGTCCAGGCTGCCCGTAAAGGCAAACATGTCCTTCCAGCTCATCTCCTCCTCCTTTTCCTCAGTGCCACTGTGGATGTAAACAACATCAAAGAAGAAATACGGGCACTGGAACATTTTCTTCATGGGCTCCATCAAGGAAACTGGGGCTGGCTAGGCGGATGGCTGTCGACAAGGATGGTGCAGACCACATATGGCAGGGGAATCGCCTGCATGTTCTCTGTGACTAGAAGCCCAGTTTTCTGCTGGATCAGGCTGAAAAGTCCTTCTAGATGGAAGGTGGAACAGGAAACCAGATCATAGAGGCATGTCTCCAGATCATAGAGGCGGCTGCAGAGCTCGCGGGGGTCGGAGGTCAGGCCAGATAGCCAGGCCGTGTCATTGTTCACCACCACCAGCGCAAACTTGCGGCTTTTGTTGATCTTGTGTTTTGTCTGCACGAACATCTCGATCATCTGGGAGATGTTGAGGGCATTGGTTCTGGAGCCATTCAATGACTCCACCTTTAGCAGTGACATTTCCTCTGACAGGTCCAGGCAGATAATCAAATTAGACCCTTGGTGTTGAAATTTGGGCCTCAAGGCCTGGTGGAGGCTCCTGAAGTGTTGGGACTCCCATCATCAGCATTGGCAGCCTCACTCCTCGCTGTGGCTGCCCACGCTGCCCTGTGCCCCCACTGCCTGGTCCTCAGCCCCTTTAGGATTGGAGCGAGTGCTCCTCTTTCCTCCTCCTCCTCTTCAGTGGGGCTGCTGGGCTCTGCCACTTCCATGGCTCCTGTATAGTGTAGCCTGAGCCTCCCTCCAAATCAACTGCCAGCTCTCTAGGAAGTCACCATCTTTTCAGCTGGAAGTTGTGCGTCACACTTAATTTTAATTCTTTGTGTGTTTATTTGTTTTTGAGACAAAGTCTTGCCATGTTGCGTAGGCTAGTCTCGAACTCCTGGGCTCACATGACCCTCCTGCTTTGGCCTCTCACAGTGCTGGGATTACAGGTGTGAGCCACCGCACCTGGCCAAATCATAATTATTTAAATATACCTCCCAACTGGGCATGGCGGCTCATGCTTTCATCCTACCACTGTGGGAGGCCAAGGTGGGAGGATGGCTTGAGGCCAGGAGTTTGAGACCAGCCTGTGAAACATGAGACCCCATCACTACAAAAAATTTAAAAATTAGCCAGGTGTGGTGGCACATACCTGAAGTCCCAGTTCCTCAGGACGCTGAGACAAGAGGATTGCTTGAGCCCAGTAGTTTGAAGCTGCAGTGAGCTACGATTGTGCTACTACACTCCAACCTGGGTGACCAAGTGAGTACCTATCTTTAAAAAAACATCAGTGAATAAATCAATTAATCTACCTCTACCCCATTTTTTTTTCTTCTAGGCAAACCCAGCTCCTTATTAGAATACACAAGGTTGTCCAGAACGTGCTCACTACCTGTCTTTTCAAACTTGCTTAGATGGTGCCCTATGCTGACTACTTTCCCACAACTCCCTGTACCGTTTCTCACCTCTAAGCTTTTGCTGTGCTGTGCTGTGCCCTCTACTGGCAATACCATCCTTTCCCGCTTTCTTTCATTAACTTCCACTGTTCCCTAACACTCATTTTATTCGCTTTAGGAACATTATCTGACCACCTCCTTCATATCTTTCTTAGATACTCATTCCCTCCCCTATTTCTTCTTTTTTCAGACCGGATCTTGCTCTGCCACCTTGACCGGGCTGCAGTGGAACAATCACAGCTCACTGTAGCTTGACTTCCTTGGCTCAAGCAATCCTCCCACCTCAGCCTCTTAAATAGCTGGGACCACAAGCACATGCCACCATGCCTGGCTAATGTTTTGAATCTTCTGTAGAGACCGGGTCTCACCATGTTGCCCAGGTTGGTCTTGAACACATGGGCTCAAGCAATCCTCCTGCCTTAGCCTCCTAAAGTGCTGTAATTACAGACATGAGCCACCACACCCCTACTACCACCCCCCCCCTTTTTTTTAAATTAAAGGTCTTGCTGTGCTACCCAGGCTGAAGTGCAGTGGCATGATCCTACCTCACTGTAACCTCAAACTCCTGGGTTCCTCCCACCTTGGCCTCCCAAAGTGTTAGGATTACAGGTGTGAGCCACTGCACCAAGCCAAGGTACTCCTTTTGATGTGCTTCTATAACACCCTGTACACGTTCCCATGTGGTGGTACAACCTTTAAGTATTTGCATCCACAACTAAATTGTGAATTCTTTGAAAATAAGGACTATTTTATTCATGCCTGTATCCCCAATACATAGTGCAGGACTTTCCCCTCAGAGGATGCTCAGTGTTTGATGAATTAATAATGACTGACAGAGAATGTGGATTCAGAGCTCATAGTACAGAGTTCTGCAGCCTCTCATGACCCCCAACAAACATGAATGCTACCGCTCTCAACAATACTACTGGGGAGAGAAAGAGTCCTCTGATTACTATCGTAAAAAGAGCAGGTCACTTGACACAAACATGGGACAGAGAAATGATGGGGAGGAGTATGCAACCTGGTAATGACACCTAATCTCTCCCTTTAAGGGCACAGATTCCACTTCTGACATAGTAGGCATGGAGTTCACTTTAGTATCGCTACAGAGATCCCACTACTCTTCATAAGGCATTACAGACATGTTTTTTTGCCTTCTAAAATTTCGGAGCTAATAGGGATCCTGGAGAACATACTGTCCACTGCTTTCTTCATTTGACCTTTGAGAAAAACAGAATTCAGAGAGATTAGGGTGACATCTCACCCCAGGAACTGAATCTGGAGAGAAGTTCCGGTTTCCAGACTTTAAATGCAGTGCTCTATAATGATCTGGTTGCCTCTGCCCTCATCAAGCTCTGCCCATCCAAAAACCTAAGGGGCACTGTCTTGCTGGATGGGCATCCTCAGCAGCTCACAGACCTGGCCCTGCTGAGGCTGTGCAATGATGATCTGCCCAGGCTGGATGGTGGTCGTGGAGCTGGTGGTCTGCTGGCCTTGCTGCTGCCCCTGGACTTGGACGGCGGTGGGCTGCTGAGCCAGCGTGAAATAGTACTGGACTGGCTCGGCAGGAGTTACAGACTGGCGTACCTCCTCCTGTTGGGTGGAAAGAGAGACAGGTAAGAGGAAAAGAACAGACTCAGCAGCCGCCACAGTGAATTTCCACTCTTCCCCCAAACAGGCTATGTGCAGTTGCCTGCTGAATGCTGAGCTCTCCACATCTGAAGCCAAAGGAAAGCAGAATTCGAAGAGACCAGTTATGCTAAATCAAACTAAAAATAACAGATCCTATAGGCTTCACAAAACATCCAGCCAATTTTTGAAGTATGAAATAATCACCCATTGCATGGTAAGTTGCAAATGGGCAAATAATTACCATTAACTAAAAACCGCGCAGCAGCAGTGCTTGTCAGTAAATGCTGTCAAGGCCTGTGATCTGAGAACAGTGCTAATTATAAGTGCTGGGAAGATGCTACCCAAACATCATGCCTCTCAGGCCTGGTCCCAATCTCCCAAATAGGGAGCGTTCTTCTCATTTTATCCCCACCACTTCAAGAGGCACTGGGCAGAAATTTCAGAATCAAATTTCAGGATCGAGAGCACTGGTAGACAAGTACCCAGCTTTTCACAGCTTGTTGAAAGCTGTGTGGTCACTGAGGGCATGTCTATCCAGCTCACATCTGGTTCTGGTTGTACTTAGCCACAGAAGCGCAACCCAGGGGGCCTGATGGACAGCTCTCCGCTGGGGTACTGCCTTGGCTGATTAGGGAGGTCGCATTCTGTCCGATCTGCAGAGTGGAGACTGTTTCTTCTTCAGCTGATGTTTTCCATGGCAGAAGGAGTAAACAACCCTCTCCCAGCCACCTTGAGCTCACAGCTGAGAGTGTAGGATGTTTACACACACTACAGCATGGTTACAGCCCACAGGGTCCAGGGTTGGGCAGCCCCTGACCACTGACACAGAACGACGTCTGATCCGGAGTGACCTGTGACACATGGTGCCCCTGCCTGGGACAACAAAAACAATAAAAACACAGAACCGCTTGGGCTGTCTGAGTAAAAATAATATTAGCTAAATTTACTCACATCCCTATTCAGTGCAAAGTTCGCCATATTCCAGAAAAGAGGAAGACACTTCTTCAACGTACACAGACCCTGTGGACTGCCTCAAACTCCCCCAAAGTGGCATTTACAAAGCTGGTATTGACACCATCCCCACTACGTTAGGTGCCCTGAACTGTGCTTCCACAGTATTGTCCTATAGTTTAATTTTTGCACTTGCATGTCAAATTAACTATCTGTCCTGGTAAAATGTAATCACCATGAGGGTTCAAAGCCTAGCTCTCTTGCTCCCTGCTATGCCCCGCATTCCCAGGTAGGCACTCAATAAGTGCTTGCTGAATGATAAATGGATTTATTTAGACAGGCAGACAGTTAGAGGCAGGAAAATACTTCTCTGAATCCAAGTTGGTGGTATGACAAATTCTCTTGAACCCAACAGCTGTTACCAATAGAAAAAAGTCATCTCTAAACTCTCTTTTGGTACCTCTAGGACTCTGTGGCCATAGGGTATGGGAGCAGCTGGTGTCCCTGTGGAACAGGGCTGGGTATTCTTTGTTTGCCTGATGACTGGGAGCCAGGATACTAAAACTAGAACCACCAATATCTAGCCCCGAAGAAACATGGGTCTCTGCATGACATGGTTACTTGACAGCCATTTACCTAGCTTAGGGAGATAACTGTAACATTTTGGGTTTCTAAGCAAGTCCTTAAACATGAACTGACTTTCTAGGTTAACATAATCTGTGCTTCAGACCCAAACAGTTTTAACCCTCAATACGATTATGCTGAGGCAGAAGGAAAAGGAGATTCTCTTTCATTTTCATCTATGTCTCAATTTCAACAAAGACTTTAAAATAGCAATGTCAACTCCATTTCAACGCCAACTTCTCATCATTATAAATAAATGTCAGCCTGGAAACGAGGCCTTGGCTGTGGCAAGACTAAAATGCTGATACCCTTTTCAGCCAAGAAACAGAGGCCACCTGCTCTTTGCAAATCTGTTGAAGTAAGTTCAAGGTACTTATGTTCCACGGAGATCTCCCTTCTTATTTTACAAAAAACACAAATCACTGAAATCCAGACCTAATTTGGAAAAGCTCTTGGGTAATGAGAAGGTATACAGGAGTAAGAGCCCCAGAACCAGCTGTATAGGATGCTGGCAGCAGGGAGACACCTGCATTTTCTAGCCCTGACTTGTGATTGTTTAGTCTCTAGTTATCCCCAACTACAGCTGATCTAGTAATTGAATATGACCATTTTGTCAGACAAAAAGCAAAACCTTTAAAAACCCCTTCCAGAATCCAAAATACCTCTTGCCAAAAGCTGTGAGAGCAGGGAAAGAGCTCCTCCTATGCTGCTTACCACATCCTCTTAAACCGTTTATGAACTAGACAGTATCTAGGACACTTGTGAGTGTCAAGTGGAGGCACCTAGGTTTGTGTTGCTAGGACAAGGCACAACTGTTCTCAAATCGCTGGGATGGAAGAAGGCATATCTAAGGCTCTGCTGCATTATGAAGACTCATTCGGCCAATGGAGGTCAAGCTAGCAAGAAAATGATTATGCTTTGTTTAAAGAAATGGGTGAAAAGATAATGACATTTCAATGGGCAGGAACTTTCAACTCATAGCTTTAGTGGGGCAGAAGTCATGCCTCAACTACCTCCTACTTTGAAATAGTCTTTACTTGCTTCCCTGAAGAACAAGCAAAACTCCCAAGCATCTTTGAGAAGTCAAGGGCCTTAGATTCACAATTCAGTATTTCTGGCTAGTTCCTTTTCCCAGCAGTGGGAAGCTGGCCCAAGTGGCAGAATAATCCTTTAATGATTGGATCAATCCAGAATGGGGCACTTGCTCAACTTTAGCAGAGGCCTCCCCAACTAGAGGGCTGGCCCTTGGAATCCTTCCAGAAGCTGAGACTAACAAACAGTGCCACACAAGAGCAGCATCACATCCTAGGGCCATCTCTACAGTGTTGTGCAGCCAGCCCTGACTGGAAAAAAGTACATTTGCTTTAGTGGCAAGAGTGAACTGCTGCTTCCTTCAGAAAGGGTGGGTTTTGGAGAGTAGGCGTTTTAAAGGACTTTAAGAAGTGCCAGCCAATTTGGAGCTTGGGAAAACTTTGCATCTACAGAGGATTAAAAACGCTATCTTAGAATTTCAGGCCAGCTTTCAGCAATCTCAACCTTTCAAAGGCCAGGCAGCAGCTGTCCCGAATACGATGCCAATCAATGGCTTGAACACCTACAAAGAACTAAATCCAAGCAACAAGAAGCTGTTT
The DNA here is from genome assembly GCF_048565385.1 of Saimiri boliviensis. NCBI lineage: Eukaryota > Metazoa > Chordata > Mammalia > Primates > Cebidae > Saimiri > Saimiri boliviensis. The sequence goes on along the minus strand of NC_133459.1, from coordinate 39,490,502 downwards.
CAGCTAGACACACACACTTTAAAAGCAGATGGATCATAGCACTTTAGTCTGGCTAAGATGGAATAAGGATCTGTGCGACACCCCGAGAGAGCCAGAAGCACTGAGGAATTTGGAGGAACTGGCAGGATGTGACCCTTCTCTCCAGCCAGTGTATTCAGCAGGCAGCCCATAGAAAACAAGGAGTTAGCACAGTGAGAGTGAGCAAGGCCTGATTTCATCACGGAGCTCACCATCTTGTTTCAAAGGGGGCTTCTGATAGATACAAGGAGATAACAATTTCAACAAGGAAAGCAGGTGTGTGATACTCTTTGTTCTGAAGGAAAAGAAATGGCCTGAGTTCTTGGGGTTGTGACTTCTGAGAGAGGAGGGAAGGACCCCAAGAGGAGAAATTGAGCCTGTGGGCACAAACCTGCAATGTTTCAAAGCCGATGCGCAGCTGGGGACGACCGTGGCAGCCTGCCGCTGTAAACATCCGACTGAAAGCTCCTCTGAACACCTTACAGCTTCCAGTCAAGGATGTTTACAGTAGCAAAGACTGCCCAAAAAGAACGGAGACACAGTGAGGCGCACCCTACTCTAGTAAGGAGGTGACAGGGGGCCTGCTAATCCAAAAGCCCCCATGCAAGGTCAGAATTATAAATGTTCATTAGGATGCCCACTTCTAGACTTTCTCTGACTGGTTATTAATTCAGGCCGGCATGGGGAGAATGGTTGTCACTGAATGACTATTTCTAAGGATAATATATTACGAAATAACTCTTGAAAAATACTTAAAGTTTTATTTATATAACAAAGAAAGCAGAGCAAGGCACAGCTTTGCTCCTGTGAGATCCTGCCACTATTTCCCAGTGTCTCTACTACACCTAGTGAATCATGCAATCTACCTGCTTAAAACAATGAGCTCTACAGGACAGAGGTCTATTACAATCACAATTAGGAGCTACATGCACCCAAGGTGCTGAAAAAACAACTAGTGTGATCTTTGGAGAGGGGCAGACAGAAGAGAGGGGAAGGCAGACATTCACATTCTTTCTTGTGATTGATGGGAAAACAGCTCAAGCGGTGGTTCTCAAATCTGGTTGCACATTAAAAGCATCCAGGGAGTTTTAAAAGGTACTCATGCCTGGGTTCCATCATGAGATTCTGATTCAACTGATGTGGGGTACAGCCTGGGTGCTGATAGTTTTAAAACCCCAACAGGTGATTCTAGTGTGCAGTCAGGGCACTACATAAAGATATAAAGAATCACAATACAGAGGAAGAGAAAACGTAGTCCATTTACTCCAAATACCACTGTGCACACAGAGAAGCTGTTTCTGAAAAATCTAAAGTCTATAACTTTCTGGGAATATTCTCCCATCCCAGATGAAGAGCTCTGATAGACTTCCTAAGATACCTTGAAATGAGCTTCACTTTACCATTTGTAACCAAAGTCTTTTATTTTCATTTTGTCTATTTTCACTTAAATACCACTTCAGAGGCACTGAGTTAAAAGTATCCAGAAATGAGTAACAGAAGGAGATGTTAAGAATGAATCTGGTCTAGAGACAAAGAGCAAAAAGAACAGCAAATGACTTGTGCTGAGAGGAACAGGCATGTATCTGACACCAGTATGCAAAGCGCTCTTCAGTCAGCAGCAACCGCAATGCATGCACAGCTCACCTGACGCTTTGGAGGTTTCAGTTCATCTCTTGGAACAATATCGATGAGAAAGTCAAACTGATCAAATTTTGTAATTGCCATGGCGATATCATTTCTCTGTAACAAAGAAAAGAGGAGTGAAAAATTAGCCTGGGAAGAAAACTAGTTCACTTGGCTTTATACCCTCCAAATAAGGTAAGATGACTTTTAAGCCAAACTAAACACCTATGACCAGTTCTATGGCTGAAATAAGCACAGCCAAATTCATATACTTTAAATGATCAGACTTGGTAGACAACCATCAACAAAAAAAGGATACATGTAACACACACTCTAAAATGGGATATCTGAGCCTCCAACCACTGCTACTCCTGCTTGATCCTCTCCCTGCGATTTTCAAATTATCATCCTCCAGTACAAACCTAGTAAGCTCAATTAGTAGGGTTCTGGTCATTCTGTGGGTTAGCAAAGTTAGTTTTATAACCTTTTTAAGGCCCTAAATAATCCCTTTGCTTCATAAGTAGTTACAATCTATTTTAGATTTCTTAGGTCAAAGCTTAATTCAGTAACTTTCTAAAACATTTTCAAGTCACTGGATCTATATACACTAAGTTCTCATAAGCTATGGTTTTTATTTGGGAATTCAAAACTGCAATGCTTAAACCATATCATTGCAATTTTGAATTCCCAAATAAAAACCATAGCATAGCTTGTGAGAATTCTGATATTCATAGCTTCTGCTATTAACAGTGGCAGGAGACGTGAGAGAACATACAAGTCAGATGGCTAATGATACTGAAACCAAGACCTGCTCTAATGGAGTTTTCTCTCAAGTGTGATACTTCCTTTCTTGGAATAATTAAAAGATTTTTACTAAAACCCAACATATTATGTAAAGATTTGTGTACTGAAGATTTTAACGCCAAAGGAAAATATACATATATATATATATATATATATATATATATATATATGAAAAAACACTGAACTCTAGTGAATGATAGCCATTTTCAAGTATTTAGGGGAAGCCAGACATGGTGGTTCATGCCTGTAATCCCAGCACTTTGGGAGGCCGAGGTGAGCAGATCATGAGGTCAAGAGATTGAGACCATCCTGGCCAACATGGTAAAACCCCGTCTCTACTAAAAAAAAAAAAAAACAAAAATCAGCTGGGCGTGGTGGTGTGCGCCTGTAGTCCCAGCTACTCAGGAGGCTGAGGCAGGAGAATTGCTTGAACTCAGGAGGCGGAGGTTGCGGTGAGCCAAGACTGCGCCACTGCACTCCAGCCCGGTGCCTGGCGACAGCACAAGACTCTGTCTCAAAAAAAAAAAAAAAAAAGTATTTAGGAGAAAGTAAACTTTATAATGCACTGAAAAACAGATGACTTGAAGGATGGATAGAGGGACAGACAGATACAGGAATAAAATAAGCATAGTAAAATGTTTATGGTAGAATCTGGGTTGTAAGTATACAGGTATTCACTGTAAACTTTGCTTATGTTTGAAATTCTTCATAATAAAATGCTGGGGAAAATGTCAACACACTAACAGAAATCCTTAGCAAACTCTATATATACCACACCTTAAAAGGTGACTTATCAGACAAAACAGGAGGGGATGGAAATTTTCTGTTTTTCCCTTCCCGTGTATCTGTGATGGCCTCAAGCCACTGAAATGCAAAACTCTAGTCCATCCTTCGTGCCAACCACCAGCTTGAAGATAAACCCTCCCAACTGAAGCAGGGCACATCTTAAGACTGCCAGGACTCATTTAAGATGACTACAACATAGTGTCACATTCTTGATGTCACCTACTCAATCAATCTAAATGGCTCATCTAATGATGGAACAAAGGGAGGAAAAGAAAAATAATAAACACCTCCAACATATAATTAAATGTTCTAGTATGTTTTGGAAACATAAATATACTTAAATTGATCTTCCTAAAATTTTTATTTTGCTTTTTAAATTCTCTGAGGCAGGAGGATCATTTGGGCCAGGAGTTTTGAGACCAGCCCTGGGCAAACAGTAAGGCCTCATCTCTACGAAAAAAAAATAAAAATAAAAAAAATAAATTTTTTTTTTTTTAAGCCAGATGCAGTGGCACACACCTGTAAGTCCTAGCTACTTGGGAGGCTGAGGTGGGAGGATCACTTGACTCCATGAGGTTGAGGTTGCAGTGAGCTGTGACTGCACCACTGCATTCCAGCCTGGGCCATGGAGTGAGACCCTGTCTCAAAAAATAAAAAAGAAATATAGAAAGTTCCTTCTAGCCCTTTCCATATCATTCCCCACACTCCCCTATATATGGGCAACCACAACTCTGATTTCTATCATCACCACAGGTGGTAATAATGCATTGTATCACGCACTATGTGATTTTTTCCCTCTGGTTCCTTTTGTTAACATAGTACCTCTGAGATTTATCCATGTTGTATGGAGCAATATTTGTTTCTTTTTATTGCTCAGCAGGAATCCATTTCATTAATACCTCAAAATTTGTTTGTATATTCCTATATTGATGGATACTTGAGTTGCTTACAGTTTGGGGGTAGTATAAATAAGGTTAAGAGCATTATTATTTAAGACTGGCCACAGTTCTTCTGGGTACATACCTAGGAGTGAAATGGCTGGGTTATAGAGTAGGGATATGTTTATTAGAAAGTGCAAAATAGTTTTTCAAAGTGACTTTACCATTTTACATTCTGACCAGCAATATATGAGTTTCAGACACTCCACTTCCTCACCAACCGTGGTATTGTCAGTCTTTTTTACATTAGGTATTCTAGTGGGTGTAAACCAGTATCTCATTGTGGTTTTAATCTGTATTTCCCTGATGATTAAGGATGTTGCACATCTTCTCATGGGTTTATTAGGCATTTGTTTATCTTCTTTTCTGAAGATCTGTCCAAATGTTTTATCTATTTTATTTTCTAATCTGAAGTGATCTCGAAGGGAGCTTTAACTGGTTCTCTCTGGATCCACAGACTAACTTCAAGGCAGCATAAATTTCTTCGACATGCATTATCATTTACCGAAATTCAGTATTTTTAACCTTTTTTTGCTTTAAAACTTTCATATAGTTAACGTATACAAATCCTAACTTTATGTTCCACTGACAAGCTGTACTAGAATGCAGGCTTCCCACAGATAAGGATTTTTGTCTGTTTTGTGTATCGCTAATCCCCAGGGCCTAGAAAAGTGCCTGGCACATCGAGGGTGTTCAGTATTTTTAGAATAAATGAATAAACACATGCATTTTCTACTTTGTAGGTAAAGAGAGATGGAGAGAAAACAATTTACTTTCTTGGCTTTGTTGTTAAAATACCGCTACTATTTTGTACCTGTTACACCCTTCTTCTTGTATCTGGGAAACTTTTCCTCTAAGAGCTAGGACTTGGCTATTGAGTGAGAGTTTCCAGAACCAAGGGCTCTGCATACAATATTAATGTTTATTTCCTTGGTTAAAATTAAAATTTTTGAAAAAAAAAAAAAGAAGAAGAAAAAGAAAAAGATTCCCCAGGAAGGCAACACAAGGAACAAAAAGCCTAATGAAGCCAGTGAAACTGCTGATACTTCCTGGAATCTCTTAAGGCTCCCAACCAGCAACTGTTTACATCTGGAAACAGGTAAACAATCTATCACTTGAGCATCTGTTTACAGTGAGGGGTCACCAACATAAAGGAGTTCAGTCACTGAACTGTGAAAATCAGGACAGAATTAAATTTTTGGTGGAGAAACACAATCATCATGACTGGAAGGTATGTCTGCCTCCCAACAGTGGCGATGCCAATTACATGTCCGACTGATAGAGGGCTAAAGAAGAACAACAATCTTTGGTCCAAAGCCACACAGGAGAACAGGCAAAGGCAGCTGCTTACCCCAGTTTTCCCAATCTAAGTCTGCAATAATACCTGTAAAGTCCGGCGCTTGTTATCCTCTGTGTGAATCCAGGCTCGAAGAGTCAACTCTGTGATAAAAATCTGGGCTGCCTTGGCAAAGAGTACAGGGGCTTCTGCACTGATCATCTGTAACAGACACAGGCCCTCCCTGTCAATCACCAGTAAGTCATTCAAACCAGTCAGTTTATCTCTTGCCTCATTGCCTGGCATGAGACTATGGGGCAAGGGTCAAAAAATGAGGTGGTATGCTCCAGAGAGTCCAAGGTAAAATAAATCCATAAGTAGGAACAAAGCAGGCAACAAGGGAGCAAGGAAAGAGAATACTTATTAACACCTACCATGTGCCAAACTTTGTGCAAGGTGCTTTCTTACCCTTACAATAGCCTTTCAAAGAAACCAGGGTTTAAGAATGATGAAATGTTTTTCCCATAGCCATAGAGTCAGTAGGGTTTAGGTTCTAATCTGAGGAGAAACAATATGGGGAAGGAGAATAAGCTTGAAAGCCAATGGACTTGGGTAAAGTTGCAGGCTTCCCCTCCTTTTGGGCTTTGTTTTGTACATACTGAAAAAGAGGATAACCTTCCAGTTTTATTGTGGGAATCAAAGGAGATAATACATGAGCCAGCACAGGGCCTGGCACATAGTTAAGTGCTCAAGCATATAAACCTCCTTGATATGTCTGACTTCAAAGTTGAAGCTCTTGGTCAAACAAGGTTCTCAACCTTTGGTGAGGTAGTCTGTGCAGGCTACAGTCACAGAAAGGGCTCTGGCGTTAAAGCAGCAGTAGATGAGAAATAAGATCTTGGTCCTATCACTCTGGGTGAGTCACTTAACCTCTGTCTATTTCCATTGTCTATAAAATGGAACTGATAATTCTTATTATATCAAATCTCACAGGGCTACTGTGAGGAAGAAAGGAGCTAATAAAAGGGAAAATTGTTATCAATTGTTAGTTTTCTGTGCAAATACAAAAGACTATTAATTTTGAGTGGTAAAGAGACAGAGCTGCTCTTTCTCTGAGATCTTTAATGGAGATGAACTCCTAGGAATACAGAAATGGCCAAGCCCAAGCATACACTCTCACAAGTACTACTCATGTAAAATAAACTCACAGATCAAAAGGTTAGAAAAGGTAGACACATTATCAAAAATTTCTTAAGAGTTTAGATCAATAAAATATACATTATAAGATGCTAAGATGATGGTACTGTCCTATTGATTTGATGATACATGTATATACTACACTGTGAAAGAACTGTGAAATACCAGCTTGGCCTGGTGGTTCACACCTAATCCTGGCACTTTGGGAGGCTGAGGCTGGAGGATTGCTTGAGCCCAGGAGTTTGTGACTAGCCTGAGCAACATAGTGAAATCCTGTCCCCGACTCCAAAATATATTAAAAATTAGCCAGACATGATGGCACATCTGTAGTCCCAGCTACTTTGGAGGCTGAGGTGGGAGGATCATTTGAGCCTGGGAGGTAAAAGCTACAGTGAGCCATGATTGTGCCACTGCCCTCCAGCCTGGGTGACAGAGTGAGACCCTATCTCAAAAAGAAATAAAAGGCCAGGCGTGGTGGCTCACGTCTGCAATCCCAGCACTTTGGGAGGCCAAGGCAGGCGGATCACCTGAGGTCGGGAGTTTGAGACCAGCTTGGCCAACATGATAAAACCCCATCTCTACTAAACATACAAAAATTAGTTGGATGTGGCAGCGGGTGCCTGTAATCCCAGCTACCTGGGAGGCTGAGGCATGAGAATAACTTGAACCTGGAAGGCAGAGGTTTCAGTGAGCCAAGATTGTACCACTGCACTCCAGTCTGGGTGATAGAGTAAAACACTCCAAAAAAAAAAAAAAAAGAGCTGGGAGGGATCAACTGATTCCAAAAAAACAAAAACAAAAACAAACGAACAAAAAAATCCCCCACAACAATTATTTTTTTCAACATCTAAAACCAGGATATCCTTAATTTTCAGGATGACCCATATAGCAACCAAAACTGTTCAATTTTGGCTCACTTAACAATTTTAAACAAGAACCAAATAACAAAGCAACAGACAGTAATTTTTTTGTGTTTTTGTTTAATTAAACTTTGAGCTCTAGAGAAATGAGCAATAACCTACCCAGCACATAGCTTCAGTAAGAAATAATAAAAATGAATGTGAATTCACCTTCACATCTTCATCCAGTTTCATAATCTTCTTAATACGAGCCAGTGGGAGTTCCTGCACTCGGAAATCTTTCTGAAATGAACAACAAGAGGTGCATAAATGGTGGGGACAATCAACAATGTGGCATGGCAGGCAGTAGGAAACACTCTGGCTTAGTCCTTCCTGTCAGGAAGTGTATTGGGAGAGGAAGTACAGATGAAATGAAGAAAATACAAGCATCAGATGAAAATTTTCCTTACTTAAGTCATGCAGGTCTTCCAACAATTAATGGGCTTTAGAGAAAAGTGAGGATGGCCTCTAACAGTGCTCTCATAAAAAGTAGCCCCAAGCAATACGGTTGTTTTGTTTTGTTTGCGTCAGCACAACCTAGAGGGGCATTATGAGCGCCTTCTCTTTTTTCCAAGTAAGTTTACCAGTCTGCAATAGGCAGATTAAAATGAGACTTCTGTCTCAAGGGTATTCCCCTAAACTGCCAGTTCTTTCTTCCACTCAGTGACTAGTCTGTAACAGCAATGCCAGGGGCACCTGACCACAGTGACCCACAGTTCTTTACAGCTGATAGTGGCCATTTCTGACGTTTGGACTAACCTGGCAACAGAAACTGGAGAAGACAGCTTCTTTCTCAACACAGCAGCAATGGCTTTGGCAGAGGAGCATAGAAAAAGGATGAGGGTGAATTTATCAGCTGCCTTTTAGGAACAGCTGTGCTATTTTTTTTCCTTAACAAACAGGCATGTAAAGAAAAGGGATCTGGGAGACAAAGTGAAAAAAAAAACAACAAAAAACAGGCCTGGAGTAGGGGAAGACCATATAACTTCATTCCGGATAGAATTTAGCAAAGGGCTTTTTTTGACCAGCAGTACTCAATAATTTGCCATTTAAGCCCTTTTTGGCTATATTTTGAAACTACTGGTATTTAAATGCATGCATTGCGTTTAAATGCAATTCTAGGAAAAAAATCAATTTTGAGTTTCAGAGCTGCAATGAAGAGAAAGGTGCAAAGGCAAATACTAGCTAAAATCAGCAAAATCTCTACTGGGACTAGGTGTCAAATGATTGATTCTATAAGTGGTCTGAAATGTGACTCACTAAACCCAATATGCTCACCTGGGAATTTGCATCCTCACATTATGGAAGGAGTAGCTATTATTTGAGATTTGATGTAATTAACAAGCATCAGTGAACTTTCTTTTGCAAGACCAACAGAAAATGTCAAATTTAGTCAAAAAAAGGTATTTTGAAAAAACATTGACAGTCTTCCCAGAATCTATTTTATGACTGCAGAAAGAAGAGAATGTATTGGGATAAAATGTACACCAAGACACCTAATTTTCCCACACAAACCCAACAAGCTGCTTGGCTACCACTCTGCTCTATGAACTTCAGACACCAATTTTTCATCTTTTCCTTTTCCAAATTAGGTATCAACATTTTCCATGAAGCCTCTACTAAAACTAACCCTGGAGTAACAGAGACTTAGAAGTTCAGTTTATTAAAATTTCAACAAAAGGAGACAATAGGGCACATTCATTCTATTCTTTTTTCTCCCCCTTGCTCTTTCACTTACTGATTCAAGCAACTCAACTAACAGTAAATGTATGGTACCTACTACTGTGCAAAAATTATACATGTAGGCTGGGCACGGTGGCTCACACCTGTAATCCCAGCACTCTGGAAGTCTGAGTGGGAGAATCGCTTGAGGCCGGGAGTTCGAGACCAGCCTGGTCAACAAAGTGAGATCCCATCACTATTAAACAAAATAAAACAAAAGAAAGAGAGAAAAGATATACATCTACTCCTACCTTTGAAGAGCTTGTGGTTTGTCAGAGACAGTCACATGAAAACATTATAGTCCCCTATCTAATACTGGAAGGTAGGGATATAATATCCCACAGGGACACAAAGAAGGGAACAACCAGCTAGCAATGCAGGGCTGGAGGGAGAGTGAGGGATTAGGAAATGTTCCACAAAGGGGATGACATCTGAACTGTGTCTAAGGGATGCTGAGAATTTGCCTGTTGAAAAAGCATAAGAATGTTATTCAGAGAGAACAACAAAGACAGAAAGAGATACAAAAAAATCACAGCCTATTTAAGTTTTAAATCTATGACCTGAGTACAGAAGGGAGAAGCAGGAAGGAGGATACTGCTTAGGGGCCAGATCCTAAAATTTTTTTTTTTTTAAGTTTAATCACAGAAATGAACCATTGGTCTTCCTTCTTGTGTGGCATATCACAGAAGATGATGACACTACACAGAAATGCCAAAGAGAATGCTTGGGATGATCATTCCTTTGGAAAGCCTCCCAGGCTGATACATACAGCACAAGATTGTGTTTAGCTCTCTTGCAAGTGTGCTCTCATTTGGCTTGGTTTTAAATATCATTTCTACAAGAATCTTCCATAATTACTTAACTAAAGCCCAAAGCTGATAAAAAAGACCGCTTTCCCCAAATTGAAAGAGTAATAAAGTCTTACTATTTCAATTTCCATTCTTTAATCAAAAGCAACAAAAGTTAAGGATCAAGGGATCACTCCTGCCTTACAAGAGATGTAAAATGAGGCAGAATTTTATAATAAGCTCTGCTTTAATCCCTTTCTCAAAGCTTTTCTTTGTGACAAACTACTTTTTCATGTTCCTGAAACTTTGAGATCTCAAGGGGCACTGTGTGAAAGTGGATATTGAGGTATGTGTATGGTTCATCCCTGTTGACAATCACCCAGTTTTCTATAATCCTATCCTAGCTTTCTAGTTACATGTAAGGATTAAGGCCTTCACAATCAGTAGATTGAGGCCCATGAAACCGACTTTCAATTCATGCTCCCCACTTCACTGGCTACCATAACTGAGGTGAGTAACATTTAACTCCTTAACTCCTTCTCCTGATACTGATCCAACTGTAAGAACAAATGACACATACTTTTCCTCCCCCTGCTTTTGGGAGTTACGTCAGTAAGGCAGAAGAGCAGATTACCTCAGAACATTCTCATGCTCCTGACCACTACCAAAGAACTACATTAAAAATGCTGCCATCTGAAACTCACATTTCAAGACAAATTCAAATCTGAATTCACTCAATGAAGAGTTTGGAGCCAAAGAAAAGTCAACGAATGTTGGGCTGCACTAAGGAAAATCCAGAGTTTCAAATAATAAAGAAAAATCTTTTCCAGGCCTACTCTGGCAAAGTCAAGATTCTCCACCCTTTGAAAGCAATGATTCTCAATCTTGGCTGCATGTCACAATCACCTGAAAAATTTTTGAAAAACAAGATACCTGAGCTGTCTCCTGAAGACCAGCTGAATCAGGAACTCTAGGACAGCAGTCCGCAACCTCAGGAACCGGTTTTGTGGAAGACAATTTTCCCAAAGATGGGCAGGGTAAGCATTACAATCTCATACGGAGTGTGCTGCTTAGATCCCTCACATGGGCAGTTCACAATAGGGTTCACACTCCTAGGAGAATCTACCGCCACTGCTGATCTGACAGGAGGTGGAGCTCAGGCAGTAATGCTTGCTCACTAGCTACTCACCTCATGCTGTGCAGCATGGTTCCTAGGTTCCTAACAGGCCATGGACCCATACTGGTCTGTGGTCCGGGAATTGGGGACCCCTGCTCTAGTGGGTAGAGTACTGGCATTATGTTTTTTGAAAACTCCCCTTGTGACTATGATCTAAGTGAGAGTTAAGGACTACTGCTTGACAGCCCTGCTACTCAAAGTGAGGTCCTTAGACCAGCAATGGCATCACCTGGGAGCTCAAACACAGAATCCCAGGTTCTATTCCTAACGTACTAAATCAGCACCAATATTTTAAGAGGATCCTCTCTCATGTGGTTAATACAGACAATAAAGTTTGAGAAGCACTGCTCTACGGGAAGGGCTCACACAGCACAGGACCTGTTTTGTAACAGTCCCCCAACCTTCACCACCAAGTTCATTTAAACAGTTATCTGATTTGATTGTAATGTTAGAAATGTCATCATCGAATCAGGAGGCACTGAGGAATAAAAAGATGAAACTGCCAATTAAAAGAAAGTGACCTAGGCATTAAATTACAGTTAATTGAAGGCTGAATGGGATGCAGACAGTAAGTAGAGAATTAGATTTTTCTTTTCGAAATTCAGCATCATTGCCCACCCACTCCCAACTCACCTCCAAAAAGACAAAGTTAGCTTTCTCTTCCCTACTTTCAAAGAGTCCCAGTGGGGCAAAGTCTGTTATTTATTGTTCTAGAGCTCTGCTGAGCAGGAATATAGTATTTTACACAATCACTTTGGTGCATAATCATCTTGGTATGGTTTTTAACTCATTTCAATCCCAGCTGAACACCACCTGGATTTATAGACAACTGCAGAGCTTTTAAGTGTCGTAAGAACAAGGTAAAATGAAAGATAAATTGCTTTTACAGGACTCAAACCAAAAGGACTTGAGGCCAGTATTTCTAACACATCATGAAATACATCAGCTAGCAAACTTCAATTACTTCTTTTTGGAACAATGTGTGTCCCAGTCTGAGATCACAACACCTTATGAATATTCTCGTAAGTTTTACTTATGATTGGGTAGTTTAAACATAAGGATTTTTTTTTTTAATCTGTTAAGATATTTTCAGGTGTCAACCTAAGTAGCTCTGACATATCTGAAGAAGTCTGGTTTTAAGTACTGCTGAGTTCTGGAAAGGCACAGATTAAATGGTAAAATGTTTGGTCATGTTACACCGGCAGCAGTGCAGTCAGAGAAGCAGATGCCACCAAGTGTTAAACTCCTGAGCAGAGGGGAAAATAAGAGTCATACAAAGGGAAAAAAATTACCCTGACTTTACTGGACTGCATTCTTACTCAAACATGGAACTGATGTTGCTTTGCACTAAACCTAAAGTGGAGACTAATTTGTTCAAATGTTTATTGTGCATCTACTATATGCTAGACATTGTTCTAAGCACCTGATATAAAAGACATAGCATGGTAGAGGTCTAGAGTCCTCTAGACTAGGGACTCAAAAGGAGTCCCTTTCAAAAGTACATAGGAGGAGAATATTAGTCAGTCACCAACAGAAGAATGATTAAAGACAACTCCTCTTTACTTCTCTTTCTCTTCATCCACAAAACCTGAACCAAAATGGAATCCTTCAAAGTACTTCTCTTTTAGCTTCTGATAGACTAGAAGTCTATGTACTAAAATTTGGTCAACAGATCAGCTTTGTTGGCAATCAAACTTGTAAACCGAGTAGGTTACAAATCAAAGCCCAGGGTCTTGAAGAGATATTTACACACTCATGTAACACAGCAGCACTTAGCCAAGAGATGGAAGCAACCCAAATGTCCATCAACAGATGAACAGATAAACAAAATGTGGTATGTATATGTACATATATATATATATATATATATATATATATATATATATATATATATAAAACAGGGTGTGATTCTGCCTTAAAAGGCTAGGAGGAGGCTAAGGCAGGAGAATCACTTGAACCTGGGAGGCAGAGGTTGCAGTGAGCTGAGATCGCGCCATTGCACTCCAGTCTGGGTGACAGAGCGAGACTCCATCTCAAAAAGAAAAAGGATAGGCTAGGCTAGACATGATAGCTCATGTCTGTAATCCCAGTATCCCAGTGCTTTGGAGGGCCAAGGCAGAAAGTTTGCTTGAGTCCAGGAATTTGAGACCAGCCTGGGCAATACAGCGAGACTTCCATCTCTCCCTAATTTTTTTTTTTTTTTAATTAGCCAGGTGTGGTGGTACACACCTGCAGTCCTAGGTGACTAGGACATTTAACAGTCTTTTGAGCCCAAGAGTTCGAGGCTACAATGAGCTATAATCCTGCCACTGCACTCCAGCAATGAACAGCAGCATGAAACCCTATCTCTTTAAAAAAGAAAAAACAAAGACCACACATGGTGGCTCACACCTATAATCCCAGCACTCTGGGAGGCAAGGTGGGAGGACTGCTTGAGCCCAGAAGTTTGAGACTAGCCAGGGCAACATAGTGGGACCCTGCCTATTTTCTACAGAAAAATAAAAAAATGAGCCAGGTGTGGTGGCGTGCACCTGTAGTCTCAGCTATTCAAGAGGCTGAGGAGGGAAAATCGCTTGCGCCTGAGTGGTCAAGAATGCAGTGAGCCATAACTGTACCACTACAATCCAGCCTGGATGACAGAGTGAGACCTTCTCTCCAAAAAGGGAAAAAGAAAAGAAAAAAATAAAAAAGGAAAGGCATCCTGTCACATGCTTCAACGGACATGCTAGGTAAGTAAGATAAGCCAATCACAAAAGACAAAGATATTGTTCGACTTACGATGGGGTTACATCCTGATAAAGCCATGTAAGTTGGAAAGATCCTAAGTGGAAAATGCATTTACTCCACCTAGCCTATCAAACATCATAGCTTGGCTGGGCGCGGTGGCTCAAGCCTGTAATCCCAGCACTTTGGGAGGCCGAGGCGGGTGGATCACAAGGTCAAGAGATCGAGACCATCCCGGTCAACATAGTGAAACCCCGTCTCTGCTAAAAATACAAAAAATTAGCTGGGCATGGTGGCGTGTGCCTGTAATCCCAGCTACTCAGGAGGCTGAGGCAGGAGAATTGCCTGAACCCAGGAGGCGGAGGTTGCGGTGAGCCGAGATCGCGCCATTGCACTCCAGCGTGGGTAACAAGAGTGAAACTCCGCCTCAAAAAAAAAAAATCATAGCTTAGCCTAGCCCACTTTAATGTGCTCAGAACACTTACAGTAGCCTAAGGTTGGGCAAAATAACACAAAGTCTATTTTATAGGAAAGTGTTGAGTATCTCATAATTTATATATTGAAAGTGAAAAACAGAATGGTTGAATGGATACTCAAAGTACTGCTGCTACTGAATGCACATCACTTTCTAACCATTTTAAGGTGGAAACAAACATTAAGTTGAATCATCGTAAGTAGGGGAACTGTTTGTATAATATGATTCCACTTCTATGAGGTATTAAAAATAGTCAAATTCATAGAAAGCAGAATGGTGGTTGTTTAGTCAGAGTTTCAGTACTGCAGGATGAAAAAATTCTCGAGATATGTTTCACAACAATGTGAATATACTGAACACTTCTGAACTGCACATTTAAAAATGGGTAAGGGGCAAAATTTTATGTGTTTTTTTTTAGTACAACTAAAAAAAAAAATCAAAGTCCAACAAAACAGAAAAGTTAAGTGCTGAGCTTAAACCTCCAGAGTTTACCTGGCCACTTGCCTGATCATGGACTTATGTCCCTCGGCTCAAGCTGTGGCACAGATTTGCTCAATTGGCCCCGTCCCACCACACCCCAGGAGGGCATTCGTTTTACACCAGGCTGGCCCCAGCACCAAAAGCTGATAAGCTTAATCACGAGATTATTCCCCTAAAATATGAACAAAACACCCCACTTTTGACTTTATAATTTCATTTTTTCCTCTCTTCTCTTTTATATCTGAGACAGTTTGGATAACTACTACCTAGACTGCAGAAGAGAAACAATGACTTTTCAGTGGAAATCCACTTTGAACCCAGGCCAGTCTGAGAAAGGTCAAGCCAAGTTCAACTGCTGAAAACTCTTCCTATAAACAAACATGACCCAGAGGTATATCCAAAACATGAATTACTTTTTATCCCTGAAGTCAGTGAGCATTTATTACACTATGTTATTTCATTAGTTACTTGTTTATTAGCCTGTCTCATCAGAATATATGTTCCAGGAGTACAATGATCCTGTCTGCTTCATGTATCCACAGTATCTAGAATAGCCTTAGCTGGTGCATAAGTATTTGTTAAGTGAATGAATAAACTGATATTGTAACATCAGAGGTTAAAGGTCACTAACCCTAAGCAACTGCAACATTAATTCTAGATCAGGAAAGAATCCAATGTCTACTCTGCCAGGATGCTAGTATTTCCAAGGCAGGAATGATACACCCAACACAGGGAGCTCCTTCAGTATATGTTAAAATGACACCCTAATGAACGTTCTTCATGAAGGACATGACAACTGTATTACGAAAATATTCCAATTCTAATCTGCCTCACCTTCCACTACCACTCTCATACCACATACTCCTCCCCTCAACCTCCACTAAATACACAGTAACCTCCATGCACTCTGAGTGTCTTTGTTCCTCTAACTTTATAGTTAGAGGAACTATAACTCTGGGCCTTCAAGTCTTTATGCATGCCCTTGTCTTTGCCCAAGATAAACTCTCCCATTCATTCTTCCCATCTGGTGAATGCTTAACTCATATTTTAAGACCGCCCCCCACCACCTGCCAGCCAAAAAAAAAAAAGACCCAAAAACAATGTTCCTTTTACTTAAAGCCTTCTCTAATGAGTTAGAAAGAAACAAGCACTATGTCCTCTGTGCTCCTTGACTTTTACCACTTCAGGACTCATCACTGTGCCTGATTCAGTAAGTACTTAATAAATACCTATTGACTAAATGACTCCGGTGGTAATTACTACATTGTAAGCTCCTCACAGGCCAAGGTTATATTTAATTCTTCTGAGTCAGTAGTTCTCAACAGGGGATGGTATTTGCCCATGGGGAAATTTGCCAATGTCTAGAGACATTTTTTGGTTGTCACAACTTGGGGAAAGGTGCTACTGGCATCTAGTGAGTAGAGGCTAGGGGTGCTGCTAAACATGCTATTATTATGCCCCTCACAACAAAGAATTAACTGGCCCAAAATGTCAAAAATGCAGCTGTTGAGAAACTGATCAAAGTATATCTTTTAACACCTGGAAAGAGTTCCTGGCTCACAACAGATTTGTTGTTGAATAAATTGCCCAATAGATTTTACCAAGTTCTAGAAATGTGGCAGGGCCACTAAATCAGGCCTAAGAAATTGAGCTACAGCTACTGAAGGAAGATGAGATCTGTTTTTCTACAAGTCCTAAAGAATATGCCTTACATTAAACTACTTCGAAGTCAAAGTATCCACTACATACCCACATGCCTATGGAAGACCATTGAGATATAAAAGATACCCTTGTAGTTAACTCACACAAGGCAAATTATATTTTCATTTTCCTACCCACAGGTCAGGGATGAACTGTGCTTTTCTAAATGCACTTGAAATTAAAATGCTTTAGTGTGAGTTTTGGTTAATTTCCCATAGCTCTTTACATGCTTTAAAAGTTTCAAATAAAAGTTTCTCATTCTTCCTCACCACTGTTAAATTCCGAATTTCTTCCATGACCCGAGGCCAGAAGGACTGTAGGCTTTGCTGGGCATCACTGCTGCTAGTACCACCAAATCCTCCTTCTGTGGACATTTCGACAACTGAAAACAAACACATACATAAGACACATTAGGAATAATAAACTCTAATTTTCTGTCCAGATTAGGCATTGGTATCTTTGTGAATGTATGAATCTATTCAATTTTTCAGTTTGATAAGATACACAATTATGCTAAGAAGATTTTAACAGAGACTTACATCTTAACAAAACACTGGGAAGAAAGTTTTTCCTTTTACCTAGCTTATACCATAGAGCAGGCGTCCCCAAACTACGGCCCGCGGGCCGCATGCAGCCCCCTGAGGCCATTTATCCGGCCCTCCGCCACACTTCAGGAAGGGGCACCTCTTTCATTGGTGGTCAGTGAGAAGAGCACAGTATGTGGCGGCCCTCCAACGGTCTGAGGGACAATGAACTGGCCCCCTGTGTAAAAAGTCTGGGGACGCCTGCCATAGAGACTACTGAAGAGCTCCAACTAGAAAATCAAAAGATGCTAGAAATGTTAGCTGAAATCCTAACGTGAATCAAGGGCTTTTAACTTATTCTGTGTGTGGGGTAAGGAAAGTACTTTGTTGCCCTAGTCTAGCCCATAATTTCAATGCCATTCCCTCCAAAGCTTTTTCAAGTACTCGTGGCTTCTCATACTCCACGTCACAGCCTTCAGCAAATTTCTGTAATAAAAGTCCTCAGTGATTAATACTGTACAGAAATGTAAACCCAGAGTTTTAAAAAGTAGGACCCAAGCTGGGCACAAGGTACATGCCTGTGGTTCCTGTTACTCAGGAAGCTGAGGCAGAAGGATTGCTTGGGCCCAAGAGTTCAAGACCATCCTGGGCAACATAGCAAGACTCTGTCTCTTAAAAAAAAAAAAAAAAAAAAAAAGAGAGGGAGAGACCGGGCGTGGTGACTCATGCCTATAATCCCAGCACTTTGGTAGGCCAAAGCGGGTAGATCATGAGGTCAAGAGATAGAGACCATACTGGTCAACATGGTGAAACCCCGTCTCTACTAAAAATACAAAAAATTAGCTGGGTGTGGTGGCACACACCTGTAGTCCCAGCTACTTGGAAGACTGAGGCAGGAGAACTGCTTGAACCCAGGAGGCGGATGTTGCGGTGAGCCGAGATCGCGCCATTGCACTCCAGCCTGGGTAACAAGAGCGAAACTCCGTCTCAAAAAAAAGAAAAAAAAAAAGAGAGAGGGAGAGACAGCCTGTGCCAGGTTTCTTCTTTTGTTTCAGACACTGTGGCCCCATTTCTCTAGGGCTCCTGATGATGATGATTCCTTCTAATCTCAGGCAAATCTGCCTTAAAGGACATGAGCCCAATAACTGAGTAGGAAACATGAAGTCTCTGAAATGAAACTACTTGCCAGTTCTTCCCAGTTCCTTCCTAACCTGAACCGTGTTATTAGACACAAAGCCTAACACAGCACACTGGCAAATGGAGGCATTAAAGACAGTTAAAAAAACAAAGGAGAGGTCAGGTGCGACGGCTCACACCTGTAATCCCAAAACTTTGGGAGGCTAAAGAGGGTGGATCACCTTAGGTCAAGAGTTTGAGACCAGCCTGACCAATGTGGTGAAACCCCGTCTCTACTAAAAATACAAAAATTAGCTGGGTGTGGTGGCAGATGCCTGTAATCCCAGCTACTTGGGTGGCTGAGACAGAAGAATGGCTTGAACCAGGGAGGCAGAGGTTGCACTGAGCTGAGATTGGGCCACTGAACTTCAGCCTAGGCAGCAGAGTGAGACTCCATCTCAAAAACAAAAAACAAAGGAGAATTAAAATTAGGATAGAGCAAGAGGGCCAGAAACTGCATTTAGTCAACTGCTTTGTGACGAAGGAGGGAAGATGAATGAGAAGGCCCATGTCAGCTGTAACTGTAGATAACACAGGTTGAGTATCCCTTATCTGAAATTCTGAAATGCCTGGGACCAGAAGTTTTTGGAATTTTGACTTTTTTTTTTTTTTTTTTTTAAGACGCAAGTTTCACTCTTGTTGCCCAGGCTGGAGTGGAGTGGCACAATCTCAGCTCACTACAACTTCCGCCTTCCAAGTTCAAGAGATTCTCCTGCCTCAGCCTCCTCTAGCTGGGATTACAGGCATTCGCCACCACGCCCGGCTTTTTTTGTATTTTTAGTAGAGATGGGGTTTCACCATGTTGGCCAGGCTGGTCTCAAACTACTGATCTCAGATGATCTAACCACCTCGGCCTCTCAGAGTGCTGGAATTACAGGAGTGAGCCACTGTGCCCGCCCCCCCAACTTTTTTTTTTTTTTTTTGGAATAAGTTTGCACTACACTTAATGGCTGAGCATCCCAAATCTGAACATCCAAAATCCAAAATGAGCATTTCCTTTGGGTGTCATGTCAGGACTCAAAGAGTTTTGGATTTCAGATTTTCAGATTAAGGATACTCAACCTGTACTGTAATGTCTTAAGCGTTTATCTGGCAAATATTTAAATGCAAGAACAGTTTAATTAAACACAAAGAATAGAGAAACTTAGTGCTCTCCTAAGACTTTCTATTCTGAGGAATTACTTAAAAAGGTTTAACATGCCAGTGACAGGATGCTGGCAGAGAGCTACGTGAGTCATTAAGAACTAATTCTGAGGGGCTGAAAGAAAAGCACCAAAGCCAGTTGTCACATGACCAGACTTGTTACTTTCCAGGCTCCATGTGGATACACACTGGGCAGAACACTCTACCACAGCAGAATGGAATGAAAGCTGACAACTCTAGGGTTTAGCCTATGGGGATGTCCAATTCACCCTAAAATGTTTACAGGTCTGATTTTTTTTTTCTTCCCTTTTACTTCTAAAGGAAATGATGAGGGGAAAGAAATGGAAGGAAAACAAGAATTCAAGCTTCAAAGCAGATTTCACTCTGGTGTAATGACATTAGTGGGTGATGATGTAATGGGAAAAGGTTTGGAGCCAATTTCTGGTGCTAGAGGCCTATAAACAGCTCTATACATCAACAGAAATTCTAGTACCTGGGATGCAATATGATCTTGGAGTTTCTGAAGGGAGTTAAAGGGAAGTGTTCAATCACAGTTGAAAATGACTAGATAAAATCTTAAGTCCTAAATAACCAAGTAAGACCCCTGTATTTTCACTTATCATGAATCCACATGTCCTATATGGTACACTCTTAGATGTACTGAGAACAACAACAACAAAAAAAATTAAGATAATCGAGAGAAGTTTAGTTATTTATCATTAGTAATAGTTTCCTACAAGGTACTCAAGACAATGAAGAGAGTGATTCAATTTAACCTTTTTCAAATGGGGCAAACAAAAATATCTGTCTGAAAATAATAATTATCAAGAAACTTCAAAAGAATCTAACCTTTTATTGTATGGGTCCATGGACAAGCCTCATCTTGGCACAATCTGCCATGCAAATTGCTAAGGTGAAAGGAGAGAGATGCACAATTGCGAGGATGATATCTCTGTTACACTTGCTAATGGACGGGTAGGTTGAGCTGAATTTTAAAATCTGGTAACAAGTTCTGGCTGTCCTCTGATATCCCCCCAAAACATTACAAAGGTACATATTCAAAAAGCAGTTCTAGAACCATCTATGCAGTTTGCTTTCAAATTTTGAACTATCCCAACTATGAATGTGCAGGCATGATCAGCCCCCAAACATCTGTGTAGACAACAGATCATGATCTTTGGCTGGCTCAGAGCCCCATACTGTGGTAGTGGAAGTTAAGTACAAAAGAGAAGTTATCAAATTTTTTTTGAACTGAAAAATGTACTAAAGGTTAAGTTTTAAAATTGAGAAGCCCATCTACAGTAGGAAACCCCAAACAGATAAAGGCGAAAAATACAATTTGATAATATCTTTTATATTTTACTGTATCACAGAACTTTAGGACTGAAAAAAAAAAAAAGGCATAATGAGACACTCAGGTCCACTTCTTTATAAGATGTTTGAAGTTTTTCTTCAACCTCTGCCTAACTCCAGGTGATTCTACTTTAAGTGATCATCCAGCTTACATTTGAGTGCCTCCCACTCTAGTTTCAGGAAACTGGCTTACTGGTAAGACATTCTTTCCCATCTTTGGACAGCTCTAACTGTTCTTCTTTACATTCGGTTTTAGAGTTATGGCCTTTATGATTTTCTATCCAGCAAACTCTTTTGATAACTTTCTGACTTCAAAAGACTAAAGTACTCTTCCTTTGAAAGACACAAGATCTTTTCACAGGGAAAACAGAAAAAGCTTTGGAGCATGTTTTCTAGCATCTTTGCAGATATTATTAGTAATATCTCTTAGAAGAATATAAATTGTTAACGTAAATTCCTGGAAAAGGTGAGCAGTTTTATTCAAAAGGCTTTCCCTAAAGCAGATCTATTCTTTGCATGAAGCTTTACAAACACCCTAATAATTAAAAAAAAAAAAAAAAAAATATATATATATATATATATATATATATATATATATATAAAGCAGGCCAGGCGCAGTGGTTCATGCCTATAATCCCAACACTTTGGGAGGCCAAGGCAGGTTGATCATCTGAGGTCAGGAGTTTGAGATCAGCCTGGCCAACATGGTAAAACCCCGTCTCTATTAAAAATACAAAAATTAGTTGGGTATAGTGGTGCAGCTACTCAGGAGGCCAAGGCAGGAGAATTGCTTGAACCCAGGAGGCAGAGGTTGCAGTGAGCCAAGATCGCGCCACTGCACTCCAGCCTGAGTCACAGAGCGAGCCTGTCTTTAAAAAAAAAAAAAAAGAGAGAGAAAAGAAAATAATAAAGCAACCTTAGCTAATTACCACCTCTTATTTTAATGCATTAACTGCAAGTAAATTGATTTTGCTACAGAAGTAGTCCATTTACAACATCTACAAGCCTATGGAAAATGTGCTGGGTTCATCTTCTAGGATAATAAGGGAAAGAGTGTATTTAAAAGTAAGAGGAGGCTGAGTGTTGTTGCTTATGTGTGTAATCTCAACAACTCTGAAGGCTGAGACAGGAGATCACTTCAGGCCAGTAGTTTGAGACCAGCCTGGGCAACACAGTGATATTGTCTCCAAAACAAAAACTTTTTAGGCCGGGGGCTGTAGCTCAGGCTTGTAATCCCAGCACTTTGGGAGGCTGAGGTGGTGGATCACTTGAGGTCAGGAGTTCAAGACCAGCCTGGCTAATACGGTAAAATCCCGTTTCTATTAAAAATACAATACAAAATAAATTAGCCGGGCGTGGTGGTACATGCTTATAAACCCAGCTACTTGGGAGGCTGAGGCAACAGGATCACTTCAACCTGTGAGAAGGAAGTTGCAGTGAGCCAAGATAATGCCACTGCACAACAGCCTGGGCAGCAGAGTGAGACTCCATCTCAAAAAAGAAGAAAAAAAAATTTTTTTTAATAGGCATTGTGGCACATACCTGTAAGTCTTAGCTACTCAGGAGGCTGAGAAGGGTGGATCTTCACACTCTTTCTCTGCAAAACCTGTCCCAGGGTTTTGCTCTGTTGCCCAGGCTGGAGTGCAGTGGCACGATCTTGGCTCACTGCAGCCTCTACTTCCTGGGCTCAAGCAATCCTCCTACCTTAGCCTCCCAAGTAGCTGGGACTACAGGCATTCAACGCAGTTGCTATCTCTCCAGGAAGTCTTCACTACTGCTTTCTGTAACTGGTCCCTCCTTTTTGGGAGCCTTAAGGAGCCCCTGATCTGTACCTCTCTTTCTGTCCTCACCATATTACCCTGTACAATCATTGTGGGATACCTTGTATGACATACACATCAGTGTGTATGTCTTATTTCCTCTCCTGATATACAAGCTCCTTGAGGGTAGGATCTGCATATGATTCATCTCTGGATCCCTCACAGTACCTAGCACACGATCTGATAACTACCCCTAACTGAAGGGGCAAGACAGTTGCTGGGTATGGCTTTTCTGAGAAAAAAAGCAAATCTTGGAAAGCTTGACCCTGAAATACTTATTGGAATTGCCTGAAGAACCAGAGGAAATGGTTATACAAGCTATTCCAGTAAGCTTAGAATAAATGAGCTCTGGGATGTTAGAGCAAGGACTACAATCAGAAATCTACCTGAAACTGACTTACTGAAGTGAATTTAAAATAAAAGGAGATGACAGAAAGGACACACACAAACATCTAAGACAGTCCTGGAAGCCTCAAGGCAGACTTAAAGGCTGGAAATGTGGGTGCATACCATTCCCAAGTGTAAATCTTTTGAAAGTCAGAACCTCTTCAGAAAAGTGACCAGGATAGATTAGCAAAGTCTGAAATATTAATGACAATGGGTAAGTAGGAGGAGGATAAATACCTCTGCCTGGACATCCATTAGCAAGAAGATGAGAAAATCATGCAGAAGTAAGATGATTTAATCAGACCACTCAAGAGTGGGCAATCTAGCGTTACTGTTATATCCAGTTACTCTTTTATCATTCTTAAAGAGACCTCAGAAGTTTTCAAAACATCCCAAAATCAGAGTGCTCCTCTTTTAAAATTGTCCTGGAAATCTTTCAAGCTCTTGCTCTCAACCAGGTACCATGCCTGCCAAATCTTCCCTTAGTGATATGCCTAGGCACGGAACAACAGGATGTATCAAAATTATCAACCTCATAAATAAAAAGAAATCTAAGGTTTTACTGCAATATGACGTGGTTTCTGAAACTCAGTACCTTTAGACTTCAGTTCAGCTCTCTATGCCTTGGTATGTACTTCATTCTATACTAAACTCTTCATTATACACGCCTAAACCCACGATACAGCCCTTTGAGGTAACTAACACCAAACAGATTGTTGTTGGGAGATAATACCTGAAAACCTAACATCATAACAACTGTTCAAGGGGAAAAGACCACAGCAAGCTCCCCTAAAATGAAACTCAATTCTTGACCAATGCTGCTTCCAATTAAAGCAGAGTAAGTCCTCCCTTCATGTCTTTAATAAGCTCCTGGAAATTGCAACTTAAGCCAAACATAGAAAAAAAAAACAATTTTAGCAAAGGCTAATTGATATAAATAAGGGTTAGTTCCTATGGCATATTTCTGGCCACAAAAACATCATCAAACTTCTAAATAAAGATCAAGACACTTCTAATATTCAACACTGAAATAAGTATGAGCTATACATACATTTAAGAAAGATTGAGAAAAATAAAGGCCAGGGCCAGGAGTGGTGGCTCACGCCTGTAATCCCAGCACTTTGGGAGGCCAAGGCAGGTGGATCACCTGAGGTTAGGAGGTCGAGACCAGCCTGGACAACATGGTGAAACCCCATCTCGAAACCCTATCTCTACTAAAAATACAAAAAATTAGCCAGGCATGGTGGCTGGCACCTGTTATCCCAGCTACTCAAGAGGCTGAGGCAAGAGAATCACTTGAACCCAGGAGGCAGAGCTTGCAGTGAGCCAAGATCCCACCATTACACTCCAGCCTGGGCAACAGAGCAAGACTCCATCTCAAAAAAAAAAAAAAAAAAAAAAAAGTGCTGAGATGGACCAAGAACTAGGCCTCTTGCACCAAACAACCAAGCTGTGACTACAAAGAAAAAGTTCTTGAAGGAAATTAAAAGTGCTCCTCCAGTGAACACACAAATGATAAGAATGCAAACAGCTTTACTGCCAATAGGAAGAAAGTTTCAGAGGTCTAGATAGAAGATCAAACCAACCACAACATTCCTTTAAGCCAAAGCCTAATCCAGGGCAATGTCCTAACTCTCCTCAATTCTATGAAGGCCGAGAGAGGTGAGAAGGCCACAGAAGAAAAGTTGAAAGCTGGCAGGGGTTGGTTCATGAGGTTTAAGAAAAGAAGCCATCTCCATAACATAAAAGTATAAGGCAAAACAGCAAGTGCTAATGTAGAAGCTGCAGCAAGTTATCCTGAATATCTAGCTAGGATAACTGACGCAACTGGCTACATTAAACAATTTCAGTGTAAATAAAATGGACTTTTACTGGAAGATGCCATCAAGGATTTTTATAGCTACAGAGGAGAAGCCCATGCCTGTGGAAGCCAATGGTCATTTACCATTCCAAAAACCCTAGGGCCCTTAAGAATTATACTAAATCTACTCTGTCTGTGCTCTATAAATGGAACAAAGCTGGGATGATAGCACATCTGTTTACAGCATGGTTGACGATTGTTCAGACCTATTGTTCAGGAAAAAAAAAAAAAGATTCCTTTCAAAATATTACTGCTCACTAACAATATACTTGGTCATCAAAAACTCTGATGGAGGCTGGGTGCAGTGGCTCACACCTGCAATTCGAGCACTTTGGAAGGCCAAGGTAGGCAGATCACCTGAGGTCAGGAGTTTGAGACCAGCCTGGGCAACACGGCGAAACCCCGTCTCTACTAAAAATACAAAAATTAGCCAGGCATGGTGGCGAGCACCTGCAATCTCAGCTACTCAGGAGGCTGAGGCAGGAAAACTGCTCGAACCCAGTGAGCCAGATTGTACCACTGAACTCCAGCCTGGACACCAGAGCAAGATTCTGTCTCGGACGGGCACGGTGGCTCAAGCCTGTAATCCCAGCACTTTGTGAGGCCAAGGCGGGTGGATCACGAGGTCGAGAGATCGAGACCATCCTGGTCAACATGGTGAAACCCCGTCTCTACTAAAAATACTAAAAATTAGCTGGGCATGGCGGCGCGTGCCTGTAATCCCAGCTACTCAGGAGGCTGAGGCAGGAGAATTGCCTGAACCCAGGAGGCGGAGGCTTCGGTGAGCCGAGGTCGCGCCATTGCACTCCAGCCTGGGTAACAAGAGCGAAACTCCGCCTCGGGGGAAAAAAAAAAAAAAAGATTCTGTCTCAAAAAAACAAACAAACAAAACGAAAAACATTAATCTCCTTGCACATCTCCATCAGAGTTTTTCTGTTTTGAGACATTCTTGCTCTGTCACCCAGGCTGGAGTGCACTGGCACCACCTTGGCTCACTGCAACCTCCGCCTCCTGGGTTCAAGCAATTCTCGTGCCTCAGTCTCCCGAGTAGCTGGTATGACAGGTACATGCCACCACGCCCAGTTAATTTTTGTTAATTTTAGTAGAGATAGCGTTTCATCATGTTGGCCAAGCTGGTCTCAAACTCCTGACCTCAAGTTATCTGTGCACCTGAGCCTCCCAAAGTGCTGAGATTACAGGCGTGAGCCACCACGCTGGGCTGAGATTAATATTTTAATACCTACTAACACAATATCCATTCTGCAGCTCATGGATCAAAGAGTAATTTCAACATTCAAGTCAAAATTTCTTATTCAAGAAATACACAGCAGTGGCTCATGCCTGTAATCCCAGCACTCTGGGAGGCAGAGGCGGGTGGATCACCTGATACCAGGAGTTCGACGCCAGCCTGGCCAAAATGATGAAACCTCATCTCTACTAAAAATACAAAAATTAGCGGGGCTTGGTGGTGCATGCCCGCAGTCCCAGCTACTCTGGAGGCTGAGGCATGAGGCTGCAGTGAGCTGAGATCACGCCACTGCACTCCAGCCTGGATGACAGAGTGAGACTCTGTCTCAAACACAAAAACACTTCATTCATAAGGCTATAGCTGCCACAGACAAGGATTCCTCAGACATATTTGAGTAAAGTAAATTGAAAATCTTCTAGACAGGATTCATCATTTTAAATTCCATTAAGAATATTCACGGCCAGGTGCAGTGGCTCATGCCTATAATCCCAGCAATTTGGGAGGCCAAGGCGGGAGGATTGCTTTAGCTCAGTAGTTCAAAACCAGCCTGGGTAACATGGCAAAACCCTGTCTCTACAAAAAAATACAAAAATTAGCCAGGCATGGTAGGTGGCACATGCCTATAGTCCCAGCTACTTGGGAGGCTAAGCCTGGGAGGTAGAGGCTGCAGTGAGCTACTGCAGATCATGCTACTGCACTCCAGCCTAGGCAATAGAGACCCTGCCTCAAAAAAAAAAAAACCAAAACATTCAAAATTCATGGGAAGTGCTCAAAATGCAAACATTAAAAGGAGTCTGAAGTTGATTCCAATCCTCCTGGATGATTTGAGGGGTTCGAGACTTCAGTGGAAGAAGTAACTGTAGATGTGGTAGAAATAGCAAGAGAACTGTAATTAGAAGTGGAGTCTGAAAATGTGACTGAATCGCTGTAGTCTAATGATAAAAGTTAACAGACGAGGAGTTGCTTCTTGTGGAAGAGCAAAGAAAGTGGTTTCTTGAAATGGAACCTACTCCCAGTGAAAATGCTATGAACATTAGAATATTATATAAACTTAGTTCACAAAATAGTGGCAGGATCTGAGAGGACAAACTCCAATTTTGAAAGTTCTAGTCTGGGCAATACACTATAAAACAGAAAAGTATGCTACAGAAAAACCTTTCATGAAAGGAAGAGTCAACTGAAGCAACAACGGACTTCACTGCTGCCTCAAATTTTAAGAAATTGGCAGCCGGGCACAGTGGCTCATGCCAGTTATCCCAGCATTTTGGGAGGCCAAGGCGCGAGGATCGCTTGAGTCTAGGAGTTTGAGATCTGAAGACCAGTCTGGGCAACATAGGGAGATCCTGTCTCTACAGAAAACACAAAAATTAGCTGAGCATGGTGGCATGTGTCTGTAGTCCCAGCTACTTGAGAGGTTTAGGTAGGAGGATGGCTTGAAGCTGGGAGACAGAGGTTACAGTGAGCCAAGATCATGGCACTGCATTCCACCCTGGGTAACAGTGAGACCCTGTCTCAAAAAAGAAAAAAAAAAATGCTAAAAGCCAGGCAATGTGGCTCATACCTATAATTCCAGCACTTTGGGAGACCGAGGCGGGTGGATCATCTGAGGTCAGGAGCTCGAGACAAGCCTGGGCAACATGGTGAAACCCCGTCTCTACTAAAAAATACAAAAATTAGCTGGGCTTGGTGGCGGGCACCTGTAATTCCAGCTACTCGGGAGGCTGAGGCAGGAGAAATCTCTTGAACCCAGGAGGCGGAGGCTGCAGTGAGCTGAGATTGCACCATTGCACTCCAGCTTGGGCAACAAGAGTGAAACTCCATCTCAAAAACAAAACAAAACAAAACATACAAAAAAAATGCTACAGAAATTGCCAAAGCTATCCCAACCTTCAGCAGCTACCACCCTAATCAGTCAGCAGCTCTCATCATCAAGACCCTCAAGCAGCAAAACGTTATGACTTGCTGAAGGTTCAGATGATTATTAGCATTTTTACCAGTAAGGTATTTTAAAATTAAGATATGCACATTTTTTAGACATAATGCTGTTGTACACTTAACATACTATAGTATAAACATAACTTCTATTTGCACTGGGAAACCAACAAATCTGTGTGACTCTCTTTATTACGATGTTAGCTTTACTTCAGTGGTCTGGAACCAAACTCACACTATCTGCAAGAGGTCCCTGTATTTTGCCCTAGTGGTAGCACTGTCACGAGCATTTTATGTTCCAGTACTGCTCAAGTATTTACTGAGGTTAGTTCTAGGTTTCTTCATTTAAATGAGCTAAGGTTTGTAAGATGTTGTATTTTAGATGATGATGAGAGATACAGAGAAAGGAAGAATATTAATAAAAATAAATGGATGGATGAGGGAAAGAGGGGGTAGGATTTATTTACTAACAGACAATTTGGTTTTTATGTTTATAGAGATGGACCTTAGGACTTAGGCCATTATCAATCACAATAGCTAAAAAGCATTTCAAGCCTTAAAAAGGCTTATACTCTCCAAAATAAAACCAATCTAAAACTGACAATTTCACAAGGAGAAAAACAGCACTGATTTGGAAATTAAAAGACCTATGTTTGTGTACTGGCTGCTTGCTGCCTAATAGCTGGTGACCACAGGCCAGTCACTCTATCAAGCCACTCTGGGAATGATGTATACTGAACACATTCCAAAGGGGTCTTTGGTGGGGAAGCCATACACTTCACTATTTCAAGATGTAACAGATGAATGAATACAAAGGAAGCCAAGGTGACTAGAGAGAAGAGAAGGTTAAATAGTCTCTATTGAAGCTCATCTAAGGTTTTTACGTAGTCATGCAAGAAAGGACTAAGTTTAATGCCTGAAACCTTATTACTTATGTTCTAAACCCTTACACAGCTGGGTACCAGCTGGTCATATTTACTAGCAGCCTACTAGTCTTAGTCTTCGCTACTAGAATACTAGAATAAATAACACAGTTCTACTTCCCCAACTCAGATTAATGCTAAGTTTGATGTTTGAGGGTATGTCTGTCATAAGAGGAAGCTGCTTTTCAAAGCACTTACTGGAAAAACATGCTTCCTAAAAGACTAAGGCTTGGAAGGGGCTGCACACTGCTCTTCCTCAAGATCTGTTCACAAGGACACACTTTCGAACTGGCAGAAGACCCACTTTTCCTTCAAAAACAAACATATTTTTCTATTTGGTATCTAGCACAATATAATCTTTGAAACAGGGGCCAGATCATAATATAGTTGTAGTATAACTAGAAAAAAATGAAGGCACAGCAACTGGTATAAACAATGAAAGTGATGGGAAGGCATGAACAGAAGATTTGAAGACTTATTTTTGTGGAACAGAAAATGATATGTAACATCACACATTCTTCCTCATCCTTTCATTAATGCTCAAACTTAAACCATCCCTGCATACATGACAGCAATAAAACACTATCAGTATTTTGTATGATGGAAAAAAAGGGTCAAGTATTTAGCGAAGTATTCTAAAGCAAGGGTCTAAAAACTACAGCTCACAGGCAAATCTGGCCTATAGCCTGTTTTTAGAAACAGTTTCACTGGAAGACAGCAACCCTAATTAGTTTATTTTTTATTTTTTCTAGAAGAAGTCTTACTCTGTCATCCAGGCTGAAGTGCAGTGGCACGATCTCATCTCCAGGCAACGCAAGGCCGCCTGCGAACGATTCTCCTGCCTCAGTCTCCTGAGTAGCTGGGATTATAGGCACCCACCATCACGCCCAGCTAATTTTTGTATTTTTGTAGAGACGCGGTTTCACCATGTTGACCAGGCTAGTCTTGAATTCCTAACCTCAGGTGATCCACCCACCTCAGCCTCCCAAAAAGTTGGGATTGCAGGCGTAAGCCAATATGCCCGGCTCCTAATTGGTTTATACTGTCTATGGCTGCTCTCATGCTCCAACAGTAGAGTCAAAGAGTTAAAACAAAAATCACATAGCTGCAAAGCCTAAAAGATCTGGCCCTTTAAGGAAAAAGCTTCAGCAGGGTGCGGCAGCTCAAGCCTCAAATCCCAGCACTCTGGGAGGCCAAGGTGGCAGGATCGCTTGACCCTAGGAGTTCGAGATCAGCCTGGGCAACACAGTGAGACCCCCATCTCAATAGAAAATAAAAAACTAGCCAGGTGTGGTGGCCCACACCTATAAATCCCAGCTACTCAGGAGGCTAAGGCAGGAGGATTGCTTGAGCCTGGGAGATCAAGTCTGCAGTGAAACATGATTGTGCCACTGCACTCTAGCCTGAGCAGCAGAGCAAGACCCTATCTCAAGAAGAAGAAAAAGAAAGAAAGAAAAAAAGAAAAGAAAAGAAAGAAAAAAAGAAAAAGGGCCGGGCGCGGTGGCTCAAGCCTGTAATCCCAGCACTTTGGGAGGCCGAGGCGGGTAGATCACAAGGTCGAGAGATCAAGACCAACCTGGTCAACATGGTGAAACCCCGTCTCTACTAAAAATACAAAAAATTAGCTGGGCATGGTGGCGCATGCCTATAATCCCAGCTACTCAGGAGGCTGAGGCAGGAGAATTGCCTGAACCCAGGAGGCGGAGGTTGCGGTGAGCCGAGAACGCGCCATTGCACTCCAGCCTGGGTAACAAGAGCGAAACTCCGTCTCAAAAAAAAAAAAAAAAGAAAAGAAAGAAAGAAAGAAAAAGTTTCAGCTAATATTCTGACCTTGTTTTTTGTTTGTTTGTTTTTCAGATGGAATCTTGCTCTGTCACTTGGCTGGAGTGCAGTGGCACGATCTTGGCTCACTGCAACCTCCACCTCGGGTTCAAGCAATTCTCCTGCCTCAGTTCCCCAAGTAACTGGGACTACAGGCACGCGCTGCTACGCCCAGCTAATTTTTGTATTTTTTAGTAGAGATGGGGTTTCACCACACTGGCCAGGATGGTCTCGATCTCTGGACCTCGTAATCCACCCGCCTCAGCCACCCAAAGTGCTGGGATTACAGGTGTGAGCCACTGCGCCCGGCCAATATTCTGACCTTGTTTTAAAACACTGTTAGGTGTTTTATTTACCCCCTGATTTACTGATGGGGAAAATGACACCAGAGGTTGAGAAGCTTGTCCTAGATCACAGAACTGTTACTTAGCTCCTCTGCCTCCCTTACCTATTCATCCTCAATTAGAAGCAAGCCGGGCCAGCCCCTCTGCCCCACAGAAGAGACTCTTTGACCCTCCAGCCTAATAAGTGAATAAATCCTTGTAGGAAGAATGGTGAGTACTGGTTTTTCAGGCCTCAATCCTGAAAAGGAATTGTGACATGAGCTAGAGCCAGAAAGAGTGCCTACAGCCTAAGTTAGGTCATATTCTAAAACAAAGCATCATTTTCTTACTGGGTCCCTTCCGAGATTCACAAATAATCTCTTGCCCAGTTTCTGGCAGTATCTTGTGTTTGTGTGTCCAGGAGAGGTAAGAAGTGTGATTCTTAAGAATGTTTCAAAGATGCCAACTTACGGGCTTTAGAGTGCATAAAATACACGCCACATACATCATCCTCAATTGAACCTTACTTAACTCAGTGTTAAATTTATCAATACCATTCCAATTTTATAGTTAAGGTTAAAGGTTGGGTATCGAGTTACCTGCTCAAGGTCCCAATACAATAAATGATATAGTCAAAGTGCAAAAGCTTGCCGGGCAAGGTGCCTCACACTTGTAATCCCAGCACTTTGGGAGGCTGAGGTAGGCAGATCATAAGGTCAGGAGATCAAGGCCAACCTGGTTAACAAAGTGAAACCCCGTCTCTACTAAAAATACAAAAAATTAGCTGGGCATGGTGGCACATACCTGTAGTCACAGCTACTCAGGAGGCTGAGGCAGGAGAATCGCTTGAACTCAGGAAGCAGAGGTTGCAGTGAGCCAAGACTGTGCCACTGCACTCCAGCCTGGTTGACAGAGTGAGACTCCGTCTCAAAAAAAAAAAAAGCAAAAGCTCTAAAACTCTGTTCTTGATTTATCATAACTTGTTCATTCTCATTTTCTGCACCATTTTAAGGTATATGTATTTTCAAACTGTTAAGACAAATGACTAGTCTCAAATTGGATCACTTCCCTTTGCATGTCTCTAGGCGGGTCGGCAGCACCTATGAATACTCAACTGTGAACAGTTGGGGGCAGTAAGCACAAAGTAAACACATAAATAAATAACATGTATTGGACCTGGGGGTTCTTGCTCTCTGGCAAACTGTGATCTTGAGCAAATCTCTTCACTTCTTAGAAACTTCTCTGTTCATCTACAGAAACAACCCACAGGGCAGTTGAAACACATCAATGGTAAAACACATATTAGAAGGCCTCAAAAAATAGTAAGCTTCATACAAATGCCAGATGGCATCATATCATTATTACTGCTCAAAGCTGGACAAGACAGCAACTACTGGTCTGAATAGTCCCAGATACAGTACCAAGCCTAAAGACCAACTAGCTTCTTTCTCTCTACAATTTAGACTACTTACTTTGTTTTTAACACATTTCTTTTAAAAAAACTAGTTTCAGATGCATGGAAATACATATTAAAATAGAGAAAGATGTTCTCCCATCTCTTTTATAAACACAAAACAATTTTTAAAGCCCTTTACTAAATTTGGAACAAATGTACTAGTTCCAAAGAAGCAAAGAACTCAAGCTGAAAATGACTGGGAATGATCCAAATTTAAATCCCTGGGAGTGTCAATGATCAATAGGGACACTAGGTTTTCTCTCCATACTAATCCAAAAACATTTAAATTCTTAAAATATGTCTCCTTGGGCTAGGAATGGTGGCTCATGCCTGTAATCTCAGCACTTTGGGAGGCCGAAGCAGGAGGGCTGCTTGAACTCAGGAGTTCAAGATCAACCTGGGAAACAGCAAGACCTCGTCTCTACAAAAAAGGAAAAAAAAAAAAATTAGCCAATGTGGTGGCACACACCTGTAGCTCCAGCTACTCAGGAGGCTGGGGCAGGAGGATCACTTGAGCCAAGGAGCTGGGAGACTGCAGCGAACCATGATCGCACCACTGCACTTCAGCCTGGGCCAAAGGGTGAGATCCTGTCTCAAAAAAAAAAAAAAAAAAACACAACCACCACCATCACCATCACCATCTCTTTGGACACCTCAGAATTCCAAAGCTAGGAGTTCATGCCTGTTTTGTCTTGTGAAAGGAATCTTGTTTATGTTAGAGGGTAGAGGAAACCTGGAGTCCAGGCAGCTCCCAACTCAACCTGGCCCCACTGTCCGAGCAAAAGATTCTGTTTTGAGCTCTAAAGAGAGTTCTGCCCACTTTCATCTATATCCGAGGTCCTGAAGTGAACACGAAGGGAACATGTTCTGGAAAGTTGGAATTTCTCAGATTATCTGGTGGATGTTTAAGGTTCTTCTGGAATAGCATTGATAAGAAGCATGCCTTTACAGTACAACTGTAAAGAAATTAAATACTATATACCCATTCACTAATCAGTGATGACTAAATTTTTTTTTCTCCCTGAGAAACCATTCCTGGGACACAAATCTTTCTCTAATTAGCATATTCACTTGCTTCAGATTTGTGTGACGTATTATCGTTTTTGGGAGATATATTATCTTTTTTGGGAAGCATATTATTTTATAACCTTAAATTTTTCATGCTGCTATTTTTTCCCGTTTGTCTGACATTTCATTTTGTTTCTGGCACATTCTCAAGGCAAACATGCTTTGCACACAGTGGGGATCCAATACACATCTACTGAATGAACAAACACAGGCTCCTCAATAATTTTTTTAATTTAAAACAATTTTTTCTTTATACAGTGCCTTGCTCTGTTGCCCAAGCTAGAGTGCAGTGGCGTGATCATGATTGACTGAAGCCTCAACCTCCTGGGTTCAAGCAATCCTCTCCTGCTCAGCCTCCTGAGCAGTGGGGACTAAAGACGCTTGTCACCATACCTGCGTAATTTTTAAAATTTTTTGTAAAGACAGGGTCTTGCTAACTTGCCCAGGCTGGTCTCAGGTTCCTGGGATCAAGTGATCCTCTCGCCCTGGTCTGCAAAGTGCTGGGATTACAGATGTGAGCCACTATGCCTGGACAAGAACTATTTTAAGACCCCAAGTATCCCTAGCCTCAATCTAGGTGCTTTTCTTTCAAATTGACAAATGGGAAAATTCCTTCTTAAGCATCTGTGCTCAGTTGTGCAGTAACCTTTGTGCAGTAATCCAATGGAAGAGTCACAAGAGTGGGGATGGAGAAAAACTTGTTCTACTTTGGAAAATGTAGCACAAATTTAGACAATTATCTAATCACAGGCTCCACTGAAAAATGGAAGACTGTGCTGGTGAATTAATACATCTAAAAACCAGGGAGTTGGGGGGACGAGGGAGGCAGAAAATTTTCTAAAATTTTCAGAAAATTAAAAACCTAGAGGGCATTATAAGAATGTCAATATGAGCTTGGCTGTATTGATTTAGCTGTCTAGATTCTGCTCATTCAGACACACTGTGAATTCTTCCCCCCTGCTTAGTGTCTTTTAGCATTGATTTAAATGTTTAAAAGAGAAGAAAGGAAGGAAAAGGACATGAAACGAGACAAATCTTCCAAGCCAACCAAACTCTAAATCTCTCACCTGCATGTATACAACTGTCAGGAACTGAGAACATAAAGACTACTTCAAAGAGTGCAAAGTGACTGAGATAATTATGCTAATCCCTTACATTTGTACACACTTTATACTTTTTAAAGTAGCTTCACATTATTTTATATGTTTCTCACTATAAACATGTAAGATAAACAACATAGGTACAAATATTCCCATCTGATAAGGATACTTTATCCAGGTAGACTGAGGAATTTGGCTGAAATCACCAGAGCAAGTTGTATGCCACAGCTGAAATTAAAATTCATGTCCTCTGATTCTCAGTTCTGTGCTTGTTCATTAAATCTTCTCCTTTTACTTTAGAATTGATAACAAAAACTACACAGCTCTGAGCCACCATGCCTGGACACGTACGTAGACAAGTTTCTTAAGAAAACTCAAAACTTAAGAACCTATAGCTTTCCTCAGCCTAGAAGACAAATCCACCATGCCTTTTACCTTTAGTTTTCCTGATCACTCTCCTGGAAAAAGTACTCCAAAAAATCAAGATGCCAGATTCTTACACATTTCTTGAGACAAAGTCTCACTCTGTCACCAGGCTGGAGTACAGTGGCGCAATCTCAACTCACTGCAACCTCCACCTCCCGGGTTCAAGCAAATTCTCCTGCCTCAGTCCCCTCACCCCAACTAGCTGGGACTACAGGCATGCACTACCACGCCCAGCTAATTCCTGTATTTTTAGTAGAGATGGAGTTTCACCATGTTGGCCAGGATGGTCTCAATCTTTTGACCTCGTGATCTGCCCACCTTGGCCTCCCAAAGTGCTGGAATTACAGGCGAGAGCCACTGCACCCGACCCAGATTCTTATACATTTCAAAGTAGAAAGCTTAAACAAGAAAGCTTAAGGTTTTCAAGCTTGCTAAACTGCAGTTGCATCAAAGATGTGGGACTAGATCATCTAGTTACCAACCAATAGAAAGGATCAGGTAGCCTGGTGATGCGAAGTCACTCTATCCTTTCACTATAATTCAGAAGAACAGCCTTAGCCCAGCCACTTCATTGGAGATATTTCCATTGCTACCCACTTATAGGAGGAATCACCTGGCTAAATTCTATATAGTGTTTCAAAATTATAGCTGTCGCTACATTGTGAACATGGTGATAATGTTATCTTAATTATCCAGCCATTTCTCCAAGAAATCTGAATTCCTTTGTTCCACCTCACTAGGGGTAGGCAAGAATTATAAATCACAGCCAGGAAATCTAAAGCAACTGATTATTTAAGAACACCATGATTCATCTAAAAATATCAATCTCTGTGGTTCAAGATGAGAACCCAAATTTGAGAGCTACTCAATACATACCACAAAGTGTGCATTCACATAGCTAAGGAACACCACAGAACACCTAATACAATTCTAAGCACATATCTATTTGGAAAAAGTCCTTCAACTTCTTATTTGACCTTAGTGAATTTAGAATTCATTAAAGACAATTTCCCAAAACACTAGCAGTGCTCAATTTTAAATTATCTACCTACTTGTACTATGCTTTGTTCCAAAACATGACTGTGTTCACCTATTTTGACAAACTGAAGGGAATTCAATTTGACTATATGTTTGCTCCCTTTATGATTAGCCTTTTAAGTAGCATATAATATGAGATTCAATGATAACTCTGGGAAAGTTCTGTGCTTTTCAGGAGTTCTGTGCTCCTCCAGCAAGTACAGGAAAAGGGGAAGGTAGGAGAAAGAATTAGTCCCTAAGATGGACACAGCTATATACTGTTTTTCATAAACAATAAGAAAGTGCAGTATAAAGAGCAAAGTGACTGAGATAATTATGCTAATAGAAGGCTCTGCCTTCTATTTTCTCACCCTCACGATGGGGACGATAGTCGTCTGTCCTACTTACACTAGGTAAATACCAAATAAGAGAATGAGTATAAAATCACTAACTATAAAGTACTATGTTTCATATAAACACTGCATACTATTACACTGCTTAACCACCTTTAAGGGGAGCTTCATGGACATCTGGCCAGTGAATTTCCAAGAGGAAAATAATCATGAACTTCAGATTATAAATAACCAGATAAAATGGCTGGAAATTTACCACTATCTCTAGTGAAAATTTCTTATTGCCTTTATTTTAGATTGAGGATAATTACAACATACGTAGCCTAGAAACTAAATATAGGTGTCTTATATTAAAAATTCTGCTACATCCTACAGATAAGGCTAGTCCCATTCCTGGTAATTAATTGTGTGTGCTGCTCATTGGTGCTATAATGATCATGTGGCTATAAATTACTTGCTCAGCAAATGCTGCCAAATTCCTACATATGTATTTTTGGTCAGCTTCATGCAGTATGCTGCCATTTGAGATTTTACAAAGCTAAAATCAGTAAGATTAACCCCAATGCAACTCAGCAAATAAAATCCCGTCTTTGTACCGAACGGAGATGTGGTGTATGTACTAATCTCAAGGAAATATTTGTACATCTTCAAAGCAAGTGAAGGTCACCAGATTCTAAGGCAGTATTGCCTTGATAAGTAAAATACTTATCACGGCACACAGAGAAAATGTTAATATTAGCTTCTCAAATATTTAACCCATGAGCTGATACTGATGCTCTCATTTAGTTGAACTGGTACTGCGAGGAAGATGTAGGCTCACAATGACACCCTTACCTTGTTGTATATGCCTGGATTAGGGGGAGTTACAGATATTCTCTATTTTTACTAAACTAACTCTCAAAAGCCAAGCAAGTAACTTTTTGGAGTAAAGAATATTAATTCATATACGGGAACTGCACACTCAGATACTAGGGGTGTGCAACCAATAAAAGCTTAGAGAACACTGACCCAGAGGACTCGACCATGCTCATTTCTGGATTTCTCAACTTTAGAATCAGACCTTGTTTGTGCTTCCATCTTTGATATGCAGCATTATTCTTCTGTCGATTCTCTTTCTTGATTCCCTCCCGTGTCCCCTAGATTCAGCTATAATCTCTATGAGCGTAAATTTCAAATATACATTACTAATTCTGATATTTCTCCAAAGCTTCAGCCCTGCATGTACAAGCTGCCTGGCTGGACATCTACAACTGGAAAGCTGCCCAGAACTGAAACTCACATGCCCCAAATCAAATCTATCTTTTTTTTTTCCACAAACTTGCTCTTCCTAAATTTCTGTTTCTATCCTCCAGTTACCCAGACTTGAAATCTCAGTATCATTTTGCACTTTTTCTCCTCTGTTCCTCAATTCTAATCAGCTACTAAACACTGTAGTAACGGTGTCCAACAGTGGCCATGTTCTAACCTTTCTTCATTCTACCACTATCTCTGTTCAGACCCTCATCACCTCCATGTGATAACAATGATGATGATGATGATGATGGCCACGCTCATCAGGGGTCACTGTGTGCCAGGTACAATCCTAAGCCTTTTATGTTACTACCTATTTTAAACCTCCTAATAATTCCATAAGGGTTGTGAACCTATCATATGAAGTGACTGAGTTACTCAGTTTCTAGTGTCTTCTCAAATTCATTCTACATACAGATGTGTAATAAATCTTATAAAAGCACAGCTCTCATAATGCCATATCACTCTACTACCCCAGATTTTCGATGGCCACCAATGTCAAGCAGAGACCGTTCAAATTTCTTAGCCTGGCAAACAAGGCCCTTCAACATCTGACCCAACTTACTTCTCCACACTTCCTTCTTTTAGCACTCCTTCCTGTCCCTAACTAATCTCCTTATGCTCTAGAGCAGCTGACCATTTAACTTCTCTCTTTAACCCAAGATGTACTTTTTGAATCACGATCTTGCTCTTTTTGCTCCCAATGCCCGGAATGCCCTTGTCCCTACCTCTCCGAGTCCAATACAGTTAAACAGCTTCCCTTCATTCCTAAGCCAAGGTCTCCCCTCCTCTGAATTCTGTGTATTTTGCTTGTTCTTTCCATATCAGTTTGTAATACTTGATAAACATCATCAGTCTCTGAGTAAAGTTTTATTTGTATACATTTTTTAAGTCTCCACAAAAAAGACATGCATGCATGGCCAATTAGCGAAAGGAAGTATAAAAAGCATCCAACTGTAGCATTTCCTTGAAGGTAAGAACTATATAGCTGAGGTAGACAAAGAAAATTTCATTTTATCTGGATATTTTCAGCCAAGCAGGTGTTCCCTTTAGTTTTTCTATGTAATTGAAACTATGGAAACAGATCAAAACAGTAGTACTTCCAAGAAGAAAGGATAACCAAGTGAATTAGCACTGCTATTTGCTGTGGTTATTTTAGTCTTCTTTCTTTGAACTAAGGAACACAAGGTCACAATGTTATGCTGCTTTAAAGTTAAACATTTACTATGTGTTTTTTTCTTTAGTTCTTCCTTTATACTGGAATTTACCTTCATTCCTTATCCTTCAATTGCCCCTTTTCACTGCAGGTGCTAGACTGTAATTTAATTTAGAATAAATATTGTAAGCAGAGAAAAACTTTTGGTCAATTATTGAATAGCAGGGTCTGGCTCTGGGATCCGGAAGTGAGAGAGAAGAGTGATAATACAAATAGAATCTGACCACATTATAAAGAGATGGGTCCCAACACTGAAGTAGCAGAAAGAACAGATTAAAAAGAAAACTAGCCAGGCACAGCAGCTCACACCTGTAAATGCCAGTGCTTTGGGAGGCTGAGGTAGAAGGATCCCTTGAGGACAGGAGTTCAAGACCAGCCAGAGAAAATAATAAGATTCCATCTTTACCAAAAAAAAAAAAAAATTCTTTTTTTTCTTGAGACAGAGTCTCACTCTGTTTGCCCAGGCTAGAGTGTAGTGGCACGATCTCTGCTCACTGCAACTTTCCGGTTCAAGCAATTCTTGTGCCTCAGCCTCCTGAGTAGCTGGGACTATGCTAGGCTAATTTTTGTGCTTTTTTAGTAGAGGCTGAGTTTCACCATGTTGGCCAGGCTGGTCTAAAACTCCTGACCTCAAGTGATTAGCCCGGCTTGGCCTCCCAAAATGCTGGGATTACAGGCGTGATCCACCACACCCAGCCAATAACTTTTTATTAATTAGCCATGCCTAGTAGCATGCACCTGTAGCCCCAGTTACTCAGAGACTGAGGTGGGAGGACTGCTTGAGCCCAGGAGTTTGAGGTTGCAGTGATCTATGATTACACCACTACACTCTAGCCTGGGCAACAGAGCAAGACCTTGACCCCAAAAACAGAAAGAAAGAAAACTAAACTTCTGAGAAATTGAGACATGAGGTATATTCTATCCAGCTTTGTCTATTATAATTTTCAGTCACAGTAAACTTTAGGATTTAAATATTACATAGCTTACATAATTCAAGCCCTCACTCTTTCAATGAACTACAACTTTTATCTAAATATATGAAGGTCATCACGTTCAGAAAAATTAAAAATGCTAAAGTACATTATGATCTATCAAAAAATATAAAGATAAGAACAAAAACCACCCAAATACACACAAACACATAAACAATACCACTTTGCTAACGGGAAAGACTAAAGTCAGCATAGTTAAGATATTATTTTGGGTGTTATATAAACAATGATTCCTATTTTAGTCTTGTCAAATGCTTAAAATAACCCTGGAATCTTTATTAAACACAGGTTAGCTTGCGGACTCACTTTAAGAGCCAGGCCCACACTTGCTCGGGAATTATCTTGTTCTTGAAATGAGGTAAAGAAAAACAAAAACAAAAAATACTAACTGGCATGCAGGTGATGTGTCTGTATACCTCAGTTTACCTCCTCATAATTCATAATTCATACTTTTATGAATTAAAGTAACTCAGCTCTCTGGAATACCTCACAGGTGAGCACCATTAGCTTCCTAGCCGGTTCTCAGCTTTCTGAATAAGCAACTGGCTGAGGCAAGATAGCTTCAGATTGATCCCAAAGGGCACTAAGTCTGCTGCAGCAGACTTTCTAACCAACCCACTTCAGGTAAAGACTTCTGAACCTCTTCCAGGGTCCATTTTCTCTGTTCTTTCTACATCCAAATAGCAAACCTATATAAAAGTGCCAAAAGGAAAAGAAACATGAAAAATAAAAAGTAAAAACCACCTAGAGAAATAAAAGAAACATGCAAAAAACTGAGTGGGAATCAAATCTCCAAACTTGTACAGGCCAGTTTCTAAAAAGCTTAAAGGCAGATTAGGACACCTGAACTCGATGGGCCTCAATTTCCCCACTTTACAAAAAGGGAACTAGATTAGATCCCTAAGTGATTCCCGTCAGCCTAATTTAGGAGTATTCAAACTCTGTATGCATATATTATCAGTAATAAGGATAAGCAAAAATCATTTCATTCATGAAAACAGCCATGATCAGCTTTTAATACACTTTTTGGGTTACTGAAACCCCCACAAAAGTATGTAGCTTCCTTAAAAAAGAGGCCTTTTCTTGTCTTAAGAACAAAAGCCCCAAGTGACCACGATTGTTGTTTTTAAACCTACACATCCCTGGAACTGGAATTTTACTTGGTAAAGCCAATATCAATTTTGCCAAACCTCACTCTGTCTGAATATGATTCTTTCAACGCACAGATAGGAAGCAGACACCAGTGCTGACTGACCATGTCCAAGAGGAAGTGACTTAATAGGACAGGAAATCAAACAGATCACAA
This sequence comes from Saimiri boliviensis, assembly GCF_048565385.1. NCBI lineage: Eukaryota > Metazoa > Chordata > Mammalia > Primates > Cebidae > Saimiri > Saimiri boliviensis. The sequence goes on along the minus strand of NC_133459.1, from coordinate 39,449,158 downwards.
AATATCAACCCCACCCCTGGGGGGGGAAGGAAGTCCTAAAAATAAATGACACTAGGCATGCGGACTAGATTAGAAAGAAACCCCCTTGAGTTTCCACCAATTATGTTAGGAAGGTATCTCATAGTAGGTATCAACTGTGTGAAGTTTATGCTAGTGTTTAGATTTTTGATGAGATCAATGATTTATTTTTTTTTTTAAAGTGTTCATCCCACAGTTGGGTACAGTGGCTCAAGCCTATAATCCCAGCACTTTGGGAGGCCAAGGTGAGAGGATCACTTAAGACTAGGAGTTTGAGGCCGGGCGCGGTGGCTCAAGCCTGTAATCCCAGCACTTTGGGAGGCCAAGGCGGGTGGATCATGAGGTCAAGAGATTGAGACCATCCTGGTCAACATGGTGAAACCCCGTCTCTACTAAAAATACAAAAAATTAGCTGGGCATTGTGGCGCGTGCCTGTAATCCCAGTTACTCAGGAGGCTGAGGCAGGAGAATTGCCTGAACCCAGGAGGCAGAGGTTGCGGTGAGCCGAGATCGTGCCATTGCACTCCAGCCTGGGTAACAAGAGCAAAACTCCGTCTCAAAAAAAAAAAAAAAAAAAAAAAAAAGACTAGGAGTTTGAGATCAACCTGAGCAACAAATCAAGACCCAGACTCTATTTAAAAAAAAAAAAAAAAAAAATCAGTTGGGCACAGTAGTACATGCCTACAGTCCCAGCTACTCAGGAGGCTGAGGTAGGAGGATTGCTTGAACCCAGGAGATGGAGGCTGCATTAAATCATGATCGTGACACAGCACTCCAGCCTGGCACACCAGCCTTGGCAACAGAACAAGACCCTATCTGCAACAACAACAAAAAAGCATTCATCTAACATTTACTTGCTTACTACACTCCAGGCTATAACTAACTCCCATGCTTGAAAACTGAAAGGATAATCACAAAGCAAACAAAAAAATGGTTCCAGTTTACTTTATAAATATTTGGTATACATACTAAAAATGTAACCTCTGCTTGGTAAACATCTACAACCACTACAACTTACCTGCATTATAACACAAATCTCATAATGCAAATCGAACTGGCGCTGAGATTTTATTCTGAGAGGTTCCTATATCTAACAAGACTTCTTAAAAAATCAGCATACCCATTTCATCTTATTCTGAGAGGCCCTTAAGTTTTGAAAAAGGGGTTAAAATTCTTTCACAGAAATCTTGATGAGTAAAGGATTGATGGTCTCAATGTATGCATTAAATAAATAGGGTCCTGTCAGCATAAATAGGAATATACAGGTGAAGGCAGTTTGAAAGGAAATGTGTCAGGTTTAAACTAACTCCTTTGTAAAAATATTAAAATACTGGCATTTTTTTCTTTGATACCATACCTACCTTCATAAACTTTTCATCCCCCACCCAAATAGTCTGAATTAATAACAACTAATATTATGCAGCTCTTCACAATTTACAAAGTACTTTGACATACATGATGTCATTCAAGACTCACCACTAAATAAGAAGGCACTATTTTTAGGTCCCATTTTTACAAGTGAGGAAGCTAACTGCTAAATGGCTGACTCTCCCAAACCTACAAAGCTGGTGATAAAGGTGACTAGGGCTTGAACACAGACCTCTTGACTTTAAATGGTTTGTACCATGCTGCCTCAAATATTGTGATCAGAGCAAATAAATGTCCACATCTCTAGACCCCATCTAAGCCTCCCCCACTTACACACACAGCCACCAATGTCCTAAATTACAGTTAGCTCTCTAGGTCTTTGCTCTTTCTGGAAGCAAAGTTTTCTTCATTTGTTTAGAAAACATTTATCTGGCTAAAGTGTTAAACACCATTTGACATACACTAGAAAATATCTTAGTCACTAAAGGTCTTGCACAGGCATGCCCATGTGCATTTTTCCAGGTAGTGGGTTAGATTCTCAAAGAGTTTATGATCCAAAAATGGTGAAGAACCTAGGCTAGAGGCAGTGGCTGGGCATCTTTCCAAGAACCCAAATCCACAAAGTTCTCAAGTTTATGGTTTAAACCTCACACTGTACCACACCTTCACTTTTGCCTCCCCTGCTGCAGGCCTTCTCCTAGGGCCAATAGGGTCAATTCAGTACCTACAACTGTTTTTTAAATCATATATAAAACCTGGAACAATTGATAGTATATAAACAATCAATGACTTTTAAAAATAAAGTTAAATCAAAATAATTACCTCTTAAAACATAATCCTTAACACATACTTGTTTCTTTTAGGATTTAAATTACCAGAATGAACATTTTATTATAAGCATTCCAATCCCCCAAAAGTTTCATAAATACAACTACTCTGAACTTCTAAAATACTATCCCCTTCACTAAGAACCCTCTAGATTACAAAGAAGACAAGGTAGCATGCAAAGAATTCTGAATCTGTTAGGCAGTTCACTCAACCATCATACCAAAAGAATTTAGAATTTTTTGCTGGGGGAGGGAAGTAAAAAGAGTGGGAGAAAGAATGAATGCAGCCCTATTGTCTTATTGCCTGAAAACTCATAATCTGAATCTATAACATATTCCTACTAACCACTCGACTTGAGTATCAGAAGTACAGTCTCTTTTCATCTTAAATAGAGCTTTTCAGTCCAAATTTGTATAAACAAACTTTGTCCTTCAATCTTTCCACTCCTCGGCAGTTTTTCAAGGTCACTTTTGCAAGCAGCGACAGAGGCCTGCATCCAGGAACTTTGACTTGCTCTTATCATTCCAACTCCAAAAGCCCCAAATCTAAATCCTGTCAGTCCTCTCAGGTAAATCCTTTTTTAGAGGGGAAGCTAGAGAAGGCAAATCAACACCCTCGAAACTTCTCCTCTAATAGGGCCTGCTCCTTTTCCCTACCCAGAGACTGAGTGCTGCTGGCTCACGGCTCCACACTGAGTCTGCTGCAGAAATGTTCCAATGACCTTCATTCCGTATTTGCAAATAAAAAGAAAACAAAGAATTGCTTTTTAAAATCAGGTGTATTACAGATCTTAGTATGTGGGATTGAAGATTTCACTGTTCATAAGAACGGGCTGGTTACTGATTAGCAACTTACATTAGCTTTATATCCCTAAAGAGAAATAGAGAAATATAAATACATAACATATATATATATATATATATATATATATATGGCAAAAGACAGGGTGCCTATACTTTTAACTTTCCTATTCACAAACTGCAGGATTTTAAATATTTCATACGGAAAAATGAAAAGCACTTTGCTCTTATCATTTTAAAGAACTAAATTAACACCTGATAAAATGTGTGAAATCTGTGGAAAAAGACCTGCTCTTGTCACTGTCAATATAAGTGAAGATGTTTCTCACCAGCATTCTAAGCTAAAATGTGCATTAAAAACAAAGATTGTTACTACATTAATTAGTATTTATAAGAATCTAGAGCTAGACAGGTAAATCAAGAAAGTTATGGGAAATTTTCACATTGGCATGTGGGCCTTCACCATTAGAACCTGCAGCAGTGCAAATCATATTTTCACACAAATTTCTAACAGCAACAGTGTTGCTTCCATCTCTGAAAACATAGATGTCAACAAAGTGCGTGGAAATAGAAAAACTTACAACAACTCAGCTTATTCCGTAGGAAAGCTTCAGTGCACTTGAACAAAGGAAAATTATTTGGAAAACAGTTAAGTTTACCCAATGCGAAGAGAAAAGTGCTTTGCTTCTGTGTGCCCCTGAAAAATGATTAGCCTTTCTCCATGTACCTGATCTTGTCGATACCCAACTAGGAAAGAAATCCTAGTTGAAGGACATGCAATATCTAAACACAGCAAGGTATTCTAGGTGCACCAAAAGGTATGCATGGAATGTAAAGTGGCCATTTTCTGAACAGTGCAACTTGTCTACACTCTCTGAGGCTAAACAGTTTCTATCATTTCAACACAAAACAAAGAATTAAACTTACCGGGAACTGCATTAATTTTACATGTAGTTATTTATACCTCCTCGGACTGGGAGAATTTAAGTCACTCCTATCCCTCCCCCCCAAAGGACGGAGGAAACAAAAGGCAGCAGGAGATGCAGAAACCTGAGTCTGGAATGTCCACTCCAGTGAAAAACCGAACAGCTGTCCTCCCACCCCCCAACAAACTATTCGCCATTTTTCTTTGTCTTTCAGCTGACCCCTGCCTCAGTGAAAAACTCCGAGGCTCCAATGAAGCCCTGCAGCCTCCTTCCACTTTAACAGTCAAAGGCATTCAATCTAGCATGCTATTTGACACCAAACCTTGCCTCCACAGTAGTCCCATTGGCTGAACTGCTTTATCGGCTAAGAACACAAAGCCACGATTGGCTGTTCACGTCATCAGTTACCTCTTTTGTACACTTCCTGTTTTAAAGTTACCTTGAGAAGCAGAACAGGGGTCAGATTCAGACTTCAAACTATGGGGAACTCTAAAGCGTGGAAATGCCCAGCAAATGCACACAGCAGTTGCACTAGGACATCATGTGCTTCTAAAACAGAATACTGAAAATTTATAATTGTTCTTAAAAACAAGCCAAAGGGTTGTTACTGTTCCCACCCACGGGATTTCTTATTGGCTGTCAGAGTTCCATTTAAAAAATTTAAGGTAATTTAACTGCTTCTGATTGGCCATTAAAGACGTCTGTAAGATATTGCTACGGTATCCTATGGCAATAGATCAGAGAAGCAATGTGCACAAGGTCGGAAAGTTGTGACCATCTTCAGTTTTGTTAAGCATTAACAGAAGAAGAAAAACAAAACTAGGTACGGCAAATCCAAAGAAAATGCAGCTTCTTTAACACTAACAAAGAGTGATGCCAATGGTCATACGATAGTTTGCAAGATTTCTAAAAGGCATCTGTCATTATGTTAGCGGCACTTTAAAAGCACAGATTGGTATCAAGGCAAAGCACTTTATTTTAAAACACAAACTAAATAGGAAAATTTTAAGGTAATGTATGAAGTCAGTGGCAGGGGCAGGGGCATTTCCAGAAAGTCAACCAGAAACCCAAGAAGGAAATATAATGATGGGGGGCGGGGGGTGACAAATAAGTTAGAAATCAATGAATACAATCAATCATCCCTTGGAATCCATGGGAGATGGGTTCCAGGATACTCCCAGCCAACCCTCTCAAGGATACCAAAATCCGTGGGTGCTCAAGTCCCTAATATAAAATGGTATAGTACTTGCATAAAACCCTTGCACGTTCCCATGTATACTTTTTTTTTAAGATAGTGTCTCACTATGTTGCTAGGCTGGAATGCAGTGGCTATGCAGGTGTAGTAATCACAGCACTACAGCCTCGAACTCCTGAGCTCAAGCAATTTTCCCACCTCAGCCTCCAAAGTAGGTGAAACCAGAGATGCATGTCACCTTGCCCAGCTTGTTATATAAGTTAAATCATCACTAGGTTACGTATAATACCTAGTAAAATGTAAATGCTATGTATGTAGTTGTTATACTGTATTGCTTAGGGAATAATAACAAGGAAAAAAGTCTGAACATGTTCTGTACAGACACAATTTTTTAAAAAAATTTTTGACCCATGGTGGGTTAAATCCATAGATGCAGAGGGCTGATGATGTATTATTAAAGGCACATTATAATTTGATGGCCTAACTAATTTATTTAGGGCAGACACAGAGTTTGACATCACAGAGGATAAATTTTTTTTCCTTCTTTCTTTTTTTTTTTTTTAAGATAGGCTCTGGCTCTGTCATCCAAGCTGGGGTGTTGCTAGAGTGTAGAGGCACAATCTCAGCTCACTGCAGCCTCTGCCTCCCGGGCTCAAGCAATCTTCCCACCTCAGCCTCCTGAGTAGCTAGGACTACAGACGTGTGCTACCACGTCCAGCTAATTTTTTTTTATTTCTTTTCTTTTTTGTTTTTCTTAATTGATAGAGAGAGAGGGGCTCTCATCATGTTGCCCAGGCTGGTCTGGAACTCCTGGGCTGAAGGAATCCTCCTGCCCCTGCCTCCCAATGTGCTGGGATTATAGGCGTGAACCACTGTGCCTGGCTGAGGACAAATTTTTTTCTCCCTTTTTTATTTATTTATTTTTTTTTTGAGATGAGTTTCACTCTGTTGCTTAGGCTGGAGTGCAGTGGCACAATCTTGACTCACTGCAACCTCCACCTCCTGGGTTCATGTAATCCTACTGAGTAGGACTACAGGTACCCACTACCAAGCCCGGCTAATTTTTGTATTAGTAAAGACAGCGTTTGACCAAGTAGGCTGGCCATGAACTCCTGACCTCAAATGGTCCACCTGCCTTGGCCTCCCAAAGTGCTGGGATTACAGGTGTGAGCCACCACACCCCAGCCTTCTACCATATCTTCTTCTTTTTTTTTTTTTTAGACAGAGTCTTCCTCTATCACCTAGGCTGGAGTGCAGTGGCACAATCTCGGCTCACTGGAACCTCCACCTCCCAAGTTCAAGCAATTCTCCTGCCTCAGCCTCCCAAGTAGCTGAGATTACAGATGTGCACAACCACACCCAGCTAATTTTCATAGTTTTAGTAGAGACAAGGTTTCACCATGTTGGCCAGGCTAGTCTCAAACTCCTGACCTCAGGTGATCTGCCCACCTGCCTCAGCCTCTGAAGGACTGGGATTACAGGAAGGGCTGGGATTACAGGCATGAGCCACCACGCCCAGCCCCATATTTTTAAGGATAAGCACAGCAGAGTTGATTTCAGAAGAGATATTATAAGTATTCTTACTTGTTTCACTGTGGTTATTGAAAACATTCCAGGGTGCTGAAGTCTACCAGTGGTAATCAAAGATTTTCTTATGGATTTTGGACCAACTGCTTAGGGTTTTTAAGAGGTAGCTCCTAATATGGTGAAAATCAATTAGTATGTTTTTTTCTTTTTTAGCAAAACATTCAAACACAAACATCTTACCATTCATTACTTGAAGCCTTTAACAATCTTCTTAGATCTGCTTCCTACCATCAAAGCTAAACATCCGGCCGGGCGCAGTGGCTCACTCCTGTAATCCCAGCACTTTGGGAGGCTGAGGCGGGTGGATCACCAGGTCAGTTCTAGACCAGCCTGGCCAGCACGCTGAAATCCCGTCTTAAAAAAAAAAAAAAAAAAAAAAAAAAAAAAGCTAAACATCCTACGACTGAAAAACATAGTTGTTTTGCTAGGTAGATGAGATCTTTCCTAGAAATTCCTGATTTGACCATACTTGAGAATTCATCTCTGCAGAGATTTAGAAGAGACCCGAAATTGAAGCAAGGTGGTCTGTCCTATCACTTTGCCATATTAACTTCTCTACATATATTCCATTCATTTTCCATGATGAAATGAAATCATTTCTGAACACCAACTAGTGCCAGGTTCTGTGCTAGGTGTATCATAGACTTTACCCCTCTAATTCTCACTACAATTCCCTGTTACCTGTGAGAAAGAGTGAGGTTCCAAGAAGTTAAAAAACTAGCCCCTAACCATACATTTAGATTCACACTATGGTCCCACCTAGAGTGGTACTCTTTCCACTGCACCGCACTGCTTACCAAGACATGGAGCACCTCGGAGCACATCCAAGGAAATTCTTAGGTGCCATATATATATGTGTGTGGGTAGATGGCATAAACCATTATCCAACTTTGACAAATTCAAAAATTAAAAATCTAGGCCAGGTGTGGTGGCTCATGCCTGTAATCCCAGCATTTTGGGAGGCCAAGGAAGGAGGATCACTTGAGCTCAGGCATTTGAGACCAGCCTGGGTAACATAGTAAGACTCCATCTTTTTAAATTTTTTTTGAGACAAAGTTTTGCTCTTGTTGCCCAGGCTGGAGTATAATGGCACAATCTCTGCTCAATGCAAATTCCACCTCCCAGGTTTAAGCGATTCTCCCACCTCAGCCTCCCAAGTAGCTGAAACTGGAGGCATGCACCATCATACCCAGCTAATTTTGTATTTTTAGTAGAGACGAAGTTTCTCCATGTTGGTCAAGCTGGTCTTGAACTCCCAACCTCAGGTGATCTGCCCGCCTCAGCCTCCCAAAGTGCTGTGATTATAGGCATGAGCCACCACGCCCAGCTGCAAGACCCCATCTTTACAAAAAACACAAAAATTAGCTAGGTGTAATGGCATGTTCCCATGGTCCCAGTTACTTTGGAAGCTGAGACAGGAGGACCACTTGAGCCCAGGAGGTCGAGGCTGCAAAGAGCCGTGACTGTCCCACTGCTGCATTCCAGCCTGGGTGACAGAGTGAGACTCTATCTCAAATACGTAAACAAATACATAAATATGAAAATTTTAAATCTGATTAATGTTAAATTTGATCTGCTAGTTACAGACCTAGCTTAAGACTGACAAAATAGTACCCTAAAAGTTGTTACAAATTTTGCTACTAAATTATTAGAAACATTTAACCAGTAACAAACCACATTTATAAGGACATGAAACAACTACAACTAAATAAATCATTAACAAGAGTACACTGTTAAAATTTGAAGGGGTTGTGAGACAATTTCACAATGGCATCCAAATAAAGAGTTTGGTTATGCTAACAGGATGTGTTACAGGTACTGTAATTTCTTTTCTCAAAAGTTTAGATTACAGATTCTGAATAGCTACTCTCAGCCTGGGAAGAAAAGGCAGAAGGCCAACAGGCTAGTTGGCCATACCTGTACTGGAGTTTCTCTTAACCCCAGAACACTGGAGGGCCAGTCAGCGGACAAGGCAAAGAAGCTCATCTGAAGGGTGGGAATGGGAGGCAGAAGAATAGGGAGAACACATTCACCATCTCGCTGATTCTTAGTGCCAATATGGTAAAACAACTAAGCACTTGGAAGTCAGGCAGTGTTAGTTTCAAATTCTGACTCTACTTATTAATTATATGACACTGAACTAACCCTGAGCCTCAGTTTCCTCAACTATAATGTATAGATATCACCATGTATATCAGAGAGCCACTGTAAGGATTAAACAAGCTAATATATGTAAAGCATATTGTACTATGCCTGAATAAGCACTGAAAAAATGGAAAATATTAAATGTCATCCAATTCAACTTCCTTGATTTATAGAAGGTTAAGTTTCAGAGAGGGAGAAGACCTGCTTAAGGCCCTAAAGCTATTTTGAGGAAATACCTCTCTTCTATCTCTAGCACACTCTGCAGTCCTGCAGAAACCAATTCCTTAGCCATAAAGGACAATATGGGAAGACTACCAGGTGCCATAAAATTCTCCAGTTTTTATGCTGAAAACCCATGCTTTTCACCACTAATCCCAGTGAACAATCTCATCACTATTCCAAAAACTGGCCCTTCCACTCTGCTTTGGATGTACGAGATTAAACCAATGATGACCTCTGACACTCTGTGAAGGTCTTCAGCATCAGTACTTGGCAGTTTGCAAGGAAAACACTTCAACTCCTACTTCTCATCAACGCCTACCTTAGAACTCAAGCCACACTGGGAGGAGAACTCAAATTATTCTTGAATTTCCATTTAGCAGCTGAATCCATTCACTTACTATAGCTTTCTCTTCTCCTGTGTGTTATTACTGTGGACTAAGAACCTAACGGAACCTCTAGGATTTCAGCTAACATTCTTCCCTGGTCCTGGATCTCAGCAGCCCTCTACACTAGACAACTGCATCTTCTTACCCTAAAAAACACTCAAATCATAATGAAACAAAACCAGTAACTCTGGTTACACAGTTGAAGCTTCAATACTCTCAAAGAAGGTAAAGTGAGAATTGATGCTCTTAGTTGGGGGACTGATTTTTGAATTACAGCTACCTGCTTACTAGCTGTATCATAGTGGTCAAGATATTCAACCATTTCTGAGTTCACTTCCTCATGTGTAAAATGGAGGAAATAATACCAACTCACAGGAGTGTTGAGGCTTAAATAAGTGAAAGCACTCAACATATTATCTGGAATGTGGTAGGTGCCCAATTAATATTTAAATATACACTTGCTTATATAGCATGTACACATTATTATTTTTTAACATGCCATTTTTTTCATACATTTAACTCTATTTTACAGATGATAACATGCCTCTTTTACCAGAGAAGGGCTTCTTGAAGGCAGCAAGTGTCTTATTTGTATCCACATATATCCATCCCCAAAGCATAAAGATATAAATCAAATCTGATTCTAGCCACGTGTCAGCGAAATAACAGGGAGTAGCAGGGACTCAGGAAAACTGGCAAGTGTGTGTCCCATCTAAAGGAGTGATCATTGCACAGCTCCAACTGAAACGGGCCATGAATGAACTCTGGTTCACTGCAGTAAGAGTTTCTTTTTTTTTTTTTTTTTTTTTTTTGAGACAGAGTTAGTTGCCCAGGCTGGAGTGCAGTGGCATGATCATAGCTCACTGCAGCCTTGACTTCCTGGGCTCAAGTGATCCTCCTGCCTCAGCCTTCTGAATAAGTAGGACCACAGGCACATGCTACCATGTCCAGCTAATTTTTATTCTTATTTTTTGTAGAGATGGAGTCTCCCTATATTGCCCAGGTTGGTTTCAAACTCCTGGGCTCAAGTGATCCTTCCACCTCAACCTCCCAAAATGTTGGGATTACAGGCGTGAGCCACTGCACCCAGCCCAGATTCTTTAGAAGAAGTAAAAGACAGATTGTTTTAATGTCAAATCTTTCTATTTTAAATTTTGGTTCAAGTTTAAAAAAAAAAAATTATAGCTGGGCGCGGTGGCTCACAACTGTAATCCCAGCACTTTGGGAGGCCAAGGCGGGCAGATCACGAGGTCAGGAGTTTTGAGATCAGCCTGGCCAACAGTGAAACCCCCTCTCTACTAAAAAAAAAAAAAAAAAAATACAAAAATTAGCCAGGCATGTTGGCAGGTATGTGTAGTCCCAGCTACTCAGGAGGCTGAGGCAGGAGAATTGCTTGAATCCAAGAGGCAGAGGTTGTGGTGAGCCGAGATTGCACGCACCATTGCACTCCAGCCTGGGCAACAACAGCAAAACTCTAGCTCCAAAAAATATATATATATATATATTCTAAGAAAATTGAGGACTGCCAGATTAAAACTTCTGACCCATTATCTTTTACCCAACTTGGTCCTGAACAACTAGTAGCTATTTCTCATATCAAATCAAATCAAATCCACCTTCAAGGTTCAACAAACAAAAATGTGTTTACACATCTTCAAAATAATCTGACAGAAGTTCTGAAGATAATCCCCAAAAAAGGCCCAGAGACATTCTGAGCAAAGACCACATCATTAGAATAAAGGAACACTGCACTGGTGCTCAGTAAATGGTTACTCAGTGAATGAAGGAATGAAATAAACTAATAAATGGACATTAACGAGATGATAAATTCTGAATTATTTTTTTTTTTGAAAATAAGTTATATTCTCCAAAGCATAAATTAAGACCAATGGATGGGAAATTATTCTGCAAGGACCCACTTCAGCTTTCAGAGCTGTCCAAAGATGACACAACTTGTCTTAGAAGCTAGGCACGGGCTGTTTGAACACTTGACAGGGATGTATAAAGGCAACATGAGAGAGAGCAGTCAGGTGCAGCAGCAGCAGCAGCAGCAGCAAAAAAAAGCCCAATCTTTGCAGCTACACAGATTTAGATTTTAATACCTCCTCACCACTTTTTAGGTGAGTGACCTCATGCTAGTTATTTAACCCCACTGAGGCCAGTTTCCTGCACTAAAACATCTTGCAAGCTTTTAAGGCCTAGGATAATTTCAATTGTTCAATAAATACTTATAAGCATAGCCACTGTGCTAAATAACCTCTGGAAATCCTAAACAAGACACAGTTCCTGTCCTTAAAGAGAATAAAGTCTACTGTAAGAAAGAGAAATGTTAAAATAGACAATCATAATGCTGTACATTAAGAGTCACAACACAGGCAAATGCAAAATGCTACTGGAGGACAAAACTATGGCACCTAACCCAGGGCTTAAGTAAGTTTTAGGCTGGTCAGAGGAAGCTTCTTGGGAGATTTAAAATCCTGAGAATAAAAGTCAAGACAGACAAAGCAAACTGCATGTGCAAAGGCCTGAGGCTGACAGAAAGCATTACCTTCCTGAAAGGCCTACAGTTTGGTATAGCGGCAGCCCAGAAGCAAGCAGCTAGTGAAGTTAGAAAGGGAGGCCGGGGGCAGTTGTTCATGCCTATAATCCCAGCACTTTGGGTGGTCAACTGAGATCAGGAGCTCAAGACCAGCCTGGCCAACATGGTGAAACCCCATCTCTACTAAAATGCAAAAATTAGCCGGGCGTGAATACCAAGAGAGGCTGAGGCAGGAGAATCACTTGAACCTGGGAGGTAGAGGGTGCAGTAAGCCAAGATGGTGCCATGGCACTCCAGCCTGGGCAACAGAGTGAGACTCCCTCTCAAAAGAAAGGTAAACAGGGTTGGACAAAGCTAAGATAGTAGAACTTTACTCTAAGGACAATGATAAGCAACCAGTGAGTCTCAAACATGAGACTGGCACAATCAGTCCCACGTTTAAAGTGTAATTCTAATGGTGCCAGCCCCATGTTTAAGATTCTTTAGCTCCTTACCACTGGGTACAGTGTGGAGAATAAGCTGGAGTAGGGGAAAGGGTGGGAGGACGCCAGCACACTAGACCACCCACTAACGTGGAAGACAGGATGGTAAAGTTATCTGGGTAATGGAAAATGCAGTAGTGAAGACACTGAGTTCAAGATCAGCCTGGACAACAAAGCAAGACCCTGTCTCTACAAAAATTAAAAAATAAAAAATTAGCCAGGCATGGTGACACACTTGTAGTCTTAGCTATTTGGGAGGCTAAAGCAGGAAGATTTCTTGAGCCTAGGAATTTGGCGTTACAGTGAGCTATGATTGTGCCACTGCGCTTCAGCCTGGGAACACAGTGAGACCCTGTCCCTAAAATAAAAAATAAGCCGGGCACGGTGGCTCACGCCTATAATCCCAGCACTTTGGGAGGCTACAGCAGGCAGATCACTTGAGGCCTAGGAGTTCAAGACCAGCCTGGCCAACATGGGGAAATCCTGTCTCTACTAAAAATATAAAAATTAGTCGGTCATGGTGGCATACGCCTGTACTCCCAGCTACTCAGGAGGCTGAGGCAGGAGAATTGCTTGAACCTGAGAGGCAGAGGTTGCAGTGAGCTGAGGTCACACCACTGCCCTCCAGCCTAGACAACGGAGTGAGACTCCATCTCAAAAAGACCATACAAAATAAAAATAAGCCAGGCACAGTGGCTCACACCTACAATCCCAACACCCTGGGAGGCCAAGGCAGGAAGATCACTTGAACCAAAGAATTTGAGACTAGCCTCGGCAGCATAGCAAAACCTCATCACTACTGACAATAAAAACATTAGCTGGGTAGGCATGGTGCTGCATCCCTATAGTCGCAGCTACTCAAGAAACTGAGGCAGAAGGATCACTTGAACCCAGGAGATCGAGGTTGCACTAAGCTATGATCATACCACCGCATGCCAGCCGGGACAACAGAGTGAGACCCCACCTCAAAACAATTAATTAAAATAAAAAATAAAGAAGATTTAAAAATCAGTAAGACCCAGCAGTTAATAAAGCATGTAGAACAACAACACTGTGCTATGCCTGATAAATAGCATGTACTCAAAAAATGGCACCTCCCACTATTATTGTTATTGGCAACTGGATTAGATGACCTTTGAAATCACATTCATCCCTAAGTGTCTATGTTACCTTGAAGATGTATCTTGTTCTCAGAAAAATCCTCTCCCACAATTACCAAGCTATCTTATGCAAAATGATTCATTTTTTATTCATAGACTTTACCAGAACTGCTCAACTGGGCTCCTCTACACGACAGTCATAACATGAAACGTTTATTAGGTGTTCTCACAAACAGCAGTCCATGACCAAGTAAGTCTGAGTAACACTGCATAATGCATATTCCTCTTGAAGAGTCACAGGCACATAAGCACCAAGGCTCTGAATAATAATTCTGCGATAAAGAAAGGCATTTCACTTTGGCCATGATTTTGTCAAGGATCCTTTTCTTATTCCCAAAGGACACTGATTAGCACAACACAGAACTAATGTTCAGTGGAACAGCTTGGAAAATGCTGCTCTAAACCAACTTACAAATTTTAGTGGAGTAAAAAGGCTACAGGAAAGTATACTCTGACAACTTTCCAAAATGGTTAGAGTTTTACACACATTACGGCGTTTTCCTTTTTAACTTAGTACTACTGAAAATGACATTAAATACCACCATAAATAGCAATCCTTTGCCTCCTAAATGATTGCCAACCAACCATGCTTGGCTTCTTAAAAGGCTCCAACTTTGTCATTTCATAATGAGCAAATTCTATACTACTTACCTTCAGGGTACAGTAATAATTTTTAAAACAGTTTAAAATGACAAGGATGTCAACTGTGCAGATAATATAGACTTTATTAACCCTTTCTCTCTTCCTTTTAAAATGAACAGATCTTGCCAATGTCAAAGGGATATATCTTCTTAACGCTGGGCAAAGAATCTCACTTCATAGTGATCACTGGACAATTTACAGCTCTGGAGGCCAAGGGTAACAGAAATCAGGGATTGTGAAAACCTTCAGTAACTCACATATTTAAGCCAATGACATGATACAAAATATTCTATACTCTTAATTATCATTTCCTATGAGTCATCTCATTCCTCTAACTGAAACACTACTCAAGATCACTATGGTTCATACTCATGAATGTATTTAAGGATAGGACAATTATTAAATCCTATTTATTAAGGATATACTATTGACTTTAAATGAAGGCTATTCAGGCTAGGTGCTGTAATTCCCGCACTTTGGGAGGCTGAAGCAGGCGGATCACCTGAGGTCAGGAGTTCGTGACCAGCCTGGCCAACCTGGTGAAACCCTGCCTCTATAAAAAATGCAAAAATTAGCCAGGTGTGGTGGCACACACTTGTAGTCCCAACTACTGGGGAAGCTGAGGCAGGAGAATTCCTTGAACCCAAAAAGCAGAGATTGCAGTAAGCCAAGATTGTGTCACTGCACTCCAGCCTGGGTGACAGAGCAAGACTCTGGTAAATAAATAAACAAATAAAAGGTATTCATTTAAACAGGACATCTTATATATAGTACCTTGGACATGGATTTTTGTTTGTTTGTTTGTTTGTTTGTTTGCATTTCTGAAGAGGGAATCCTACTCTGTCACCCAGGCTGGAGTGCAGCAGCACGATCTCGGCTCACTGCAACCTCCGCCTCCCGAATTCAAGTGACTCTCGTGCCTCAGCCTCCCAAGTAGCTGGGACTACAGGTGCCTGCAACCATGCCTGGCTAATTTTTTATATTTTTAGTAAGCCCACCTCATATTCCCAAAGCGCTGGGATCACAGGCATGAGCCACCGCAACCAGCCAGACATGGGTATTTCAATTTAAACGTACTCTACTGGAAACATTCAAGTGCAAATATTAAACTCTAGTACCGCTCTCTAAACTACAAGTTTATACAATATAAAATCCTCACTGTATAAAAGAAAGTAGTGAATTTACAAGTAATCTATCTGCAGATCTGAAAATACTGAAATGGAAAATACAACCCCAATACTGAAAATGACTACAGGTGCTGTCTCACTGCTATCAGGTACGTAACTACTAAAACATGGAGAAGTGTGGGAAGGGTGCAACAATTCCTGCAAACTGGCAAAATTTTCTGCAGGCAGAGAGATTTTTCCTGAACCATTCCACAATGCTTTTTTCCTGCTTACTTCAAAGAAAACGTTACTCAAGGGACTACAAATCACACAAACCACACTAACAATCCTACCTCAACTGGTAATTTCTACTGTTAGAAAAATTTTAAATGACTATAATGCAAATCTCTCCCTCCGGTCAGAATGAAAACATTGGTTGTTCTGACTTTAATCATCAGTGCTATTTGTCAAATATGAAAAAGTTTTCATCACACTGCAATCATTACCACTCAACACTCGGGGATCAACAAAAGAGATCAGGAAACAACCTTTCCCTGAAACAAACGATCCTACTACTTTGTGCATTCACAAGTTAAGACTGACCTCACACTGATCCACTGAAAGTCAGCTCCTAAACCACAACAGCACAACTAAATTAGGTTATGTCTTTCATGTCAAGTGGTTGTTCCCCCATATAGAAATCTTTCTGTATATAACAGAGCATATAATTACAAAAGGCCTCCCCCCGCCCATCAAGAAAGCTGTAACTGGCTGAAAGGACAGATTTTATGCTGTTCTAAAATGAAAATGTGTTCTCTCACTTATTTAGGTCCACTAAGTGACAGACATCTACCACACACTATTATATTCATTTCTCTTAACTACCGTATAAGGTTGGTATTATTGCCATTATTTTACAGAGGGAAAAACAAGAGCCTGCCCCAGCACACAGATAGGGTAAACGCATTGCAGACAGAATTCTTCCCTGGGTCTAACTCCAATCAGCAACTAATACTGTCCCCTCCCAAAGGCACTTTTTGGCCAAAGTTTTAAAAATCCATTTCCTCCCACAATTAATCTCCTTAAATTATGTTGAGTGCTTTGAGTCTCTGTAAGAAAACACTAAAATGACCTTGGAGCCTTCCTAAATTGTGACAGTGCATGCATGAAAAACTGAATAAACAAAATGAAAAGAGAGGCTGTAAGACATCAGATAACTCACAACCGGTTTCCTCTGAGAACAAGAAACAGAACAGAAAAGAATAACTTACTAGCTAAGGAATGTTCTTCCTGATTATATGCCTGAGGCCAGTATGAACCTCAAGAAGGTCATCTGTGACCCTACTAATGTCTTCTGCCATTCTGACTCCCAAGAATGAAATAAACTTGTCACTTAAAGTCATCTCTGCCATCAAGTCAATGCTTCTACTGGACAGGCAATGCTAACCAGTGGAATGAACACCTGTGTGGAAATACAGTGAACTGGGCAAGATTCGGCTCTGCCCTTGCATAGCCAAGTCACCCTGTCAAGGTCATCTCACTCTTTTAGAGTCTCAGCACAAAGGACACGCCTGAAAGAACTTAAACTCACTTCCTGAGCTAAGATGCCAAGACTTTTTTCTTTTCCCATAATATTCTGGGTTTTTTTTTCCTTAAGACAGTTTCACTCTTGTCTCCCAGGCTGGAATGCAGTGGTGCAACCTTGGCTCATTGCAATCTCTCTCTCTCTCCCCAGTTCAAGTGATTCTTCTCCTTCCTTAGCCTTCCAAGTAGCTGGGATTATAGGCACCCACAACCGCGCCAGCTAAATTTTTTGTATTTTTAGTAGGGGGGTTTCGCCACATTGGGCAGGCTGGTCTCAAACTCCTGACATCAGGTGATCTGCCTGATTCGGCCTCCCAAAGTGCTCGGATTACAGGCATGAGCCACCGTGCCCAGCCTCTTTTCCCAAAATATTCTATGATGTCGACACAGTGCTTAAGAGTAAGGGCTTCACTTACAAAGAATTAAGAATTACAAATCTATGGCTCATGCCTGTAATCCCAGCACTTTGGGAGGCCAAAGCGGGCAAACCAAATGAGGTCAGGAGTTCAAAACCAGCCTGGCCAACACAGTGAAACCCCGTCTTTATTAAAAATACAAAAAATTAGCCGGAGGTGGTGGCAGGCACCTGTAATCCCAGCTATTCGGGAGGCTGAGGCAGGAGAATCGCTTGAACCCAGGCGGCGGAGGTTGCAGTGAGCCAAGATCGTACCATTGCACTCCAGTTCGGGTGACAGTACCAGACTCTGTCTCAAAAAAAAAAAAAAAAAAAAAAAAAAAAAAAAAAAAAGAATTACAAATCTGTGTGTGAAATCTGGGCTCTGCTACTTTCAGGCTGTGAGACCTTAAGCAAATTACTTAACTCTTCAGTTTCCCCACATGTAAAAATGAGGGTAGCTATATTGTCCACCTCATA
Organism: Saimiri boliviensis; assembly: GCF_048565385.1. Taxonomy (NCBI): domain Eukaryota; kingdom Metazoa; phylum Chordata; class Mammalia; order Primates; family Cebidae; genus Saimiri; species Saimiri boliviensis. The sequence goes on along the minus strand of NC_133459.1, from coordinate 39,431,296 downwards.
GTGTATGAGGATAAACGTACATAATACATTTACATCCTAGCTGGTACAATGTAAGCACTCAACAGAAGTAGTAATTATATTATTCTTGCATTTGATTCATGGATCCTTAGTGACTCAGTACCTTTGAACTAAAAGATGTAAATTTCAAAATTACCTCAAAAACAAACCCTGCATAGCTTGGCCAGGCACAGTGGCTCACCCTTATAATCCTCGCACTTTGGGAAGCCAAAGGGGGCAGATCACCTGAGGTCAGGAGTTCAAGACCAGCCTAACATGGTGAAACCCAGTCTCTACTAAAAATATAAAAATTAGCTGGGCGGGGCACAGTGGCTCACGCCTGTAATCCCAGCACTTTGGGAGGCCAAGGCAGGCAGATCACAAGGTCAAGAGATCGAGACCATCCTGGCCAACATAGTGAAACCCCGTTTCTACTAAAAATACAAAAATTAGCTGGACGTGGTGGTGCGTGCCTGTAGTCCCAGCTACTCAGGAGACTGAGGCAGGAGAATTGCTTGAACCTGGGAAGTGGAGGTTGCAGATTGCGCCACTGCACTCCAGTCTGTCACCTGGAGACGGAGCAAGACTCTGTCTCAAAAAAATAAATTAAAAAAAAATTAGCTGGGTGTGGTGATGCACATCTGTAATCCCAGCTACTATGGAGGCCAAGGCAGGAGAATTGTTTGAACCCAGGAAGCAGAGATTGCAGTGAGCCGAGATTGCATCACTGCACTCGAGCCTGGATGACAGAGCAAGACTTTGTCACCCCCGCGCAAAAAAAAAAAAAGACGCCCCCACATAGCTCCCTAGCATAGATGGGTTGACCCTACATATGGTTACAATCCTGTGGTCTGAATCCTCATTTCGCTTTGCCTCCATTTCTCTGAAAATAAAAAGGGGATAAAAATACCTCGTAAAATATTCTCTAGTAGTTTTGGAATTTTTTTTTTTTTTGAGACGGAGTTTTGCTCTTGTTACCCAGGCTGGAGTGCAATGGCGCAATCTCGGCTCACCGCAACCTCCGCTGCCTGGGTTCAGGCAATTCTCCTGCCTCAGCCTCCTGAGTAGCTGGGATTACAGGCACGTGCCACCATGCCCAGCTGATTTTTTTGTATTTTTAGTAGAGACGGGGTTTCACCATGTTGACCAGGACGGTCTCGATCTCTTAACCTCGTGATCCACCCGCCTCAGCCTCCCAATGGGATTACAGGCTTGAGCCACCGCGCCCGGCGGGATTTTTATTTTGTTTGGAGACTGAGTCTTGCTCTGTCGCCCAGGCTGGAATGCAGCAGCACAACCTCAGCTCACTACAACCTCCGCTTCCTGAGTTCCAGCGATTCTCCCGCCTCAGCTTCCAAGTAGCTGGGATTACATGTGACAACCACCATGCCCAGCTAATTTTTGTATTTTTAGTAGAGACAGGGTTCCATCACATGTGTGAGGCTGGTCTTGAACTCCTGACCTCAAGTGATCCACTCGCCTCAGCCTCTCAATATGCTGGGATTACAGGCATGAGCCACCACATCCAGCCTCTTGTAGTTTTGACCAAAGACAAAGTGTATAGTATAAATGAGATAACAGAATTATTTGTCACAAGAATTAAGATGACATGGACACAGCCTATAAAGTATAAAGCATGGTATGATTTCTGCTTTGAAGAAGAAACTGAGGCCGGGCGCAGTGGCTCATGCCTGTAATCCAGCACTTTGGGAGGCCAATGCAGGTGGATCACAACATCAGGAGTTCGAGACTATCCTGGCTAACATGGTGAAACTGTCTCTATTAAAAATACAAAAATTAGCTGGATGTGGTGGTGCACGCCTGTAATTCCAGCTACTCAGGAGGCTGAGGCAGCAGAATTACTTGAACCCAAGAGGTGGAGGTTGCAGTGAGCCAAGATTGTACCACTGGGTGACAGAAAGAGACTCCATCCCCCAAAAAAGCAGCAGCTGAGGTTCACAAGTTTTAAATATAAACTCAGACCTACTGAGATTTCCTGAGAGTTAAAGATTTTTAGAGTAGTCAACTCCAGGTGATAACAAGATGGCCATGGGTGTAAGGGGCTAACATGGAATGAAGGTGACCAACAATGTTGAAGGGCAGGTTGCTCCAGAAATGCCCGCTGAATAGTAAAGGTACTGTATACATATACACTCATTTTTCTCACTTTGGCTAGCCTCAGTAAAAAAGAAACTAAGTTACAGATCTACACCATTCTTCATATTTGGTTAACTTGATGACGGAGCCAAAGGAGGCTGAAATGACCAATGTACAAAACGCATGGCAAACCCTATTTTCATTTGTAGCTTTGCCTCTATCTTCCACGTGAAATGTTACTGCAAATAAAGATGAGGGAGGGCTTCAACTAAGCACATCAAGACATAAGGCAATTAAGACCTCCAACTCACTGGTCTCCCCTCAAAACCTGATTCAAAGGTTTCCATGCAAAATTGGAACTGCAAATATTCTGTCCCATCCAGTCTTAATTTTACACATTGTTCATGATAAGCATATCCTACAATCAATATCCCACAGTCTGAAGAAAGCACTAGGCCTTTGAATAGGTCCTGGTATTCAGAGACACCCTAAGGAACTGGTGATGTTTGGAAAACCTCTCCACTGAGCTCTTTACACTATGCATGTAGTAGTTCCTCACTGCTTGGCATAAATTACTTTCGTATACAGAAAGACTATCTGCAATATGTTCTGAAACCTGGTTTTAACGAATGCAGATATTTCAAGTTTCTGTACATATTTTTCCCCATTATCTAGCTGGGTTCAGGAAAAACGCAGCAGTTTACTTTGTAAATCTTCCTTTACACAGTAGAAACCAAGGGATATGATTCAATACCTAGCTGAAGAACCCATATTCTATGTAGTTACAATTCTGTGGTCTGAATACTTAAGCAGCACAACAAATTCTTACAAATTATAGTTTTCCATTTAATATACTCTTAACACCCAGAAATCAAAGTAGATGATCCACTTGGAAATATAAAATTATCTGGAAGTTTGATCAGTCAGGTTTATGCTGATAGCATAAGGTAGCAGATAAAATTACAGGCTTTGGCATCAGGCAACCTGGGTTTGAATTCCAGCACAACCACTTAATGAGTGACACTAGACAAGCTACTTAACCTCTCTGATTCTCAGTTTCCTCATCTGCAATATTGGGATGATAATGCCTACCTACTGGTGTTAAAATGTGCCCCAAAATACCAATTATCTTCCTCTATTATCAATTCCCTTCTCCAGAAACTTTAGTTGCATTCATAAAAAACTGAATAAATTTGAAAACCATGGAAGTTTCTTGAATTTGGTATGAAAACAGAAGAGTAACAACCAAAGCTAAAAGGACAACCTAACAAAAACAAGGAAAAACAAATTAGGGAAACACAGGTTTAACATAAAGGTGTTTCCACGGCCCTCACATATTGGGAGGAGCAAATGTAAAGCAATATAATAACTATGATTAAGATTCAGGGGAAAAGGAACAAATCCCCAACAAGTTGAATGGAACGACTCTAAGAGGAATAAAAATCTCGGAATACGAACCAGAAAGTGTTGACAAGTCCTGTTCCTCAAGAAGCCATCCATTGACTTTTTTTTGTTTGGAGCTGCTTATTTGAAAAAGCACTGCTTATTTGAAAAAACAAACAGGCGGACCATGGTGGCTCACACCTGTAATCCCAGCACTTTGGGAGGCCAACGTAGGTGGATTACCTGAGGTCAGGAGTTCAAGACCAGCCCGGCCAACATGGCGAAACCCCTGTCTCTACTAAAAATACCAAAAAATAAATTAAAAAATTAGCTGGCCGTGGTGGCGGGCACCTGTAATCCCAGCTACTCGGGAGGCTGAGGTGGAGAATTGCTTAACCCCGAGAGGCCAAGGATCTCAGTGAGCCAAGACTGCACCACTGGAGTCCAGGCAGGGTGACAGAGCCAGAGTCTGTCAAAAAGAAAAGAAAAAACAAATAAAACATCAAAGTACACATGGGAGTGAGTATACTTTTTAGGCACGTATACAAGGAAATAAAACCAAGATCCAAAATTTCTGGCTAGCTCCTTTCCCCTTAAAGAGGAATCTAACAGTATTTACTCAACAAGTAACTACCAAGTACCTAATATTTGCTAATGTAGCTTTGGAAATTCAGCTATGACCTGTATCCTCCCTAGAGCCGCTGCAAATTTTCTCTTTTTGGGGGGGGGAGACGCAGTTTCACTCTTGTTGCCCAGGCCGGAGAGGAATGGCTCAATCTCACCGCAAGCTCCGTCCCCCACCCACTCGCCCCCAAGTTCAAGGGATCCTCCTGCCTCAGCCTCCCAAGTAGCTGGAATTGCAGGCATGCGCCACCACGCCCGTAGAGACGGAGGGGCGGGGGTTCTCCATGTTGGTCAGGCTGGTCTCGAACTCCCAACCTCAGGTGATCCGCCCGCCTCAACCTCCCAAAGTGCTGGGATTACAGGCGTAAGCCACCATGCCCAGCCAGAGCAGCAAATTTCATATACAACATCTCAAAACTAGCTGCATGGTCCTGAGACTCAATAATCTACAATTGCTCTATTAATACATTCCCCAAGTCTGAAAATGTTCCTTAAAATGCTTCCTACATCAGACTTCCTCACTGTAAATCTGACACTACTTAATGCTATGCTTCCTAGCCTCGGACAGAACACAACTATCAATAGGATCCCTTTCTCGGTTTACTTGCTCCTCACATCACATCCGAGGTCAAAACCTCAGTATTTAAATGCTTACACTCTCCAGCAAAATCCCTGATCTGATTCTACCTTTCATCTATGCCCCTAGTCCTGATGCCTTTTTCCCTATACCATACACTCACACCGTGGACTTCAGGGCCACTTCCAAACTGGGTCACACTAGCACCCCTGGATCTCGAGGATCCTCTCAGCTGGTCACTTGGGTTTCGGTGTCTCCAGGCCTGGAACCCTGTGGGCCAGCACATCCCCATGTTGGGCTATACATGTATCAGGAAAAGCATCTATGAAAGTGAATGTCCCCCATTCCAGGCCATAGCCCAGGTTACCCCCAAAGCACCTGCCAGGCCATCATCCTCTCTTCCCCCCTTAAGGCCGCTAGGCTCGCACCCCCGCCGCAACCCCACGCCTGCGCCGCAGGGGTCATTGCCCCCACCGCCCTAGACCCAGACGCGCGCATCCCGCAGCCTCAGATTCCTTCATCACCCCCTAGGCCGGAGCCGGCGCGACCAATAAGGTGCCAGGTCCGCGGCCTCCCCGCCACCAACCAATCACGAGCGAGCCCCCCCGCCGTCGCCTTCCGCCAATGGGAGAAAGCCCGCGGGCCGGGCCGACGAGGCGCACGGACCCCACGAGCGCGGCGGCGGGGACGACAGCGTCGGGGCTGGCGAGAACACAACATGGCGGCGTGCAGGCCGGACCGAGCTACAGCAGCGGCCGCGCGAGGAAGTGAGGTCTCCGGCGGAGGGAAGCGCTGCCCCTCCCCCCGCTACTCCCCTCTCACCCTCCCTCGTACGGAAGCTCCCGCACACTCACACGCCTTTGCTCGGGAGTCCAGGAAGAGCAGGAACCGCCCCCGCGCTCCTGCGGAGTCGGGCAATGCAGAGGCCCAGGCACGGCGGAAGGAAGGGGAAAGCGTGCGTCACGGAGAACGGAGCGCGCGCGAAGCGGGGGCACAAACAAGATGGCGGCCACGCCGTTTGCACGGTCTCCCCTTTTCCCCTCCCCCTCCCTGGGCCTAGACACTCAGTGTCGTGCTGCACGCAGAAGCTGAGCTGCTTGAAGTCTCGCGAGAATTGGGAAGGGGCGAGGACAGTGAGACCGAATGAGATGTGAGAGTTTTGACCCCACCCCCTTTCGGGGGATCTGGAGGCGTTGCCCGGTGACCTCCACTGAGCTTTCTATCCTTGTGACTCTCTTTGGTGCGAGCTTGAGTTTTTGGAAATAAGTAGGGACGTGTGTGTGTATTTGTGTTTTTAATTTGGGGAGAACTGGAGGATGAAGGTCGACTTGGCATGCCAGATTAAGCATGCTGTTCAGGTAGACAGCTACTGGCGCCTTAAATTCATAAAAGAGAGCATTTGACACCAAACTGTAAAGTGATACCCTCCAGAATAAAGAACAGTACTTAGCAAGAATAGCCGGTAGCTTTACTTCGACATAGACGTTGTTCTCGTTTGAATGCAGATTTTAAAACTTTATCACGCAGTTGAAAACCACAGCTACAATGAGCATGGACTTTTTCAATTATCTCTTTCATTTCCATTGGTCCAAAGGCATCAGGATTTTATCCATTTCACAATGATAAAACTGAAGCTCAAAAGGTTAAGTAACTTGATCTAAGTAAAGCCCCACAGCTAGTAGCTGTCAAAACCTAATCCGAATAACTTCAAAACCTATAGGTACAGTAAGAGTTAGTGCATGAGGTAACAAGCACAGAGAGGAATGACTGCCTCTGCTGATGGTAACCTTGAAGTTTACAAATGACATTGGAGCTTTTCTGACACGTGTTGCATGGGTCCTCAATAAAATCTACACACTGTTGTTACTCCCTGTGGGTTTATAACCCTGGTGATAAAGCAATTGAGCATAGTGGAATAAACCCTTAACTTAAATTCAGGAAAATTGTTTTCAAATTCAATTTAAATAAATCGCGCTTTAGGCACTCAATAAATATTTGATGAATAAATGAACAAAACCTAACTATAAGACACTTGACTTCAGGGAGTCTCAATTTCTTCATTTGTAAAAAGATCTAATTCCTAACTCTTGGTAATGTGGGGAGAGTGAATGAAATAATGTGAGAGTGCTTTGTAAATTGCAATGTGTTATAAAAAAGTTACTGCAGTAAGCTATGAACATGCCACTGCACTCTAGCCTGGGTGATAGTGCAAAGCCCTGTCTCAGGAAAAAAAAAAAAAAATTATAATGACAATGACATTTTCAGACTTCAGAAACGGCGTAAAATTATAAACAGGGAGACTCAGTAAAATAGTATGTTGGGATTGTAGAGAGACAAATTAGCTAATGGAAAAAAGCTAGGTAAGTCTTTCTACAAGTATGTATTGAGCAATTATTGCATATGCTATGCTTACCAAAGAAATGTAAAAATGTGTAGGAAGAGTGATTATTGTTGTAATTAAGTATTGACCGCACTTAGGGTCTGCAGTCCATTTTCTTCCAAGAGCCTGGAAATTGGGTTGCCCTCAGAAATAAATAAAAATCTACGTATTAGGGGAAATTAGCCAAGAATGATATTAAATATATTTAACAACAAGTAGTGAACAAGCAGAATTAGAAATCCAGTTAGGGTCCTGGAGGTACAGCAGCTACTTACCAGACAATACTAGAGTATTTCAGTATTTTAATAGTCAATGCTGTAACTGTTAACAGTCAACTGGTACATATGAGCCTAATGTTAGTCCTTGCTGTAGACTGTATTATCAATAGTCTCTGCCCTTCCCTTTCTAAAGCCCTCGCTATCTAGCTTGTCCCTAGGAGATTCGGGTGAAAAACTTCTCCCCCTAATGTCATCAAGTTTGGCCTTGTTTTGACCAGTGAAATGTGAGTAGAAATGGCATGAATCACTTCTCAACAGAAATTTATGAGCTATCTTGTGATTTCACCGTATTATCTTTCCTCTGACACAAGAGCAGTATGTCCTAAATAGAGCTACCTCTTCAGCTTTTGTCCCAGAATGAAGATGTGCAGAGCCACAACTGACACACATAACATGGAATGTTGTGTGGACAATAAATAAATCTTTGTTGTAAGCCACTGAGATTGTTTTCGTTGTTACTGCAGCATAACCTGCTAGCTAAGCAGACTAATGCAGTCATGAAATTAGCTATCTGTAGAGGTAAGCCAAGACCTTTTTTTACAGACATGACCAAAAAACAAAACATACTCTGGGCCAGGCACAGTTGCTGATGCCTGTAATCCCAGCATTTATGAGGCAGAGGTGGATGGATCATGAGGTCAGGAGATGAAGACCATCCTGATCAACATGGTGAAACCTCATCTCTACTAAAAATACAAAAATTAGCTAGAGATGGTGGCACATTCCTGTAGTCCCAGCTACTTGGGTGGCTGAGGCAAGAGAATCACTTGAACCCAGGAGGCAGAGGTTGCAGTGAGCCAAAATCACTCCAGCCTCAGTGACAGAGTGAGACTTCTTAAAAAAACAAACAAAAAAACCATACTCTGATCCAGGTCATATGAGAAGAATCTCAAGAAGTCAGGTAAGATTGTAATTTAATAAATGGAACCTAATCAATCTTGTCAGCCATTCTGTACCCTGTTTGGAGAGAGATTCTGTGAACAAAAGGGCTTACTCAGCCATGGCAACCCAAAACAAGGCAGTCACAAAGGCTAGCACTAACCATTGCCCCTCTAAGCCTCATATCAGTTAAGCCACTGAGCATTAGAATTTCCTTGTCCATGTCATCTCTGTAGTGGATGAGAATATCTCAGACTGCCTCACTGAGAAATGCTTCTTTCCCTCCATCCCTAGCCGGGAGTCTGGCTCTGTCACCCAGGCTGGAGTGCAATCGTGCGCTCTCAGCTCACCTCCACCTCCCAGGTTCAAGTGATTCTCCTGCCTCAGCCTCCCAAGTCGCTGGGATTACAGATGCACGCCACCACGCCAAGCTAATTTTTGTATTTTTAGGTAGAGACGGGGTTTCACCATGTTGATCAGGCTGTTCTTGAATCCCTGACCTTGTGATCCGCCCACCTCAGCCTCCCAAAGTTCTGGGATTACAGGCATGAGCCACCGCACCAGCTGAAAATGCTTCTTAAGATCAACATGCTTTCCTCTATGTTCACCCAGCAAGCATCTTGGTGATAGGGACAGAATTAATGATCTGCCACCTAGAGGATTCCAGTTCTTTTGATAATTGTATTTTTCATTGCAACTGATCAGTTGGATTCCTCTTTTCGGAAAAATTTCTGTGAGTTTAGCAAATACAAGACACCCCTTCCCCACCTCCAGGAAATAGTTAAACTCTCTGCTTACTATTAAAATCAGGTTTCTGAGTTTGCAAGGTTAAAGATCAGTTCGTGTATCATGGTAAATTCCTTAAGGTTCTAGGACTGTAACGGGACCTGTCTAGACAGCCAGCTGGACTTCCTTAAGCCACACCCGTCTGTCTCATTGTGTGCCTTCTTTGACCTAAAAGAAAAGCAGCGCTAAAGAGAGGTATAGTTCATGTGCTGCTGGAGTTCAAAAAGAGAGCGCTTACTTCCACTTAGTATGAAATAATAGCAGGAGTTTGGGAAAGACTTGCAAGGATGTGAACCTTGAACTGGGTCTTTAAAAATGAGTAGAATTAGGGAAGAGCATGCCATGTGTAGGCAGCCACTAGGGCAAACAGAAGAAGCGAGGGATCAGTTGAGGAAGTACAGAATAAGAGGGAATGGAAGAAGAATCATACGGAAAGATACATTATTATGGTTAAATTAAGGCTCTTGGGTTTTATTTTCTGCTATGGGAAGTGAATGGTAGAAGTTCTTTGTTTTGCTTTTACACAGTTCAGCTATCTTTAAGTGTACATTTCAGTGATGTTAAGCCTGTTCACGTGCATCTGTCAGCAGAATTTGTCGTTACCCCATACTGCAACTCTGTATACATTAAGCACTAACGCCCTATCCCCTCTTCCCCAGCCTCTGGTAACCACCATTCTACTTTCACCTTTTGGCTACTATAAATGATGCTTCTGTGGACATTGATATACAAATATCTGTTGAAGTCCCCACTTTCAATTATTTGGGATATATGCCCATAAGTGAAATTGCTGGATTATATGGTAATTCTATGTGTAATTGTTTGTTTGTTTGTTTTGAGGAGCCACCATACTGTTTTCCATAGCATCTGTGGCATTTTATATTCCCAATGGTAGAAGGTTTTACGAAAGATAGTGACATAATCAAAACCATGCTTCAAAGCAATCTGGAAAAGAGAGTAAGATGGAATGGGGTTGCAAAATGACCATATGGAGACTTCCACAATAGTTTAGGCAAGATATAATGAGAGTGAGGCCTCATCACATCAGCAGCAATGAGAATGGAGGGAAGAGGATACGAATGATGAGGTGATATTGCCAAGGAAACATTGAAAGGACTTGACCTTTGATTGGCTATTTGAGGGGTTGGGGAAGAAGAAAATCAAGGTGTTTAATATGACTCTCATGTGCCACACCTGGCAGGATGGTAGTCTCCAGATGAAGAGTCAGGGTATGGAGAATTTATGAGTTCAGGTTTGGATATGTAACATTGTAAGCCATGGGGTGGACATTTGTTGTCTTGCATGCTGAATAACCCCCGCATTTTCAACTGGTAATAGCACTGTATTTTTTTTTTTTTTTTTTTTTTAGACTGAGTTTCACTCCTGTGGCCCAGGCTGGAGTGTAGTGGTGCGATCTCGGCTCACTGCAACCTCCACCTTCCAGGTTCAAGCTATTCTCCTGCCTTAGCTTCCCAAGTAGCTGGGATGACAGGTGCCTGCCCCCACACCCAGCTAATTTTTTGTATTTTCAGTGGAAATGAGGTTCTACTCTGTTTGCCAGGCTGGTCTTGATCTCCTGAACTGAGGTAATCCACCCGCCTCGGCCTCCCAAAGTGCTGAGATGATAGGCGTGAACCACCATGCCCAACCTACCTTTTTTTTTTCTTTATTTAAAGATTGTAGAATGTATCCTTCTTCATCTCTGTATTGGCTAGGCTGGGAAGGTATGTGTACATAAGAATGTGCTTCTCAGATATCTGACTGGGGAAATTGTAATTTACCAACAATCCAGCTGCTGAAATCCATCCTGAGCTTTGAAATCCATTGTCCTTTACCCCGAGGTATTACTTCCCATAGGTTGCTTCTAGCCTGTAACTGAGCCCAACGGGGATTTTAGGACAGGACTGTGCCTAGGATAAGTGATAACTCTTCTGATGGATGGCTTTGATTCAAGGACTCCTCATTAACCTTGCCAAACTTTCCTTAGAACTTCACTGTAGCCCGAGACACTTTCACCTTGAACACCTTCCCTCGGTCCTTCACTCAGGGTCAGGCCTGCATCACTGTGTGATGCAGGCTCTCAGTCTTCCATTTCCTCTCACAGGTGTTTTTCATGATAAATTTATTGCATTTTATTCTGTCTTGGTGTTTGATTTCCTGGGAGTCTGAACTAACATGAGGGGAAAGAGAACAGGATACTTCCTACCATTGTACATATTCTGTACCCCATTAGCCACAGGAGTAGGAACATGACCCAGTCTGACCAATCAGCGATCTCCCACATCTTGGCCCAGTGCCTCCTCATAGCCTCTTGGGGTAATTTGGCTCCCAGGCAATTAACTACTTGGTTCACCTTAATGACAGACGTAGCTGACCAAATCTAAGCAAGGCCTCATAATTCTGCCGCTTGAAGCCAACTAGTTACAAACATGGAGTCTATGGCTTCTGCAACTTCCAGACCCTGATAAAACACCACCTCACAAATTGTGGGATTTGGCTTCCTGAGCAGCTGCTGAAGGGGCCAATGAAGCAACCCAGTACAGAGGATTTAGCTATCCACAGAGCAAACAATGAATGGGAGACAGGAAGGAGCAGGCTGTAACTATTCATTCTTCCTTCCTTCCTCTAATGGGCTGTTTCAAGATACAATTTCTCCATACAACCTGTCTAGAGAAACATTCTGTATGGCCAAATGGGTGCACCTGTCAAGAGACTAGCTACAGCTCATTGTGAACTAATGAACATTTCCTTCCATGGCTTCTCTTCTTTTCCTACTTTCTCTTATCCCTAATTCTTACTACCCCAGGGCTGTGCCTCTCACATAAAGTGTTAGTACTTAATCCCTTCTTCAGGCTTTGTTTTCTTGGAAACCTTGCTAAAACAGATCACAGTTTTTGAAGAGATGGACACATCACTCAAACTAAGCTAAGCAAAGCCTTCCTAAAGATTTGAAGTATACATGTAGGAGAGAGAGGATTTTTCTTCTGGAGATCTTGAGCTATGAGGAACTGAGGGTGGCCATTATTCTTGCTTCATGGAAAGAGCCTGTCTGAGAATGAAGGCATCACAGAGGAAGGCAGAACTTGGAGAAAGAGAGGTAGACAGAGCCCCGATACATCCTTTAAACACCTAGATCCAACTTTCCCCGTATGTGTAACCATTTTGTCATTGCTTTGTCATTCTGAAGACCAGTTTTCCCAATCCGTGTCATATAAAACATGTTAACTGATGAGTCCCAGGTTGCCTCCATTCAAAAAATCATCAGGTAACTAGATTCTTAGGCTCAATTCCAAATTTCTGGGAGGAAGAGCTCCTGTTTGAGCTAGCTTTGGCCAACTGTCCACCCCTGGACATTGTGGAGAGGGGGACAGGGTCATACATAAACATGGTTGTATCCACTGTAACTCTATGAAAGAAGGTGTGCTGGAGGGTAGGAGATAGAGTAACACTTCTCAGAAAATTAGGAGTAGAGAATTAGACAGACTAAACAATGTCCACTTCCTGAGAATAAATAAAGGGAAAGAGGGTAAAGAAGTCAGATGACAGAACCTTTATCTAAACCAACACTATCTAACAGAACTTTCTGCAGTGGTAGAAATGCTTTATGTCTGTGCTGTTCAATATGGTAGCCACTAACCGCATGTGTCTGTTAAGCATTTGAAAGATGGTTAGTGCCAGCAAGAAATTGAGGTTTTAATTTTATTTTATTTAAATTTAAATAGCTACATGTAGTATCTTAGTTAGTTTTCTGCTGCTCTAAGAAAATACCAAAGACTGGGCAATTTATAAAGAAAGGAACCTTACTTGGCTCATGTGCTGGAGGCTGGAAAGTCCAAGAGCATGGCACCAGCATTTGCTCAACATTTGGTGGGGGCCTTCTTGCCACACCATATAACATGGCAGAAGAGATCACATGGTGAGGAAGTATGCATGTGGGACAGAGAGAGGGAGGGGGGGCAAAATGTATCCTTTTATCAGGAGTCTACTGCCTTCATAACTAACCCATTCCCATGCATTAAGCCATTCATGAGGGCAGAGATCTTGTGACCTCATCACCTCTTAAGTGTTCTACCTCTCGACATTGTTAAAATAGCAATTAAATTTCAACTTGAGATTTGGAGGGGACATTCAAACCATAGCATGCAGCTAATGAGTGCATATTAGACAGTATAGGTCTAGACTATTGGTCCATTTTGGGAAGCAGCATGGAATATTGTCTGTAGCATGTGCTTTGAAGTTCGCCTCAACTGAGTTTGAGTCCCCATTCCATTTACTTAACCTCTCTGAGCTGGAGAGGTGAAAGATACAAAGAAAGTTGTATATAATACCACAAAGAGGGAAAGAGACAAAAGATCTGCAAAAGGTTGGCTGGGTGCAGTGGCTCACACCTGTAATCCCAGCACTTTGGGAGGCTGAGGCAGGCAGATCACAAGGTCAGGAGTTCGAGACCAGCCTGGCCTACGTAGTGAAACCCTATCTCTACTAAAAATATAAAACTTAATAGGGTGGGCACCTGTAGTGCCAGCTACTCAGGAGGCCGAGGCAGGAGAATCGCTTGAACTCAAGAGGGAGAGGTTGCAGCAAACCGAGATTACACCGCTGCGCTCCAGCCTGGGTGACAAGAGCAAGACTTCGTCTCAAAAAAAAAAAAAAAAAAAAAAAGAGATCTGCAAAGGGTCAAAGAATCAGTTGGATTCGGCAATTGGGGGACTATGAGTGAATTAAGACAGAGAAGTGTTGAAACTATGATGATTTAAAATCCAGGCCAGCGCTTCGTCTACCTTTTGTACATCAGCTAAATTCCTTCCCTCTGAAGGGGGGTCCCAGGCAGGAAGAGATTGGGAATGCAAAAGTTACCTTATCTCTTAATCCTGGGGATCACATGGAGAGTGAGAACTCAAAGTGTGTCCTGAAGATAGGGTTCCAAGGACAAGCCAAAAAAAATCGGAATCAGAACCATGGTCAGTAATGCGGTGTGAAGCCAAAGATGGGACTGGCTAGATCAAGGAAGCCACAAGGGAAGAACACCTCAAATACATACCCTCATTACATAACACTTACACTGTGGCTAGATTGTGAGTCCTTCAAAGTTCAGGGCCAAGTGTGTCATGGTAATAGCACCTAGTAAGTGCCTGGTACCATAGTAGGTACTTAATTAACAATGGGTACCTAAACAACAACATTGAATGAATGAATGCAAGTAAGCCAGTTCACTCTCTACTGCATGGTAGGTATTCCATAATACAATGTTCATTAAGTTATTAGAGGGAGGCCAGACATGGTGGCTCATGCCTGTAATCCCAGCACTTTGAGAGGCCGAGGTGTGCAGATGAAACCCCGTCTCTACTAAAAATGCAAAAATTAGCTGGGTGGTGTGGTGAGCATCTGTAATTCCAGCTACTTGGGAGGCTGAGGCAGGAGAATCACTAGAACCTGGGAGATGGAGGTTGCAGTGTGCCAAGACTCCATCTCAAAAAAATAAATAAAATAAAATAAAAGGTTATTAGAGGGAGAAAACCTTGTAATGAGAAGATACCAGGGAATCTTTCTTGACCTGGAAACTCTTGTTTGTCAGGTCCTTACCTGGCACAGAGGAATTCTTCAATAAGTGATCACTATGGTAATATTATTAGATGGGAGTAAGGTTTTGTGTAAGGCTTGGGGAAGGCCTTGATAATAATGAGAACTAAAGGCCGGGCACGGTGGCTCACGCCTGTACTCCCAGCACTTTGGGAGGCCGAGGCGGGCGGGATCCTGAGATCAGGAGATCAAGACCATCTGGGCCAACATGATGAAACCCCATCTCTACTAAAAATACAAAAAATTAGCTGGGCATGGCGGTGCATGCCTGTAGTCCCAGCTACTTGGGAGGCTGAGGCAGGAGAATTGCTTGAACCCAGGAGGCAGAGATTGCAGTGAGCTGAGATCGTGCCACTGCACTACAGCCTGGGCAACAGTGCAAGACTCTGTCTCAAAAAAAAAAAAAAAAGGGGGGGGAGCTAAAATATGTTGATCTCATTTAATCCTTAAACCAACTCAATGAGACAGGTTTTATTAGATTAATTTTACAGAAGAGAATTTTTTTACAGATGAGAAAATTTAAAAAGACATGTAATAATTTTACAGTTGAGAAAATTTAAAGAAGACATGTAATCTCTCCAAAGTCACCCAGCTCAGAAATGGCAGAACTGGTGTTGAATCTAAACTTACCCAACTCCAGAGTTCAGGCTCCAACAGAGATTTGGGAACCGGGGAGCAGAAGGAGGCTCAAGAGATGCGCTTAAAGAAAGCATTTCTGGGGTCAAAATCCACTTCTGATTTTTATTCAATCACACCAGTCTCGATGCCTTCTTTTCTTTTTTCCACATCCACTACTTGCCTTCTTGCCGAGCTTCTCATGCCTTCTACTGAGTTCACCTCTGCACGCCAGTTCTGCTTCCTGTCCCATTGAGCCATATCTACTCTGGTTTGACTCAAGGAAGCAGGAGTTGAAATAGAGCCAAAGGAGGAAGTTTTATTTGTTTGTTTGGTTTTGGTTTTAAGATACAGATTTTAGAGCAAGTGAGTAAATGAAGTATTCCAGTAGACAGAAGAAATTGACAATGCAAATGAGAGAGTATATGCACAGGTTAAGTTCTTGGGATCCTAAGCACAGATCAGGGGAGAGGTTGGCCTTTGATAGGAGCTGGGACACTGTGACTTTCCCTCAGGGTAAAGGAAGACAGAGAATATGAGTAAAGAAGCAGAAAAGTTAGTAAAGGTTAGGATGCTTACAATCAAGAGTTACATTTTGCAACAATTGATAATAGCATGGTTAAGGACAATGTGTTTCAAATATGATTGCAGGTCATGAATCATTAATATATAATGAAATTATTTAGAAGTTTGTAACTAGCTTTTTTTAAATTTTTATCTTTTATTTTAAAAATTGAAGGAGTTGAAAATTTGAATTAATTGTACATAGCAAGGATACTATGAAAATTACTCTGAAACTTTTTGTTTCAATTGTATACATGTGTACTGGCTACAGTGTAAAATCTGTTTGTCCACCACCAGGTGGCTCAACCCTTAATCCCAGCACTTTGGGAGGCCAAGGTGGGCATATCACTTGAGGTCAGGAGTTCAAGACCAGCCTGGCCAACATGGTGAAATGCCATCTCTACTAAAAATGCAAAAATCAGCCAGGCATGGTGGCGGCCACCTGTAATTCCAGCTACTTGAGAGTCTGAGGCACAAGAATCACTTTAACCCAGGAGGCGGAGATTACAGTAAGCTAAGATCACACCACTGCACTCCAGCCTGGGCAACAGAATGAGACTGTCTCAAAAAAAAAAATCTATTTCTTTTTGAGGGTACAGTAAAAAATATCTTTTAAGGCCAGGTGCAGTAGCTCACGCCTGTAACCTCAGCACTTTGGGAGGCCAAGGTGAGCAGATCACCTGAAGTCAGTAGTTCGAGACCAACTTGAGCAACATGGTAAAACCCCATCTCTACTAAAAATAAAAAATTAGCCAGGTGTGGTGGTGCACGCCTGTAGTCTCAGCTAGTCAGGAGGCTGAGGCAGAAGAATTGCTTGAACCCAGGAGGCAGAGGCTGCAGTGAGCCGAGATGGCACCACTGCATTCCAGCCTGGGTGACAGAGTGAGACTCTGTCTCAAAAAAAAAAACATGAGCTGTCTAAGATACGACAATGGGAAAGATGACTGATCCATAGAACTTTCTTTCTCTTCCAGAGTTTTCCATGATGCTTGTAAATTGGTCTTGCTTGGTTTTGCTTTGTTGTTGTTGTTCTTGTTGTTTGTTTTTTGTTGTTTTTTTTTTCTTTTTCTTTTTTCTTTCTCTCTCTCTCTTTTTTTTTTTTTGTCCTCCTCCTCCTGTTGTTTATTTTATTTTTTAATGAGACAGGGTCTCACTATGTTGCCCAGGCTAGTCTCAAACTCCTGGGCTCAACTGATCCTCTATCCTCAGCCTTCCAAAGTGCTGGGATTACAGGCATGAGCCACTGCTCCAGACCCTAGTTTTGCTTTGTGATAGATAATAGATAACCAGAGGAATGTGCACCTGATCAACTATGCTGGAGCTCTAAGCAGTGGCTACAGCATGTAAGTTACGTATGTGCCAAAAAAAAAAACAATCTTCTATAGTCATCCAGACTACTTTCTTCTTGGGTTTCATTCCCCTTATTGTACCAATAGGATTGCCAACAGTTCCCAGGGCCTGCATGTTTCCTCATTTGTGATTAGTAAGGAAGAGGGAGTCCATGTGCCAGCCTTCCCAGCAAAAATCCTGAGATTCATTCTGATTTGGACTGGCTGCATTCATATGACCACTTTGACTCATCATTCTGGCCAGTGGATTGAGTGCCCTGATTTGGCTCAGCCCTGTTCTACCCAAAGGAGTTAGCTTCCTGGAAATATATGGATTCTGGAAAGGAAACCAGGGCCTATTATTAAATAGAAAGGGAAAAATGGAGAAATAAAGCAAATGACTAGTGCAAATACTATTGAATGTTTCAACCAATGTCCAATACATATGGCCTTTAAGATACCGACATTAACTGAACAGTTCAGTAGTATTTGCACTAGTCATTTGCCTGTTTGCTTTGAGCTCCTCTCTATCCTTCCCATGCTAGACCCTGAAAACTACATTTCCCAGACTCCTCTTGCAGCTGGCTTCCTGTCATATTTGGTCAATGGGAAGTACAGGTGGGAAATTGTAAGCCTAGAGAGGGGATGGTGGGAAGAGAGGTGAAGCCATTGTTCTCCTGCTTCTGCTGGAGACCTTGGCAGCGGCTTGTCGTCATGGGTTTGGAGACCTTCAGCATTTCCAGCAGTGGTGGTAATGGCTTCCTTCCCAGGCTCCAGCAGTGTCTGTGGTATGGAGGGGCAGAAGTGGGTAGCTGCAGGCCCCAGTGACCTCTTGCGATTCTGTTAGCAGCATCATTGCAAAAACAGTGCTCCAGTACACTTTCCCTTTTGATCCTCCAGACCTTGGGGTGGTAGAACTTGTTGCATCTATTAATATCTAATCTACCCCTCTTTACCCATTTTGCTCTTTCAAGGCTTTCTAACATATTTCTAACCAGTTCTCTGAAACCAATTCCCTCTGTTTGAAATTCCAGTCATTTCTGTTTTCTTGTCTTCACCCGAACTGACATAGCATTGCCCTGGCCATCAGATGGGCTAACTGCAATTACTAACTTCCCAGCTGTGCATCTGCAGTTGTTGTGCTGTGTGATACCATAAGAGCTGCCCACTAAGCTTTCAGCAGGGCCACTGGGCAAGGGGTGAGCACTGACTCTGGAGCAAGCACAGGGAAAGCTGCTACTTTGTATTTTTAGTAGAGACAGGGTTTCTTCATGTTGGCCAGGCTGGTCTCGAGCTCCTGACCTCAGGTCATCTACCTGCCTCTGCTTCCCAGAGTGCTGTGATTACAAGCGTGAGCCACAGTGCCCAGACAATATAACACCTTTTAACTGGGCTGTGAGTGACATGACTTGCTAAGACTGCGTGCTAAGAATGAGCTGCCACCAGCACAGGGTTGTCCACTTCCAGCCACCTTCCCAGATATTCCTCCCTCCCTGATAGAGCTCAGCCCCACCTCAGC
The DNA here is from genome assembly GCF_048565385.1 of Saimiri boliviensis. Lineage (NCBI taxonomy): Eukaryota > Metazoa > Chordata > Mammalia > Primates > Cebidae > Saimiri > Saimiri boliviensis. The sequence continues at coordinate 39,412,689 of NC_133459.1, read as the reverse complement.
CTGAGCGCCCACAGAGCTTTTATCACAGCTCTTAACTCCCTTCTGCTTTCTGTCCTGCCCCAGCTGTTAGAACTGTGTTATGGAGAGCTTACTGCTTGCCTCCCAAGATAACTTGACTCCGTGTTATAGCTGAGAGGGATGGGCTCTGGAATGACCAGGTAGGAACGCAGTGATGAGCAGTTGGCAAAAAGGCCCAAAACAGAGGAGCCAGGGAAGGATGTCCTTGCTGCAGAGTAGAGTTTAGGGAGGGAGGAGAGGCAGAGACTATTACCTCTGCTTTCTTTTCTTTTTTTTTATTTTGAGATGAAGTCTTGCTCTGTCACTCAAGATGGAGTGCAGTGGCACAATCTCAGCTCACTGCAACCTCCACCTACTAGGTTCAAGCGATTTTCCTGCTTCAGCCTCCCAAGTAGCTAGGATTACTAGTAGCATGCGCCCCCACACTCAGCTAATTTTTGTATTTTTAGTAGAGACAGGGTTTCACCATGTTGGCCAGGACAGTCTTAAACTCCTGACCTCAAGTGATCTACCTGCCTTGGCCTCCCAAAGTGCTGGGATTACAGGCATGAGCCACTGCATCTGGCCCTGCTTCCTTGTTTTAGAGATACTGAGAGAGAGATAGACTGATGATTCTCAATCTTTTCTGTCTTCCACCAAGAGTTCTGTAAGAAAAACAAGAAAACAGTGTTTTTCAACAATTTATTCTTACCACTACCCAAGGAACTGTAATGAAACCCTTACATCCAACCTAGCTTGCTTCTGTGACCTCCTGGTGCTTTCTGAGCCACTTGGGACAGCTGAGTCTCTGTAGGGGGTACACGGTTAAGATTATGAATGATCCCTCCAGGCCCCAAAGGGGCATGCATGTCAAGCACATGACTTTTCTTCAAGGTCCCTTGCCATGGCTAGCAATGTTTTGCAAAATAGGGTTAGGCAGGTCCTGAGAAAATGACTGTAAACATTTAAGTGTGATCCTTGATTGTAAAACCTTATAGATCCTACTCAGCCATCAGCCTGCTCTGTGACCCTGGGCAAGTCACTTAATCAAGTTCAATCTCAATATTTCCACCTGTTTTAGACTGGTATAGTGGCTCACACCTATAATCTCAGCACTCTGGGAGGCTGAGGCAGTCAGATCACGTGAAGTTAGGAGTCTGAGACCAGCTTGGCCAACACGGTAAAACCTTATCTCTACTAAAAAGAATTTAAAAAAAATTAACTGGGCATGGTGGCGCACACCTGTGATCCCAGCTACTCAGGTGGCTGAGGCAGGAGAATAATTTGAACCCGGGAGGTGGAGGTTGCAGTTAGCTGAGGTTGCAGTGAGCTGAGATTGCGCCGCTGCACTCCAGCCTGGGCGACAGAGTGAGAAGACTCCATCTCAAAAAATAATTTTTTTACATTATTTTAAAATAATTTGTTTTAAGAGGGTAGAGGGAGTGGGAGAAGTGATAGGTATTGTCCTCTGCCTCTCCTTCTTTCCATCCTGCCTGAGGTTTTGTATCAAATAAGATGATAAGCGTGAAAATGCTCTGAAAAGTGCAAAACACCATACAAAAGCAAGAGAGTATTATTATCCACATAGTTGTTAGCTTCGGAAGATAAGGAGGCAGGGCCCAGGCTCAGAGCCAAACAGCTGGAAGGCAGGAAATCTTAATACCAAAGAAGGAAACTTATTTTGTTCAAATTCTTCCTGGAGTGGCACTTTTGTTTTTGAGCAGACTTGGCACTGAAATCCTCTGAAATGCTGAAGTGGGTCCAGAAAAGTATTAAGGGGGCAGGTAGGGCATTCAGCAGCCAAAAGACACTGGAGAAACATCAGCCCTGGTTCCTCAGTTCCTTTGTGATCCAACAAAAGATGCAATCGAAGGAGGAGTCGAATTGCATCAGCGGTTCTCAAGTTCATAGCCAGGTGTGTGCTGAATCCTCTAACAGACTCTTTAACCAGCCACCATGCTATTTTGGGAGCCAGGATGTCAGTGGCACTCTGTAACTAACACTAAACTCAGGTGCCAACAACCTAAAAACCATTCCCTCTACACAGTGTTCAGAAAGAACACTGATCTGGAGAGGACCTTAGAGATAATCTAGTCAGACCAAGGCTCAGATAGGGCAGGGACTTGACAGAATAGCACAGTAGAGTCAGGCTCATTGTGCTGCAGAAGCCTACCTAATTTAGCTCAAGTCCAAAGGAGTCTCTTGTATTGAAAGGCAGGAGGAAGGACACAGGACTAGGACTCACTATCTCCTCGATCCTCCTCATCACTGGACAGGATTGCTCCTTTCCCCTCTACCTGCAGTCAGGCTTCTGTCTTCTCTTAGTCTCTGCTCCTTTTTTAGAGATAGAGTTTCACTCTTGTTGCCCAGGCTGGAGTGCAATGGCGTGATCTCGGCTCACTGTAACCTCTGCCTCCTGGGTTCAAGCAATTCTCCTGCTTCAGACTCCTGAGTAGCTGGGATTACAGGCACCTGCTACCACACCCAGTTAATTTTGTATTTTTAGTAGAGACAGGGTTTCTTCAAGTTGATCAGGCTGGTCTCAAACTCTCGAACTCAGTTGCTCTGCCTGCCTTGGCCTTCTAAAGTGCTGGGATTACAGGTGTGAGACACCGTATCTGGCCAGGTCTCTGCTCCTTCTTATTAGGGCCTGCACATGGCTTTCTTGGCTAAGACCTACTTGTCTCTGACTTGTGTGTGTATGTGTGTGTGTGTGTGTGTGTGTGTGTGTGTGTGTGTGTGTGTGTGACAGGGTCTTGCTCTGTCACCCAGGCTGCAGTACAGTGCCAAAATCATAGCTCACTGCAGCCTCCACATCCCGGGCTCAAACAATCTTCCTGCCTTGGGCTCCCAAGTAGCCGGGACTACAGGCTTGCGTCACTATGCCTGGATAATGTTTTGTACATACAGGGCTTTGCCATGTTGCCCAGGCTGGTCTTGAATTCCTGGACTCAAGCAATCCACTTGCCTTAGCCTCCCGAAGGGTTGGGATTACAGGCATAAGCCACAACACCCAGCTATCTCTGACTTCTTTACTTCAACTTCCTTTGTCACCTGATAATTTCTTTCCCTTTTCTTTTTTCCCTTTTTTCCCCTGAGACAGGGTCTTACTCTATCACCCAGGCTGGAGTGCAGTGATGTGATCTCAGATCACTGCAATTTCTGCTTCCCAAGCTCAAGTGATCCTCTCACCTTGGCCTCCAAAGCAGCTGAGAATACAGGCATGTACCACCATGCTTGGCTACTTAAATTTTTTTTTTTTTAACTGAAGTTGGGATGAAGAGATAAAAAAAGAAAAAAAAAATTTTATAGATATGAAGTCTCACTATGTTGCCCAGGCTGGTCTTGAGCTCCTGGGCTTAACTGATCCTCCCACCTTGACCTCCGAAAGTTCTGGGATTTCTGGTGTAAGCCACTGTGCCTAGACAACAATGTCTTTCTGTTTCTTGGCTCAAGAAAGCCTCAGATTGGCCCATCTTAGATTGTTGTGCTAGGCTGTCTTAGCTCATTTTGTACTGCTATAACAGAATATCTGAGACTAAGTAATTTGTAAAGTATAGATATATATTTCTTACAATTCTAAAGCCTGGTAAGTCTAAGGTTGATGGGTCAACAGCTGGCAAGGGCCTTCTTGCTGTGTGTTTCATGGCAGCAGGTGAAGGGCAAGAGAGCTAAATAGCATGAGGAGGGACAGAGAGGGGGTAGAGAGAAAAAGAGAGAGAAGAAAAAATGGGGTTGAATGCATCCTTTTATCAGGAACCCACTCCCTCAATAACGTCATTAATTTATTCATGACTGCAGAGCCGCCATAAGCTAATCACGTCCTGGGACCCTCCTCTCAACACTGTTGCATTGGGGATTAAGTTTCCAGCACATGAGCCTTGGGGAACACATTCACACCGTAGTATACAATGTTGGTCAGAAGTCAGCAACGAATATATGAACTGGTAATCGTTGACTATGGTGCTGGCCCTAGCTGCTCAACTCTAGAAGCTGCAGGGGTCAAGTGGTTTAAAGAATGGCCCCAGCAGGGTTTGTGGTCTGGGCAGCTTTCCCTTAAAGTGAATGTGAGTGAGGCAGAAACTGTACCATCACTAGGACCATGTGACTGGAGCTCAGGATTCCAGATTTCCTGCCCAGAACATTTCCCATGAAATTATCATTTCTTTATTTATTTACCAGACATGTCGTAATGCTGGTTAAATGTCACTTATCGCCTTCCTCTTCTTCTTCCTTCTTGCTCCCAGAAACTTATGATATAATGAAGATAAAGGCAGGAAAATAATTAGAATACATGAGCACTTCAGAAGTATAAACAATAACCACTTACTGTAAGTGGTAGCTATTGTTATTGTTTATGCATCTTCTAAAGTGCTTATGTGTTCTAATTATTTTCCAGTCTTTATTATATCGTGTTTCTGATTGGTGTATGTATCAATCACTACTGTTCACTTCACATACATTTTCTCATTTAATTGTTACAACTCCCCTGTGATGCCAGCACCACCTTGCAGGCATGTGGAAGGAAACAGGCTCAGAGAGTGGTTCACAGATGATAAACAGCACAGCAGGGCTCTGATGCTAAAGCCTGCTCTGTTAACCACCGTGCAGTCTTCACCATTCTGTTACAGCACAGGGCACCATCCTGGCCTAGGGAGAAGGCCAGGGACGACTGGAGAAAGCAGTAGACTTCCAGGCAGAGGCGACATTTTTGCTCAGCAGGAGCAAACTTTCCTCAGTCAAGTGTTGGCAAGGCTCACCGTAAACAGAGGAAGCCACATGTGGGAATAGCAAGATGGCAGCAGAGTACGGGGAAAAGCTAGAGTTGGGGTGTGAGTGGGAAGAGGGCCAGGAGCACATTGCGTGACCCATAAGTGACTGTCTCCCTACTTCTGTTTCCTCTGTGCCTTTTCTCTGACCCTATTCCCAGCCCTGGCAGAGAAGCAGAAGATGAGGCCAGAGGGAACATTGAGAAGAAGGATCTCAGAGAAGAAGGAAAATTCAACAGAACCTAGGAAATGCAACTGCGATTGCCTGGGCCTTTGTTCCTGGAATGGACCCTGAGGGTGCAATGGTAAAGTCTAAAGTGAAAAATCCAAGAGGAGGGAGCTTTCTTTTACCCGACTTTCAGGTTTGTTTGTGGTTTTTGAGATGGAGTTTTGCTCTGTCACTAGGTGCAGTGGCATGATCTTGGCTTACTGCAACCTCCACCTCCCAGGTTCAAGCAATTCTCTTGCCTCAGCCTCCCGAGTAGCTGGGATTACAGGTATGCGCCACCATGCCCAGCCAATTTTTGTATTTTTAGTAGAGATGGGGTTTCACCATGTTGGCCAGGATGGTCTCGATCTCTTGACCTGTGATCCGCCTGCCTCGGACTCCCAAAGTGCTAGGATTGCAGGCGTGAGCCACTGTACCCAGCCTGAGGTTTTATCTTAGTTCTTAGTTGTTACATCCTTTAAGAAACATTCCTTGGTCTACCAAACCTGAGACCCTGAGATGGTTTTTTTGTTTTGTTCTGTTTTGTTTTGTTGAGATGAAGTCTTGCTCTGTCACCAGGCTGGAGTGCAGTGGTGTGATCTTGGCTCACTGCAACCTCTGCCTCCCAGTTTCAAGTGGTTCTCCTGCCTCATCCCCCTGAGTAGCTGGGATTACAGGCAACTGCCACCACACCTGGCTATTTTTTGTATCTTTAATAGAGACAGAATTTCACAATGTTGGTCAGGTTGGTCATGAACTCCTGACCTCAAGCAATCCATCTGCCTTGTCCTTCCAAAGTGCTGGGATTACAGACATAATCACTGCCTGTAAATCCACCGTGCCTGGGCTTTTCTTTTGTTTCAGAGATGGGGCCTTACCCCATCACCTAGGCTGGAGTGCAGTGACACAATCAGATCACTGCAGCCTTGAACTCCTGGAATCAAGCAATCCTCTGCCTCAGCCTCCTGAGTAGCTGAAATTACCTATGTGCACCACCACACTGGTTTTGGGGATAGGTCTTGTTTACCCTACCACCCCCAATATAGCATGTGGCTCAGAGTAGCTGCTCAGTAAAAGACAGATGAATGAATAGCGAATAGCCTCCAAGGAGCTTCTGCCAAATCTTTCAGAACACATAGATTTTTCTCTCTGTGTCTGGAGTCCTACTGACCTCAACACTTGGAATCCTGTGCATGTTTGAACCAGAAGAAACCTTAAAAATCATCTAGCTATCTCCTATCCCTACCATTTCACAGATGGGATGATTGAGGTGATCACTTATTTGCCAACTGTATTAGTCCGTTCTTGCATCCTAGAAGGAAATACCTGAGACTGGGTAATTTATAAAGAAAAGGGAGGCCAGGATTGGTGGCTCACACCTGTAATCCCATTACTTTGGGAGGATGAGGTGGGCAGACCACTGGAGATCAAGAGTTCAAGACCAGCCTGGGCAAAAAAAAAAAAAAAAAAAAAAAAAAGGAGGGGGGCTGTTAATTGGCTCACAGTTCCACAGGCTGTACAGGAAGTATGATACTGGCATCTGCTTGCCTTCTGGGGAGGCCTCAGGAAACAGAAACTCAGAGAAGCAACTTCAGGGCCTTTGCATAAGCTCTGACACATCCTTGGCTTGTTGACCTGGCTGACTGCTATTCAAACTTCAGATGGGATGCCTTGGGGAGCATTCGAAGATCTCCCTTGCTAGGTCAGGCCCTCCCATAGCATCTAGCCCAGTTTTCATTACACAATTATTTAGGGGGCCATTTGGTTCATGTCTGTCACCTCTATAGGCTTTAAAATTCCATGTTTGGCTCATAATTATATCTTGAATACTCAACATATAATAAGATTTGGGTGGCAATGCTCTTTACCAAGGCAGGGAAGCCTGCAGGGGAGATGCTTATTCTGAATGTGTTTAGATGCAGATACTGTGGGATGTCCCAGATGAGGGCTGCATATCAATATAATTAATACTTGACATTTATTGAATGAATCAATGAATTTTCAGTAGGAGAGGGGATTTGGTCACATTTGTTTTAGAAGGATTTCTCTTGTGTAAAAGTTTGAAGGTGGTGAGACCAAGTCACTGACAGCAGCTGAATTCAGGAGTGACAGAAAGGCAGACTGGACTAGAGGAGAGGCAAGAGGGATAGTGAGAAGTGGGTGAACCCAGGAAGAACTGGGAAGCAGACTGGATAACCCTGACAATTAAGTGGATCGAAGTGAGGAAGAGGAAGGAGTCAAGAGGGACTCCAAGTTTCTGAGAGCACCTTGAACTGGGGCACGGAGGCATCTGCAAAAGAGGCAGGTTGGGTTGGCAGAGCATGCTGGCTGTCCCTAGACCCAACCAAGTGAAACATGGAAAACCTCTCAAAAAATCTTCACGCCCAAACTCCTTAGCTTGGTCCTGGTGTACTTTATTCAGCTCCATCTGTGCCCTACCCCCAAACTCAGAGCGCATAGATCACTGCTCCTCCCCCAAGCCCCACAGGATCCCTCCCCACTGCCTCCAGCCCTTCCCGGGGTGAATGAGTCCTCTGTAGCTATCAGAATTCGCTGTATCAGGAGTGTTTCTCTCCTGTCACCTCTGATGACTATTTTCCTCAATTCGGAATCCCCAGCACCTGCAAAAGACCTGGATCAAGGTAAACCTCAAAAAAGTTTGTTTTATTGAATTTCCCCAAAGACTGGCTTTATACATTAAGAGTTGAGACCAGGAATGGGGAATTACATCCTGGTGTCACCACTTAGACAAGTCACTTTTTTTCAAGCTTCAGTTTGCTCCCATCAAATGGAGATGAGAATACAGTGGACCTACCTCAAAGAGTTGTTTTGAGGGGAAAATGAAACACGCTAGGTTAAGTGTTTAGCACAACGCCTGGGACATGGTTAGTTACCTCGAAAAATTAGTTGTTATTTATTTATTTATTTATTTTTAAATTCTCGCCTTGATATTCAGAAGGGGCATGAGCAGAACAGAGCGTTGAAGTACCCAGGATGGCCACGCGAGGGAAGTGGTGAGCAGCCTCCAGGCGGACTTCAGCACCGCTGTGCCAAGGCACCTGCTGAGGACCCAGATGGCCCGCCTGGGGTTTCCGGGGCTTCCCGGCCCCTGAACACGTGGGCGCTGGCCAGAGCGCCACGGGAGAAGCCTCTGCCAGGTGCTCGGTCTCGACTCTCACAGCCCCAGCCGTCCCTCCTGCTCATCCCCATCTCAGCTTGGAGGGGCTGGCGGGCAAGAGGCGACAGAGTGGAGGGCAACCAAGATTGATGCCCTCCGTTTTGTCATTTGTCTTTCAAATTGGCTTATGGCCGTTTTTCTGTATAGAAGTCTTGTAGTCAAACATTTCCATGTTTTCTCTTATGGCTTCTAGGTTTCATTATGCTTAGAAAGTCTTTTCTATCTCTAAGATTATTAAAATATTCACTCATGTCTTTTTTTCTGATACATTATGGTATTAAATATGTGCTCCACCTGAAATTTATTGCTGTGTAGAATAAGGGCACACCGTTTTATAATTTCCCCAAAAGGCTTGCTGGTTATTCCACCCATTTGTTGAAAGTCTTGTCTCCTCTCCCAACTCCCTGTCAGAACCCCTCCCATTTGTCTGAAGTGCTGTCTTTTATTAATTCATTGATTCATTTAGAGACAAGAGTCTTGCTCTGTTGCTCAGGCTGGAGTGCAGTGGCTTGATCACAGTTCACTGAAGCCTTGACCTTCCAGGCTTAGGTAACCCTCCCACTTCAGTCTCCCTGGTAGCCGGAACTATAGGTATGTGCAACCATGGCCAGCTAAATTTTTGTGTTATTTTTTGAGACAAGGTTTTGCCATGTTGCCCAGGCTAGTCTCAAGTGACCCACCCACCTTGACCTCCCAAAGTGTTTGGATTACTGGCATGAGCCGCTGTGCTGGGCTATAAAGTGCTTATCATAGATTGAATTCCTTTATGGGGCTGGATCCATTTCCATACTCCACTTTGTTCCGCAGATCAGTTTAGTGCTGCTTCAATACCATGCCATTTAAAATACGTTGATTTTATAGTATGTTTTAGTATCGGCTAAAACAAATCCCTTTTCATTACTTTTCTTCCTGAATTTTTTTTTTTTTTTTTTTTTTTTTTTTTGAGACGGAGTCCTGCTCTGTTGCCCAGGCTGGAGTGCAGTGGCATGATCTCGGCTCACTGCAACCTTTGCTTCCTGGGTTCAAGTGATTCTCCTGCCTCAGCCTCCAGAGTAGTTGGGATTACAGGTGTGAGTCGCCACGCCTGACTAATTTTTTGTATTTTTAGTAGAGACTGGGTTTCAGCATGTTGGCCAGGCTGGTCTTGAACTCCTGATCTGCCCACCTTGGCCTCCCAAAGTGCTGGTGTTACAGGCATGAGCCCCCGCACCCGGCCTCTTCCTGGACTTTTTATTTCTGTGTGTTTATTCTATATACACTTAAGAATCAACCCCCTCCCCACCCACCTCCCACCTAATTCTTCTGGTAGCCAGTACAGAACTTTGGAGTTACTGAAATTATAAGCAAACTGTACGTTGCACATTTCTCCAGAGAGAGTGCAAAGTTTTCATCAGATGTACAAACGGAGCCCCTGGTTAATGTGTCTCTGTGAAAGGTGCCAGGGAGGAGCACAGGGGCAGCCTGATTCCTCTCTCTGCATTCCCACCCTTCACCTCCACCCTTGTTCCAGGTCCTGCCCTGGCCTCTATCCTGCCTCCCCTAATCTAGTCCCCCTTGCTGCTCCAGAGCAATCATTCCACCACCCAGTCCCTAGTTCCAGGCCTAGGCCTGAAGTAGAATAGATGATGACAAAGCTTTAATTAATACATAAATAAAATCAGAAGTCCCAACTCCACCTCTGACAAGCTATGGGACCCACCTTGAGGCTTTTCACATTGTAGGGCCTCAGTTTATGCTTCTCACAGACCAGTCAAGTAGGGAAGGCATAGGATGACTATGTCTCCTAGCTATCCCCAGAAGGAGGCCTTAATCCCAATAATTTTCCGTTTTCTCCCCACCTTCTAACTCCCCATTTACTCTTTTTTTTTTTTTTTTTCTGAGACAGAGTCCCTCTGTCACTCAGACTGGAGTGCAGCAGTGAGACCTCAGCTCACTGCAACCTCTGCCTCCTGGGTTCAAGTTATTCTCGTACCTCAGCCTCTTGAGTAGCCGGGACTACAGGTGCTGGACACCATGCCTGGCTAATTTTTGTGTTTTTAGTAGAGACATGGTTTCACCATGTTGGCCAGGCTGGTCTCGAACTCCTGGCCTCAAGCGATCCACCCACCTTGGCCTCCCAAAGCGTTGGTATTACAAGCCTCAGTCACTGCGCCAGGCCTCCATTTACATTTTCATTCATGCCCTCAGCAGGGAGGCTACTGGATTTACATGCCTCCAGCAAATATTAATTATTCTGTCCTCTCTGTCAATGAGTGGAATGAATTCAAAACCACGGAGCCCAAGAGTGGAACTGATCAGTCCTAAGCAAGGTGAAATAGACAAGTTGGGGCAGGCATCACCCTAGGAAAGACTTTATACAGTATCCTCCCGGGCTGCAGAAGAACCCAGGCCTCCAGGAGTCCATTTGGAGGTTTATTTAGGCAGATGCCAAGCCCTAGAACAGAGTTTCTCAGCCTCAGAAAGCTGCTGACATTTTAGGCCTGACAATGCTCTGGCGCGGGGGCTATCCTGTGCATGGCAGGCGTGTAGCAGCATTCCTGGTCTCTTCTTATGAAATGCCAGTAGCAACCTCCTCATTGGGAAAGCCAAAAACGTCTCCAGACAGGGTCGAATGTTCCTGGGGGACAAAATCGCCCTAAGTTGAAAACCATTGCTCTAGAGGAAGTAGAGAGTGCAGGGCAAGGAGGTCAACCTTGACTTCGGGGCCGGCCACTCTGCATCCTTCTGTCTGAAAGGGACGGTATAGTCTTTCTCTTCATACCAGGCACTTGGGCAAGTCTTTTCTCCTCTCTGAGCTTCAGTTTTTCCATCTGTAAGAGGGACTTGACTTGTAAGTCGTTTCTTCTTCTCACCATCTGACGTTCCTGGAACTGGTCCAGGATAGGGCAGGGGGCACCGCGGTGCCTGTGAGGTCCTGGGAGGTGCCCCAAAGAGAAGGATGAGAAAGAACAGATGGGGGTGGTGGTGGAGAGAGGAGGCCGGGCAGGTGGCAGGAGCGTCTTGGGGACTTGTAGAGGCCTGAGGCGTTCCCAAACACTGCTTCTTCGATGCCTCATTAATGAAGGGTCTCCCCCAACCCGGCAAGCCAAACTCCCCGGATTCCCCTAGGCCCCGCCCACCACCGAGGCCTGGCCCGTTGACCCCGCCTATCCCCGCGGCCCCGCCCCCAGCAGGCCCCGCCTCCCCTTCGCCTCCCGCCAGCCGGAGCTTGGGCTTTGCACCCGGCGGCGACTGAGAACGGTGGCTGCCGCGGAGCCGGCAGCGCAGGCGGGCGGAGCGGAGCTGCCCCCCTGGTGGCGGGCGATGCCCCCGTGAGCCTCCCTCGCCGCCCCTCCCCGCCCCGCGTGCCTACCCACTCGGAGTCCGCGCCCGCCTGGGGCCGGGCCGCGCCTACTGCCGGGTCCGCGGGGCGGGGTCCCGGGGCAGCACCTGCCCCGCCTTGCGGAGCCGCCTCGGCCTGCGGAGCCCCCCTCCCTGTCTGGACCCCGGCCCCACCTTCGGGTAAGTCAGCAGGCCTTGCTCGCCTGGGAGTGGACGTGAGGAGGGGGCTGCAGAGATCTGGAGAACCACGGGGGGAGGGGTCTCTGGCCCTGAAGCGCAACGTAGGGATGTGTGTGTGCAGGGGCGGAGGTGGGGGGATGAGCACAGGGTGTGAGAGAGCTCTGGGGCGGGGGCTAAGGGATGAGAGAGGGACGTGGGGTGTTTGGGGAAGCCTGGAAAATGGGGAGGGGGTCCCAGAGTCTTGAGTTCTTTGCCGCTGCTCAGAGCTCCTGGGACCCTCAACAGCATTGCCTGGCATGGCATTTTTGGAAAGTGCTTAAAATCCCTCCTGGAAAGGGAGCTGGAAGGCAGCCTGCCTTTCTCCCTCCTGCCTGTGCCCTGGTTGAGAAGCAGCCACTTTTTCCTCCCAACGTGACATCGTTGTCGTTGTCGTAGCCAGAGGACCCCCCTCCCCCCGAGCCCCATAAAAGAAAAGGAGTGCTGCTCACTCCAGCCCTAGGGTGGGAAGAGGGGCTTTGGGAAACAGGGAAAGCAGTTGGTCAGCAGAATGGTGCAGAGCCCAGGGTCCGGGGAGGCTTGGCAAGACCCTTGATGGGCAACTTGGGCACTCTGTCATTCATGGGGAGGATTTCTTCCCTGACTGGCCACCTGGGTACCTGGACCCCATGTCACCATCACCTCTGGACAACTCAGCCCTGAGGAGTGGGTTTCTTCAGTGTCCTGGTCCTGAAAGCACAGGAAGGATCCTGGAATGGGGTGGGCAACTGGCATACCAAGGCTAGAGAACGGGGGGCACTGGCTGGCACTGCCACCTGGGGCCTGTTTGAATGTGGCCCTTCAGGGCTTGGACACCTGGTGAATATTAGTGTCCAGCCCTAGCCCCAGGGATGTTATCAGGATGTAGGGAAGCAGGCTACTGCCCCTTTGGTCCTGTCCTCTATCCATAATGACTTCTTCAGTCTGGGTTCCTTGGGTTTGGGGCCTGAAGTCATGGGAGGAGGATTGAACCTGGTCACCAAGGGGTTAATGAGCCATCTCCCAGCTCCCCCTCCCCATAGTTGCTGCCAGCCATCAATTAGTCTGTAATCAGGCAGCTGCCAACTGTCCCTAGGGGCATGTGGGTAGCTTAATGGGGCATTCTTGGTTGAGGAGGAGGGGTGGGTGGGTTGGGCAAGAACGTGCTGGGGAGGTGGCCCATGCAACTTGTGCTTAAACCAAGCACCATGCCCTTTAGTGTTTGTTTAGTGCTCACAGACCCCTTTTCTACCCTCTGTGCCTGACTGCCTTGCTTAGGGACTTCAGCCCTGGGGTTCTACACTTACCCGACCCCTTGCAGGGTATGAAGCCCAGAGTTGGTTAAACTTGGCTTCAAACCCAAGCTCTGCCACTTTCTGGCTGTGTGATATTGAGGAAATCACTTCCCTTCTCTGAGACTCTTTCAGTAAAACAAACCCAGCTGCTATGTTGGTAACAGGAAGGAGTGAGTGAAATGGTGGATTTCAGCTGCGCAGCACAGTGCCTGGCACTCAGGAGGGCTCAGCAGATCATTGCCGAACTCATGAGCAAACCCTGTGCCAAGTACTTGCTGGGGGCCGGCATGCAGGAGACATGTGCTGAGGACCCAGCAGGGACCATGGTCCTTCTCTCAGGGCGTGTGGCCTGTGTCACTGTCTTAACTAGTCTCTCTCCCTCCCTCCTTGCTCAACGATGCTTCTGGTCTCTGGACTTTAATTGGATTTTACTGTGAGGAGCCCAGGCCTAAAGCTGCTACTCTCTGGGCTTCCCAACTTGCTGCCCAGATGCTGAGCTCTGTGGGGTCTGTCAAGGGTCTGGGTGATGTCTGCAGCTGCAATAGCAGCTGGCCCTTTAAGGAGGGAAGAAAACAATTATCTGGCCTGGGCATTGCATCAGCTGGAGCCTGGAGGGTCCCTGGGGAGGGGGGAGCAGGCTGGTGGTTGATTTCATTAGTGCCCTGTGAGAACTCTCACCTGACTCTGCCCCACTCCCCAGCCACAACCTTTCCCAGGCAACAGCTGCCTCTGGGCCTCCTCTCACTCCAGGGGCACCACCTTGGAGAGCTCTCTGTGTGTACCCCCTAGTCCATGTCCTGGGGTCCAGCAGAGGAGGGAAGTGTCTCTCACACTGGCCCTTTGCTGACTGTGGCACTGTCTCTCCTGCTAGCAATCTGCTGACTTGGGGTGCAGGATGCGTCTCCTGTACTGGCATTTTGCTGATGATGGGGGTGTTTCTCCCACACTGGCATTTTGTTGACCCAAGGGAGGAGTGACTTCTACACTGGCCTCTCACTGACAGTGGGGCTGTCTCCTACACTGGTATATCGCTGACCTGATGGAAGAGCTTTACCAGCTGGAGTGTGTATGAACTGAAGGCGGGGGTTAGAAACAAGAGAGCTCTGGTTGGAGGTGAGCTTGCTGGGAATGGTGAGTCACAGGGGTTGTGTGGTTTGGGGCAGAGAAGAGACCACGCACTTGGGCATCAGACAAACAGGATTAAAATCTGTTGCCTTCCGCTTCCAAACTGTTATCACTTCAGGCAGGTGGCCTCAACTCCTAAGTCTCAGTCTCCTCTGGAAAAGAATAATTTCTACTCGTACTGCCCCACCCCATCTGGAATGTGGGTAGGGAGTTAAATGTAGTAACCAGATGTACTGTACCTAGTCCAGGGTTGGCAGGGGGAGGGTGCATCCTGTATGATGGTTCTCTTCCCTTTGCAAGTTTGGGCTCTTCATAGCTTGAGCTCAAGAAGCCTAGACAAGAAAAGGAGGGTCTGGGAGGAAAGAAGAAAAAGGGGGAAAGAATGCCCAGCCCTCTTGCCTCTGTGGCGGGAGGATGCATTCACTCCATCAGGTACCTCTGATATATCAGGCTCTATGCGCCAGGTGGCCCCTGCCCTCATGGAGCAGACATTCTAGAGGGGACAGGACCCAGATCAAGTAATTACACATGTGACATGTGTAGAAAGGAGGGACTCAGGGGAGCTCTGGAACCTGTCACTGAAGTTGCTCTCCTGCCCTCTGTAGTCTGGGAAAGATTCCTGGAGGTGGACGTCTCAGCTGAGTCATGAAGGGTGCTAAGGAGTTGTAGAGGCAAAGAAGAAGGGATGAGGGAGGGGAACAGTGTGTCTGAGGCCCTGGTGATGGTGAGAACAGGCTTGGAGTGGTGGAGGGAGGGCAGTGTGGGCAGGCCCAGGACAGCCCAGCCAGATTTCCTAGTCTAGCAGGATACTAAAGACTTGGGAATTTGTCCTGGGGCCAGTGGCAATCCCTAAAGGGTTTGAAGCAGAAAAGGCAGGATTAGGTTTCCCCAGAATGTTAGGGTCTGTGGCCCTCAGGCAGAGCCTTCTTGAGAATGACTTTTTGCCCTCTCCTACCCCTTTCCCAGTGCCACAGCCTCAGTCCCAGGGAACCAGTTGTTTATGTGGCTGGCTCCAGGAGGGAGGGGGGGCCAGTCCCAGTCCCTCCAGCTCCCTCTCTCCAGTCTAAGCTGCATCGCAGCCTTGTTGACGAAGCTCAGCCCTTGGGGCCAGGTTCTCCCAACCTCCCTGGGGAGCCAGAGGGCAAGACGCAGGGCTTTGGCACCAGGCTGGTCTGTGCTCACATCCCAGCTCTGCAGTTCCTGAGCTGGGTGATCTCTGGGAAGGCATACCCATCTCTGAACTTTGGTGTCCTCAACTATAAAATAGAGTTAATGTTATATCTAGGAGAAGGATAAAGTGCAGTTTCACGTGGAAATCATAAAAGCCCTGTTTCAATGTCAGTTGGCATTTTTACTCTGTTGTGTGGGGGCTGACATCAACTCTGGGCCAGGCCCAGGGCTGGCTGGGGGTGGGAGCAGGGCTGATTTCAAGAGTCTATGGTCACGCAGGGCCCTGTGCCTAGAAGGACCCCACACTTAGTTTAATGTTCTGCTGACATCGTCTTAAAATCCTTAGTAACTTTGCACAAGGGGTCCTGCGTTTTCATTTAGCACTGGGCTCTGCATATTTTATAGCCCTACAAATCGTGTAGGGCAGGAAGAGGCAGGGTAAGACACAGACTTGCAAACAGTTCCCAAGAATGAGGTAGAGGGCATGGCTAGCCATCCTGAGGTAGGTGGGATGTTAGTAAGAATAACACTTACTTAGTGAATACTGTGTGCTAGTTCTCTGCCCGTCACTTTACACACTCATCTTCAAATAGCCCTATGAGGTAGGTACTGTTATCATCTCCGGGTATAGATGAGGAAACTGAGGTTATCTGTCCAAAGTCACACAGTTATCAAGTGGTAGATCTGGGATTCAAAACCAGGTTGTCCAACTGCAGAGCAATGAATACACCAGGGAATTCTCCACCTAGGAGGAGCGGCCACCTGCACTGGGTTTAAGGATAGCTTAGAGTTTGCCCAAGGGGAAGAAGTGCAGTGGGGAAGGGAGGGCTGTGGCAGCCGGGAAGAATCCAGGCTAAGGGCATGATGCTTTGCCAGGAGAGGGAAAGCCAGAGCCTGGTGCCTTCTGGGGTTGAGAGAAGGTAACCCCTGCATTTCATGGTCCTGATTTGCCAAGCTCAGAGCCCCTTGTCACTCTGCCCCTAGGTCCTGCTGCTACCATGGCTCCTCAAGTTGCCCCAATCCCTCTTCCCACTGTTTTGCCCCCTCCCTTCCTACCTTCCAGGTAATCTCATTTAATCTCTTGACTTTAATGATCTCTTCTGGGTTCAAGATCTGCAGGTCTGGCTGGGTGCGGTGGCTCATACCTCCTCAAAGTTCTGGGAGGCTGAGGCAGGCAGATCACTTGAGCCCAGGAGTTCAAGACCAGCTTGGGCAACATGGCAAAACCCTATCTCTACGAAAAAAATACAAAAATTAGCTGAGCATGGTAGCATGTGCCTGTAGTCCCAGCTACTTGGGGGGCTGAAGTGGGAGGATCGCTTGAGCCTGGGAGGTTGAAGCTGTAGTGAGCTGTGTTTGTGCCACTGCACTCCAGCAGATTGTGTGACAAAGTGAGACCCTGTCTCAAAAAAAAAAAAAAAAAGCTCCAACAATCTGCAGGTGTGACTGCTTCCTGGACCACACTTAGATGTCTCACAGTCAGCTTCAGGTCAGGTCCAGACCCGGCTCTGGACTCTCCCACATGCACCTGCTCTGTCTTTAGGCTCCCCAGTTCATCTCTGGCACCCCATCCACCCACCTGGTCAAGCTGGAAAGCTGGAAGTTCCCCTGGAAACTTCCCTCTCCCCGTTCCGCACCCCCATAGCCAGTCTTCAGCAAGTCCAGTTAGTCCTCCTGAATCTCTGCCTTGAGTCCATGGACCCTCTCGCTGCCCACCGCCCCCTCCGGGCCACCGTTGGCTCTCACCTGGGCCACTGTGGCAGCCTCCTACCTGGTCTCCTGACATTTGTTCTTGCCCCGCTTTCTTTCATGATCTTCTTAGGATCAACGTTGGATTGTGTCATTTCCCTGCTTAGGACCCTTCCCAGCCTTCTTGGAATGAAAGCCAGATGCACTGACGCAGTTTCCGAGGCCCTGTGGGATCTGGTTCTTGCCTACCTTTTTGTGTCTTCTTCCGCCACTCTCCCGCTCCCTCAGCTGCAGGACTTCCACACGTGTTGTCCCCAATCCTGGAATGCACGCCCCCTCTCGGGGCCCTGCTAACTCCTACTTATCCTTCAGATAGATACCAGCTCGAACGTCATTTCCGCAGGGAAGCCTAAAAACTAGACAGTAAACAGCACCCCGCTCCAGAGGACCTTGTACTTCTTCGTTATAATGTTCAGCGCACTCGAATCGCTTTTCCGTTGTGTCTCTTTCACGTCAGACTATGGACTTTGTGGGTGCAGGAATCCTGTTTTGCCTCACCCCAGCACATAGTAGGTACACAGGGAGCTGTTGGGTGAATGAAGGGACTGGATGAGGGGTGCTGCAGCCTCCTAACTGGTCCCTGCCTTTTCCAGCCCTTTCTCCAGGCAGCCCCAGAACAATCTTTCTAAAACGCAGAACTGACCCTGTCACCCCCTGCTACTTAAAATACTTCAATAGCTCCCCATCACTGACAGGAAAAGGCCTCAGCTTCTTATCATGGTATTCAAAGCCCTTTATGATGTGCACCCAACTGCCTGTCTCCCCTGTTTCCCCGCCACACTTTGAACTCCTGGCAGTCCCTCTAACACACCAGGCTGTTTTGAGTCTCTGTGCATCTGCACTTGCTGTTCCCTTTGCTTGTAATGCCTCCCCACCCCTACTTTGTCTCCATGGAGAACGTCCTTAATTCTTCAAAATCAGCTCAGTTGCTACCTTTGCTGTGAAACCTGCGGAGCCCTTCCACCCCTCTGCGGGCAGAGTTAGCCCACCCTCCCTCGGCCACATCTGTGCAAAGTCTACATCTCTTACTCGGTGTCTCCCACTGTACTGGGCTCCTCCGACGCAGGCACAGTGATTATTTTTTCAGGATTGTTCATCTGCGAACCTCCGGCTCCCAGCTTCTCTCTTGTCTTAATTAGGTCTTTGCTTATATACAGAAACCCACTCAAACCAGCTTCAGTAATAAAGAAGGGTTTATTATGAGGATACAAGGGATTCCCGGGAACTAAGGGGAAGGAAAAGCATTAGCTTCAGGAAGGCGGGATCTGGAGGCCAAGAGAACTTGAAGCAGCCATTCTCTGCACCCTGCTGGCCGTCTTTGCCTTTCTGTCTCCACAAACTGAACATCTCTGCCTTTTCAGGCACCAAGCCACCTGTAGTTCCAGTATTGTATCTCTTGGTTTCAGCCACACGGAGAGAGACAACGTGGGGCTTGGCAGATCCAATCCCAAACTCCCAGGAGAGGATCTGATTGGCTCAGAATGGGACAGGTCCCCATCCTGGTCCAATCATCTGTAGCTACTGGGAAGGATGGAGACATGCAAACATGGCTCTCAGTGCCCCCCTCAGCAAAGGGGCATCTTTGTTAGCTGGGCAAGGACTTCCAAAGACATCTGGAATTCTTAGAGTGCCAAGATGGGTGCAGGCAGTTGGACCTGAGCCCCAGCCTTCCATCTGGACAGCAGCTGGAGAAAAAAAGGCCTGGAATTGTGACTTAAAGGGGAGACTTTTCTGGGCAGCAATGCCCAGAACAGGATCTGAAAAACCTGTCAAATGTCATTCAGAGGCCTGAGGAGAAGGAGGGAGAGGAAAGCCTGAATTTTCTCACCTTTCTTTGGAGTGAGGAGAGAGGGAAGAGGAAGACAGGGACAGTCAGAAGAGTCTTTCCCCACCAAAATCTTCATCCTCCAAGACATAGTCATTCTTTTCCTCAGTGAAAAATCAAACTATGTCTACCCCACCTTCCCCCTAGTCACTCATTCTTGACTTGTACTGATTCTGTTCTTTGTACTTCCTGGGTAATAAACATTTTTTTAGCACTTACTCTGTGCCAGACATTGTGTTCACACATTTCATTTAATCTTCATTCCCTGTAAGATGGGTACTATTATTGTTCCCATTTTGTTTTGTTTTGTTTTGTTTTTTTAGAGACAGGGTCTCACTTTGTTGCCCAGGCTGGAGCGTAGTGGCTCGAACATGGCTCACTGCAGTCTCAACCTCTTAGGCTCAAATGATCTTCCCAATAGCTGGGACTACAGGTGCACACCACCATGCCTGGCTAATTTTTTTTTGAGACAGGGTCACATTTTGTCACTCACACTTTGAACTCCTAGGCTCAAGTAATCCTCCTACCTCAACCTCCTTGGTAGCTAGGTATGCAGTCATGCCACCATACCCAGCTCATTTTTATATATTTTTGTAGAGACAGGGTTTCACCATGTTGCCCAGATTGGTCTCCAACTCCTGGGTTCAAGCAATCCTCCCATCTTGGCCTCTGAAAGTTCTGGGATTACAGGTGTGAACCACCACATCCAGCCTGTCAACTCCTTTTACAGAAAATGAAACTGCAGTTCAGGCATTTACAGGCTAGATTTTAAAGCTCTTCACCTCTCTTAATCTAAGTGATTTGCTGACTTGCCTGCTTCCTGTTTGGGATTGCAAGGGTCTCACGGGCAGATAACACATTACCATCCTTTCTCTTTCCCCACTGCCCAGCAAGGGCTGCCAACTGTGGGATGGATGCAGGTAGAGTAGAAAAGGCGTCTGGGTGGGTGTCAAGTCTCTGACTTGTGGATCTGCCCTGTGGAGCTGGCTCTGTGACTATGGACACGTCTCTTATCGTTTCTGAGCCTCACTTTTCTCATTCAGAAATGGAGATAATTCCTGCTCTGAGACTCATGTTAGATGGTGCCCATTATGACAATTTGTGAATAGGAAAGGACCAAGCAATCTCTAAAGGGTTGTTATTACCAGAATGGGCTGCAGCAACAGGGCACTAGCTGGCCACTGTGCTCTAACTCCTGCAAGAGGTGGACAAGCCTAGAGCTTCCCAGTGTGTGGAGTGGGACCCAGGATGACTTTCAGTGCCATTGCATAACCCTGGCTCACATGGTGAGAAAGTTGGTTCCCTTTCAATACTACCAAATCCAAGATTGTCTAAGGGAGAAAGTGTCAGTGAAATTTCTAGTATGTCTTTAACAACTTTCCAACACTGGCTGCCCTCCCTTTTTAGCAGAGAGCTCTGAGGCTAGGCTCAGAACATTGGCTGGCAACACCATGTAGCTAAAACATAATAACATAATTTTGTTTTTACTGTATTTGTTTTATCATCATTTTCTATTTATTAAAAGTGATACTGGCTTTCCATTTATAGTAATAACATGGTTTCTGTTGAAAATAGTTGCATTTAAGTTAAAAGTGTAAATTTATTTATTTTTATCTGTTTATTTTTTTTTTATCAAGACTGGATCTCACTCTGTCGCCCAGGCTGGAGTGTAGAGGCCTGAGCTTGGCTCACCGCAGCCTTGACCTCCTGGACTCAAGTGATCCTCCTACCTCAGCCTCTCGAATAGCTGGGACTATAGGTGTGAGCCACCATTGTCCCTGGCCAAAGTGTCAATTTAAAGAAAATAAGTGCCAGGCGTGGTGGTTCATACCTGTAACCCTACCACTTTGGAAGGCCGAGACAGGAGGATCACAAGGTCAGGAGTTGAAGAGCAGCCTGACCAATATGGTGAAACCCCATCTCTACAAAAAATACGAAAATTAGCCGGGCATGGTGGCATGTGCCTGTAGTGTCAGTTACTCAGGAGGCTGAGGCAAAAAAATCGCTTGATCCCAGGAGGTGGAGGTTGCAGTGAGCCAAGATCTTGCCACTGCACTCCAGGCTGGGTGACAGAGTGAGACTCCATCTCAAAAAAGAAAAAGAAAATAAGTAACAAACAATACAGGAATCTGTAGGTTTTTGTTTTTTTTTTTTTTAAGACAAAGTCTAGCTCTGTCACTGGGCTGGAGTGCAGTGGCATGATCTCAGCTCTCTGCAACCTCTGACTTCTGGGTTCAAGTGATTCTCCTGCCTCAGCCTCTCCAGTAGCTGGGATTACAGGTGCACACCATCATGCCTGGCTAATTTTTGTATTTTTAGTAGAGATGGGGTTTCACCACGTTGGCCAGGATGGTCTCGATCTCCTGGCCTTATGATCCACCCACCTCCGACTCCCAAAGTGCTGGGATTACAGGCGTGAGCTACTGCACCCAGAGTAGGAGCCTGTAGATTTGGCAAAAATCAGTGAGGTGGCACACAGTATTATGCACTTAATGCAAAATTGGGAAATAGTATGGGGATGTCAGAAATATGCACAGTTGGCCTAGATAATTTTGAAGATCCCTTCCACCTGCCAGACAAATCTAGAGGTCTCCCCCTGCTGTACTGGCCTGCTCTCCTCTGCTCACTTTGAACCCTGGCTTGGGTTTCTTTTGGAGGATCCTGCCATGATTTCCCTGTTGACAGGGTCCCCAGGGTGGGCAGAAGAATTTGTGCCATCGTTTTCACAACCTGCTTGGGATGGGGGCTCTTGGAGATGGGGTGTCTGGATGTGGTAGGATGCTACCTCATCTCTGAGGCCAGGACCTGAGACCTCCTCTGGGGAGTAGAGACTGCATACCCCATAGTTCTCCTGCTTACCATGTGTAACACAGGCCTCAGGGAGGCCTAGAGAGCAGTGAGGCTTTGGGAGCCACAGGTAAGGGCAAAGCTGCCCGTGGGGCTTCATGTCCCAGAACTTGGGGCTCAGGGACAGTGAAGCAGGAGGCTTTGGAGTCTCATAGGTCCCTCTTCTCCTATTTCCCGCTTTGCCCACCACTTTGTGCCAACTGCCTGTCCCTGGGAACTCACAGCAGATCCCAGGGGGCCTCAGAGGACACAGTGGATTCATCCTCAGGGCCCACGAACAGGGCCAAAGTAGAGAAGGCAGATGGGAAGGAGGGAATGAAGTCCTGTCTG
Organism: Saimiri boliviensis; assembly: GCF_048565385.1. Lineage (NCBI taxonomy): Eukaryota > Metazoa > Chordata > Mammalia > Primates > Cebidae > Saimiri > Saimiri boliviensis. Next base: position 39,390,680 of record NC_133459.1, on the reverse strand, counting down.
TCCCCTCCCTAGTCCCATGTTCACAGTGGGAAGGGTGGCCGGGGCACCAGGAGGATGGAGGGCCTGGGTAAAGTGTGGGATGTGTGCTTGTGTATCCATGATGAATGTTTGAGGGGTCTCTGTGAGGGCATAATGTGTTTGTGTACATATGTGAGAGAGAGAGAGAGAGAGAGAGCGCGCGCGCGCGCGAGAGAGAGAGAGACAGAGAGAGAGAGAGAGAGAGAGAGAGAGAGAGAGTGTGTGTGTGTGTGTGTGTGTGTGTATCCCTGGCTAATGTAGCTCTGTAGCTCACAGATATGTCTGAGGGTCTCTGAGGGCATTTTGTATGTGCACTGTGTGTGTGTGTCTGTGGTGAATGTTTCTTCATGCGATATGTCTGCGGTTCTCTGTGAGGGAGTTTTTGTGCAGCGTGTGAGTTTGTGTGTGTGGCAAGGTGTGTCATGGGTCTGTGTGATGAGTATGAGTCTGTAGTAGCTGCATCTCCATGCCATGTGAGTCTGATGCACAAGGTGTGTTTTGATGTGCATATGTGTGCTCGGTGTCTGAGTGCCTGTCTAGGTGGATTGCCTGCTGGGTGTGGTGTGTGCCTGTTGTTTTGTGTACGTCATCGTCTTTGTACAATGTGCGTCTTGCTCTGTGGTGCGTCTGATCCGCCGACCGAAGGTGTATGGCGTGTGCGCGGGTCTTTGTGCCATGAAATGGTCCGGGGGATGGAGGGATTGCAGGGAATGCGTGCACATCTTTGGGCAGTGTCTGTCTGGGCTGGGGCCGAGGCTGTGCTAGGTTTCTGAGGAGGGTCCCCAGGGTGGGCAGCAGGCGCGGGCGGCGCCTTCCGGCTTGGCGCGGGGCTGGTAACTGGAGCCCCTTCCCCCCATGAAATATTGATTGGGTCTCATGGGCGGTGCGGGGGGGGGGCGGGAGTGGAGGGGAGGAGGACAGGGAGGCGGGGGAAGGCGGGCTGCCGGCCGCTGTCCGTGGTGCTGCCGCGTCTCCCCCGGCGAGGGCGTTGGTGCTCAGGCGAGAGTGGGCCTGGGTGGGGGAGAGTTTGTTCCATCCACCAACACCCTAAGGGGGGCCCCTGCCTCTCAGGATGAGCCTGCCTGTCTCTTCTGCTGTCCTCCACTCCATCTAGGAAGGGAGAACAGGGGAACCAAATGTGTATCTTATTGGGATCCAGTATCCACCAGCTAGGGTGACCATATGGCTGGGTTTGCCTGGCACAGTCCTCATTTTCACCTGTGGTCCAGGTATGATTGTGAATATTGTCCCTGCTCATCCTCACAAGGGTCCCAGGTGGGTGATATATTATGTGCTCACCTGTAATAAAGCTTTGATCCAAAGACCTTTTCCCAGTCGCCTCTGCTCTGCCCTGGGAGTTCTCCAGCCATGTGGGCATGTAAGTGTGTGTGTTTGTGTGTGTGGTGGCATGTGTGGAAATTGTCCTTCCTGTGCTAGGACTGAGCTGGAGTAAGTGCTTCAGAGCCCTGGGCTCCTACTGCACCCCAAACCCTCCCCAGTGCATCCAGCCCCCTTTTCTTTCAGTCCAAATTCTGCTTTCCATTCCAGCTGTGCTCCTTTCAGGCCTGGGCTTCCCCTGTGCCTTAGGGAAGGAGTCACGGTGCCTCCCTCCTGCATCCTGAGCTGGAAAGGCTCCTTTTTGGTTTCAGTATCAGGGTGTTTTAGGGCTTCCAGCTTGGCTATCTGTATACTCACAGCATCTTCTGTGAGTTCCTCCCCTACTTTTCACCATGGACTCTCCCTCCTTCAGTTGATTCCCTCTTCGTCCTACCTCTAACTGTGAGTATTACCTCTCAATCCTTCCTCACTCTGTGCTCTTTTCTGGGCATTCTCCTTCCTTCCACACCCCATTTTTTTCTTTGGAGAATACACTCAAATCCTGCCCACTCACCTTGCTCTCTCGAGTGCTAGTGAATAGGCTTACCTGGCCAACACCTGAATGTGGGAATTGCAGCATTATCTCAGCCCCATCATGACTAAAATGGGGCTTCATCTTCTCCTTAAGCCAGGCTTTTTTCTCTAGGACCTCAAGCTTTGCTCATGGCACCTCTCACCATCCTTCCTGTAAATCACCTTGGATTTCATTTTTCCCTCTTCCCTACTTTGCCCCCTCACTCACTCTAGACAATCCCCTAACCCCACCCATGACTCCTGGTCACGTTTCCTCTTTGCACCTCACTTTCTGAAGCAGTGCAGCCCTTCTTCCACCATGGAGGTAACAGACTCCTGGCTGCTCTTCCTGCTGTCAGGTTCTTTCTGATTCTGCACTCAGTGTCAGATTGATCTCTGTAAAGCATTACATCTAAATCATGTCAGATTTCACTCCTACAGGATGAAAGCCAAGCTTCTTAGCCCCACATTTGGAGCCCTGCACTGGCTGCTCCCAGCCTCTTTCCAGCCCTCTGTTCCACAGTTGTACCTACCTCCTCTCCAACTGCACTGTTCTATTCACCAGCCTCTGAACACAACGTTTTCTCCCTGGGCCTTCCCAGTAGTTGCCACCTCTTTCCTTTAGAACCACCTTTGCCTTTCCAAACCTCACCTATCTTTTGAGGTGCAACTACTGGAATGGTGCCTTCTCTGGTTTCCCCCTCCCTGAAGTGTTCACTCTTTCTGCAGAACAACCAGAGCAATGTCTCTTCATCTCTCAGTGCCTTAGGTGGTCCATGGACCAGCAGCATGGGCATCCCTTGGAAGTTTCTTAGAAATGCAGAATATCAGGCTCCACCTGTGACCCATGGATCAAAGCAAGCTCCCCAGGTGTTTCACCTGCACATTTTGATCTGAGAAGCACTGAATGGTGTGGTCACTGAGGACATGATCTTGCTTCTGTTTGGGGGAGTCACCTTTGGCCAGGAGTAGTGGTATTCTCCAGTGCCAAGTTTCACAGCCACTGTAAGGAGACAGGTACCACATCTAGCCAGATCTTACAAGCCAAGGGAGGGGGTGAATGGTGGAGATGGCTGAGAAGAATGTGTACTCTGGCTGGCTCCTTCCCACCCATAATCTATACCCTGCAAGGCCCCAGAGCTCATGCTCTATGAATCTGACTCTGGAAAGCACTCTAGTGACATGAGGAGGAATCAATTAATCAATAAAAAGCAGTTATCAAGCGGATAGAAGAACTTTTCCCTCCACAAAACACACATTGGTGGAAATGCCTGTTACTTTAATGTATGTTTTGAAAGGAAAAATATGTGGTTTTGGTTTTTTATTTATTATAACATTAATACAGTTTCTAAAGTAGTAACAGGAAAACACAATATGTCACATGGAGAAAATAAAAATGACTCACAATGCTATAAATACTGTTAATTTAATGTTTTAGGTTGCTGTTCATTCATTCTACAAATATTTACTGAGCCCTGCTATATGCCAGACCTGTGCCAGGTACTAGGGATTCAGGGTGAAGAAGACGACAGGGTTCCTATTTTTAAACAGCTCACAGCCAGGGGGCGGGGTGTGGGAGACAAGCTCGGAACAAGTTAGGAACAGCAGTGTGTTCATTTCCTAGGCAAGCTGCAACAAAGTGCCACAAACAGGATGACTTAAAACAACAGAAATGTAGGCTCTCTCGGTTCTGAAGGCTACAAGTCTAAAATCAGGTGTTGGCACAGTTGCTTCCTTCTGTGTTCTGTGAGGGAAAATCTGTTCCGTGCCTCTCCCCTGGCTTCTGGTGACAGGTGGCAATCCTTGGCGTTCCTTGGCGCGTTGACGCGTCACTCCCATTTCTGCCTCCATCGGCACATGGCACTCTCTCCATGTCTGTCTTCACGTGGCCACCTGCCTATAAGGACAGTGGTTATATTGGATGAGGGACCCGCCCTTCTCCAGCATGACCTCATCTTAACTTGTCACATCTGCAACGACTGTGTTTCCAAACCAAGTCACATTCCGAGGGACTGGGGTTTGAGCCTCAACATTTTGCTGGGGGACACAATTCAACTCATAACAGACAGTAACAGGACAGAGGGAGTTATGGGGACTAACCTCATCTGGGAAGACTTTCCTAGGAAATTACCTTTAAACTTGGATTGAGCCAAGAGTAGGGTTTGGCCAGGCAAAGGTGGCAGGACAGACAGGTATGGGGTCACCAGATCATGGGGGTGTGGGCAGAGAAGAGCGTATCAGGCAGACAGGAGACAAAGTGGCTCCTTTTTTTTTTTTTTTTTTTTTTTTTTTTTTGAGACAGAGTCTCTGTCACCCAGGCTAGAATGCAGTGACACAATCTCAGCTCACTGCTGCAACCTCCGCCTCCTGGGTTCAAGCAATTCTCCTGACTCAGCCTCCCAATTAGCTGGGACTACAGGCATGTGCCACCATGCCCAGCTAATTTTTTGTATTTTTTAAAGTAGAGATGGGGTTTCACCATGTTAGCCAAGATGGTCTCGATCTCTTGACCTTGTGATCTGCCCGTCTTGGCCTCCCAAAGTGCTGGGATTACAGACATGAGCCAACACGCCTGGCGTTTTTGTTTTGTTTTGTTTTTTGTTTTTTGTTTTTTGTTTTTTGACAGGATCTGGCTCTGTTACCCAGGCTGGAGGGCAGTGTTCCCATCTCGGCTCACTGCAACTTCTGCCTCCTGGGTTCAAGCCATCCTCCCACCTCAGTCTCTTGAGTAAGTGGGACTACAGGCATGTGCCACCACATCAGGCTAATTTTTGTATTTTTTGTAGAGACCAGGTTTTGCTATGTTGCTCAGGCTGGTCTCAAATTACTGGGCTTAAGCTATTCACCTGCCTTGGCCTCCCAAAGGGCTGGGATTACAGGCATGAGCCACCACACCTGGCCCAAGGTGGTACTTTGAAGGACTGAAAAGAAGTAAATGTGGCTGGAATACAGAGTAGGGGCAAGAGGCATGGGAAGGGCTGGGAGACTGGAGAGGAAGACAGTCCCCAGGTCACATGGGCTATGGGCCTTGGCGAGGGTCTTCTCCTTTGTCCTGCAGGAAATGGGAGGCTATGAGAGGTTGTCAAGCAGGAGAGATTCATTCTGTTCTGTAGGCTAGCTCCTCCCAAAACTGACTCAGGCTGTGTTCTTCTAAGTCCCTGGTTCTGAGGAAGGGCACACATCCCTGTCCTCAGGAGCCCCCAGCTGAGTGAAGGCCCATAGCGACCCTGTCCTGGGAAGGAGGCATGTCTGTGACCGCAGCAGCCCATAGCAGGTACTTCAGGAATCTGGTTCTGAATGGGAGACAGGGCTTACTCAGCCCTGGGTCTGCCTTACCCTTGTGTGTTCTGAGTCCTTAGAATTTGGGTTTGAATCTGACCACCCATCCCCTGCACTGCCATGAGGACTGTGACTGAGAATGTATCTAGGGCCCATATGGCATCCTGAGGCCCCAGGGGGGACATCAGGGGCTCAGTCTTCTAGGTCTTGCAGGGACCGTGCCTTCAGCACCCTACTCCCCTCAAGGAATTTCTGGAGCCTGTATTGCTTTCCTACACAGTATCCAGCCTCTCTGGGGTGCTCAACCCATCCCTTACCACGCCCTTAGAGGGCCACTCCTTTCCTGTGTGTGATGGGAGAGGGCCTACCCTGCCCAAAGCTGCCTGTCTCTGCCTTGCCTGGGCTGGGTGGGCCAGGCTGGGTGGAGGAGAAGTGGGTCAGCCTGGTAGCCATGGTGACAGCAGCTGCTCCCTGCCAGCCTTCTCCTTTCCTCACTGCAAACCTCATCAATGAGCTCCTTTGTCCAGTCTGGTGGGGATGGGGGCCAGGCGAGTGAGATTGGGGGCTGTGGTGTCTATGAGCGTGCATGTGGGTTCAAGCTCACACACACCTGCTCAGAGGTCGGGTATGTGCCTTAGCCAAGGGAGCCCATGGCTCAGGCTAAGACACTTCCTACTTCCCTGCCCACAGAGCCATGGGGCTCTTCCTGCCTTTCTGGACTGGGCAGGGACCAAATGGGGGGAGTGTGTGTGGGTGTGTGCAGGTGTGTACACATGTGAGTCTGTGAATACCTATGGCTGTCATTGTGGTTGCTTCTGTGTGTCTCTGTGTATAAGTGTCTTAGTGGAGGTGTGTGTGTGTATCTGTGTGTACATGTGATTGTGTCTTTAAGTATTATTGATGCAGGTCTTTGTGATCATACATTTGGAATTGTGTGCCCATGTCTCTTCTCTTGCTGCGTGTGTGTGTGTGTGTGCATGTGTGTGTGTGTGCACAGTGTATGCCATTGTGTGTGTGCATGTGTGTGTGTGCACAGTGTATGCCAGCCCTGCTTGGGAGAGATGAAGGTCTGCACAACTAGGAGAGGAGCGGTCTCTGTGTGCTGCCCATGTTGGCTGGGTGTGCTTCCTTGGCACAGACTGCCTTCCCCACCACAGCTACCTACCAACCCATCCCCATGCCCACCACTCCCTGAGTGGGGACAGGAAAGGCTAGAGCTGCAGGAGCCCCTCCACCCTTTCTGTGACTGCAGGCACTAGCCTCTGACAAGGGCACAGATTGGCACAGGAGATGTGGTGGGCCATCCTGGTGCTGGATGAGGTTTGGGCCAGGGATCTCAGATGCCAGACCCAGCATCCAGCAGGGGTCAGGAGCTGAGATACTGGCACAGCTTCATGGGTCACCTCTCATCTCAACTGAAAAGTGCAGGACCCTGACCCCAGACTTCTGGAGCACTCAGGGCTGCAGTGGGAGGCAATTCTCTTAGTCTCTGGGCCTTCCTCTGATATGGTTGCACTTGACGTGGACTCCAGACCAATAAGAACTAACACCTGGACAATTCTTTACAATTTATAAAGGAATCTTATTAGTAATAATAATGTAACTGCCCAACCGATGATCATTTAGCATGTCCCAATTCTTGTTTTGTAATATTTTATGTAAGAATCCTAAAGCAGACGTTATCGTCCCCACTTTTGAGATGAGGAGCGTTAGGCTCAGGGGATTTGTTAAGGAAGCCCTGTGTCATACAGCTTGTAAGTAAGTGGCAGATCTAGGTTTTGCACCTGTCTGTCTGCCTCCAGAGCATGTGTTTCATTCACCCTGCCTTTCTGCTCCTCTTTATCTCATCTGACCCCCAGTCTAGCCGGGAGAGTTGGGGAGGGCCCAGGTGGCGATTAGACTCATTTTGTAGAGGAGGGAATGGAGGGAATGGTTCAGAGAAGCTGAGGGACCTGCTCAGGATCACATAGCTGGGGGTGGAGCCAGGAGTGTGTTCCCCAGCTGCTGGGCATGTCATAGAGTGTCTGGGGAGGAACAAAGACCCCATTTAATCAGAGGGAGGTTGAGGAAGGAAGGATAGGGTCTAGAGCTCCTTAGCAGTTGGTCCCGGATGAGTCTCTCCTGTGTTAAAAATCTTTAAGTTGTGGGTCTTCAGCATCTTGGCATCCAAGTGCCTAAAGGAACATTAGGGAACCCAGGAGTTCTGACAATGTTACAGAAGAGGAAGTGGAGAACTGAAGAGTTTAAATGATTTGCTCAAGGTCACACAGCTTCTTCAAAGTCTGTCTTTTTATGACACAACCTACCAGAAGCCCTTAAGGGCAAATGTCTCACCTAGCCCTTCCTCTAAGCTCCCCTCTTCCCTTTCAGACCTTTTTATCACATCACTTCCTCCTGGGAGCCTGCCCTGATTGCCTTCACCTCATTTCTTGAAAATTGGTGTTCTGGCAGAAGTCAATTGAAGTCTTGTGCAAATGCCATAGGGGTGTGCTGTTGGGAGGGGCACAGCCCCCTGTGATGCGGAACGCCAGGCTCACATTCATCAGTTTGGTGAGTTGGGTTTTCTTCCAGGTGAAGGATGGGGAGGGAGCACGTGATAGGTGATGTGAGACCTGATAGTTAAGGTACTTAGGGTTGGAGCTCTGATTCTGCTATCAATTTTTTGTGTTACCCTGGTGTGTCTTTTCCCCATTCTGGGCCTTGACTACCTGTTATGCAAAATGAAAGGCTCAGTCTACAATACAGACAACAAGTCAGTTTTAGCTCATCAGCTGTTTCTCCTCAGCTGGTGCTGGAGCCGTGTGTTGAGAGGGACTCTGAGGCTAAGTCTGACCTTGATGGGAAAGAGAGAGGTTAATGATGTCCACTGTGAGTAGAGGATGGGGAGGGTGGTGGGAGCCTCAGTTATTTTTTGCAGTCCCTTCCAGCCTAACACTCCGTCACCCTGTGATGCATTCCTTGGTCTTTACTGTTGGAAAGGTGGGTGGCTAGGTTCATCTTGAGCTTTTGGGTGGCCTTGAACTCTCAAAAAATTCTCATCTGGTTAGGCATGCGGTTAAGGGGACTGAGGGGCCCAGGCTAGCCTGGCAGGGCCCTGAGACCTGCTGTTGTCAGGATTTGGAAGAGGGTTTGGAGGACCCTTTTAGAATACTGAGACCCCAGGGTAGAGGCCAAGCATCCAAGGGCTAAAAAGAAAACACAAAGCTTATTCCTGGGGAGTGGGGAAGGTTTCTTCTGGCATAGAGTTTTGGCAGGAGTAGGGGCAGCAGCTGTGTCCCTGGAGGATAACTGAAGTTTCTCTGCTGCTGTAGTAATAGCTGGGAGTCAGCAGGAAGAACCTCAGAGTGAGGTCTCTGTCACTCACTGAGATCATAGGACAGTTTTCTTCCTTGAGGTGCCATGACCTGGGCTGAGAAAGGGACAGTCTGCTCTGCTCAGAAGCAGGGGAATTGGTGAAGTGACTTGCATGGGAGGAGTATAGTTCATTTAGCGATCATTTGGAATCACCAACATGTGACATGGTATGTTCTGTGTCCTGCCCTCCTCACCACTCTGCCTCAGTCTCCCCACCTTCCCTTTTCCATCATTGTGGTCTGATGGCTCAGGGGTTGCTCTGCAGTGGATGTCCCTCCTTTTAGGTGCCTTGACTAGAACCCTGGCATGTCCCTCCTGAGCTAGACTGGCTGCCAGAGAAGAAACTAGATCTCTAATTCGGAGCCCTTCACTGCAATGTGCGTTCATAGACTCAACTCTCCCAGTCAAAAGGACTTTTAGAGATTACTTAATCTGACCCCTTCATTTTACATCCAGATGAGACAACCGAGGCTCAGAGGACTTTACATAAGGAATCTGTTCACATTCGAATCCCACATCCTAATTCCTAATCCTCCTAACCTGCCCTACCAGGACTTCTGGCCCACAGGGTCAGTCCTAGGGCCTTGGGCCCAGTGCTTTGGGTCTGGCTCCTCCTGCCTCCTTTGGGGAGTGACCTGCAGGCTGGGCCCTCCCAAACATCTTTCAGTTCTCCAGCCCCCCTGGTTGATCCCTAGATGGTTAAAGATGAGAAAACAGCTCTGAATAGTGCGGTGACCTTGACGCCAAACCAAATGCTTGTCAATTCCATTTATTATTCATGAGGAAACATGAGCCCCTGGGTTGGCAGGGTCAGGAATTTTGTCCCTTACCCCTTCCTGTTTCACCCGCAGGGCTGGTGCTCTCTTGGTCCTGGAGGCTGTGCTAGGGAAGCTCTGCTTCTCCAGCTATGGTCCGGTTGGGTTTTCTACTGCCTTACAGTCACTTTCCTTGCAGTTTTCTCAAAGGGCCCAGAGACCCAGGACAGAGTCTGAGCTTAAGGGCCGGACCTACATTTTTGGTTGAAGGGTCAGGGGCTGCTAAGCATTCTCTCTTTTTGGAAACAGGAGACCTGGGGTCAAGTCCAGGTCTTGCCTCTTCTTAGCTGGGTTGGACAGACAAGTCCTTTATTGCTCTGAGACTCAGTTTTCTCATCTACAGTACAGAGATAACCACACACCTCCCAGAAATACTGTAAGGAGTAAATTAGACCTGCACCATGGCAGAGTCACAGTATCAGATAAGCCTTCTCCGACCTTCCACCAAAAGACCATGTAGATACCCCAAAAAACACACAAACTGGCACTAGAATTGGAAACTCAAAAGAAGAGATCATCATAGGCCCCAGTCCAGGAGGACTTTCCATTAGCTGCAGGGTTGATGGGGATGGGGAAATACAATCCAGGACTCTGCACACGTCACGATGTGAATGAGACCAGTCCAGGCAGCCACAAAGAAGGCAAAATGAGGCTTTAACTCATCCCTGCTGTCAGCCGCACTTTGCCAGGCTGGCAGGAGATATGCTGACCAGGTGACCAGGTGACTGTTCTCAGCTGTCTGGGGACTGTCTTCCTTATCCGCGAGAATGGTGCCTTTCCCCTTTCACCCGTTCTGTCTCCCCTTTCTGTGTCCTTTTGAGAAGGTGGACTCCTTCAGCATACTAGGCCTGAGGGCAGAGGATCAAGCAAAGTGCCCTGAACCCTGGGATGGTCAGCTGCCCCAGGAAAACCACCGTGGGGTAGTACAGAGCCAGGAGGGTGCTAGGTGCAGGCCATGCTGGAGTCGCCGGCCTTCTTGGGTTCTGCCTATGCAGAGGAGACCGACTGCAGATAAACTGTGGAAGCCAACAGCTGGAGATCCCACCTCTGTTCCAAACACAGCAACAGACGCCTGCAGCCCCTCCCTCAGAGTGATTCTCAGGACCCTCTGTCCTCTTCCCTAGCACTTAGTGTAACCATCATTAAATATTTAATTATAGAATTAGTTATTTACTGTCTGTCTCCCTCCTGGACTAGAGGCTTTGGGAGGGCAGGACCAAGTTGGCCTGGCTCACTGCTGTATCTTTGGGACTCATCACGGGCCTGGGAATTTTAGGGGCTTAAATATTTGTTGAATGCAGCTAATAGGGAGAGTAAATGTCTATATTTTAAAAAGGAATTTGACAATAGATTCCAAGAATCCAAACGACATTTATGACCCTGGTGTAAGGTCGGATGCTTTTGGAGGTGACAGAGAACTCTGATTCAAAGTGGTGTAAGCAATGGAAAATGTATTGCCTCACATAATTGGAAGACCAGTGCAGGGCAGACCCTAGGTATGGCCTGAGGTACTTTCTGTCTGAGTGCTGTCTGTTGACAGCAGCACTGGCTTTGGCTTAGGGCTGAGCCCACTTAAGGGGTAGGAAAGAGAAGAACAGAGGGAGAAAGAGAGAGAGCCCCCCACCTCTCTTATAAGCGTGAAATCCAAATCTTTCCCACTTGGACAAATAAGAGTTGCCAAGGCGAATGCCATTCACAGATCTGCCTCTAAAACAAGGGGTATGTGGTACCTGGACGAATCAGCCCTCTGTCAAAAAGCAGAAAGAGGGAATGGATTCTGGGGATGCTCCTAGCAGTTTCTGTATCCCCTGACCCAGTCATTCCATTCCGAGGAAACAATCCTAAAGAAATAAGCAGACAAAATCCATGTAGAAAGATGTTTAGGCCGGACATGGTGGCTCACGCCTGTAATCCCAGCACTTTGGGTGGCCAAGGTGGGTGGATCACTTGAGATTAGGAGTTTGAGACCAGCCTGGCCAACATGGTAAGACCCCATCTCTACTAAAAATTAAAAAAAAAAAAAATAGCTGGGCATGGTGCACACCTATAATTCCAGCTACTTGGGAGGCTGAGGTACAAGATTCGCTTGAACCTGGGTGGCAGACATTGCAGCGAGTGGAGATTGTGTCCCTCCACTATAGCCTGGGTGACAGAGCGAGACTCCATCTCAAAAAAAAAAAAAAAAAAAAAAAAAAAGAGAGAGAGAGAGAAAGATGTTTATTGCTATGGTTATTTAAAGGAGAGGAAAGAAGCCGGGTACAGTAGCTCACATCTGTAATCCCAGCACTTTGGCAGGCTGAGGCAGGCAGATCACCTGAGGTCAGGAGTTCGAGACCAGCCTGGCCAACATGTTGAAACCCCATCTCTTACTAAAAATACAAAAATTAGCTGGGCATGGTAGCATGCGCCTGTAATCCCAGCTATTCTGGAGGCTGAGGCAGGAGAATTGCTTGAACCCAAGAGGTGAAGGTTGCAGTGAGCCGAGATTGCGCCACTACACTTCAGCCTGGGTGACAGAGTGAGACTCCATCTCAAAAAATAAATAAATAAAAATAAAAGAGAGGAAAGAGAGAAAGAGGAGAGAAACTCGAGCCTGATCTAAGAGGTAGCTGTATTGAAATACTTAAGTCAGTTATGCTGCTTCTATACAATGGAATATCATGGTAGCATACCTAGTGTTAATGACATTGGGAAATGCTTATGATATAATTTTTTGTTTGTTTGTTTGTTTTATCTTTTGGTTTTGTTTTGTTTTGTTTTTGAGATGGAGTCTTACTCTGTCACCCAGGCTGGAGTGCAATGGCGCAATCTCTGCTCACTGCAACCACTGCTTCCTGGGTTCAAGCAACTTTCCTGCCTCAGCCTCCTGAGTAGTTGGGATTAGAGGCATGCACCATCATGCCCAGCTAATTTTTGTATTTTCAGTAGATAAGGGGTTTCACCATGTTGATCAGGCTGGTCTCAAACTCCCAACCTCAGGTGATCTACTTGCCTTGGCCTCCCAAAGTGCTGGGATTACAGGCATGAGCCACCTCACCTGGCCATGATATAATGTTAAATGAAAAAATACCAGGATATAAAATGACATTTGCAGTATGAGTTCAGTTATTTTAAAAAATGCATGGAAGGGTGGCTGGAAGGGAATAGGCTAAAATGCCTCTTAGGAGTGCAGTAAGGGGTGATTTTCTTGCTGCTTTGAGCTTTTCTGCACTATCCCCTTCACACGGAAGGACCCCACCAGAGTCTGCACAGGCTGCAGCCAGTTCTGTTCTCCCTGTTCTTATTATTTTCTATGAAAATAATAACCACTAATACTTACTGAATATTTACTCTAAGCCTGACAGGCACTTCATATGCATTATTTAATTTGGTCCTTAAAACAATCCTATGAGCTAAGTGCTTTTATTTCACATCTTGCCGAGGTGTTCACTGAAAACCCCAGAGGTTTGGTCACAAGGTCACACAGCTAGTGTGTAGAGGCCTTTGGAATTCAAGCCCAGGCCATGTGACTCCACAGCCTCAGTCCTCTTTGTCAAACCAGGTCACCTGTGAGGTTCTACATAGCCATGTGCTAATAGGGGTAGTCCCTTTTATTGATCCAGACCCTGTGCATGCCCTTGACATTTGTTTGTGCATTTAAACCTCACAGCCTCAGAGAGGTCAAGTGACTAGCCCAGGGTCATGCAGCTAGGAAGTGGTGGGGCTGCTATAGAATCATCCAGGTCTGACGTGGGATCCTTTTGTTTCCTGCCCACCTTCAGAGCTGCCCGAGGCCCTGCCGCCCCAGGGACCATGTTTAACGGGGAGCCAGGTCCTGCCTCATCTGGGGCCTCCAGGAATGTGGTGCGGAGCTCCAGCATAAGTGGTGAAATCTGCGGATCCCAGCAAGCTGGGGGCGGGACTGGGACCACCACCGCCAAGAAGCGGCGGAGCAGCCTGGGTGCCAAGATGGTGGCCATCGTGGGCCTGACTCAGTGGAGCAAGAGCACACTCCAGCTTCCGCAGCCTGGTGAGGGGGCATGGGACACGGTGGGGTAGGGGAGAGGGATACTTTGCAAAGACAGAGTAGCAGGGACTGCCCTGATGGGTCTGCACTTTCATGCCCACGAACACTTACACTGTGGCCCTTCCCATACACCAGGTGCTGGTCTAGGTCCAGTATGTGTATGGACTGATTAAATCTCCATGGAGCTCTATGAGGCAGGCACCAAAGCACAGAGAAGGGAGGTCAGATGTTCCAAACTACACAGCTAGTAGGTGGTGGAGCCTGGATTCAGACTCTAGCAGTTGGGCTTCCTAGTTGATGCTTTTAACCTTTACACTCTACTGCCTCTGCACACAGACTTAGACATTAACCGGTCATTATTTATTAAACAGCCTTATGTTCCTGGCACTGAGTAAGCAACACCACAATTTTACAGACACATACAGCCTCAAGATTTAGTCTCAGGTGCCGGGTGCAGGACTCACACGTATAATCCCAGCACTTTGGAAGGCAGAAGAGGGAGGGTCACTTGAGCCCAGGAGTTTGAGACCAGCCTGGGCAACATAGCGAGACCCCTGGCTTAAAAAACAAAAAAAGATTCAGTCTCACCTGTAATCTCCCAGTCTCCTAAATGCAAATAGCCAGGCACAGGCAGTTCTCTAGTCCCATGTATATGTTAACAAAGCACAAGGGAGATGCACACAAAGATATGCAACTTGTACAGTTACATAAATAGAGCGCTCAGTTGCTCTGGTAAGCTGCCCACATTTCCAGGGAAGCACAATAGAGTAATTCACACTGTGCATGGTCACAAATAAAACCAGTCATGCAAACCACACAGTCACGGCCCTCTGATTACAGATGCATGACCCAGATCACGGAAACATGTCACACATGTGTGCAAGTGTACATCACAAAGCCACATTCACACACACCTTAACAGCTCCATCCTCATCAATTCAGTATCCTTTTTCTGACACCTAGCTGCAGAATCTCAGTTATGTTCAGCCTGGTGGGTGACCACCTGGTGACATACCTAGACCCCACATCACAGAGGAGCCAGCTCTACCCACCAAGACCTCTTCACTTTGTGGCATCAGCCCAGACACCAGCTGGTTTTGTTTTAAAATCTCTTCCTGCTTATTTTGTTCAGAGTAACAACTTCCCCAGAAACGTTCAAATAGGCAGCTGGATGGGATGGTGAGGGGGCGGGGGCTCCGGAGGATCCAGGGAGAATGCTCATCAAGGCTCCCAGTTGGGGCTGGGGGTGGGGGACTTTTCCAGGCCTTAAAATAGATTTTTACAAAGCCCTTGACAGGACCACATTGGCTGGTCTTTTCCAGCAATCAAGCTGTGATGTGGTTTCTGGCGGGGGAAAGCTATTATAGATGGGGAAGGGGTTTGAGGTTATCAGAGCCCTAGAGTGGGCGTGGCCTCTGTGAATATGCAGTTTAGGCCTGGTACTAGAGAGATGGGGATTTGGGGATGTAGCAGTTGGGCTGGGACAAGGAGGGGGCTGGGACAGAACCAAGGAGTGAGATTACGATTGGGAGGTTGTAGAGGTGTTGGACCCCAGGAGTCTGGCTTCAAGGGACCAAGCCCAGGAATCCAGCTGATTCAGCTTCAGACCCAAAGCCTTCTTCATGCCCAAAGTGATTTGGAGAGTTAGTGTTTCAAGGCCAGGATAGGGGCCTGAGTCACTGGGAGAAACTTCCAGTGATCTGCCTTGACTTTACAGGCTGCAGGCAGGAATTGGAGCAGATACCAGGAAGACCTTTCATCTTGAGAAGAGATGAATGATGATGGGGCTTCTGAATCTCTGTCTCCTTGGTATGCAAGGGCATGGCTGAAGGACTGGAGCTAGAGGAACTGCCCAGATGCCCTTCTAACTGAAGGTCCCTGTGCATCAGCTAATTGCTGAATGTCAGAGTGGGGAGAGTCCCTTGAGATCATCTAGTGCGCCATACTTATTTTATTGATGAGGCATCCAGAGCCTGGGGAGAAAGCATGTTCCTGGAGAATGACCTCACATTCAGAGCCACCCCCTGTCATTTACTAGCCGGGTGACTAAGGCAAGTTACTTCACCTCTCTGAGCCTACTGCCTTGTTTGTAGAATAAGGACAATGATACATGCCTTGCATACTTGTCCAGGAGATTAAATGAGATAGAGTATGCAAAAGCACCCAGCTTCATCCCTGGCATATAGTGTAGGCACTCAGCAAAGTGTTGATGCTATTATTATTTTCTGCTGTCGTACCATAAAGCCAAAAGAGAAGTGAGTTCTCAGCCTCCACACCTCTGCTCCTTCCCTGTAGCACACTCCTCTCGATCTAGAATTCCTTCTCCATTTTTTGCCCCCATGCAAAAAATGAGGATACCAGTGTCCCAGCTCAGACCCTCCCCATGGGTTGGAGTGTCTGGTGCCAGAGGAAAGACTCTGGCATTGGCTCTGGAAACTGTTCTGGGAAAGACCCTAGAAGGTTGCCCCCATTCCCGACAGATGGGATGGCTTCATTCCCTGCAGGGTAGGCTGTGTGAAAGGGGGAAGAATTCCTCTCCTGGATTCGGTCTTCTGGGCTCAGATCTGCCTTTCACAGGGCCTCCGTCCTCCTAGTGTGTCTGTACTGTGAATTGGCTAGAGCCCTGACCATCCTTCTTTGTTTCAAAGCCTCTGCCCTAGTGCAGGATCCATAATGTCTAGCCTGGACGATTGCACCAGCCTCCTCTCTCGTTCTGCCTCCTGCCTGCCTCTTCCAGTTTATTCCTCATGTTGCCCTAGAGCAGACTTACAAAAACTCATTTTAGAGGGCTAGTCCCAGCTCTGTAACTCACCATGGGACCTCTGGAAATTTACTTTCCCACTGGGCCTCAGTTTCCTCTTTTGTAAAATGGAGCTAAAATGCTCTCTCTCAGTTTCCTTCTGGATCTAATATTCACTAAGTTGTGGGAGCAGTGAGGAGGGTGGAGTCACAGCTTTGGGCCCAGGAAACAGGTGGGTTCTGGTCTGGCAACTGGTTGGGTCTACAGACGACCATCCTGGGCTGTCCCAGCCCCTGTGCAAACGGAGCTAGTATTTTTCAGTACCAGGGACAGCAGCTTACACCTTCTGGACTCTGAGATCTGGGTCAGCGTAGAGAAAGAGTTCAAGACCATTCCAGAAGATGCCATAGGGAGTGGTGGTACAGGCTGTGACTGCCCCTCCATTGTTTGTGGTGGGACAGATGGGATGGTTCCTGGAGTTTTTGGTCTCTGGAGCCCATAGAATTATTGCAAGCAACTTGGCTTGTTTCTCTAGGGAGAGAGAGATTATATAGTTATTCCTCAGATCAACAGGGGTTGAGACTGGACATGTATGAAGCCAGTGGGGATCATCTCTGAGATTGCAGGAGCTTTCTTCTCCCTCTGAAGTCATGGAACTTAATCTCTACTGAATCACCTCTCAACTAGATGGGAGATTGCGGAGAGAGTGAGAAGAGCATGACAGCAGACTGGGAGTATGTGGGGCTGATCTAGTCCCAGCTCTCTCAGCACCTGGACCTCAAGCTCCCCAGCTGTGAAATGTGGGGGAAGGGGTAGCCAAAGTATCTAACATTTCAGGATTCTGTGACTCCTCGACTCAGGGTCTCACACTGGGTTTGGACAAGTCTTAATCTAAGAAGGCAAATTTGCTCCCAAATGGTCCAAAGCTTCCCCAAACTCCAAAAGAGGAGGGTTGAGGTCTTGAGGAAGTGAGCCTCAGGCTGTGTGTTGTGGGGCAGAGATATGGAGGCAAGGGACCCCCCGCCCAGCCACAGACCCATCCATCTCCTAACTGGGTTAGAGAAGACATAGAGTTAGGAGCCAGGGACAGGGAGAGGACCCTCACACCAGCACTATTACCTAGGCCTTTGTGTGTGAGGTAGGTCAGACACCATTTGTGGGTTTTCATCAACATATGTGATTGAACGGGAGGGTTCAGTTTTAAGTGTTACATGTGAATGTCATGTGTCCATGACTTGACTGAAGGTGGCAGAGTACATCATGTGTACATGTGACCAAGACCTGGTAGGACCATTTGTGACTGTGTGACTGTGATATATAAATGCATGTAGGCTTGTGTATGAGATTACTACATTCATATATGTGATTGTTCCAACTCACACATGTGTGCTTATGCCTCTCTGTGTGAAAAAAATATGTATGAGCTAATGCGACTCTGTGTGTGTATGTGTGTGTGTGTGTGTGTGTATGTATGTGTGTATGAGAGAGACAGACATGTTAATGATGTCATGGATTCCTGAATGTGCTATTCTAGTATTCCAGAAGCTGGGATGGTTTCAGAGAAGACATTCCTCCTCACCCTGTACCCTGTTCTCAGCCTGTCCTGCTGCCCACCCTCACACCCACTAGTGATCCTAGCCCTCTCAGCCTGTCCTTCTCCAGTGGGAACTTTATGAAAGATAAACAGATGGAGCAGGAGGAATAAAGTCTCCCTTTTCCCAGGCTGGGGTCTTGAACATCCCCTCCCCAGCCCACACTGGGTGCAGAGGAAGAGAACTGCCAAAGTAACCAGCTCCCTGCTCCCCAAAGCTTTCAGGGGCTGTGCTGCCTGTCCTGCCCTGGGCTCTCCCCCTCCCTGTGGGAAACTCCACCTTAATTCGCTTGGCCGCTAACCAGTGACAGCAAGTGATTCTTTTGGTGCAGTTTCTGTCTGAGGGCCACTTTCCTCCCCATCAAGCTCATCCAGCAGCCAAGCTTCAGCGGGGGAAGTCCCTGCAAGCCCTCAGCCCATCTCCCCCATCCGCCCACCCAGGAGGAGAGGGTGTCTAGAGGGACCACACTGCAATGCTGAGGAGGTTGCCATGGAAACCCAGGCAGGATGGTGTGCTGCTGGGTGAGGGAAAGCACCCCATGTTCCCTGCTCGGCTGAGCGGGAGGCTGGGATATGGGGGTCGAGTGCCTCTGAATAGGAGGCACAGAGACACAGGGGTGAGATCTCACAGGCCAGCTTTGGGAGTTCTTCTGCAGACCTTTTCTCAAAGCCAAAGGCAATTCGGGTCAACCCAACAGTCCCTCTCTGTCTTGTTTCCCTAATGGCCAGCTCCCCATACACATCCTCTCCATGTTCAGCCCTGCCTAGAGAAGGCGGGTTTGTTTGAGAATGGCCAGGCTTCCCATGGGGGCTTTCCTGTAGAGCCTGTAGAGGTATCAGAGGTGAGTTGTGGGGTCTGGGTGTGATGGGGTCTGCAAGGGTGCCTGGAAGAAGGAAAGTCAGTCTGAGAATCCCAGAGAAGATAAACTTTCCAGAAGACAGTGGGAGGAGGCACACTTAACCTTTGGGGCAAGGGCTGAAATCAAGGGGGAAGGTACGAGTCAGGGGAGCCTGATGAGGGTAAGGCGAGAGACCCAGCTGCGGATCTGTGGCTCTGCCCAGTGGCGCCATCATGACTCTGCCTGCAGCCATCTCTCTAGTCTGCTCTGTCAGCATCAATGCCCTGAGCAGGGCCAGGTGTCAGGCTGCAGACCAGCTCTGAGGTCAGCTCAGCCATGCCCCTGCCTCCAGTCAGAGCCCTGCTCATCCTCCGGGTCAACCCCCGACATCAAGAGAGTGACTTCGGCAGGACTCTCAGAAAAGCCTCATTCATAATCTGACCTTGTTCCCTCTCTGTGCTTGGGGTTGGGGGTCACAGAAGGGGCCACCAAGAAGCTGCGCAGCAACATTCGCCGGAGCACAGAGACGGGCATCGCAGTGGAGATGCGGAGCCGGGTCACGCGCCAGGGCAGCCGGGAGTCCACCGACGGGAGCACCAACAGCAACAGCTCTGACGGCACGTGCGTGCAGCCCCGCGCTGTGGTCCCCTCCCTCCTCCTCGGTCCTCCAGTCACAGAGCCACTGGGCAGGGTGGGAAAGTCTCCCTGTTTTGTTTCCAGCTAAAACATCTGGGTCCTCTGTGTCTCTGACTTCCTTCATACCCCTCCCCTCAACACTCTGTGGTTGGACCCCAGGCCTTCCTATTGTTCTCATTGGAATATCCAGACACCTAGGAGCTATCAAGTCCTTTTGTATCTTTCAGGAAGGGACCCTTACGTCCCACCTCTTACTCACACACTGCCCTGCTCTAGAGGAGAGGGTGGAAAGGAAAATGTCCTAAAATTCGTTTAAATCTAAAACCACTGTTGTGGCCCAGATGAGTGGCATTCTCTCAAGCAGCCTTGCTTAGAGCTTAGGGAAGGAGATTGGACTAGATCAATGTTTTTCAGACTATGGATGATGACTCATAGACAGGAAGTAAAATAGGTTTAGTGGGTCAAAACCAGCATTAGAGAAAGAAATAGGCATATGTCATGAAGTAAGAATAAATTGCCTTGTGAACTTTTGTTTCCATTTTTTATATATAGATGCACACAGGTCTGTCATAATGTTAAATCTCCTTTCTTACATGTAGGTTGCATTAAAAAATCTGAAAGTCACTGGGTTAGTATTCCCCCAGATCTAAGTCTATGAAATTATAGTTGTATGACTAAGATTTTCTGCTTCTGCTTCAAGCCCAGTGACTTCCAGGCTCAGGATCCTGTGGCTCCATTGATTGAGATTCAGTGATCGTATGTCTCACTGCTGCACCTACTTCCATGAATGCAAGTCCTTGCAAGCATTTATTACATCTTCCCATGTGCAGGACATGCCTAGGCATCTCAGATCGGTGATTCTTAACACTGGGATCTACCGGCTGTGATCAGACCAGGAACAATGACCATTTAACACTTACAACAACCCTGAGGGTTGTGGGTACTACCATTATCTCCCTTTGACAAGTGGAGAAACAGGGAGAGGAAAAGGGTGAGACACCTTACCCAAGGTTACAGCTATTAAGTGGTGATGGAGTCAGAACTGGAATTAAGGCCATTTGATTCTGTGACCTTTGTTCACAATCTCCACACTCTCTATATCCAGCTCCTAAAATTCTGTGACCTTGAGAGTCTCAGATTTCATTGTCCTAAGAATGTGATATTAGGCTATTGTTGACCATGACCAATAAAAGTGAAGCCTTGAAGCCCCTCCCGGAGGGATGGAGGCTGGGCCTAGCTGGGGAGAGACACAGGCTGTCTCTGATAAGCATACACAGCCTGCTTTTTTCCTCCCTGCCTGCCACTAGCCAAGCGGGACTCAAGGCCAAACTGCCTAGTAGGAGATTCTCCCTTGGACAGGCTTTTTTCTCTGTAGCCAGGAGCCTGGGCCTTTCTAGGAGATCTTAGAATTTTGTTCTATCATAGCCCCTGAGCAGACCAGGGCCAACCCTCCCTCATCTGTCCTTTCTCAGCTGGCCACACCCAGAACATCTAGGCTGGAGCACAAGAGAAGAGTAGCACTTTTCCCTTGATGATAACAACAACAGCAACAGGAACTATCATTTAATATTTCCTGTTTGTCTGGAACTTTTCACCTGCCCTAATCCTCAACATATAAAGGCCCGTGAGTTGGGCATCATCTCTGTTTTGCAGGCAAGGCAATCTTACCTTTGGGAGCCTCTGTTTTCTCATCTGTAAGATTGGGTAATAGCTCCTACCACACAGAGTGGTTGTAAGGATTAAATGATAAAACACATGTGGAACTTTTAATGCACCATTGGCACCTGGCAAGCTGTCAATCACTGTCAGTTGTTCTCGTTTCTGTTTCTAGACACCCGCACAGTCATGGAACGACCACAAACCGCCATCACTTGCAATTCACCTCAACCCTGTTATTGTGTTATTTTGGTCTTAGTTGCTGTTCTGGCCACCACCTCGTGTTTGACTTGAATTTCAAACTTACGGTCAACGCAAACCTCAGTCCTTATAACTTGTTCCAGGCATTGAAATTTCCAACCTATGTCTCTGGTTCTTGGCATTGACATGTACTGGTGAGGACACAGGTGTCCATCAAGCCCTGCCTTGTAAGGGTCACTTTAGAAATCCCTGGAGCTTAAGGATTAAACAGCATCATTATGTTATTATTATTAGTTTGTTTTCTCAAATAACATCAAAGTATTTTTCTTCAGTGTGCAGAGATGAACAGTTCTGTTTGTCTTTACCCAGAGTAGTATAGTCATACTGTGTAGAGGAGAAACTGAGGCACAGAGGGAAGTGCCCAGGACCCTAGGGGCAGAGCATGGCAGTCTGCCAGCCACTCTTTCATCCTTAGGTTACCCTGACACCCTCACGCACCCCTCTGCCTCTTCCTGCAGGTTTATCTTCCCCACCACCCGGCTGGGGGCTGAAAGCCAGTTCAGTGATTTCCTGGATGGGCTGGGACCAGCTCAGATTGTGGGGCGACAGACGCTGGCAACACCACCCATGGGTGAGTCTTATTGAGGGCAGATTGAGTGGGGTGACGGGACCATGCAGCAGAAGGGTGAACTCAGTGGGGGCTCTGCATCAGCCATGATAGAGTTTATTCTATCACCAGTTCTGCATGATCTCAAACAAGTCACTTCCCTTCTTTGAGCCTCAGTCTCTTCATCTTTAAAATGGGAATAATAATACCCACTTGAGTTCCATGGTCTAACAATTTACTTTATTGAGCTCCTGTTAGATGCTTTGCATGAGGCATTTCAACTGAGTGCTTAGGAACTGTGGCTTATTTGACTTGTTACACCCAACAGTGCCTGGCACCTAGAGGCCCTTTAGTAATTTTCTTTTCTTTTATCTTTTTCTTTTTTTTTAAGACAGAGTTTTGCTCTTGTTACCCAGGCTAGAGTGCAATGGCACGATCTCGGCTCATCGCCACCTCCACCTCCTGGGTTCAAGCTATTCTGCCTCAGCCTGCTGAGTAGCTGGGATTACAGGCATATGCCACCACACCTGGCTAATTTTGTATTTTTAGTAGAGACGCGGTTTCTCCAAGTTGGTCAGGCTGGTCTCTAACTCCCGACTTTAGGTGATCTGCCCGCCTCGGCCTCCCAAAGGGCTAGGATTATAGGTGTGAGCCACCGTGCCCATCCCGCTTTGGTAATTTTCTTATCGCTCTTCCTTGCAGCTAGGAAGTATATTTGGCCCTCTGTATTCATGGGTTCTGTGTTTGCGGATTCATCCAACCTTGAATAGAAAATATTCAGGGAAAAAAATATTCCACAAAGTTGCAAAAAGCAAAACTTGATTTGCTATGTGCCGAGTACTACCCTGAATCCATGCAAATGAAGTAATGTGTAGGCATTGCCCTAGGTATTATAAGTACAGTCATTTTCAGTGTGTGAATATCATAGAGTATACTTACACAAACCTAGATGGTATATATCCTTTTAAAATGTATATGCATTTTTTCATATGGAAAACCATATATCCTAGCACCATTACTGAATATCAATCATTTCCCCATTTGATCTGCAATGGCAGTATCAAGCACCATATATCAGGTTTCTCTATATGCTCCATTATAATCTTATGAGCCCACTGTCATATATATGATGCATTTTTGACTGAAATGTCATTATGCGGCACACCAGTGTAATCTAGAGATGATTGAAAGTATATGGAAGAAGCTTTGCAGTGGCCTGTGCCTGTAGTCCCAGCTACTCAGGAGGCTGAGGCTGGAGGATTGCTTGAGCCAAGGAGTTTGAGACTAGCCTAGGCAACATAGTGAGACCCTGTCTCAAAAACTAAATAAAATAAAGCGTATGAGAGGATGTGCACAGATTATATTCAAACACTATTTTATTTTATTTTTAAGATGGAGTTTCACTCTTGTTGCCCAGGCTGGAGTGCAATGGTGTGATCTCAGCTCACTGCAACCTCCACCTCCCGGGTTCAAGCGATTCTCCTACCTCAGTCTCTCCAATAGCTGGGATTACAGGCATGCGCCACCACACCCAACTAATTTTTTGTATTTTTAGTGGAGACGGGGTTTCACCATGTTGCCCAGGTTGGTCTCGAACTCCTGACCTCAGGTGATCCACCTGCCTCAGCCTCCCAAAATGCTGGGATTACAGGAGTGAGCCACCACACCCAGCCTATTTTATTTTTGAGACAGAGTCTTGCTCTGTTGTCCAGGCTGGAGTGCAGTGGCGCCATCTCGGCTCACTGCAACCTATCTCCACCACCCGGGTTCAAGTGATTCTCCTGCCTCAACCTCCTGAGTAGCTGAGATTATAGGCATGTGCCACCACACCCAGCTAATTTTTGTATTTTTAGTAGAGACAGGGTTTCACTGTGTTGGCCAGGCTGGTCTCAAACTCCTGATCTCAAGTGATCTACCGCCTTGGCCTCCCAAAGTACTGGGATTACAGGCATGAGCCACCGTGCCTGGCTGCCACTTTATATTAGAGACGGGAGCATCCAAGGATTTTGGTATCCCTGGGTTGGGGCGGGGTAGGGTTCTGGAACCAATGGATACTAAGGGATGATGGTACGTCCTGAAGCCTACACTTCATCCTGTTAGCTTCAGTCTGTTTCATGAGCTCTCAGACAGAGCCTCCCTACCCTCTCCCTCCCTTAGGTGTTGGCTGTGTTGGCTTCCAACAGCTTCTCCCCAGGATAGCTCCTCCAGAGGTGCTTCCTCACCTCCACCCCTTTCCCATCCGTCTGACCCGAGCAGCGCCTGACCCAGCCCCCATCAGGACAGTGCTGGACCTTTGGCCCCCCCAGCAAATGAGGAAGCCGAGCGCAGTGTCCTGCAGCGAGTCATGCAGTGGAGCTGGGGTTCCATTCTAGGCCAGGACTCCTTCCACTCCACTGCCCTCAAAAACTCCCTCCCAGGAGCTCCTGCTGGCTGGAACAGGAGTCTATGGAGACCCGCAGAGGGTCCGGGTCAGCTGAAAGCAAGGACTGGGAATTAGCCAAATCAAGGGTTTGGCCCTTGAATTGGATTTGGCTAATTCCCAGCCCTTGCTTTCAGGCCCTTAAGGGTCTGGGGAGCCTGTTTTCCCAGCCCTAGACCCAGCCACAGGCTGGGCAGCAGTGAGAGGAGCCAGCCACTTCCATGAGGCTAATGCCCCGTGGCAGCCAGGACCATTTGCATGTGGTACCCCCTGGTGCCAGACCAGGGAAAAACAGGTTTGCCTTGTCCACCTTGTTAGTGATGTTACAGTGAGACCTGGAGATTAATTCCTAAGACCTTCCCTTCCCACTTCCCCACAAGGAGGACAGGAATAGCTGGATGGAGGTGGATGGATTCCAGGATGTCTCTTGAAA
Organism: Saimiri boliviensis; assembly: GCF_048565385.1. Classification (NCBI taxonomy): domain Eukaryota; kingdom Metazoa; phylum Chordata; class Mammalia; order Primates; family Cebidae; genus Saimiri; species Saimiri boliviensis. Next base: position 39,366,196 of record NC_133459.1, on the reverse strand, counting down.
TTGGTAAATCTTCCCGAGTATACAAATACAAACAATTGCACGATGGCTCAACGAATCTAAAAATGGTGACCGAACCCAAAGTCTGGCCCATTTGATTCTTCTGGGTCAGGCTTTGATTCTGCACCCCTGTAAGGGACTTCACTTTGTTCCAAGTGACTGACTACTACGTAATTCCAAATTTTGCCAACCAGTGTTAAACAAAGCTAATAGTTCCTAGAAATCAGGTAACTGACATAACTCCCTCACACAGAAATTGCCCTCGGCTGGATAATCTATTCTGTGGGAGTACAGTGAAGATTTCTTCAGCTGTCCACACCCAGGAAGTCTGCTGGCCTTTTCCTTCCTCCGTTGGTAATACACTAGCAGGCCCTCATCAGGTAGGGCCTCGTGTCCTGGGCAGGCTTTTAGCTCCGTGCCTCTTAAAATGGATGCTGTTTCAACGCAGATGTTGAAGGAGGTGAAGAACGGCCACTGAGCCCACAGCCTCCCCTGTCTTCCTGACCCAGGAAGCTCTGTTGCCTAAATTTCCTATTCTGCTCAGTAAAACAGAAGCCTCTCAGCTAGCCAGACACAAATGGGGACTTGGCAGCCATCTTTTGTTACCCAATCATGCCCTTGAAGGTCATGTCCCCACTCCACCCCAAGGGACCTATCAAGGGATCCCTCAGCTGCTTTAAAGTGGTTTCCTGAAAGCAGTTCTGACCCATGTGGTTGGTGCTATCTTGTTCCCTTTCTAGTGTTGATGTAGCCTCCTCTGCAGACTGGCAGTCAGTACAGCAGCTGGCTGGCCTGCCCCTTGGTCTGGCCCTGCCTGGACTCACCCTCTTCTTCCTTTCAGGAGACGTGCACATTGCCATCATGGATCGGAGCGGCCAGCTGGAGGTGGAAGTGATTGAAGCTCGGGGCCTGACCCCCAAACCAGGCTCCAAATCCCTCCCAGGTGAGGGATTTTGGAAATGGGGTCCTGACAGGGAGGGGCATAGAACCATGCTCTGGGTCTAGCAGGTCCTCAGCTCCCTTTGGTCTAAATCAGGATTTTTGACAGTGGAGTCACAGCTTGCCTGGAAGGCCAGTGACTAGGGCGGGGAGTAAGGGTGGATGGAGGAACCAGTACTTGAGTCACCTCTTCTGCCTGCTGTCCACTGGCCGGCTCATTCCATGCACGCTGCTCACCTCCAGGATCACCTGACAGTTAGGTGACGGGCAGTCCACAGCTATCTCTCCTGGATCCCTCTCTGTCATATGTTCTCTCCTCCCTTAGCCACCTATATCAAGGTTTACCTGCTGGAGAATGGGGCCTGCTTGGCTAAGAAGAAGACAAAGATGACCAAGAAGACCTGTGATCCCCTGTACCAGCAGGCTCTACTCTTTGACGAGGGACCCCAGGGCAAGGTGCTGCAGGTGGGTGGCACAGGGCCAGTAGGACAGGGTAGACTCTTAAAGACTGGAAGTTATCATTCAAAGTTTTTCATTTATGATTTATCCTGTGCCAAGTGCTGTGAAGTGCAATAATTTGCATTACTCGTTTATTTTCACAACCTTGTGAGGTATTATTGTCCCCAGTTGATTCATAAGGGAACCAAGGTTTTGGGGATAACCAAATTGCTCCCCAGGTTGCACAGCTGGTAGGTAGAACCAGGACATGTGTGACCACTGCCTCCCCCTTCCCCTGGTGCTAATGTCCATTGCACATCAGTTTAGTGCCAAGCCTTGTGTTAGGTGCTTCCCAAACATGACCTTATTTCATCTTGCAGATGATTTTGTGAAGTAGGTGTGATTCTCTCCACTTTACAGAAGCAGAGTCTCTTACAGATGAGGTCACTTGCTTGGGGTGAGCCCAGGCTGGGTGATTCTCATCCCAATTACTTGAGAGCAACAAAGGCCTTCTGCACACTTGGCATTGTTAGCCCTTCTTAATTCTGGGAGGGAGGGATCTTCATGCTCATTTTATAGATGAAGAGCCTTAGGTCATGTGGCGATAAAGCACGGTGGTGGATCAGTCTCTGGGCTCAGTCCTAGGTTCAGATTCAGTTCAGCCCTTATTAGCCATGGGTAGAATGTCGTGAAGATTAAACAGAGGATTGCATATAGAGTGCCTAACAAATAAATAGCTACTCAGTGAGTATTAACAGTCATGGTGGTGGCTGCTGATCTTGCCTGAGGCCATGAAGGTAACAGAGAAGAGGCTAGAGCTAGGGGCTGTCTGGGCCATCCAGCTTCTCATCTAGGGCTGCTCCTCTGAGCTGAGATGGTTCTGTGGCAAGGGGCCTTGGAATTGCAAATTTAAAGAACTGCAGAGCCAGACACAGTGGCCCACACCCAAGAGTTTAAGAGCAGCCTGGCAACATAGCAAGATCCCATCTCTAAAAACGTGAAAAAAAACTAGCTGATCATGGTGGCATGTGCCGTAATCCCAGCTACTCAAGGTAACAAGGCAGGAGGATTGCCTGAGCCCAGGAGGTCAAGGCTGCAGTGAGCTATGATTATGCTACTGTACCTCAGCCTGGGTGACAGAGTGAGACCCTGTCTCTTAAAAATTAAAAATAGGCCGGGCGCGGTGGCTCACGCCTGTAATCCTAGCACTTTGGGAGGCTGAGGCGGGTGGACAACAAGATCAAGGAGCTCGAGACCATCCTGGCCAACATAGTGAAACCCCATCTCTACTAAAAATATGAAAAATTAGCCAGGCACAGTGGCATGAGTCTGTAGTCCCAGCTACTCAGGAGGCTGAGGCAGAGGTTGCAATGAGCCAAGATTACACCACTGCACTACAGCCCGGCAACAGAGTGAGACTCCCATCTCAAAAAAAAAAAATAGCCAGATGTGGTGGCAGATGCCTGTAATCCCAAAATTCAATGTGCTGAGGCTGGAGGATCACTTGAGCCCAGGATGTCAAGGCTGCCGTGACCTATTGCACTCCAGCCTGGGTGACAGAGGGAAACCCTGTCTCTTAAAAAGAAAAAAGAACTGCAGAACCCTAGGCTCTGGGGAGTGGAAGCATAATCTTTGGTGTCTGCTTAGGAAAGGATTCACCAGTGAAAACATAAGTTTGAAAATCAGTGAGTGAATCTATTCCTCTCTCCCAGCGTGTGGCTGGAAGCAGTGAGGGCATCGGGCTTACACAAGTCCCACGGCAAGCTGGCAGCGCAGCCAGAGCTATAGCCAGGTCCTCAACTCTGTCTGCCCCTTCCTGGGGAAGGCTGTTGTCTGTAATGCTGGGAGGCTCTGGAGTCACATGCCCAGGTCCTAATCCCAGCTCTGCCACAAGTTACTGTGCAACTTTAGGTTCGCCAATTCACCTTTCTGAGCTATAGTTTCCTCTGTGGAAATAATGATACAGAGCACCCTACCTACATGGCTTGTTATAACAATTAAAAGAATCTAGGTAAAATCCATAGGATCACATCTGACACACTTCAAGTGCTCAGTAAATTTGATTGTGTGAAATCAGTCTTGAGTTCTGGCTCCTTCTGTCCCATCTGTGCCCGGCTGAAACGTGTAGGTTCCCGGGCCTACTGCACAGTCCTGGAGTCAGGGAGGTGGCTCAGTCCCTCCCTCTCTTCTTCCTGGCAGGTGATCGTCTGGGGAGACTATGGCCGCATGGACCACAAGTGCTTCATGGGCATGGCCCAGATCATGCTGGACGAGCTGGACCTGAGCGCCGCGGTCACCGGCTGGTACAAACTCTTCCCCACCTCCTCAGTGGCAGACTCCACACTCGGATCCCTCACCAGGCGCCTGTCCCAGTCATCCCTGGAGAGTGCCACCAGCCCCTCATGCTCTTAAGGATGTCAGGAAGAGAGGCCAGGATGGTGGTGTGGGGAGGGGTGCCTGCTGGCCCCACGTCTCCCCTGTACATAGTCTTCGTGTCTTTCTGGACCCCTTGTCCTGCTGCATGCCTGTTGGCTACTGGGCTCATCCCAGCTGGCAGTGGAGACTGTAGTGTGTGCGTGCGCGTGTGCGTGTGTGTGTATGTGACCACGTTCTATCTGTTCATTTGTCGGTATAGTCACTCCTGGTGACGCCATGGGCTGAAATGTCTCCACGTCTCTTTGTATCTTGTTGAAAGAAACCCAAAGGAGTGTTGTGTGGATGCGACTCACCCTGAGGAGTCTCCAGGGGTGGAAGGGGGGCATGTGGCCACTGGTCGGTGCTGCCTGGTCCTGGGCCCGGGGCAGAGCCTGTGTGTTCTCCACCTGTGCCTGCTCCTGGTGGTCTCCGCTTCGTTTTCGGTCTTGTCTTTTGTTCCACTCTTGACTCTCACGGCTCTGCCGCTGTTTTCTGAGGAATGTAGCTCCCGCTGCAGCTGGCCACACTGAGGGCCCTCTGGGCACCCCACCCCACCAGAGCCACTCTGGCAGCTCTTCCTGCCACTGAATGCGTTCTGCAGCATGTAGCATGCCCACCTAGCTCCCTGGCCAGGGCCCTGTGGAAGCAGAGGGTACCTGGGGGGCTGAGGGCTTAGAAATGACTTTCTCTGTGGGGCTGGGACTGTCTCCTTCCTGCAGTGAAGCACAAGGTCTCGGTTCCAGGGTTCCTGGCCAGGTGCCCCCTTAGCATTTGTTCTTCATCTTCTGTCTCTTCAAGCCTCCCTACTCCGCCACACCGAAGGAGCTCTGCCAGCGGGCCTGGGCAGGCAGCTGCAGAGGGCATGTTATCTGCTAAAGCAGACAGTCCTCCTGAGGCCCTGAGGGTGGCCCTGACCTCTTGAGGGCTCATTCCTGGCAGGCATGAGGAGGTGCTGTGGGTAGGGCTGTTTGCTGGACTAAGGAGGGCTGAGGCTGATTGTTCCCAGCCACTGCCGAGGATCCCGTCTGACATGTGGGGATTCCCTGCATGAAGTTGTTCATTTGGGACTCTAGCTGCTGTGCATTTCCAGACCAGGGTCCCTGTCTGGGAGCTCAGACTCAGCTGGGCTCCAGCAGCCTGGCTCCGGACTCTCGTCTGCCACCATCACCAGCTCTGTCTAAGCAATACTTCCCCCTAGGCCTCCCTGCCCTCCTGTGTTCCACCGCTGCCCTCTGCAGAGCTGTCTGCCCCAGGCACCCCCCTGCCTCTGCTTGCTTTCTCACCCTTGTCTGGTTGGAGCTTCTCACAGTCACTCAAACCCTGACTTGATTTGGCAACTGGGCCCTGTTGGCGGGGACCAGTGCCTGGACAGGACCCTGTGAAATCTGTCCCCTGGGAATCCTGAAGTCTGGCTCAGGAAGGCCCAGATCTGTCCCTGTCCCTCCTCAGCTCTAGGGTGAAAGGTGAGAGGTTGCTCAGGAGATGGACAGAGCAGCCCTTGGGTTTGTGTCTAGTAGGGAAGAAAACAGCAGGGCAGTGGAGGTGTGGGGAAGGCGCTCTTTCCACCTCTCCCCAGGCATTATTCTCAGGTGCTGAAATGGCTGTGGCCCCAGCGCCTGAGGCAGGGGTGCGCTACCTAGGGTAGCAGTGGCAAGGTCTTGGGGCCTGAAAGACTTGGGGCCTCCATTCATAACCAAAGTTGGAAGTGGCTCTTTGCGATAGGTCGTCTCTGCCCAAAGGGTCTCCTTGGCTAGCATGGCTCTGTGTTGGGGTGAAGTCAGAGTCCTGTAACTTCTCCCAAGAAAGATAACGGAAGAAGCCAGGACCCCACCTGGCCTGCCCACAGGGTAAGAAGTGGGTAAGGGCAGGAAGAAAATGAACAGAGTTAGCTTCCAGGCTCCTGTTTCTGCCGAAGCCTCTATTCTTGTCTTATTAGAGAAGGGGACCTTTGGGTGCATAGAGGGAGGAGGCCACTGGGCTGAGTCTTCTCTTTAGGCAAAAATGCTCTTCCCAGGCCCATTATGTTTATCAAGTTCTTAGAAATGGGCAAAGGGCTCTGTCCTCCTCGACCCTAATGGGGGATCAAGAAGGAAACTCCTTTGCCAAAGGGTATTTTAATCTCCTGTTTATGATCTATTCACCTCTAGAGCAGTCACAGTCAGGGTAGTGTGAAAATACTCTACGCCTTGGGATGACAGGGTTGTTAGTGACCCACAGGACAGTATAGATGTTTGTTGATGTCGCACTGAGTGGTGATACCCAGATAGCAGTCACTCCAGGAAATGGGGGCTACCCATACCCTCATTCTTCTGGTGGGAAGCTGCCTGCATAGAGGCCTGCCACTGGGGGGCTCCAGGCCACGGTGCCCCTGACCTCTGGGGAAGGGTTAGCACAAGGAAAGTTCTAGCTGGAGGAGGGGTCTGATGTGCTGGTCACGTGGGCTGACCTACCCACAATCCCCGGCAGCCAAAACTGCCCAGCAGTTGGGGATTGTAGGTAGGTCAGCCCACCTACAATCCCACTCCACTATTCTGCCTCTCCAAAAGAAGGTCATTTCCTCCCCAAACTGACCTTGGGGAATTATTCTTTTAACCCTTTGCACCAAATAAGTCACTCATCCCTACCTGGATTTTACCCCAAGAGGGTAAAGTGGTGTGAGGCTGACATGTCTGTGTGATGCAGTGTGGCATCAGGGTCTGTTTCTCAGCATCCTGGATGCAGGAGCTTTTCTGAAAAGCCACTCTGGAGCTGGCCTGTCCCAGAAAAGGAGGATGCACAAGTGTGACTCCTGGTGTTTGCTGGGGTGGGGGGCATCTGCTGTGTGAGGAGGGGTGGTGGGGAAGGAAGGGACATGGTCTCTCCAGAAGTCTCCCACCCTGAGGTCAACTCACTGCCAGGTTCAGTGTCCTGGCTTCAAATGCCCCCTCGCCCAGGTGAAACCCTGCTGTGGTTACAGGATGGGGTTGTTTGTCATTCCACCTCCTCTTGTCAGGCGAGGTTCATTGTGCATATAGCAGAGACAGGAGTGGCCCTGCAGTGATGTTGGGTTGTGGGCAGGGACAGTGATGGATGACTCAGAGCGTCTGTCTTTGTATTTCTGCTCTGTTCGTTCTGTCCCACTTTCTTCATAGACTCCTTTTCTCTGCAGTGGGCCTTTGGTATGAAAAAGGCTCCAGTAAATGGAGCCAAGTCTTGGTTTGACAAAGGGAACTTGATCCTTCAGGGAAGAACCATCTCCAGAATGACTCCCCATTTGGCTTCTTCTACCATCCAATTCTCCTAGGAAAGGAGCACTTAGGAGGTTCTTGGGATACAGCGAGTCCCCAGCAATGCCAGCATTTCATGGGGCTGAGGCAGAACCCAGGAGCTCCAGGAAAGGACACCCATAGAGCAAAGGCCTCGTGGAATCACTGCCGGTTAGAGCACTGAGGTCAAGCCAGTCCTCCCATGGTCATGCCACCCATCAGGGAAGCATCTCTTCTTTACTGCCAGCCTTGAGGAGAGCAGAAGCCTCCATTTTTAAAGACAATAAAGACCTCCAAGGGTACTTCTTTGGAAATGAAATGTAGCACAATCTTAGCCTATGTTACCAGGAGCCCTGACATGCAACCAGGGTCCCTCTTCCATGCCCTGCTGCCCAGGAGATGCTGAGCTCCTCTTCCCCTGGAGTTCCAGCCCTCCTAATACCTCATATTCCCCATCTTCCTCAGCCCAGAAAGCAATAGGGCTTTAGTGATGCTCCTCTTTTGTGTCTCTCTGATTGCCTCTAGCACTGTGCAAACTCTGTGCAAGAAATTGCTGCCTTTGCTTGATGTTGTAGACGAGTCGCTCTCCACCTGGCTGGAGAGATGGCACATCGTTCAGGGCCGGAAGGTTGTCCAGCAGTGTTTCTGCCGTGGCTGAGGGAGATGCAAAAGAAGAGGCCTGCTTCCCCGCCTCCTCCTACCTGTCTCTTCTACTCCCCAGAGTTTTCTTCTCCAGTATCCTGACACGTAAAGAGATTCTTTAAAATGCTGCTGCTTCTACCGGACTGTCTTTCACTGAGTGGTCAGGGAGGAGATGAAAATGTGGACCCATCCCCCCTGCCTTCTCTCTCAACCTTTTCACTCAGGTCAGAAGAGGTTGGGGCGAAACAAAACAAGCATGATTGAAGAGCAGGGGAAGCCCGCACAATCAGGTGAGGCCTGACGGGGGCTGGACTGGCCTGGTCTGGCTGGAAAAGGGTTCTTTTGAAAGTGTGCCTGAGCATCTCAGAGCAATGTCAGTGATGCCAAAGAGAGCAACTTGGCCTCCTTGGGCACCAACTCTGCTGGCTGAATTGCACAAACGTGGCTCAGATGTTGGCATGCCCAATGGTGGGGCCTTGTTCTCTGATAAAGGGCTTAATCTTTCCATGTAGCAAAGCAACTCTCCCTCCCTCCCCTCCCCCAAATCCTGAGCTTGGGCTTGTGTGGGCCCAGCATGGCTGTGCCTGTGAAGGAAGCCACGTCGGTGAGAGAAAGTTGCATTCTCTCAGGGGCCTAGACTGGCTTGGGGCAGGTGCTTGCCGAAAAGCGTGAGTGTTTCTGCTTTGAGAAACTCTTCCAGGGCTCTGGCTGGAAACTTGGCCAATAAGGACAGGGCCTTGGGCCTCCCAAGGAGTTCACACTGATGCTAGGAAGGGTCCCTGAGCCTGGGTTCCAGTCAGCTTGGCTAACAGAATGGGGCCTGGGAATTCCAGGGGCAACCAAGCATCCACCCCATTAGCCAGTGACATGGCCAGAGACAGCTGGCTAGAGGGCATCAAAGGCCGTTCTGTACAGTTTTGCCAGAAACTGTGACCTTGGGCAAGGCTCCTCACTTTTCTGGGCTTCAGCTTCCTCATCTGCAAAATCAGAGCATTAGCTGCTCTCTCCATGGTTCCCTCCCGGTTTTAATTGGAAGCCTCTGATCCAGAGCACATGAGGGTTGGGAGCCTGGTGCACCTGGTTCCTGTCACCACGGGCTGGTTTCCTCCAGCCACCGATGCCCAGGCTGGGTGCAGGCCCTCAGCTGGTCTACATCCAGATGCTGCCTCAGACAAGAACTCTGGGAATCCTAACAGACTCTGCTTTCCTCTCTTCGTGGTTTGTCCTCCCTCTTTTATTCTTGTGTGATGATGAGACATAATTAAGGGTCATCTACAATGGACAGTTTTCAAGGTGCTGATGTGATGTCACAATCTCAGCTACAGCCTGAGTAGATCAGTGTCCCCACCAGCAGATGAGGCTGGGTCTGTCCTCATTTCTGCTTCTGGGATGACATCACCGGGAGAGTTGAAGATCTGAGAATTCTAAAGGAAATGCTCTCCAATGGGAGGAGAGAGGGAACTGATTTCCCTTCAAAGTATTTTGCTTCTTAAGACCACTCCTCCTTCCAGAGTGTCTTTAACCAGACATCATCTCAGAAGGCAGGGCGGCTGCTTCCTTAGGGAGAGTGGGCCTGATAGCTCAACCAACTCTTTTAGCATGTAAACTCACAGAAGGCGAGAACCCCTTTTTTTAGACTTTCCAAATGCATCCTGCAAAGAGAGAGATAGCTGATAGGGACTGACAAGCACACTGTTTAGATAAGAAGCAATTAGCCTTTTATATCTGTGCTCTATACATTTTCTATGTGCGGCATCTTTCCTAACTTGTTGTGGTTCCTGGGTGGCAGGTGTACAGCTGGGAGGGACTGCCAGCTGTTTCATACAACGTTCTTGCCAATTCCCTTGAGGAGCAAATTCTTCACATGGCTTCTGCATGTACAGTATTTGGGCAGCAAAACATGATTAAAGTCAGTTTGAAAATGGTTTCATGTGTTGCTTTCTATAGACAGTTCTTCATCCTAGGAGGAAGAAAACAAGGTTCCAGGTGGCTAAAAATAAGGGGAGGGGGATGCCTTGGTCGAGAGGCAGGAAAGAGCAGTGCATTTCAGAAAAAAGCATGAAAGATATGGCCTGGGCCTCTGACTCCTGTTTGGGAACTTTATGGTCACAGCAATGTTCCTGGGCCATGAAATCTGACTGGTCCAGGCAGCTTCCTGTCTCTGTCTCCCAGGCCCCCAGCTTCCAGGCCTTCAAAGGCTTCTATTTCCAGAGACTCCACAAGGGATGTCCAAAGACAGGGGAAGGTAAGATGGAGCTAAGGCCACAGCTTTCAGCCCACTATTCCTTTCTTTCTGAGTTCTTGGGTCCAGCAGCTCTGCTCAGGCATGTGGCTTGCTTATTGCAACCACACCTGATAGCAGCAGTAAACACAGCAGTTGACTGCTATGTGCTCCACCCTGCATCAGTCACTGATGCCTGGAACACCCATTCCCTTCCTTGTCTCATGGGGGAGCAGAACAGTATGCTAATATTTAGTCATTTTGGGGCATATCCACTCTCCTAGGGCTGGGTTTGGGGGGTACAGAAGATAGATAAAGGAAGTATAGCATTGTCATGGCATGTGCTTGCTGGCACAAGGCTGGCACCCTCCTCCCAAGAGCCCTCAGGGAACCTTCCCTGCGCTGGCTCTGGCCCTAGGCCTTGCAGTTCCCATGAGCACCATCTCTTGAAGGAAGGCTCATAAGATCATATGTGAGCTCCGCGGTACCCCAGGAGTCTGTCTTTTACCTCTTTCCCACTGCTGCTCTCTCCCTGAGACAGGGCATATACTCTCATATGGGTTTAAGAACTTCTATCCAGCAATTCCTTCCAATAACAACTGCACCCTCCCCTCTGCACCCACTAAAAAACAAAAAGCAGACAACAAAAACTGAGATCCAAAGAAATTCTAAAGGATGTTCTTTAGATAGAAGAACTGTATCTCAGAACAGTGCCTGGAACACAATCCTACATGTTCGCTATTCAGAGAAATGATCCCGGATGGAAGGGCTGAAATGCAAGAAGGAAAAGCGAGCAAAGTAATAGGTTTTAAAATATTAGTAAAATATAGGCCAACTACTGTGGCTTTTGTCTGTAATCCCAGCACTTTGGGAGGCTGAGGCAAAAGGATGACTTGAGGCCAGTAGTTCAAAACTGGCTGGGGCAACATAGTGAGACCCATCACTACCATAAATTTAAAAATTAGCCACATGGTGGCACATGCCAGTAGTCCTAGCTACTTGAGAGGCTGAGCCAGGAGGATTGCTTGAGCCTAGGAGTTCAAGGGTGCAGTGAGCTATGATTGTGCCACTGCACTCCAGCCTGGGTGACAGAGTGAGATGTTGTCTCTTTTAAAAATTTGGTAAAGTGTCCTGCCTCACAATGACTTTCCTGTTGTCTTTTACGTGTCATTCCTCCTTTTCTAGTCCACACCACAGTGCCTTGCAAAAACACATGAATAAAGCAATAACATCTGATAGTTAAGCTACCAGAAAAACCCAGTATTAATTATTAGAACTAATAAGAGCATTCAGCAAGTTTGCTGGATACAAGATAAACCTACAAAAATCAATTGCATTTTTCTATAACAGCCAAAAGCAATGAAAAGTATGAGTTATTATCCGCAATAGCAATACAAGTCATGAAACATCTAGGGATTATTTAAGAATATGTAATGCCTCTATTAAGATAACTTTCAAATTCTAATGAAAGAGTTAGATAATCTGAATAAATGGAATTCCCTGTTTTTCAATAAGATAGTTTAAAGATAGTAGCTCTCCACAAATTAATCCATAAATTCTCTCTATATTATTTATTTATTTATTATTATCATTATTTTTGAGACAGAGTCTCGCTCTTTCACCAGGCGCCAGGCTGGAGTGCAGTGGCGTGATCTTGGCTCACTGCAACCTCTGCCTCCCAGCTTCAAGCAACTCTCCTGCCTCAGCCTCCCAAGTAGCTGGGACTAGAGGTGCATGCCACCAGGGCCAGCTCACTTTTGTATTTTAGTAGAGACGGGGTTTGGCCCATCTCTATGTTAGCCAGGATGGTTTCCATCTCTAGACCTTGTGATCCACCCACCTTGGCCTCCCGAAGTGCTGGGATTACAGGCATAAGCCACCGCGCCTGACCATTTATTATTTTTTTTAGGAGACAGGGTCTCACTGTATCACTGGGATACAGTGCAGAGGAACAGTTATTGTTCACTGCAGCTTTGAACTCCTACACTCAAGTGATCCTCCCACCTCAGCCTTTCCAGTAGCTGGAATTACAGGCAAGAGCTACTGCACGCAGCTCATTCAATGTAATCTGAATCAAAATTTCAGTTGTTATTTTAAGAGACAAACTTACTCTATATGTGCGTAATACAATTCCATGAATGGCTAGATTAACTTCTTTGTAAAAAAGAGAGTGCCTAAAGATTGAAATATGAATATCTGGAAAATTAATATATGATGAAGCACCTTAAAACAACAGGGGGAAATGGATTGTTTAAATATGTTAGGAAAATTTGGCTGGGCACACTGGCTGACACTTGTAATCCCAGCACTTTGGGAGGCTGAGGCAAAAGGATCCTTTGAGACTAGTAGTTCCAGATCAGTTTGGGCAACATAGCAAGATCCCCTATCTACAATTGAAAAAAAGCTGGTTCACCATCTGGACAAAGAAAGTATCCCTACCTAAACCAAGCTATAAACATAAGCCCTAGATGGCTTGATAGATTCAAAATTGAAAGGTAAAAGGTAAAGTTGATTTTAAAAAAAGGATAAGTAATTTTGTGAATTAAGGACAAGGAAGAACTTCTAATATTATGTATTAATATGCAAATTAAAGCAATAATGAGATCAGTTTATACCTACAAGAGGCTGGCAAAAATGAGAAAGCTGTATAATACCAAATGACGGCAAGGACATGAAGATACAGGAACTTCAGATTCTAATGTTGAGAATGTAGACTGGGTGCAGACATTTTGGGGAACAATCTGACACTACCTGGTCCAATTATTATGCAGACCTTGTAAGTAGTACATTGGTATATATATCTATTAAAGGGATACATATAAGAATTTGCACTGAAGCATTATCTATGGTGGCGGTGGTATGGTAGGCAGAATAATGGCTCTTTGAAGATACGTTATAATCCTTAAATCTGTGCTGATGTTAATTGACATGGCAAAAGGGATTTTGCAGATATGAGTATTTTAAGGACTCAGAGATAGGGAGATTATCCTGGATCATCTGGGATAATTATCTGGGCCTAGTCTAATCACATGGGTCCTTAGAAGTGGGAAGTCTGGGCCAGACATGGTCACTCCCAATACTTTGGGAGGCCAAGGTAGGAGGATCGCTTGAGGCCAAGAGCTTGAGACCAGTCTGGGCAACACAGCAAGACCCTATCTCTAAAAATATTAAAAAATTAGCTGGGTGTGCTGGAGAGTGCCTGTAATGCCAGCTGCTCAGGAGGCTGAGGTGGATCGCTGGAACCCAGGAGTTTGAGGCTGCTGTGAGCTATGATCATGTCACTGCACTACCACCTGGATGACAGAGTGAGACTCTGTCTCAAATTTTTTTAAAAAAGAAATCTTTCTCGTCTGTGGTCAGAGGGAATCAGACCATTCTAACTGCACATGGTCAGAGAGATGTGGTATTATGGGCTTTGAAGATGGATGAAGGGGAGAGAATGAGCCGAAGAATGTGAGCAGCCATCAGAAGGTGGAAGTCAAAGAAATAGATTCCCACTCATTGCCTCCATAAAGAACTCTTACATCTCAATCATAAATACACAAAAAATTAAAAATGGGCAAAGGATCTGCATTGACATTTTCCAGTGAAGATATATATACATATGGAAAATAAGCACATGAAAAAATATTCATCGTTGCACTTGAAATGCAAATCAAAACCATAGTGAGATACTACTTCACATTCAGTAGGGTGGCTAAGATTAAAAAAAAAAAAAGACAGATTATCATGAGGCTGAGGCAGGAGAATTGCCTGAACCCAGGAGGCGGAGGTTGCGGTGAGCCGAGATCGCGCCATTGCACTCCAGCCTGGGTAACAAGAGCGAAACTCCGTCAAAAAAAAAAAAAAAAAAAAAAAAAGATTAAAAACAAGTGGTGGTGAGGATGTGGAGAAACTGGAAACTTTTGGAAATGTAGAATGATGCAGCCACTATGGAAACCAGTTTGACGGGTCCTCCAAAGGTTAAACATACAGTTGCCATAAGACCTAGCAATTCTTCTCCTAACTATATACAAAAGATAATTGAAAACATATGTCCACACAAAAACTTGTACATGACTGTTAGTAGCATTATTCATTAGCATTATTCATTATAGCCAAAAAGTGGAAATAACCAAAATGTGTATCCCCTGTTGAATGGCTAAATACACAGTATGTCCATACAATGTAATATTATTTAGCAATAAGAAGGAAGTAAGTACTGATACATGCTACAGCATGGATTGCCTTGAAAGCATTTTGCTAAGCAAAAAAAGTCACAAAAAATCATATATTGTATGATTCCATCTATAGGAAATGTCCATAAAAGGCAAATTTGTGGACACAAAAAGTATATTAGTGATTTCTTGGAGCTAGGGATGAGTTGAGAGAATTTGTTGCTATAATTTTTCACTTCAAAGCATTTTAAAGCAAATTATTCAGGCTGAAGGAAAATGATACCAAGTAAATTCAGATCTATTCAAAATAATAAAGAGCACCAGAAATACACGTGTAAATATAAAATACTTATTGTTTACTTTCTTAGAAGATAATTGCTTTGAGCAAAAAACAAACAAAAGCCACAACCATTTATTTTGGCATGAATAACTTATGTGGATAAAAACTGTATGGTAACAATAACATAAAGAATGGGACGGGAAAAATGGAAGTATACTATGTTTTTACATTGTATTTGAAGTTATATAATATTGAAAGGTAGACCGTGGTTAAAGTTACATAAACTCTAGAAATAAAAAGAAAGAAAAATGAAATAATTAGTCAATAACCAGTGGAGATAAGGTGCAATACTAAAAATCCACAATCTAAGGGTAGGTAGGAAAAGCAGAAAAAAGGAACAAAGAATGATAGGACAAATAGAAAACAAGGAGAAAAGCGTGTGATCACCTCAATAAATGCATAAAACAATTTGACCAAATTCAATACTCATTTATAATGAAAAAAAAATTATTGACAAATTAGAAATAGAAAAAAGTTCCTTAACCCCCAAAAGGACATTTATGAAAAACTTAGAGCTAACCTGATACATAATGATGAAAACTGGACACTTTCCTCCTGAGATCAGGAATAAGAAAAAATGTCTGCTTTCACTACTTCTATTCAACATTGCACAAGCAGTCCTGGTCAATAAGGTAATGAGGTATGACAGATAAATAAAAGGTGTATAGATTCACATGGAAGGAGTAAAGTTGCCTTTATTAACAGATGGCATAACTTTGTACACAGAAATGTCTAAGGGGAAAAAAAAACAATAAATTTGTCAAAGACTCAGAAAATGAGGCCAATAAGCAAATATCAATGTTATTTCTAAACACTATTAAAAATAACTTTAGAAAATGAACATTTAAAGATAATAATTTTTATACTAGCATTTAAAAACAGGAAAAACTTAGAGATAAATTTAACAAAATATAAGAAATACACTGGAAAATAATAAGCACTGCTGAGAGAAATTAAAGATCTAAAGAGTCAACTTTACGGAGAGTTATACCATGTTCATGTACTTAAAAAAATAATATTGTTAACCTGTCAGTTCTACCCAAATTGATCCCTAGATACAATGCACTTTCCATAAAAATCTCAACAGGTTTTTTTGTAGAAATTGACATGCTGATACTAAAATGTATTTGGAAATGTAAAAGACCTTTAATAGTTAAAGCAGTTTTGAAAAAGAAGAACCAAGTTGAAAGACTTACACTACCTGATGGTAAGACTTAATATAAAGTAACAATGGTATTGGCCTAAGAATAGACATATATAGGTCTGATGTGGTGGCTCACACCTGTAATCCCAGCACTTGGGTGGCTGAGGCAGGAGGATTACGAGGTCAGGAGTTTGAGACCAATCTGACCATCAGGGTGAAACCCTGTCTCTACTAAAAATACAAAAATTAGCCAGGCATGGTGGCACGCACCTGTAATCCCAGCTACTCAGGAGGCTAAGGCAGGAGAATCACTTGAACCTGGGAGGTGGAGGTTGCAATGAGCCAAGATCATGCCACTGCACTCCAGCCTGGGTGACAGAGTGAGATTCTCTCTTAAAAAAAAAAAAAAAAAAAAAAAAAAAGAATAGACATATATATCAATAGAACAGAACAGAGATTGGTGAAATTGATTAACAGATAATTGATTTTTGACAAGGTGCCAAAGTAATTCATTTTTTTTTTTTGAGACAGAGTCTTGCTCTGTCACCCAGGCTGGAGTGCAGTGGTGCAATCTCAGCTCACTACAACCTCGGCCTCCTAGGTTCAAGCAATTCTCGTACCTCAGCCTTCGGAGTAGCTGGACTACAGGCGTACACTACCACACCCAGCAAATTTTTGTATTTTTAGTAGCAATGGGGTTTCCCTATGTTGACCAGGCTGGTCTCAAACTCCTGACCTGAGGTGATCTGCCCACCTCAGCCTCCCAAAGTGCTGGGATTACAGGTGTGAGCCACTGCGCCCGGCCCAATAATCTTTTCATCAAATGGTGCTGCAACAGGATATTTAGATGGAAATATACAGACCTTGATCCTACTTTATGCACAAAAGTGAATCCCATATGGATCATAGACCTATACATAAAAGCGAAAATTAGAAAACTCTTAGAAGAAAATATAGGAAAACTTTTTCACAACTTTATGACAGACAATAATTTCTTAGAATATAAAAAGCACTGACAGTACGATAAAAATTAAAAGAGATACTGGATATCATAAATATTAATTTTATTCCCTTTTCGAAATATACCATTTAAGACTCATAACCAGATGACAACTGGTTATAGACAACTCAATAATAAGACAACTCAAGTAAAAAGATTTGAACAGACAATCACGAGAGGAGATATATGTAAGTACATAAAAGGATACTCATCATCATTAGCCATCAGGGAATTGCATATCTGTAGAATGCCTAAAATTAATGACTGACAATATCAAGTGTTGGTGAGTATATGAAGCAGCATTTTTGAAGGAAATATAAAGTTGTGCAACCATTTTGGAAAAGGATTGGCAATTTCTTATAAAAGAAAAGGTACTTATCACATGACCCAGAATTTCCACTCCTGGGTGTTTATCAGGAAAAATGAAAACATATTTTTGCCCAAAGACAAGAATGTTATGGCAGATTCTTTATAAATCATATAGTCAAGATTTATAAAGAACTCATACAACTCAATAGCAAGAAAACATATAACCCTTCATTCACAATAGCCCCAGATTGGAAACAATACAAATGTCTAATGTATCTGTTAGGGTTCAATCAAAATATAGAAACCACACAATAATTTGAAGAAAAAAATTTTTTTTTTTTTTTTGAGACGGAGTTTCGCTCTTGTTACCCAGGCTGGAGTGCAATGGCGCGATCTCGGCTCACCGCAATCTCCGCCTCCTGGGCTCAGGCAATTCTCCTGCCACAGCCTCCTAAGTAGCTGGGATTACAGGCACGCGCCACCACGCCCAGCTAGTTTTTTGTATTTTTAGTAGAGACGGGGTTTCACCATGTTGACCAGGATGGTCTCGATCTCTCGACCTCGTGATCCACCCGCCTCGGCCTCCCAAAGTGCTGGGATTACAGGCTTGAGCCACCGCGCTCGGCTAGAAAATTTTAATTTAAAAGTTATTAATGGGATTTTCATAAGCAATAGCATGAAATTAGACCCTTATCTTATACCAGACACAAAATTCAACTCAAAATGAGTAAAAGCCTTAAATGTAAGATCTGAATCCATAAAACTCCTAGAAGAAAACTTAAGACAAAGGCTCCTTGACATTAGTCTTGGCAGTGATTTCTTGGAGGTTACATCAAAAGCTCAGGATACAAAAGCAAAAACAAATAAATGGGGCTATTTAAAACTAAAAACCTTCTGCGCAGCAAAGGAAACAATCAACAAAAGGAAATGACAACCTACAGATTGAGAAAAGTATTTGGAAACCGCATATCAGATAAAGGGTTAATATCCAAGATTTATAAAGAACTCATACAACTCAGGCCAATCATGGTGGCTCATACCTGTAATCTCAGCATTTTGGGAGGACAAGGCAGGTGGATTACCTTAGATCAGGAGTTCAACACCAGCCGGGCCAACACGGTGAAACTCTGTCTCTATTGAAAATACAAAAATTAGGCCGGGTGCAGTGTCTTACACCTGTAATCTCAGCACTTTGGGAGGCGGAGGCAGGCAGATCATGAGGTTAGGAGTTCGAGACCAGCCTGGCCAATATGGCGAAATCTGGTCTCTACTAAAAATGTAAAAATTAGCCAGGCCTGGTGGCACACACCTGTAGTCCCAACTACTCAGGAGACTGAGACAGGAGAATTGCTTGAACACGACAGGTGGAGGTTGCAGTGAGCCGAGATCATGCGACCGCACTCCAGCCTGGGTGACAGAGCAAGATTCCATCTCAAAACAAAACAAAAATTAGCTGAGCATGGTGGCACGTGCCTGTAATCCCAGCTATTCAGAAAGCTGAGGCAGGAGGATCGCTTGAGCCCAGGAGGCAGAGGCAGAGGCAGAGGCTACAGTGAGCAAAGATTGGCCCACTACACTCCAGCTTGGGTGCCACAGCGAAACTCTGTCTCAAAAAATAAAAAACATAAAAAAGAACTTATACAACTCGACGGCAAGAAAACATATAAACTGCTTTAAAAATGAGCAAAAAATCTGAATAGCCATTTCTCCAAAGATGACATAGTAATGGCCACCAAGTGCGTGAAAAGGTGTTGAGATGGCACCTCACGTGTTTTAGGATAGCTACTATCAGAAAGACAAGAGATAACAAGTGCTGGCAAGAGTATGGATAAAAGGGAACCGTCATACACAGCTGGTTGAATGTAGACTGGTGCTGCCAATATGGAAAACAGTAAGGAGGTTCCTAAAGAAATTAAAATATAACTGTACATGACCCCAATTAAAATATACCACATGACCCAGCAATCCCTCTTCTGCATATAAACCCAAATAATATAAAATCACCACCTGATAAAGATATCTGCACTCCCATGTTTATTGCAGCATTATTCATATTATCTTACCTATAAGATGATGATCTATAAGATAATCTTCTAAGGCCAGGCACGGTGGCTCACACCTGTAATCTCAGCACTTTGGGAGGCCAAGACGGGCAGATCACCTGAGGTCGAGAGTTCCAGACCAGCCTGGCCAAGATGGTGAAACCCCATCTCTACTAAAAATACAAAGATTAGACGGGTGTGGTGGTGTTCATCTATAATCCCAGCTACTCAGGAGGCTGAAGCACAAGAATCGCTTGAACCTGGGAGGTGGAGGTTGCAGTGAGCTGAGATCACGCCAATGCACTCGAGCCTGGGTGGCAGAATGAGACTCTGTCTCAAAAAAAAAAAAAAGATAATGTTCTGTACAGGTAAGATATAGAAACATTATCTTTTTATTTATCTTACAGGTAAGATACAGAAACAACGGGTGAATGGATAAACTGAAATATATATATATATATAAAACAGTTATATATATGTATAACGGAATATTATTTAGCTTTTAAAAATGAGGAGATCCTGCTATTTGCACTACATGAAAGAAGCTGAAGGACATTATGTTAAATAAAACAGACACGGAAAAAAATATATATGTTCTTACTTACATGTGGGATCTAAAAAAAGTCAAATGTGCAGAGATAAAGAATAGAACAGTGGTTACTAGGGTCGGGGTGGTGGGGAAGGAAATGAGGAACATAGGTTGAAGGATACAAAGCAGTTAATATGCAGGATGAACAAATGCAGAGACCTAATGCACAACAGAAGGACTCTAGTTAATAATAGTGTATTTTATTCAGGATTTTTGCTACATGAGTAGATTATAGCTGCTCTTGCCACAGGGGAGAAAATGAGTAACTATGTGAGATGATGGATATGTTAATTTGTTCCACTATAGTAACAATTTTACTATATATATGCATCTTATATAACACCATGTTGTGTACCTTAAATATACATAATAAAATTTATGTTTTTTAAAAAAAGATTAATTCTAGCAAAGGAGTAATTTTGAAGGTATAAAAGGAACTCTAAAGACTGTTATGGCCGGGCGCGGTGGCTGACGCCTGTAATCCCAGCACTTTGAGAGGCTAAAGTGGGTGGATCATGAGGTCAAGAGATCGAGACCATCCTGGCCAACATGGTGAAACCTCGTCTTTACTAAAAATACAAAAATTAGCTGGGCATGGTGGCACGTGCCCGTAATCCCACCTATTCGGGAGGCTGAGGTTGGGGAATTGCTTGAACTTGGGAGGCAGAGGCTGCAGTGAGCTGAGATCATGCCACTGCACTCCAGCCTGGCAACAGAGCAAGACTCCATCTCAAAAAAAATAAAAAAGACTAAGGCTGAAGGAGAATGCCCAAGAAAGAAACAAATTAGAAGAAGGCCCTCTCCTTAAAGCTGGGATTCGAACCTTGATGAAAAATGTGAAATGAATGTGATGTGAAGAAGCATGCCGAGTTGCCCAGCCCAGACCTGGTCTAGAGTCTCAGGTAACACCCCAGGTAAAAGCAGGCAAGGCTGGCAGGTGTAACAGGGAGAGTCAGAGTCAGGAAACTACTCAGGCAGAGCCATGCAAGGCCTGGGAGGCATGGAAACCCTGCAGGGAGCTGGTGGGCCATGCTGGCAGCTGGCACACAGGGAGTCAGAGGGTCAGGGCCTGCTTGCCTCCACACAAACCCTGAGATGGGTAAAGTCCATGTGGGGAGGGCTATGGGAGGTGGGTACTGGGCTGGGGTTGGGGCTGTGAGCTCAGAGGCATGGACGTGCTGGGGGCGCGCAGCTAGGACAGAACCCTAATGGATGTTCCCATTCATGTGCCTCTTGGAGCAGCGCACTAGAGGAGAAAGAGAAGCAAAACGAGTGCACTGGCTCCAGAAGTTTCTGCCTCCAGCGGTGTCCTACCAGCGCCATCTACTGACAGAGCTGGACACTGCTGTCATTGCAAATGAGATATGCTTAAAAGGGCTATTGCCACTATGCTGAGCAGGCAATGAAGGGTAGATTTGGAGGTGAGAGACCACATATTGAAAACTGTCCCATCTAGCAATAAGTGCAGTGAAAAAACAATCTGCGGTGTATTACAACAATGTGATAATACTCAGCACTGAGGAGAATGAATTGCTGATAATACAGTCAGCCCTCCATACCCACAGGTTCTGAATCTGCAGATTCAGTCAACCATGGATCAAAAGGTTTTAAAAAATAAAAATACAATAAAAATAATACAAATAAGACCAGATGGTGTGGCTCATGCCTGTAATCCTAGCACTTTGGGAGGCCGACAAGGGTGAATCACTTGAGGTCAGGAGTTCCAGACCAGCCTGGTCAGTATGGCGAAACCCAGTCTCTACTAAAAATACAAAAATTAGCTGGGCGTGGTGGTCCGTGCCTGGAATTCCAGCTACTTGGGAGACTGAGGCAGGAGAATCGCTTGAACCTGGGAGGCAGAGGTTGCAGTGAGCCGAGATAGTGTCACTGCACTCCAGCCTGGGCAACAGAGCAAGACTGTCTCAAAAAAACAAAACAAAACAAAACAAAAATAATACGAATAAAAACAATACAGTATAACAATTATTTACATAGCATTTACATTATATTAGGCATTATAAATATTCAAGTGATGATTTAAAGTATACAGGAATATGTGTATAGGTTCTATGAAATACTATGCCATTTTATTTAAAGGACTTGAGCATCCAAGCATTTTGTTATCTGTGGCTGTCCGGGAACCGACCGAGATACTAAGGGACCACTGCAGGCAACAACATAAATGTATTTCAAAAACAATACTGAATGAAAAATATCAAGCACAAAAGGTAAATACTGTTAAATGACATTCTAGAACACACAAGACTAATCTATAAGACAAAATGTCAGTTAGTGTTGCCTGAGGATTTGGGGTGGGTGGAGATATTGACTACAAAGGATCACAAAGGAATTTTGGGGGATGATGAAAATATTCTGTATCTGAATGGTGGCTCCATGGGTATACACATTTATCAAAATATATCAAACCATACCCTTTAAATGAGTGCATTCTATTTTATGTAAATTATACCTCAGTAATGTCTGTACCTAAAATATCATCTGAGGCTGGACATGGTGGCTCACATCTGTAATCTCAGCACTTTGGGAGGCTGAGGTAGGAGAATTGCTTGAGGATAGGAATTTAAGACGAACCTGGGTGATACAGTGAGACCCCCTCTCTCTACCAAAAAACTTTAAAAATATATTGTGGAGTCCTAATTAGGGAAAAGGAATTAGGCTGGCAGGACAGAGGGAAAACAAAAAGAAAATACAGATAAAAGTCTGTCTTTCTTCATGGTCCAATGTAAATAACTCACAATCTTCCTGCACCCAACTTATCACCAGACACCTGCACGTGATCTCTCTGTAACCATGGCGTTATCAATACTGTACAAAGCCCTCCTCAGCACACAGCACCACCCTATAAAATCCCCAGTAAGCCTTTGTCTCTTTGCAGTCAGCTCCTTTCTTACTGACCTGCCCATTGTACCCTTGCAACATATTTTCATACTTTAATAAATCTGCCTTTCTTTACCTACGCTGTCTTGGTAAATTCTTCTTACCATCCATGCCACCAGTCCAGATAGCTGCCAAGCACCTACAGCATGTATCATCTGAAAATCAGATGTCTACATTTTGTACGCTCTAGACCACCATCACCTTACAAACCTTACAAATTCCAGAGCAGGGGTCATCCAATGGGATCATAGGTTGGATGGGAACACTGGAAACCTTCCCTCTTCTGCAGCAGGTGGATTATTAAAGTGGGAAAGCCTTGGTGGTCAGAATAGATTCTCGTCGATTATTCCTGGGATATAAATGAGATGGTACAGAAGCAGGATATTCCCCTGACTCCTTCGTGGGACTCGTGACAGGGGTGCCATGTTTACTCAGCCCGCCACTCTCAACTCCTCACAGGAGGGAGCACGCAAGTGAACCTGGCGAGAACTGAAGTCCACGAGTGCCAAAACTGGCCGGACGCTTTGGTACTGGCAGGAGCAAACTCCATGTGGCATTGTCCAGGTTGGGGTGAGTATGACCCTTAAAGGCCCAGAGGACATGTTATAGTGCTCTTTTAGCCCTGCTGTCCGTGGATGGCTTGCGTGTTAACAGCTCAGTCAGTGGGCCCTTGGCCTTTTCACATGGGGCAGCTGCCCTCCGCCTGCGAGAGCAAAGGGCTGGTGTCACTGCCTTTTGTTTCTGCACTTGTGACTCCCAAGTTCTTGTCCAGTGTCCAGGAAAAATGGGGTCTCATGAAGGAATTGAAGGATGGGAAATGTAAGGGATTTTATTGCCAGTGAAAGTGGCTCTCACCTGAAAAGGGGACAGGGGATAGGTAATCTTCTCCTGGAGTCCAGCTGTCTCCAGCCGGATTCTTCTCTGAAATTATACCATCAAGCTGTCCCTGTGAGGTCAAGCTGCTTCTCTCCAACATTCAGCCATAGTCCCATAAACTGGTTGAGTCTGGGTTTTTTATAGGCACAGGATGGAGCAGGGCACGGCCATTGTGATTTAGGAAAAGGCAACATTTTAATGGGAAAACAGGGATATAAGTTATCCCTTTGGACCACGGTTTAGGCTTTTCAGCTTGAGGGTTTTTGCTGGGAACCTGCCCTTTTCTTCCTAGAATTTCTCTGCCTTCTGTCCCTATCAGTACCTGGATGTGACTCAAGAAACTCAAATGATGGCCTTTATGAGGGTAGGCCCTGCCTTCTCTAACTCAGCCCTCCAATCCAGTGCTCCCAGCGCTGGGTACCTACCTACCCAGAGATCTCTCACATGTATCAAAAGTAGGCATGTATAAGAATGGTCAGTTCAGAACTGTCCATCATGGTGGAGAGTTGGAGGCAACCTAGGTGTGTCCACCACCAGGGAAATGAATGAGGACAATGTGGAGGAGGTACCCTAAGGATACAGTGCAGAAGTTAGAAGCACAAATGACATATGCACACATCGACAGATCTTAAAAATAGAGTGCTGGGTGACGAGACAGAAAAAATGAAATCTAGAGCATAATATGTGCAAAAACTAAAGATATAGCCACAAAATAACACCGCACATTTTATAAGAATAGATACAAATACATATCAAAATATTTTGAGAGTTTTTAAAAATGAGGGCAGTAGAAGTGAGACATGGGTATAAAAGTGAGTAAATAAATAAAACAGAAGAGGGAACTTGCCCAGACCAATGATAAAAGTAGGCTGTGAATTGAGGAAAATGGTAAGCTCAGTCCTCTGCTCTTAAGGGTTAAAATAAAAGTTTCCTCATCCCAAGATGAAATGTGTTCTATGACCAAATGGACTTCACTGGATAAATATGACATAGAAGTAAATCAAGCATTCCAAATCGAGTTGTCTGGATTATATAAAAGGGCAGGGAAAGCAGGACTTCTTAGGATTATTCCATTCACACCACCATCAGGCTACAGCTGCCTGACACTAGGGTCTCTCTGTATTGGGTAATGGTAATGAAACTGATCCCAGAGTCCCATAGATAATACTTTCAGATAAACATAGAAATTGACCCTGAATAAACATAGAAATTGACCCTTCTGGACAGAAAGCTTGAAACTTACATTTGTTTTATCTGAGTTCCTTCCTCCAGAAAGACCCTCAGGCCTCTTGGAAAGTATCAAAGAACTGAAACTCACCAGATTGCCTCATCCAAATAATGAGATGCCAGACTCCTGGTTTTGTTTCCTTACCCCTACCCAGTTCCTGTTTTCCAACATATTGTTCGTCCCTGCTATATAAACCCCTAATTTTAACCAGTCAGGGGGAAGGATTGGAGACTGAGCTGCCATCTTCTTGGCTGCAGCACCAGATTAAAGCCTAAAGCCTTTTTTCCCATCAGTACTCGTTCTCTTAGTCACTGGCTCTCTGTGCAGCAAGCCCCAGGACTTAGACAGAAACCTGGTCGTTTCACTGACAGCAACAGTGTAGGATGGTCTGTGTCTGTGTGTGTATCAGAGTGCCCATGACCTAAGTGTTGAAATTAATAGGAATAATCAGAATTCAGAGTCCACTTGCAATTTTCCCTGCACTTTACTCCCTATAGAATCTCTTCTGTACAAATAATAAGATCTCCATTTAAATTTGATGTAAGGAATGGCAATGGAGGCTCTCGCTAACCTCAGGCAGTAAGATAACCAGGACATGGTGGTGGCTGAGAACCCAGTCTTGGAAAAGAGACCCTGACTTCAGGGAGGTACCCCTCCATGCTGTATGCCTGCTGGTCATCATCCAGTGTTCTCCATGTTTACTGGAGCACCAGGATGCTGGGAATCATATTCCCAGGAGTTCTGGGATAAGCCAGGTTCTCACTGGTAGGGACACAGGGCCTGCCCAGTGGAGTGTGGAAATCATCAGGCCTGGTGAGAGCTGGTTGGGGCAGATGTCCTAGCAGGATCAGAGAAGGCTTATCTAGGCCCAAGGTCCATGCAGCCGGTGAAAGAAGTAGGGTGAGGAGGGGGAGCAGGGGTAAAGGGAGGGGTGTAGGAGACGAGGGGAGCAAGTTGGAAGGGGCAGCAAATGGAAGAGAGAGGGAGTGGAGGAAGGCAGGTGGTGGGAGGAGCAGGGGGATTGGCCAGGGTGGAGGTGGTGCAGGCAGGGAGTTGGGAAGGAGAGAAACTGGCCAGAGGAGGAAGATGGTCTGGGCGTGAAATAGGAAGAGGGTTTGAGTGACTGGTGACTGAGGCAGGCACAGGGGAAAAAGACAGAGAAGTCATAGAGGCAAGAGACAGGACAGAGGGAAGGGAGGGACCTGAAGGCTGACTCACAGAAGGGGAAGAAATGGGATGAAGTAGAAGTTGGGCAGGACCGGGGCAGGGCAGTTTCCTCTGCGTGGCTCTCCGTTGAGAAGTGAGGGTTGTTTGATGGGTTCAGTGTTCTGCTTTCTTTGCTTGATTGCCTTATGACTCAGATTCCACTAAAAAAGAGTCAAAGATTCTAGGATATTTTGAGTTGGAAGAGACCTTTGAGATCCTTGAGAACAACCTTCTCCATCTTATAAATTCAGAAACAAAGGCCAGGCACTTTGGTGCATGCCTGTGGTCCCAGCTACTCAGGAGGCTGAGGTGGGAGGGTTGCTTGAGCCCAGGAGTTCTAGGCTGTAGTGCACTATCTGATTGGGTGTCCACACTAAGTTTAGCATCTACCTGGTGACCTCCTAGGAGGGGAGGGCCACCAAAATATAGACTTAACTTGCCTCTCTGCTGCTATGTGGTTCTTGAATATTTTATTTCAGACTGTGTGTGTGTGTGTGTGTGTGTGTGTGTGTGTGTGTTTTGAGATAGAGTCTCACTCTGTTGCCCAGGCTGGAGTGCAGTGGCGCAATCCCAGCTCACTGCAACCACTGCCTCCCAGGTTCAAGTGATTCTCTTGCCTCAGCCTCTCGAGTAGCTGGGATTACAGGCGCCTGCCACCATGCCCTGCTAATTTTTTTGTGTTCGTAATAGAGATGGGGTTTCACCATCATGGCCAGGCTGGTCTCAAACTCCTGATCTCAAGTGATCCACCCATCCCGGTCTGCCAAAGTGCTGGGATTACAGGCTTGAACCACTGTGCCCAGCCTATTTCAGACTAAGGTTTTAACTTCCAAGTTCTTTAACTAATTAATGTCTAAGATGCTATATCATCTTTCATCTCTGGGGATGCTAATGTTTCTAAAGCCTTATTGTTTTGTAATTTTATTTTCTCTTATTTTTATAGAGATGGGGTCTCACTCTGTTGCCCAGACTGGTCTCAGACTCCCGGGGTCAAGTGATCTTCCTGCCACATGGTGGGATTACAGGTCCACATGATGAGATTACAAGTGTGAGCCACCATACCACCCTGAAGTACTGTTCTGATTGCTGTTTACTCTGTTTTGATGGGGCTGCTTCTGTCTCCATTGTACCTCTCTTTTTCATGATTTTAGAATTCCTCAAATGTTTGGGATTCTTGTATACTCATCTTTGGACTGACATGTCCTGTTGGCCAATCTAGTTCTGCCTTTCAGGTTGTACTACTAGTTTCTGGTCTACTAAGGAAAGCCATTCTTTGGTTCCCAGCAACATAAAGGGTTTATAAAAATATTTTTTCTTTCATTTCTATGATTTAGGGCAGAAGAGAAAGGCTATAGCATTACTAAGCCTCCCATCTTGGACCACAGCCTCTGCTTTATCAGTGTATCCTATACTGAGTATTATTACGCTTTTTCATGTTTGTTTGTTTTTGAGACATGTCTTCTCTGTTGCCCAGGCTGGAGTCCAGTGGTACGAAGATGACTCATTGCAGCCTTGACATCCCAGGCTCAAGCCATTCTCCAACCTCAGCCTCCTGAGTAGCTGGGACTACAGGTGTGCACCACCACACCCAGCTAATTTTTGTATTTTTTGTAAAGATAGGGTTTCACCATATTGCCCAAGCTGGTCCTGAACTTCTGGGCTCAAGCCATCCGCCCGCCTTGGCCTCCCAAAGTGCTGGGATTATAGGTCTGAGTTGCTGTGCCCAGCCAAGTATTATGCTGTATACACGCGTGAGTGAGCCCCATTTCCTGAATTCGTTTTATTTTTACATTTGCCACTTCTTCCAGGACTGAATTAATATTAGTAGTAGTAGTAGTAGTATTGAGACAGAGTCTTGTTCTGTCTCCCAGGTTGGAGTGCAGTGGCGTGATCTCAGCTCACTGCAGCCTCTGCCTCCTGGGTTCCAGCAATTCTCCTGCCTCAGCCTCCTGGGTAGCTGGGATTACAGGTACATACCACCACACCAGACTAATTTTTGTTTTTAGTAAAAACGGGATTTCACCATGTTGGCCAGGCTGATCTCAAATTCCTGACCTCAGGTGATCTGCCCACTTCAGCCTCCCAAAGTGCTGGGATTACAGGTGTGAGCCACCGTGCCCAACCAGGACTGAATTATTAATAGACTATATTATTCAGGGTTCTGCAGAGAAATATAACCAATAGGAGATTATATCTATGTATCTTGATATAACTCTCTTGATATATAATAATTTATTATCAGGAACTTATTATACATATATAATTGCTTGGCTCACATGATTATGAAGGCTGGCAAGTCCCAGATCTGCAGGGCGGGCCACCAGTCTGGAGAAATAGAGGAGCCGATGTTCCAGTTCGAGTCCAAAGTCACTCTGCTGGAGAATTCTTTTTTGCTCCACGGGGATGGGGTGGAGTTAGTATCTTTTGTTCTATTCAGGCCTTCAACTGATCGAATGAGGCCCACCCACATTATGAAAGGCAATCTGCTTTATTCCAAGACAACCAAATTAAATGTTAATTTCATTAAAAATTACCTTCACAGAAACACTGTGAATAATGTTTGACCAAATATCTGGGCACCCCATTACCCGGTCAAGTTGGCACATAAAACTATCACATAGACATTGAATAGTAACAAACTTTTTCAATTTTACTAATTTGTTGGGTTAAAAAAAATCATTTTAATTTGCTTTTCTTGTTTTGATTGAATTTCCCTAGAGACCTTTTTATGCTTATTGATCAAGTAGTCTATGAATTTCCTGTTATCTTTGCTCCTTTAAATGTAATTTTCTTTTTTTGTTATTGTCATAATCTTTATGTATCATCTAGATATTGTTTCCTTCTTTGTTTTAGATGTCGCAGTTGAAAATAATGGCAGGCTGTCATTTATCTTTTAGCTTGGTTTATAGAGTCTTCAGTAATTGTTACGTAATTAAGTTTGCCCAGGTTTTGCTTCATGACTTTTGTGCTTTTTTTTGGAAAACCTTCCACCTACTAGATTTTTAAAGAGTTGGGTGGGGCATGGTGGCTCATGCCTGTAATCCCAGCATTTTGGGAGGCCGAGGTGGGTGGATCATGATGTCAAGAGATGGAGACCATCCTGACCAACATGGTGAAACTCCATCTCTACTGAAAGTACAAAAAAAAAAAAAAAAAAAAAAAAAAAATTAGCTGGGCATAGTGGGGCGTGCCTATAGTCCCACCTACTCAGGAGGCTGAGGCAGGAGAATCACTTGAACCTGGAAGGTGGAGATTAAAGTGAGCCGAGATCTCGCCACTGCACTCCAGCCTGGCAACAGAGCAAGACTCCATCTCAAAAACAAAAAGCCTGGGTGCGATGGTTCATGCTTGTAATCCCACCATTTTGGGAGGTGGGCAGATCATGAGGGCAGGAGATCGAGACCATCCTGGCCAACATGGTGAAACCTCATTTTTACTAAAAATACAAAAATTAGCTGGGCATGGTAGCGCGTGCATGTAGTCCCAGCTACTCGGGAGGCTGAGGCAGGGGAATTGCTTGAACCTGGGAGGCAGAGGCTGCAGTGAGCTGAGATCGTGCCACTGCACTCCAGCCTGGCCAACAGGTGAAAAAAAAAGACTAGCCTGGCCAAGATGGTGAAATCCTGTCTCTACCAAAAATATAAAAATAAGGCCTGACGCAGTGGCTCACACCTGTAATCCCAGCACTTTAGGAGGCCAAGACAGGCAGATCATGAGGTCAAGAGATAGAAACCATCCTGGCCAACATGGTGAAATCCCATCTCTACTAAAAATACAAAAATTAGCTGGGCATGGATGGTGCACACCTATAGTCCCAGCCACTCAGGAGACTGAGGCAAGAGAATCACTTGAAACCAAGAGGTGAAGGTTGCAGTGAGCCAAGATTGCATCACTGCACTCCAGCCTGGCAACAAAGCGAGACTCCATCTCAAAAAAAAAAAAAAAAAAAAAAAAAATTAGCTGGGAATGGTGACTCATACCAGTAATCCCAGCTACTCGGGAGTGAGGTGGGAGAATCGCTTGAACCCAGGAGGCAGCAGTTGCAGCGAGCCAGGATTACACCACTGCACTCTAGCCTGAGCCAAAAAAAAAAAAAAAAAAAAAAAAGGAGATAAAGAAAAGGAATGGCACCTAAACACCTAAAAGCAAGGAACAGCATGATGTATGGCCCAAGACAGATTAAGAGGAGCCCACAAAGAAGGCTGGAAATGAGCAACCCAGAAAGACGGAGGAAATCCAGGAGCATGTGATGTCATGGAACCCAAGGAAAGAGTGTTTTCAGTTGAAATGAAATAGCTCAGAAACGAACTCTCATATATACAGTGAAATAATTTCGATAAGGGTGACAAGAGCATTCAGTGGTGAAATGACAGTTTTTTAAATATAATAAGTGGTGTAAGGGAAACTGAATATCCAAATGCAAAAAAAAATGAAGTAAA
This sequence comes from Saimiri boliviensis, assembly GCF_048565385.1. Classification (NCBI taxonomy): domain Eukaryota; kingdom Metazoa; phylum Chordata; class Mammalia; order Primates; family Cebidae; genus Saimiri; species Saimiri boliviensis. Next base: position 39,336,071 of record NC_133459.1, on the reverse strand, counting down.
ACCTATATCTAAAACTATAGATAAAAATTAACTAAAAATGGATCAAATACCTAAATATAAAACCTAAAAAACATAAAACTCTTAGAAGAAAAGATAGAGCAAAAGCTTCATGATGTTGGATTTGGCAGGCAACAGAAGAAAAAATAGACAAATTGCTCTTCACAAAAATTAAAAAGTTATGTGCAATAAAAAACTATATAAACACAGTAAAAAGTGGCCCATGAAATGGGGGAAGATATTTACACATCATATATCTGACAAGGGATTAATATGCAGAATACATATAGAGAGAGAACTCCTAAAACTCAACAACAAAAAATAGACAACCCACTTTAAAAAATGGGCAAGGTTGGGCATGGTGGCTCATGCCTATAATCCCAGAACTTTGGGAGGCCAAGGCAGGCAGATCACCTGAGGTCAGGAGTTCGAGACCAGCCTGGCTAACATGGCAAAACCCCGTCTGTACTAAAAATACAAAAATCAGCCAGGTGTGGTAATCCCAGCTACTCCAGAGGCTGAGGCTGGAGAATCGCCTAAACCTGGGAGGTGAAGATTGCAGTAAGCCGAGATTGGGCCACTGCACTCCAGCCTGAGTGACAGAGGAAGGCTCCATAGCAAAAAAAAAAAAAAAAAAAAAAAAAAAAAAAAAAAAAAAAAAAAAAAAAAAGTGGGAGTGCAAAAGACTTGAATAGATATTTCTCCAAAGAAAAGAAGTAGACAAATAGCCAATAAGCGTATGAAAAGATGTTCAACATCACCAATCGTTAGGGTAATTCAAATCAAAACTACAATAAGATACTGCTGCATATCCATTAAGATGGCTACTATCAAAAAAACCATAAAATAACAGTATTGTTCAGGAAGGAGAGAAATTGGAACCCTTCTGTGCTCTTAGTAGGAATGCAAAGAGGTACAGCTGTTGTGGAAAACAGTGTGGCAGTTCCTCAAAAAAATAAAAATAGAATCATCTTTTAACTCAGCAATTTCACTTCTGCATATATATTCAAAAGAATTAAAAGCAGAGCCTGAAAGAGAGATTTGGACACCCATGTTCACAGCAGCATTATTGACAATAGCTAAACCATGGAAGCAACCCAAGCCTCCACTGATGGATGAATAGATAAGCAAAATATGGTATAGACACACAGTGGAATGTTATTCAGCCTTAAAAAGGAAGGAAATTCAGACACATGCTACAACATAGGTGAACCCTGAGGACATTCTGTTAAGTGAAATAAGTCAGTCACAAAAAGACAAATACTGGCCGGGCACGGTGGCTCACGCCTGTAATCCCAGCACTTTTGGATGCTGAGGCAGGTGGATCACTTGAGGTCAGGAGTTTGAGATCAGCCTGGGCAACAAGGCAAAATCTCGTCTTTACTAAAAATTCAAAAATTAGCTGGGCATGGTGGCGTGCACCTGTAATCCCAGCTACTCTGGAGGCTGAGGCAGGAGAATTGTTTGAACCCAGGAGGTGGAGGTTGCAGTGAGCTGAGATCGCACCACTGCACTCCAGCCTGGGTGACAAGAATGAAAGTCTGTCTCAAAAAAAAAAAAGACACTGTATTATTCGACTTCTATGAGGTATTTAGAGTAGTCAGAATCATAGGGACAGAAAGTAGAATGGTGGTTGCCAGGGGCTGGATGAAAGAGGAATGAGGAGTTATTGTTTAAGGGTATATTGCTTAAGGATTACTGTAAACCCCCCCTTATCCTCAGGGGAATATGTTGAAAGACCCCTATTGGATGTCTGAAACCTCAGATAGTACCAAACCTTATGTAGACTGTGCTTTTTCCTATATATGCCTTTGATAAAGTTTAATGTATAAATTAGTCACAGTACTCTCTATTTAATAAACGATGCTGGGAGTGCTGGCCAGCTATATGCAGAAAGCTGAAACTGGACCCCCTTTTTTACACCATATACAAAAATTAAGATGGATTAAAGACTTCAGTGTAAACCCCAAAACTATAAAAGCCCTAGAGAGAGAGAAAGAAAGAAAAAAGAGAGAAAGAAAGAAAAAGATGATAAAGGGAGTAATCAGAGAAGTAAAAACAGATCTTTTTTTTTTTTTTTTTTTTTTGCATTTAGCTACAGGATGGTGAGAGCAATTTCAGAAGAAAACCTAGCCAGTATCATTCAGGACATAAGCATGAGCAAAGATTTAATGATGAAAATACCAAAAGCAAAAATTGACAAATGGGATCTAATTAAACTGAAGAGCTTCTGCACAGCAAAAGAAACTATCATCAGAGAAAACAGACAACCTACAGAAGCAATTCTTTCACCTCACCCTCTTGAGTAGCTGGAATTACAGGTATGAGCCACTGTGCCCAGCCAATTTTTGTATTTTTTATAGAGAAAAGAGTTTCACCATGCTGCCCAGGCTGGCCTCGAAATCCTGGGCTCAAGCAATCTGCCTGATTTGGCCTCCCAGCTGGCCTCGAACTCCTGGGCTCAAGTGATCCTGATTTGGCCTCCCAAAATTCTGGAATTACAAGCATGAGCCACCATGCCTCTCCGGCTTTATGTTTTATTTGCCACAATAAAATAAAAATTGGGGGAAAAATGAGGAAGGGAGCAAAGTGGGTGTGGTGGCTCATACCAGTCATCCCAGCTACTGGGATGCTGAGGCTGGAGGATCCCTTGAAGCCAGGAGTTCAAGACCAGCCTGGGCAACATGGTGAGATCCCTCTCTCTAAAAATAAAAACTTTTTAAAAATTATTGGGGCCTGGTGAAGTCTCCTGTAATCCTAGCCACTAGGGAAGCTGAGATGGGAGTATTGTTTGAGCTGAGGAGTTTGAGGCTGCACTGAGCTATGATCATGGCACTGCACTCCAGCCTGGGTGACAGAGCAAGTCCCTGTCTGTATAAAAAGAAAGAAAGAGGCCGGGTGCGGTGGCTCACGCCTGTAATCCTAACACTTTGGGAGGCCAAGGCGGGTGGATCATGAAGTCAGGAGTTTGAGACCATCCTGGCCAACATGGTGAAACCCCGTCTCTACCAAAATACAAAAAATGAGTCGGGCGTAGTGGCGCCTGCCTGTAATCCCAGCTACTTGGGAGGCTGAGGCAGGGAAATCGATTGAACCCGGGAGGTGGAGGTTGCAGTGAGCCGAGATCGCGCCACTGCACTTTAGCCTGGTGACAGAGCAAGATTCCGTCTCAAAAAATAAAAAAGTGAGAGAAAGAAAGAAAAAGATGATAAAGGGAGCAATTAGAGAAGTAAAAAATGGTCTTTTTTTTTTTTTTTTTTTTTGAGACGGAGTTTCACTCGTTACCCAGGCTGGAGTGCAATGGCGCGATCTCGGCTCACCGCAACCTCCTCCTCCTGAGTTCAGGCAATTCTCCTGCCTCAGCCTCCTGAGTAGCTGGGATTACAGGCATGTGCCACCATGCCCAGCTAATTTTTTGTATCTTTAGTAGAGACGGGGTTTCACCATGTTGACCAGGATGGTCTCAATCTCTTGACCTCGTGATCCACCCGCCTCAGCCTCCCAAAGTGCTGGGATTACAGGCTTGAGCCACCGCGCCCGGCCTTTTTTGCATTTAGTTACAGGATGGTGAGAGCAATTTCAGTGCATGGTCGAAGTACCTGGTCAGGTATTAGGATTAACATGTCCAGTCACTCTTCAGAGGGCCTAACCTACATTTTGAAGTTTTTCTAGGGAAGTTGAAGCAAGCTGGTTTTCACCCTAACCCACTCGAAACTGGAGAATTAAAGAAAGTTAGTTCAGTGGATGAAATAGTCCATTGAGCTACCCACTCTTATAGGAATGCATTAAGACAGTGGTCCCCAACCTTTTGGGCACCAGGGATCAGTTTCATGGAAGACAATATTTCCACGGATGGTGGGAGGGATGGTTTTGGGATGAAACTCTTCCACCTCAGATCATCAGGCATTAGATCTCTCTCACGTGCAATGCACAATAGGGTTCCTGCTTTAAAAAAACAATTTTTTTAAAAGAATAAAAAAGAAAGAAATACAATTTCTCAGCTTCTCCTGGGTCCCTGCCCACTGTTGGGGTCAAGCCAAGGTACCCAGGGCTCAGCGACTGTCCACATCCCCTTACACCTGGTCTGGTGGTGGCCCAGACTGGGTGGGAGAATGAGTCCCTGCCCTCAGGCTCTCTGTGCCTGTCACGTTGTGTGGAGGCCATTCTCCCTGTGTTATTAGGCATGGAGCACCAAAGGAGCAGGGTGCCAGGCTGGACAAGGTACCAGAAGGCCCTGGCTCAGTCCTCCTTCCCTAGGAGCACCTCCTCTGCTAGATTTATTCACAGCAAACAAATCCATAAAATAAGACCTTTTACACATTCAAAGAACAAAATTATTAAACACCTTGTGAATAGCTACCACAAACTACCCTCATGCTGCTTACTAGTGGGGAAGACAGAATAATAAATGAATAAATAAATATGAATAGTATCTAGTGTGTATATACATATATAGAGACTTAAAATTAATTTATTATTATTTTTTTAGACAGGTCTAGTTCTGTCACCCAGGCTAGAGTGCAGTGGCACAATCGTGGCTCATTGTAGCCTTGAACTCCTGGGTTCCAGTGATCCTCCCTCCTTGGCCTCCCAAAGCCTGGGATTACAGGTGTGAGCCACCCAGTGGAGTATCTAATATATTTTGTGTTGACTATATTCAACATAAGAAAAAGCCGGGGAAGGATCAGGAGAAACGGGGTAGTCTGGGGCAGCCTCTCTGCAAAAGGCACATTTGAGTAAAAGCCCAAAAGAGAGGTCTATGTCTTAGAAAATTTTTCATGTTATTAGATATGAGCTACTACTTTTTTTTTTTGAAATGTAGCCTCGCTCTGTTGCCCAGGAGGGACTGCAGTGGCGCAATTTTGGCTTACTGCAACCTCCACCTCCTGGGTTCAAGCAATTCTCCTGCCTCAGCCTCCCAAGTAGCCGGGACTACAGGTACATGCCACCACGCCCAGCTAATTTTTTGTATTTTTAGTAGAGTTGGGGTTTCACCATGTTAGCCAGGATGGTCTCGATCTCCTGACCTCATAAACCGCCTGCCCCAGCCTCCCAAAGTGCTGGGATTACAGGCGTAGCCACTGCGCCCAGCCACTATATTTTTAATCAGTGCAGTGCTTCATTTTAAAGAGGTACCATATTTCCTTATCAACCTCCCCATTTTTAGAGATGGCTCCCAATTTTTCGTTATGAATAAATTGACAATTGTTGTACCATATCCTCTAGATCCTAAGACTCTACTTTGTAACATTTCTGAAGTCAGCATGTGTTTTACACTTTCTTGGCAGCTGAAACAGCTGGTTTTGGTATCTTGCTTCTGCTTCAACCCTAACTCACCTACCCTTTGCAACTTCAGCTTTGGTGTGCATGGCACCTGGAGGCAGCAGACCCAAGACCCAGAGCATGCAACTCGACTTGGAAGCAATCCAACAGAACAGCTGCTGTGGCTAGTGGAGTTTCCCAGATACGTGTCGTAAGAGTGGTCTGAAACTTCTGGAAGCAGTGAAGTCGGGAAGCTGCAGACTGGCAAGAATCAAAGAAAATCTGAGCTGTCATTTACTTTGAATGAGGATCTTAAAAACATTCACGATATTGATGGACAACCCACCCAGTCAGCACACCCAGGGAGCCTCCATTTCTTGTGCAGGGGCTCAGAGAGCAGATCCTCACAGTGTTGACTGAGCATGCACCGAGTAAGCTGTCACTGGAAGGAACAGTGGTACAGCGAGGGGAATGCCAACCAGCTACAAATTAAAACTCCATGAGACGGAAGAGAATGCAAACACAGGAATCTGCCAAACCTGCCAAAACCCTGCAGACACCGGACAAGGTTGTCACAGCCAGTTATAAACCTGTTGCTAATCATCAGTATAATACTGCGTATGAGAGGAAAAAGAAGGAAGAGGGAAAGAGGGTGCAGGCTGGTAAGGACCAGGTTTTATTCTTGCTATTTGCTGCCTTTGAGAAACACCAGTATTACAACATAAAGGACACAGTTGGCATTGCTGTGCAACCTGTGTGTGCCTCGAGGAAATCTTTTTTTTTTGGGGGGGGGGGGATAGACACTCTCACCCTGTCACCAGGCTGGAGCGCAATGGCATGATCTTGGCTGTCTGCAACCTCCGCCTCCTGGGTTCAAGCAATTCTGCCTCAGCCTCCCGAGTAGTTGGGACCACAGGTGTGTGCCACCACACCGGGATAATTTTTGTAGTTTTAGTAGAGACAGGGTTTCACCATGTTGGCCAGGATGGTTTTGATCTCTTGACCTTGTGATCCACCTGCCTCGATCCCCGCTAAGTGCTGAGATTATAGGCGTGAGCCACTGCACCTGATCTCAAGGAAACCTTGAATGAGACAGGTGTTTGAAATGTTAGTGGGCCCGACAGAAGCACATGGGAGCTGAAGGCAGAGATTGACATTATCTGGCAGCAGCCAAGAGTGAGCAAGAGGACCCTTTGTCCTGGAGCAGGGGAGAGCAGGAGCCTGATCATCTGCTGACACTAAACTTATGTGAGACTGGGCTATTTTGGGTAAGGGGTAGGAGTTAGAAGGCTATGTATCTTTTTTAAAACATTCACTTTTACATTACGAAACAGGAAAATAAGAGATATAAAATGAGAAAATATTTTCTGACAACTGCCTGTCTTTGCCAAATCTCCAAAAAACTCAGCTCATATGAGTCCGGAGAGAAGAGAGAGTGTCGCAGCAGGGAAAACACAGTGTCACTACAAACTCCACAGGAGCCCGCTTGGCCAAAAGAGGTGACGGTAGAGAAAGACCACACCACACATTCTAAAACAAGAAGAATGTGCTTTTTGAAATGTTTAGAACATGTGGCCCTTTTGTGCAGGACAGAGGAGCCCCCAGATTGGGCCTTAGCCCAGGTGAGTTCTGGGCTTTGCCTAGGAAATAATGCAAGGGCCAGCCGGTGGTGTTACACAGCACTCCTTTCCTGAATGGTTCTACTCCTCAATGAGTATATTAGTCAGGATTCTCTAGAGGGACAGAACTAATAGCATAGATGTATATATGAAAGTGAGTTTATTAAGAAGAATTGACTCACAGAATCCCAAGGTGAAGTTCCACAATAGGCCGTCTGCAAGCTGAGGAGCAAGGAAGCCCGTAGTGGCTCAATCCGAGTCCCAAAACCTCAAAAGTAGGGAAGCCGACAGTGGAGCCTTCAGTCTGTGGCTGAAGGCCTCAGTGCCCCTGGGAAACCACAGGTGTAAGTTCAATAGTTCAAAAGCCAAAGGACTTGGAGTCTGATGTTCGAGGGCAGGAAGTATCCAGCATGGGAGAAAGATGGAGCCCGGAAGACTCAGCAAGTCAGCTTCTTCCATCTTCTCCCTGCCTTTTTTTTTTTTTTTTTTTTAGCCATACTGGCAGCTGATTGGATGGTGCCAAGACCCACAGTGAGGGTGAGTCTTCCTGAGGGTGGGCCTTCCTCTCCCAGTCCACTGACTCAAATGTTAATCTCTCTGCAACACTAGAAACACCTAGATACACCTAGAAACAATACTTTGCATCCTTCAGTCCAATCAAGCTGACGCTTAATATTAGCCATCACAAGGAGCAAGGCTAACTCACAGGCAGTGCCCTCAGAGTCAGTAACCTATGGACTTTTGGCAATTCTATTTATACTCATTTATAGCTACTTTCGATTACATGCAAATTTAGGGGAAGGTTATGCAAATTGAGGGGTGGGTTGTTTAGAACTTTCTAGGAAAAAGGTAGTAACTTCTGGATCATTGCCATAGCATTTATAAACTTCAAGTGAGTTCTGTGAATTGTCTTTTTTTTTTTTTTGAGATGAAGTCTCGCTTTGCCACCCAGGCTGGAATGCAGTGGCACATTCTTGGCTCCCGGGTTCAAGCAGTTCTCTGCCTCAGCCTCCTGAGTAGCTGGGACTTCAGGCTCCCATCATGCCCAGCTAATTTTTGTATTTTTAGTAGAGACAGGGTTTCACCACCTTGGCCAGGCTGGTCTTGAACTCCTGACCTTGTGATCTACACGCCTCAGCCTCCCAAAGTGCTGGGATTACAGGTGTGAGTCACCACAAGTGGCTGAATTGTCTCTTAAATTTGTAAACCGACACTGGTGGGAATGTCTTATGCTAATGAGTAATGAGGACAGCTAGGAATGGCTTTTGTCTCCATCTGCTGGTTTCAGTGGTTTCTTCACCTCATCCTGTTGGCCAGATCTTTTTTTGGTCAGCCCGGTTGTGACCAGAAAACAAGTTCTGCCAGTCTCCTGCCTCACTTTGATATGCAGACGTATTAATGAAAAAAACAAAACAAAAACAAAAACAAAAAAACAAAAAACTAAAAGAGCAAGAAAATTAAAATTTGCCAGCTGGCAGGCAGAGGAAGACAGTGTCTGGCTGATCAAGTGGGAACAGGCAATATTCACAATCCTTTCCTTACTTCCAGTGAGTGCTGTGAATTGTCTCTTAAATTTGGAACCCTAATTGGTGCCTAAAATATCTTCATAAGAGATTCCTCTTTGTGGCAGCAAGCACTGAAATGAACACTTACAATAATAATAGCAACAGGGATGAGAAGATGTGGCTAATATTTATGGGGTTGCTATAAGCTAGATGCTATGCTTGGGGCTTGACGTCATTTATCAGCTAATTATTCCTTTTAGCAGCCCCATGAGGGAAATGTGGGGACCCTCCTCTGCTCTCCCATCGCATCTTTCAAAGGCTGCCGAAGAGTGCAGGGTTGAGGACGGCTTTGGTTTTTTGCTCTTGTTTTAAAAGATGTCTGCATGCTGTCAGAGGGGGGATATTAACAATGCTGGAAAGAAGGTGAAGCTGAAGAAATCCTTCAAGGTAAACAGGGTGGGATCCTGAGCACAGGTTGAGTCAGCAAGGACTATTTTTTTTCTTTTTTTCTGAGATGGAGTCTCGCTCTGTCACCTAGACTGGAGTGCAATGGCGCGATCTCAGCTCACTGCAACCTCCCCTTCCCAGGTTCAAGAGATTCTCCTGCCTCAGCCTCCCAAGTAGCTGGGACTATAGACATGTGCCACAATGCCCGGCTGATTTTTGTTCTTTTAGTAGAGACAGGGTTTCCCCATGTTGGCCAGGCTGGTCTTGAATGCCTGACTTCAAGAGATCTGCCCGCCTCAACCTCCCAAAGTGCTGGGATTACAGGTGTGAGCCACCGCACCTGGCCTGCAAGGACATTTTTAATGGGCAGAGGAAAGAAAGAATATTAGCACAGATGCAGGCACACAGGTAGATGTGGTGGGAGGAAGAAGGGAGCTTCCTGGCCTTCCTTTGTGATTGTCTTATTCTCTCAATAAAATACGACGCAAAGTTATGAAGAGTGGAGTGAGCTGCAGCTGGCTTACAGAAAGGGGAGAAAACAGTCATAATTGCTAACAATGACTGACTGAGCGCTTCTTAGGCATCAGGTCCTGTGTTGGTGTCAACTCATTTAATCCTCACAACATGTAAATCAAACAACATTTTGAGCTCGTTCTTTAGAAGTGAGGCAGAGAGAAGTTAAATAACTTGTCTAAGGTTACCCAGCTACTAAGTGGGCAGAGAGATGACTTGAATCTAGGCTCTGAAACTTCAGATGCCAAGGCCTGGCCTTTCAAGTTGTCTTGGAAAGCAGGCAGCAGGCTAATTAGTGAAATGTGGAATCCTTGGGTGGTATTGAGTACTCTTCAAGGTGAGAGGCGAGGCTCAGTGGCTCATGCCTGTAATACCAGCACTTTGGGAGGCCGAGGTGGGAGGATCGCTTGAGGCTAGGAGTTTGAGACCAGCCGAAGCAACATAGTAAGATCTTGTCCCTACAAAAAAAAATTTTAAAGTAGCTGGGCATGGTGGCACTTGCCCATAGTCTCAAATACTCAGGATGCTGAGGTGGGAGGATTGCTTGAGCCCAGGAATCTGAAGCTGCAGTGATCCACGATCACACCACTGCATTTCAGCCTGTGTGACAGAGCAAGACCCTGTCTCAAAAAAAGAAAGAAAGAAAAAGAAAAAAAGAATTATTATGATTGAGGATATTGGTGAAATCACTTAGCACATAGTTTCCTCTATTCATTTTCTATGAGAAATTGGAGCTCAGAGTTAATGGACGGCATTCAGTAATAGTAGGATCAAGTATGGATGGCTTAGAAAACTAGGTTGATGCTTACGACTTAAAGCAGTGAATAACGAGACACTTAAGGTTTCTACCAGGTATAGAATAAACAAAATAGGATGTTGCAGTAAAAAAAAACAAAACAAAACAAAAAAATGGACAGAGATATCAAGACTATTTTGAAAGAATGTGACAGCAGTAAATACTAGTAAGAAATTTAGTATTTCGGTCATGGATGATGGGGACCTGGCTTAGCAGTGTTCAATGGGAAGGGAGAGTACGGGAAAATCTAAGGGCTATTTTCCAAGAAAAACCACAGAAAACAAGGGGGAAATTGGTGGTAGAAAATATAGTATTCTCTCAAGTGGACATCATAATTTGTAGGATAGCATGGTATCAAGATGAAAAGGTCAGCTTTATTCCAAGGGTTCTGAATAGCACAGAAACAACAAACAATTGTTTTATTTATTTATTTGTTTTTGAGACGGGGTCTCAAAAATTCTTATTAAAATTCCAAAATGCTCTGAGTGACAGATGTGGTACTTGCCAACCTTGGCTAAATCACACTGAGGACAGGCATTTCTGGTCCACACAGAGGAGCACATGGCGAAGGAATGAGCAGCCCAGCCTTTATGCAACAGATTGCCTGGCACAGGATGGGCACTCACTGAATGTTTCTTAAATGTGTGAATGCCTTTCAGCCGGGCGCGGTGGCTCACGCCTATAATCCCAGCACTTTGGGAGGCCGAGGTAGGTGGATCACGAGGTCAAGAGATCGAGACCATCCTGGTCAACATGGTGAAACCCCGTCTCTACTAAAAATACAAAAATTAGCTGGGCATGGTGGCGCATGCCTGTAGTCCCAGCTACTTGGGAGGCTGAGGCAGGAGAATTGCTTGAATCCAGGAGGCGGAGGTTGCGGAGAGCCGAGATGGTGCCATTGCACTCCAGCCTGGGTAACGAGAGCGAAACTCCATCTCGAAAAAAAAAAAAAAAAATGTGTGAATGCCTTTCAATGAAGGAATATTTACTATCCATCGAATTAGACTGTTAAGGACAATTCATGGTTGGTTTTAGGTCAATTTGAATTGGTAAGTGAAGCTCTGGACATTTTTTTAATTGACAGATAAAATTGTATGTAATTATTGAGTAGTTCTGGAAATGTTAAGGGCAAGTAAGTAATTGACTCCAAGGACTTTAAGTCTGGAAGGTTGCAATTCATTTATCTAGAACAATATGAATAAATTAAGCAAAGCTTGGTTCGACGTCACACATGTATACAGGTGCTTTAAAAAATTATATTCAGAGTGGTGGAAAGGATGAATGAAAGGCTGGGAGAGAGTACTAGCTACCCAGTACCGCCACAACTACCTTCAGTGTACCATTTTCCTCTACTTAAATAAAATTGTATTTATTATTTAGTGCTTATTTATTATTGTGTCCACCGAGAGTCTTTGAAATAAGCCAGGGTCCTTCTTTATGTTTGGATGAAGGAATCTGAATCAAAATTCTGGATGGTGAAGGGACTAAAACACGAACAGCTCAGTAAAGATTACCAGGAGCTACACCCTTTCAGTCTATTTAGGAACAGGATGACCCTAGCCTGAGAGACGTTGCTCATTTCCAGTTCTGAAGATCAGTATGCAGGCAAAGGGCAGATGAGAAATAGACCAAAATCTTAGTCACTTGAGGGTGACATTTCTAAGATTCAGGGAACAGGGACTGTGGGAGAGGAGAGAAATAAATTCTTAAGTGAAACTTAGCCCTTCAGGACTTAGGCATTCATTTTACATGGTTTAACATACCCAAGATTTTTTAAAAATAACAAAAGTGATGATTTCCTATTTAAGAGGACATTTTAAGTTGGGAGAAAGGCTTCATAAAGACATAGCTTGAGCTGCTTCTTGGTGAATTTGCCAAGTATATTTTGGTGTTCCAGATGGCCCTGGTCAGCTGGAGGAATCAGAGGAGGGAAAGGAGAACGGTTCATTCGAATCCTGCATAACCTACTGTGATATTGTGATATAACAAAAAGTATATATTTGGTCTCTGCCTCCCGTTTGGAGATGAGCTATTGTAGACTGGGGGACTAGGAGAATCTTAGTATCTGACCCAAAGGTCTTAAATCCCTTGGAATTTCCTGGGTGGAAGGAGCATCTTTTGTTCTAATGAGGTACCTCTTAGTGGGCTTCTGGACAGCCTCAGGATGGGGGCTTGTTGCCAGGGAATGAATCATGGAGGTTGGAACTTTCAGTCCCACCCCTGGACCTCCAAAAAGGAGAGACAGGTTGAAGGTTGAGTTGATCACCAAAGGCCAATGATGGGTCAATGATCATGCTTACATATTGAAGCCTCCGTGAAAACCCCAGAGGACAAGGTTCATGGAGCTTCCGGACTGCTGGACACGGGGAGGTGATGGGAGGGCGGCACACCTGGAGAGGACTTGGAAGTCCTGTGCCCCTTCCACATACTCAGAAAGCCTGGCGCTTCCACACCCTCCTCAGGTGTGCCACCCTCCATCACCTCCATGTGCATCCTGCCCTGTGCGTCCCTTCCATCTGGCTGTTCATCTGTATCCTTTGTGATATCCTTCAGAATAAATGGATAAATGCAAGTAGTTTCCCTGAGTTCTGTGAGCCACTCTGGCAAATTAATCAAACCAGAGGTGGGGATCGTGAGATCTCTAATGGATAGCCAGTTGGTCAGAAGTACAGGTACAACCTACTGTCTTCATCTGGGGCCTGAAGTCAGGTGCAGTGTTGGACTGAGCCCTTAACCTGTGGGATCTGATGCTAACTCCAGGTAGATAGTGTTACAATTGAGTTAAATTGCAGGACACCCGGGTGGCTCACACCTGTAATCCAAGCACTTTGGAGGCCAAGGGGAGCGGATCACCTGAGGTCGGGAGTTCAAGACCAGCCCAACCAAAATGGTGAAACCCCATCTTAAAAAAAAAAAATTGTAGGACACCCAGTGAGTGTTTGTTCAACAGGAAATTTTCCCGTGGAGAGTGTCCAATGGAGGAAAAACCCTCCACAGCTGTGTCAGGAGTGTTGTGTTGGCTGTGTAAGAGAAGAAAAAATGTTTATCTCTTCTACCTGCCCATATGGACTGATCAATAGTCGTTCAATGGTACATTCTTAAAATGAAGGCTTTGTTGGGATGCAGCGGATCGCCCAAAATAGTGACCCCTCTATCCCCACCTCAAAATTTCCCTCTCTTAGTCCCAGGCAGGTTTGCTAGCAAAACACTTAATGAGAAGACTGCTCCTGACCATGGCTTGTTTACTGAAGGGCTCTTGCCTCTTAGCTGTTTTCTGGTTTAAGGGAAGCCAAGGCATTGAATGTCTTAAAGTGTTATCAGAACAGATAGATGCAATGTAGCCTTGCTCCTGACAGCTGCTCAATCTTTTTGGTCTCTTTGCTGCTCTCCAGCCTGTTTTCAGAAGCAGATGCTTGCTCTTTATTGAACTTTACTGAATGTCTTTGCAAAAGTATCAGAGCCCCACTTTAAGATTTCCTTACAGAAGCTGGGAGGGGTGCTTGATGCTACTAGTTCACTCATCCCTATGGTACCATGTCAAAAAAATGGGGGATTATTTATCTATTTTTTGAGATGGAGTCACCCAGGCTAGAGTGCAGTGGCCCCTTCTCAGCTCACTGCAACCTCCACCTCCTGGGTTCAGGCGATTCTCCTGCCTCAGCCTCCCGAGTATCTGGGATCATAGGCACCCACCACCATGCCCAGCTAATTTTTGTATTTTTAGTAGAGATGAGGTTTCACAATGTTGGCCAGGCTTGCCTGGAGCTCCTGACCTCAGGTGATCTGCCTGCCTTGGCCTCCCAAAGGACTGGGATTATAGGCATGAGCCACTGTGCCTGGCCAGGGGCTTGTTTACTTCAGGACCAACAGCTTCTTACTTAATAGAGCAAAATGTTCCAGTACCAGAAACATTTTTCAGTGAGGAACTGCTGACAGGTGCAAAATTATTTTTATATTCTTTAAACAGGTCTTGTGGAACCTATTCATCACCCCTGAGGCAGGGTGATGAGAAGCTGCTTTAACAACTCAGCTTGTCATTGCCTGGTCATTAGCACGAGTGGAAGCCCCCTTCTTGGTTGGTTCCTTTACTTCTCTTAATGACTACCCAGGAAACCATTAAGCATCAGTAATTTCACCAGATGTTCGAGGCCCCATCTTACTCTCCATGACCAAGATGCTAAACAAGCCAGCCTCTAGGAAGCAGGATTCATTTAGCAAGATGTATGAAGCAGCAGTTCCCAAACCAGGAACTTACATGCTTACTCAGGCCTCCTCAGAAATGCTGAATCACAGCTTCCTCAAGTGGAACCCAAGATAACTATATTGTTAACAAGCTGTAGAGTGGATTCTGAAGCCCAGCTACATTTGAGAACCACTGACATGGATTCAGATTAAGATATGAATTGCATGCTTATGCCATTCCATATTTTGAAGTAAATAGGCTGATGCCAGAGTCAGTGTGGATTATTTAAGTGACAGGTTGAATTTATCCTGGCATTTCTTTTCTTTTTTCTAGATGGAATCTCACTCTGTTGCCCAGCCTTGAGTGCAGTGGCGTGATCTTGGCTCACTGCAGCCTCTGTCTCCCAGGTTCAAGTGATTCTCCCACCTCAGCCTCCTGAGTAACTGTGATTACAGCTGCATACCCCCACACCTGGCTAATCTTTGTATTTTTAGCCAAGTTGGCCAGGCTGGTCTCAAACTCCTGACCTCAGGTGATCCACCCACCTTGGCCTCCCAAAGTGCTGGGATTATAGACATGAGCCACCGTGCCCGGCCTATCCTAGTGTTTTTAATATAATCATTGTTCCACTAATGATAATTTAAGTATTATCCCACTCTAATATAAGAACTTCTTAATCTATTTCTTGTTTTTTCAGATAGAATAGATCCATACCAGATTCTCCTTATTAAGTTGATGCTGTTTGGAGCTGAACTGTGGCGGCTTGACTCCATTAGTTTTCATTTGCGGTCATCACGCATCTTGTCCCTCATGCCGTCAACCATTTGTTCATATTCCCTTGGGCCAGCTGATGTGCAGTTCAAGTCTCCCGAATTTTACTTCCTGATTTCTATCGATTTGTTGGTAAAAATTTCCATATCCATCAGATTCAGGACACCAGCAAAGGTGCCACCTAAGATTTTGTTTTTCTTGACCTTACCCAGACATCTCACAGAATAATTCTCCAGCTTTTGCATGCATAAAAATCACCTGCAACAGGAAGAAGAGCTTGAAAACTTTTTTTTTTTTTTAATGAACAGGGTTGATAACGGTTTGGGTCTGTGTCCCACCCAAATCTCAACTTGAATTGTAATCCCTGTAATCCCCATGTGTCAAGGGCAGGACCAGGTGGTGGTAATTAAATCATGGGGGCAGTTTCCCTCGTGCTATGCTTGTGATAGTGAGTCTCATGAGATATAGTGGTTTAATAAGTGTCTGGCATTTCCCCTGTTTGCGCTCACTCCGTTCTACCTCCCTGTGAAGAAGGTGCCTGCTTCTCCTTTGCCTTCCACCATGATTGTAAGTTTCCTGAGGACTGCCCAGCAATGCGGAACTATGAGTCAATTAAACCTCTTTTGTTTATAAATTACCCAGTCTCAGGCAGTTCTTTATAGCAGCATGAGAACGGATTAATACAGGGGTCTCATTCTGTTCCCCAGGCTTGTCTTGAACTCCTGGCCTTAAGCAATCCTCCTCCCTCAGTCTCCCAAGTTGCTGGGATTATAGATGTGAGCCACTGCGCCCAGCTCTGGGGGAGAAGGTTTTATAAATGCAAAAAGTCTCTATACCCACTGACTGATTCAGTAGATATGGGATAAGGCTCAGGAATCTGCATTTTTCAAGTACCCCCCACATAATTACATACAGTAAAGTTTTTGTGTACAAAATACTAAAGAAGTACTATTTACACTTTAGTACTCACTTTGAGTACTTCTGATACAGGGGGTCTGTAAACTACAATCTGAGAAACAAATATACCCTTGTAAAAGATGGTAAAGTGGAAAGTTTCACACGTCTCAAATAAGATGAGATTTCACACAATTGCATAGAACATCATTTCCCAGGAAAAATAGCATTGTGGCCTTATCTCCACGATCACTTGCGTTCTTGGCAGAATCTCCTACCACTGGGTGAGTCATGTTATGAAACCAACTCTCTCTGAGGTTTTGATTTTGTTTTTGTTTTGGGCTCACTATGGCTCCAAGATGTTTGGTAAGAGATCAGTTTTTTTTTTGTTTGTTTGTTTGTTTTGTTTTGTTTTGTTTTTGATAGAGTCTCACTCTGTTGCTTAGGCTGGAGTGCAATGATGTGATCTTGGCTCACTACAACCTCTGCCTCCTGGGTTCAAGCAATTCTCCTGCCTCCCAAGTAGCTGGGATTACAGGCACCCACCACCATGCCTGGGTAATTTTTTGTATTTTTAGTAGAGATAGGGTTTCACCATGTTGTCCAGCTGGCCTCAAACTCCTGACCTCAGGTGATCTGCAGGCCTTGGCCTCCCAAAGTGCTGGGATTACAGGCATGAGCCACCCTGTTCCGCCAAGAGATCAGTCTTTTCAACTCCCTTCTTGCTTCCTTACAAACAGAACCTTATGGTAACCCCTTCTACATTTTGTAACATTAAAACACTTGGCAAATAATATTTTCATTTATGTTTCATTTATGTTATTGGCATTATTTCCTATGTGAAATTTTGTTATGCGTTTTAAGATTCTGGGTAAACTTCCTCACCCCACCCCCAAATTAATTGTCACATTTATAGTACGTATCTATTCTGCAACTTTGCAACTTGAATGTCTTTGACTATTTTCACAGTCTTTATTATCACATTGATTCTCTTCTGCCTAGATTCTGCTAACAGTGAGTATTTCCATTTTTACTGGAGGCTGTATTACACTCACTAATAACAATTTTCTTTTGTGTGGATTCTCTGGTGCATGTGAACTTCTGAGGCTTGAGGGAAGCCCGTACCGAACTCATCACATTTATAGGGTCTCTCTCCCATATAGACTCGCTCGACAGTGCCAAGTTTTGCCCTCTGAGAAAAATTCTCACTGCTCTTATGACAATGATGTGCTTTGTCTCCTGAATGAAGGGTACTACAAAGAAGAGAGGAATGCCTGGCGAAGCTCTCACTCCGCTCACCACACAGGTAGGGTTGCTTTCCCATGTGATTCCTGAGCCCCATGTGGATCTGCAGCTGTCCAATAACCCTGACCACATTCTCTTCACTTCGAAGGTTTTCCTCCTGAACAGGTGCTTTCATAATTGAAAAAAAAAAAATTTGAGACAGAGTCTCACTCTGTTGTCCAGGCTGGAGTGCAGTGGCACAACCTCTTGTAACTTCTGCCTCCTGGGTTCAAGTGATTTGCCTGCCTCAGCCTCCCAAAGAGCTGGGATTACAGGCATGCATTACCATGCCCAGCTTAATTTTGTATTTTTAGTAGAGACGGAGTTTCACCATGTTGGTCAGGCTAGTCTCAAACTCCTGACCTCCTGATCTTCCTGCCTTGGCCTCCCAAAGTGCTGGGATTACAGGCATGAGCCACCACACCTGGCCCATAATTACAAAAATGTTTATACTAGCTCATACCTACAACTCATGCCATACATTTATAAGGCCCCTCTATTGTGGGTACTCCAAGAGGAATTGGGCCAAAGCTTTTAACACATTATTCACATACACAAGTTTCTCTTCTGTCTGATTGTCTCATGACCTCAAAGGAAATACCTCAGCTGAAGGCCTACCACAAACATTGGTAGGGTTTCTCTCCTTGTAGAATGTGTGAATCTGAATCTGGTGATAAGTGCTAAGGGGTTCAGCTATTTCTGAGTCTTTCACCTATATATAATTTCTCTGCGATTTATGGTATATCCTTGAAAATTTGAGTGATTATAAAAAATTTTTCCATAGTTATTACAAAATTAGGACTTCTGTTCTATGTGAGTTCTTTGGTGCCTGTTTGTGACAAATTGTGACTTCTGGTTATAAATATTTATAATCTTAAATACGGAGTTGGATTAGGTTTCTGAGCCATTAGCTCAGTGGTCCCCCATGTATACCAGGGACCAGTGGACCACCAGGGATCAGTTTCATGGCAGACAATTTTTCCATGGACAGGGGGTGGGGAGGGGGAAGGATGAGTGGTTTCAGAATGAAACCTCAGATCATCAGGCATTAGTTAGATTCTCATAAGGAGCATGCAGCTTACATCCCTTGCCCGCACAGTTCACAGTAGGGTTTGTGCTCCTGTGAGAATCTAATGCTGCTGCCGATCTGACAGGAGGTGGAGCTCAGGTGGTAATGCTTGACACCCACCGCTCACCGTCTGCTGTGTGTCCAGGCTCCTGACAGGCCACAGACTGGTATCTGTGGCTGGAGGATTGGGGACCTCTGGAGAGCGTTGCTCTATAAAGTCAGGCAACAGTTGACTTTGGAGCTTGGCTGAGCAATATTTTCTGGGAGAGGGTCCCTCAGTCCCACATTTTACTCTTCTTTCAATATTGTTCTGGATCCCAAAGTAACCTTTGCTGCCTGAAGAATGAATTTTGGCCTTCACTCACATAGGGTTTTGTTTTGTTTTGTTTTTTGTTTTTTTTTTTTAACTTACCACCATGCTAGCAAGGAACCACAGAATTTTATACAAGGCCCTGACTGGGCAGATTTCTCCCTTTCTCAAACTATCCTCTTGATTTTATATATATAGAGAGAGAGACAGAGAGAGATGAAGTCTTGCTCTGTCGCCCAGGCTGGAGTGCAGTGGTACGATCTCAACTCACTGCAACCTCTGTCTCCGGGTTCAAGACTGCCTCAGCTTTTTGAGTAGCTGGGACTACAGGCAGGCACCACCACACCCGACTAATTTTTTGTATTTTAGTAGAGATGGGGTTTCACCATGTTGGCCAGGATAGTCTGCATCTCCTGACCTCATGATCTGCCCATCTCAGCCTCCCAAAGTGCTGGGATTACAGGTGTGAGCCATAGCGCCTGGCAAATTTTCTAGATTTTGTTTTAGTATTATCCCCTCAATATTAACCTTACCATTCTTGTTCCTGCAGGTTCTCCTTCCCATGTACGATGGGAGAAATGTCTCATCTCTGTTCCTGCAATCCTCCCCTTGAAGAGTCATAATGTAATTGTGACTCTGAGTTATTTGACTGTCACCTTTTCTCATATTTGGCAGCAAGAAAGTTTTCTTTAAAGAATCATTCAATTATTTTATTTAAAGATTTCCTACATAGTTTTCGTTCCAGTCTTCTGTAGGAATCAATGAGGGGAAGTAAGGATTTCTTTGCTTTTCCCCCACAGAGTTCAGTATTTGAGAATAGGAAGACAAAGGCACTGTCAAACAGGCTTGTGTCTAGTCTTTTTTTTTTTTTTTTTGAAACAGATTCTCGCTCTGTTGCCCAGACTGGAGTGTAGTGGTGTGATCTTGGCTCACTGCAACCTCCACCTCCCAGGTTCAAATGATTCTCATGTCTCAGCCTCCCAAGTAGCTGGGATTACAAGTACATGCCACCACACCCAGCTAATTTTTGTATTTTTAGTAGAGGCGGGGTATCACCATGTTGGCCAGGCGTGTCTCAAACTCCTGATCTCAAGTGATCTGCCTGCCTTGGCTTCCCAAAGTGCTGGGATTACACGTGTGAGCCACTGCACCTGGCCCCTGTGTTTAAATTCTGACACCATCAGTTTTTTACAGTATGCCATGGGGTGTACTATGAAATCTCTATACCTGAGTCTTCTCTTTCAGTAAAACAGGATAGCAATCTCTTTCCATGACATAGGGCTATGATGAAGATGATGTGTGATTATGATGGTAAAATGTACTGGTACAATGTCTAGTACATAGGAAATGCTAATAATACTAATTTCCCATTTGTGTTCTTTTTTTTTTTTCTTTTTTTTTTTTTTCAGACAGAGTCTTGCTCATTGCTCAGCCTGGAGTCCAGTGGCATGACCTCAGCTCACTGCAACCTCTGCCTCCCAGGTTCAAGCGATTCTCCAGCTTCAGCCACCTGAGTAGCTGGGATTACAAGCACCTGTCAACATGCCTGACTATTTTTATATTTTTAGTAGAGACAGGGTTTCACTCCTGACCTTAGGGGATCCACCCACTTTGGCCTTCTAAAGTGCCGGGATTACAGGCATGAGCCACAGCACCCAGCCTGTATAAAACATTTGATTAAAAAACACACTAGCAGGTTCACAGGCCAATGTGAGACATAGTAACATATCGACAAAGATCTAGAATGGGTAGAGGTATTTACATATTTGCTTATTGCCCAGTCAGTGCACATAAGGATTCCTTGCAGCATCCAGATACCATCTCTTTCTCTTCAGGTTCAGGAAGCATCTGTTTGTGTTTTTTATTGTCAAATGCACTGTTCCTACCTGATTTCTATTCTGATTCTCTCCCTTATCCCTTAACCCTGGCAACCACTGATTTGTTCTCTATTCCTATATTTTTGCCTTTTCCAGAATGTCATATTGAGGCAGAAAAATAGAGTCTGCAGGCAGGGAACATAAGGCCAATTCACACTTCAGCTATAACAAGAAATAACCTCTTCATTGGGTGTACACAGAGTAAATGACTTTGTAACTTTACTTCATCTTCTTCATTTACATAGGGTATATACTGCGTAACCAATGGAATCCTCAAGAGGGTATTTAAACTCCCCGAAATTCTTAATGGGGCCTTTGAGCTCCTATGCTTGGGCCATTCCCACACTATAGAGTATACTTTCATTTTCAATACATTTCTGCTTTTATTGCTTTGTTTGTGTGTTTTATCCAATTCTTTGTTCAAGACACCAAGAACTTGACGCCCTCCACCAATAACAATATAAATGGAATCACACATTATATGTGTGAGAAGAGTTTGGAGATTGGGTTCCTTCACTTAGTATTTTAGATTCATCCACGTTGTTGCATTTATTAATAATTAAGTCCTTTTCACTGCTGGGTTGTAAATTTAATGGATGTACCATAATTTTTTTTATCCATTCACTCACTGAAGGACATTTGAGTTGGTTCCAGCATTGGATGATTATAAATATAATCATCCAATTATATAAACATGCTATAAACATGTGGATACAGGTTTTTGTTGGATGTAAGTTTTTATTTTTATTTTACTTTAAGTTCTGGGATACACATGCAGAATGTGCAGGTTTGTTACATAGGCATATACGTGCCATGGTGGTTTGCTGCACCTGTCAACCAATGATCTAGGTTTTAAGCCCCGCACGCATAGGTATTTGTCCTAATGCTCTCTCTCCCTTGCTCCCCATCCCCCAATAGGCTCTGATGTGTGACCTTGTGTCCATGTGTTCTCATTATTCAATTCCCTAGAACAAATAGCTAGAAGTGAGATTGCTGGGTAATATGGTATATATTCAACTTTTTAAGAAAGTGCCAAACTGTTTTCCAGAGTGGCTGTAACATTTTGCATTCCCACTAGCAATGTATGAGAACCCCTGTTGCTTTGAACCCTTGCTAACACTTGGTATTGTCAGTATTTTCAAATTTTAGCTAATCTCAAAAGGGCACGTGGTAGGAGGCTTTTGACATGGCTCCCGTACTATTCATGCCTCCAGGTAATTGCACCCTTGAATAATTTCCTCGTCTTGAGTTTGGGCTGAACCTAATGCCTTGCTTCTAGTGAACAGAATAAGAAATATTAACAATATTAATTTCCCTTTCACTTTCTTAAATGGAAATTAATATGGAAACGGTGATGAGGTGTGGCTTCTGGGATCACATTACAAAACACTGTGGCTTCTGTCTTGCGGGGCTTCTCTTTCTGGCTCTTGTTGGGTGCTTGATCTGATGGGAAGAGTCACCCCTGGCAAAGGACTGAAGTCCATCTCCAGCCAAGAGTCAGTGAGGAACTGAGACCCTCGGTCCAACAGCCCTCAAGTCACTGAATCCTGTGAATAATCATGCTTGGAAGAAGATCCTTTCACTCCAGCCTCCCAGCCTTCATTGGCATTCACAGCCCCAACCAAGAACTTGATTGAAGCCTTGTGAGGGACTCTTAGGCAGAGAACCCAGTTAAACTGTTCCTGGATCCCCGACCCACAGACACTGATGTAATAAACATCATGTTGTCTTAGTCACTAAGTTTTGGGGTAATTTGTTACTAAGCAATAAATAGCAAATACATGTGTAATAATGTTTCCTTGTGTTTAAAATGTGCATTTCTCTAATAACTAATGATGTTGAGCATCTTTTGAGATGCTTATTTGGTATCTGTATATATTCCCTGGTGGACATCCATTCATATTGTTTCTTTCTTTTAAAAATTGGATCATGTGTTTCCTTATTGTAGAGTTTTGCAAGGTCATTTATTTATTTTTCAGAGAACAGGTTCTGGCACTGTCACCCAGGCTAGAGTGCAGTGACATGATGATAGTTCACTGCAGCCTCAGCCTCAAACTCCTGGTCTCAAGCAATCTTCTCCCTGCATTCTCCCAAGGCACCAGAATTATAGTCATGAGTCACTATGCCCAGCCTGACAAAGTTTTTAAAAAGACATATTCTGAATATATGGTATATTAATCTGTTCTCGCACTGCTGTAAAGAAATACCTTAAACTGGGTAATTTATAAAGAAAAAAAAAAGAGGTTTAATTGGCTCACAGTTCTACAGGCTGTACAGGAAGCATGGCTGGGGAGGCCTCAGGAAATGTACAGTCATGGCAGAAGGGAAAGGGGAAGCAGGCTCCTGTTATGTGGCAGGAGCAGGAGAAAGAGAGTGAAAGGGGAGGTGCTATACACTTTTAAACAACCAGATCTCGTGAGAACTCACTGTCACGAGAGCAGCAAGGGGACATGATCTTCTGCCCCCATGATCCAAGCACCTCCCATCAGGCCCCTCCTCCAACATTGGGGATTACAATTCCACATGAGATGTGGGTGGGGACAGAAATCCAAACCATATCATATGGCTTTGTATGGTGTGTCATACAAATTTTTTTCTCTCAATTGTCTTTTTATTCTCTTAACGATGTCCTTCACTGATAAAATACTTTTAATTTTGACAAAATCCAATTTATCAATTTTTTGTTTCATGGATTGTCCTTTGGGATTCTATGTAAGAGCTCTTTGGCACACACCTGTAGCCCCAGGTTCTCAGGAGGCTGAGGTGGGATGATTGCTTGAGCTCAGGAATTTGAAGGCAACTTGAGCAACATAGTGAGACACCGTCTCTAAAAAAACAAACAAACTACCTTTGCTTAATTGAAGCTCAAAAGTATTTTCTCATATCTTTTTTCTAAGAGTTTTATAATTTTATGTTTTACATTTTACATTTAGGTCTCCGAATTTTTTTTTTTTTTTTTTTTTAGACAGCGTCTCACTCTCACCCAGGCTAGAGTGTAGTGGTGGGATCTCAGCTCACTGTGACCTCCGCCTATAGGGTTCAATCAATTCTCCTGCCTCAGCCTCCCAAGTAGCTGGGATTACAGGCATGTGCCACCATGCCTGGCTAGGGGTTTTGCCAGGTTGGCCAGGCTGGTCTCGAACTCCTGACCTCAGGTGATCTGCCCACCTCGGCCTCTCAAAGTCCTGGAATTACAGGCATGAGCCACCATGCCCAGCCTCTGAACTATTCTTTTTTAATTGCTGTATTAGGATGTAATTCACATCCCATGCAAGTCATCCATTTAAAATGTAAATCCAATGTTTTGTTTTGGTTTGTTTGAGATGGAGTTTTACTCTGTTGCAGTGGTGAGATCACTGGTGAGCTCACTGCAACCCTCGCCTCCTGGGTTCAAGCAATTCTCCTGTCTCAGCCTCCCAAGTAGCTGGAACTACAGGCGCACGCCACCACACCCGGCTAATTTTTGTATTTTTAGTAGAGACAGGGTTTCACCATGTTGGTCAGGCTGGACTTGAACTCCTGACCTCAGGTGGTCCACCCACTTTGGCCTCCCAAAGTGCTGGGATTACAGCCATAAGCCACCATGCCCGGCCTCAGTGTGTTTTAGTATATTCACAGAATAGTGTAACCATCACTACAAACTAATTTTAGAACATTATCATTCACCCCAAAAGAAACTTCATACCCCTTGCCAATCAATCCTCTTCCCTACTTCCCACCCTTAGACCCAAACCACTAACCATTAACCTACCCTGTCTCTATAAACTTGCCTATTCTGGGCATTTTATATAAATGGAATTATACAATGTGTGTCCTTTTGTGACTTATTTCTTTCACTTTGCATGTTCTCAAGGCTCATCCATGTTGTAGCAGATATCAGAACTTCATTTCTTTTTATAGTTTCATAATATTCCATTGTGTGAATATCCATGTTTTATTTATCCAGTCATCAGTTGATGAACATTTCAATTGTTCCAACTTTTTAGCTAATATGAACACTGCTGTTATGAACGTTTGTGTGTAAGTTTTTGAGTAGGTGTATGTTTTCGTTTCTTTTGAGTATGCTTAGGAGTGGAATTGCTGGGCCATTTGGAAACTTTCTGTGTAATTTTTTGAGGATGCGTTAAATTGTTTTCCAATGGTGGCACCATTTTACAATGAGAGTGACAACCACCAACACTTATTATTGTCTTCATGATTATTGCCATGCTATTGAGTGTGAAGGGGTATCCCATAGTTTTGTTATGATCCATTTTGAGTTAATGTTTATGTAAGTATTCGGTGGAGATCAAGGTTCATATATTTTGCATATGGATGTCCAATTGTTTTGCCACCATTTGTTAAAGATTGCCCCTTCTCTATTGCTATAGTTTGAATGTGTTCCCCAAAAAGCATGTGTTGGAAGTTGAATCCCCAATGCAATAGTGTTGAGAGGTGGGACCTAAAGACAGTTGATTAGGCCATGAGGCTGGATTGAATAAATTAATGCTGTTATCACAGGATTGGGCTCCTTATAAAAAGACAAGTTCAGCCACCTTTACTCTTTCCGTTGACCTCTGCCCTTCTGCCATAGGAAGATGCAACGAGAAGGCTCTTACCAAATGCTGGCCCCTTGATCTTGGACTTTCCAGACTCCAGAACAATAAAAAATATATTTTCATCCTTTATAAATTACCCAATCTCAGGCATTCTGTTATAGCAGCACAAAACAGACCAAGATATCTATCAAATTGCTGTTGTACCTTTGTCACAAAACAGTTGGTCAAACTTATGGGGGTTTATGTCCAAATTTTCTATTCTGTTTGATTATTCCGCATGTTATTTTTCCCATATTATAGTGTTTTGACTATAGGTTTATAGTATGTCTTAAAATCAGTCAATATGAGTCCTCCAACTGCTTTCTTCTTTTTCAAAATTATCTTGCCTAATCTAATTCCTTTACCTTTTAATAAAAATTTTGGAATTGGCTTGTCTATATCTATAAAAAATCCTAATAACCATACCTGTTAGAATGGCTGTGATCAAAAAGATGGAGGGTAACAAGTGCTGGCAAGGCTGTGGAGAAAAGAAGACATTTGCACAGTACTGGCGGGAATGTAAATTAGTACAGCCACTCTGGAAAATGGTATGGAGGTGCCTCAAAAACCTAAAAATGCAACTGTCACATGATCCAGCAATCCCACTCCTGGGTCTATAACCAAAGGAGTTGAAATCAATGTTGAAGAGACACTTGTATTCTGTTCATTGCAGCATTATTCTCAACAGCCAAGACATGGAATCAACCTGTGTCCATCAACAGATGAATGGATAAAGAAAGGGTATGTATAAAAAATGGAATACTCTTCAGCCTTAAAAAAGAAATTATGTAATTTGCAACGACATTGATGAACCTGAAGGACAATATACTAAGTGAAATGAGCCAGGAACAGAAAAACAAACACTTTCAATTCTTACTTACATATGCAATATCAAAAAGTCAAACTCATGGAAGTAGAGAGTAGAATGGTGATTACCAGAGGATAGGGGTTGTGGGGAGGGAATGGTGAGATGTTATTCAAAGGATACAATGTTTTAGACAGGAAACCCTAGTGTTTGTGAACTGTTGCACTACATGGTGACTATAGTTAATACAACGTATATTTTGAAATTGCTAAGAGTACATTTCAAGTGTGTCACTACAAGAAATGATAAAGGAGGTAATATGTTAATTATCTTGATTTAATCATTTCATATGGCATACATATATCAAAACATCACATTGTACCCAACAAATATATACAATTATGAGGCTGGGGGCGGTCGCTCATTCCTGTAATCCCAGCACTTTGGGAGGCCAAGGTGGGTGGACCACTTGAGGTCAGGAGCTTGAGACCAGCCTGGCCAATGTGGCAAAACCCCATCTCTACTAAAAATACAAAAATCAGCCAGGTGTGGTGGCAGGTGCCTGTAATCCCAGCTACTCGGGAGGCTGAGGCAGGAGAATTGCTTGAACCTGGGAGGCAGAGGTTACAGTAAGCCAAAATCACACCACTGCACTCTAGCTTGGGTGACAGAGTGAGATTCTGTCTCAAAAATAAATAAATAAATAAATAAATAAATAAATAAATAAACTAAATTAAAATACATACACACACACACACACACACACACACACACACACACACACAGACTTTTCAATTTTAAAAAATCTTTTTGGGATTTTTAGAGGGATTGCATTAAACCTATAAATCAGTTTGGGCTAAAATGACATATTGTTGAGTCTTCCAGTCCATGAACATGGTATTGGTATGTCACTTCATTTGTTTAGTCTTTTTTTTTTTTTTTTACCTTTTTCATTAGCATTTTGTAGTTTTAGCAAATAAAACCTGCACAGATTTTGTTGTATTTATACTTAAGTATTCCTCCTTCCCTTTTGGAGCTATTACAAATGGTAATGTTTTTAAAGTTTTGGTTTCCAATTATTCATTGCTAATGTTTAGAAATACAATAGATTTTTTTGTATTGATTTTGTAGTTTGAAACCTTGCTGAATTCACTAGTTCTAGGAGATTTTGAGTAGATTCCTTGAGATTTTCAACATAAGACAGACAATCATGTCAACTGTGAATAGTTTTATTTCTTCCTTTTCGATTGGAATGCATTTCCTTTATCACACTGGCTAAAATTTCAGAGCAATACTCAATAGGAGTAGTCATAGTAGACATTCTTGCTTTAGTTTTTAATCTAAGATGAAAGCATTTTCTCTCTCACCATTAGATACGATATTAGTTGTAGTGTTTTTTCAGTTGTAGTTCTTTGCAGATACTCTTTATCAGGTTGAAGTTCCCTTCTATTCCTACTTTACTAAGTTTTTATTATGAATAGATGTTACATTTTGTCAAGTACTTTTCTGCATCACGTGCTTTTTCTTAAATCTGTTAATGTGGCAAGTTACATTGATTTTCTTTTTTTTTTTTTTCTTTTTTTTTGAGTTGGAGTCTTGCCCTGTTGAGCAGGCTGGAGTGCAGTGGCACAATCTCAACTCACTGCAACCTCCACCTCCCTGGTTCCAGCAATTCTCCTGCCTCATCCTCCCAACTACCTGGAACTACAGGAGTGTGCCACCACACCTGGCTAATTTTTAGTAGAGACTCTGTCTCAAAAAAAAAAAAAAAAAAAGGTTGACCCAGCCTTGTATTTCTGGGATAAACCCCATTTGGTTGTGATGTGTTATCTTCTTATATATTGCTAAATTTGATTTGCTAATATTTTGCTGAAGAGTTTTTGCACTTATATTCATGATGGGGTAGCTTTCTTTTCTTGTGATGTCTTTGTCTACTTTTGTTTTTCTTTCTTTTTTTTCTTTTTTTTTTTTCTAGATGGAGTTTTGCTCTTGTTGCCCAGGCTGGCGTCTTTGTCTAGTTTTGATATGAGGATAATACTGGTTTCATAAAAAGAGCTACAAAGAGTTGTCTCTTCCTCTATCTTCTGGAAGAGATTGTAATTGCTGCTATTTCTTCTTTAAATGTGTGGAAGAATTCACCAGTGAAATCATTTGACCTCAAGTTTTCCTTTCTGGAAGGTATGAATTAGATCATTTAAATAGGTTCAGGAGGCCAGGTACGGTGGCTCACACCTGTAATCCCAGCACTTTGGGAGGCCAAGGCAGGCAGATCATGAGGTCAAGAGATCGAGACCATCCTGGCCAACATGGTAAAACCCTGTCTCTACTAAAAAATACAAAAACTAGCTGGGCGTAGTGGCACACGCCTGTAGTCCCAGCTACTAGGGAGGCTGAGGCAGGAGAATCACTTGAACCTGGGAGGCGGAGGTTGTGGTGAGCCGAGATCACACCACTGCACTCCAGCCTGGTGACAGAGGGAGACTCCGTCTCATAAATAAATAAATAAATAAATAAACAAATAAATAAATAGGTTCAGGACTATTCACTTTATTTCTCCTTCATTGAGTTTTGATAATTTGTGTCTTTCAAGGAATTGGTCCATTATTTAAGTTGTTGTACATGTGTGCACAGAGTTGTCCATAGGATTCTCTATTATCCTTTCACTGTCTGTAAAAAGGGAAAAGAGTAATGTCCCCTCTTTCATTGTTTATGTCAGTAATTTGTGTTTTCGCTCTCTTGTTAAAGAATCAGTGTTTGGTTTAATTTATTTTCTCTATTTTTCTGATTTCAATTTTATTGATTTCTGCTCTAAACTTTTTTTAAAATTTAATTGATTTTTTGAGACAGAGTCTCACTCTATAGCCCAAGCTGGAGTTCAGTGGTGCGATCTTGGCTCACTGCAACCTCCATCTCTTGGGCTCAAGCGATTCTCATGCCTCAACCGCACGAGTAGCTGGGATTAAAAGCACGCAGCACCTTGCCCAGCCAAGTTTTTGTATTTTAGTAGACACAAATGATTTCACTTGTGAATTATTTTGTATTTTAGTATTCACCATGTTGCCCAGGTTGGTCTTAAACTCCTGAGCTCAGGTGATCCACATGCCTTGGCCTCCCAAAGCGCTGGAATAACAGGAGGGAGCCACCACCCCTGGCTAAACTTTATTATTTCTTTCCTTCTGCTTGATTTATTTTGCTTTTCTTTTTCTAGTTTATTTAGGTGGATTACTCCATTTTGGAGACCAAATTACCATAATACCAAATCCTAATTGAAATAGCACACACAAACAAATTTAAAAAAGAAAAACAAAAAACAGACAAATCTGTAAGTGTAAAACCTACAAATAAAATATTTTATTGACCAGGTGCACTGGTTCACACCTGCAATCCCAGCACTTTGGGAGGCCAAGGTGGGTGAATCACCTGATGCCAGGAGTTCAAGACCAGCCTAGCCAACATAGCAAAACCCCATCTCTACTAAAAATACAAGAATTAGCTGGGTGTGGTGGCAAGCACCTGTAATCCCAGATACTCAGGAGGCTGAGGCAGGGAGGATTGCTTGAACCTGGGAGGCAGAGGTTGCAGTGAGCCAAGATTGGCCATTGCACTCACTTCAAACTGGGTGATAAAGCAAGACTCTTGTCTCAAAAAAAAAAAAAATATATATATATATATATATATGTATATATATATATACACACACACACATATATATATAATTTAAAACAATCACATAGTTAATAAGGAAAAAACATTATAATATCAATAAGTACTGGAAACCCACTGGCTCTCATTTAGCAGAATTTAAAAAACAAGGTCTGGCCCTGTGCGGTGGCTCACACCTGTAATCCCAGCACTTTGGAAGGCTGAGGCAGGCAGATCACATGAGGTCAGGAATTCGAGACCAGCCTGGCCAACATGGTGAAAACCTGTCTGTACTAAAAACACAAAAATTAGCTGGGCTTGGTGGCACATGCCTGTAATCCCAACTACTCAGGAGGCTGAGGCAGGAGAATTGCTTCAACACAGAAGGTGGAGCTTGCAGTGAGCCGAGATCATACCACTGCACTCCAGCCTGGGCAACAGAGCGAGACTCCGTCTCAAAAAGAAGCCCAACAACAATA
The DNA here is from genome assembly GCF_048565385.1 of Saimiri boliviensis. Taxonomy (NCBI): domain Eukaryota; kingdom Metazoa; phylum Chordata; class Mammalia; order Primates; family Cebidae; genus Saimiri; species Saimiri boliviensis. The sequence continues at coordinate 39,306,041 of NC_133459.1, read as the reverse complement.
ACAACAACAAAAAACCAGGGTCCTTGTAGCCTTATCTGCTATGGGAGGCTACAAGAAGACAGTTATCTGTAACCAGAAGAGGGCCCTTGGCAGAACCTGACTCTGGCGAGGTTCTGATCCGTAACTTCTAGCCTCTGGAACTGTAAGACATAAATTTCTGTTGTTTATATTTTAAAAATAAGTAATGTGTTCCAATTATTCAACAATCAAAACTATATTTAAAAGTGAAAAAGAAGGCTGGGCACGGTGGCTCATGCCTGTAATCCCAGCACCTTGGGAGACTGAGGTGGGCAGATCACGAGGTCAAGAGATCGAGACCATCCTGGCCAACATGGTGAAACCCCCGTCTCTACTAAAAACCCGAAAATTAGCTGGGCATGGTGGCATGTGCCTGTAGTCCAAGCTACTCGGGAGGCTGAGGCAGGATAATTGCTTGAACCCAGGAGGCAGAGGTTGCAGTGAGCTGAGATCACGCCACTGCACTCCAGCCCAAGACTCAGTCTCAAAAAAAAAAAAAAAAAAAAAAAAAATTGAAAAAGAAAAAAGTACAGGAAAGCCTTACTCTTACCCCTGCTTCCCCAGACAACTTTTAAATATAGTTTCGATTATTAAATGATTTTATTAGTTCCTTATTTAGCCTTCCAGTGTGACATTATGCAAATATAAGCAAATATGGATATAATTCTCATTATCTTTTACACAAAACACTCCATGTACATTTTTTCTTTTTTTGAAACAGAGTCTTGCTCTATCACTCGGGCTGGATTACAGTGGCACCATCTCAGCTCACTGCAACCTCCCCATCTCTAGTGGCGCAAACATGGCTCACTGCAGCCTCGACCTGGTCAACATGGTGAAACCCTGTCTCTGCTAAAAATACAAAAAATTAGCTGGGCATGGTGGCGTGTGCCTGTAATCCCAGCTGCTCAGGAGGCTGAGGTAGGAGAATTGCCTGAACCCAGGAGGCGGAGGTTGCGGTGAGCCGAGATTGCGCCATTGCACTCCAGCCTGGGTAGCAAGAGCGAAACTCCATCTCAAAAAAAAAAAAAAAAAAAAAAAGATTTTTAACAAGGATGCAGGGTGAGCTCTGAGAATCAGGTAAGCCATCTCAGAAGAATGAATGAGTAGGGTAATCAGAACAAGGAGATAAAGGCATGATGGGGAAATGAGAGGAGGTGGATTGGAGTTCAATCAGAGTCAAGGTTCACGATATCCAAATGTTAAATTGTCCTGTTAGGATTTTCCTTAGCCTCCTTCATATGCTGCTCTTTCTCCTCTTACTCATCTTGCACACAACCACCAAGCTAATTGTCAAGCCATTAACTCCCTCTTATTATAGGCACCTTGTCATATCCTCAGCCTCTGTCTCCATCCAAACTACAGCCGAGGCATAACTGTAGAAAATTCTCCCACTCTATTTCTAGGTAGAATTCATTCTCTGAGTATACTTATGTATACTCAGGAACACAGAGGTCCAGCAGGACATTTAAAAGGGACCAGGCAGGCCAGGCATGGTGGCTCACACCTGTAATCCCAGTACTTTGGGAGGCCAAGATGGGCAGATCACTTGAGGTCAGTTCAAAAGCAGCCTGGCCAACATAGTGAAACCCCGTCTCTACTAAAAATACAAAAATGTTCTCACTCATAAGTGGGTGTTGAGCAATGAGAACACATGGACACAAGGACAGGAATGTCACACACTAGAACCTGTCAGGGGTTAGGGGGTTAGGGGAGGGATAGCAGGAAGTGAGGGGATAGGGAAGGGATAGCATTAGGAGAAATACCTAATGTAGATGACAGGGTGATGGATGCAGCAAACCACCATGGCACAGGTATACCTATGTAACAGTACCCCAGAACCTGAAGTATAATTTTAAAAATACAAAAATTAGCTGGGCATGGCGGTACACACCTGTGGTCCCAGCAATTTGGGAGGCTGAGGTACAAGAATTGCTTGAACCCGGGAGGTGGAGGTTGCAGTGAGCCGAGATTGCACCAGTGCACTCCAGCCTGGATAATAGAGTGAGACTCTGTCTCAAAAAAAAACAAAGGAAATACAAGAAAGATAGTATGTAATAATATATGTATGTATGTGTGTGTGCACAGGGGTGTTTGGCAAGAAGAACCTAGAATTAACCATTAGTGAATGAAATTGCCATCTATAGAGTAGATAGTAATGAGATGGAGGAGATATTTGTACTTTTTGTTTTATTTTTTTGAGACAGTCTCACTCTGTCACCCAGGCGGGATTGCAATGGCTATCCGCTACCAGGCACCTGCTAACATGCTCAGCTAATTTTTATATTTTCAGTAGAGATGGGGTTTCATCATGTTGGCCAGTCTGGTCTCAAACTCCTGACCTCAGGCGATCCGCCCACCTAGGCCTCCCAAAGTGCTGGGATTACAGGAATGAGCCACCTTGCCCCACCGATATTTTGACTTTTGAACCTCAAAAATGCTTAAAAATAAGTTAGATGGCTAAAATCTGTAACACTGACAACACCAAACACTGGTGAGGATGTGGAGCAATGGAACTCTCACTCTTCACTGGTGGGAAAGCAAGATGGTAGAGTCACTCTGGAAGACAGTTTGGCAGTCTCATAAAACTAAACATACTCTTGCCATATGATCCAGAAATCATACTCCATGGTATTTACCCAAAGGAACTGAATGAAAACTTATGTCTACACAAAAACCTGGGCTTATCAGGGAAGGAAAAATAAATAGGTAGAACACAGAGGATTTTTAAGGCAGTAAAACTAGACTATACGATACTATAATGGTAGGTACATGTCATTATATATTTGTCTAAACCCATAGAATGTACATGAAGAGTGAACTCTAATGTAAGCTGTGAACTTTGGGTGATGATGTGTCCAATGTGGGTTCATCAATTGTAACAAATTCCCTCAATTTTACTATGATCCTAAAATTGCTTTTAAAAAGTCTTTAAAAATGGAATACATTAGAAAAAAAAATAAATTAGAGGAATTCAAACAGTGATTGGATATTTATAATCCTTAACTTTTAGAGAGAGCTACTGAAGTATTATGAATGAAATGATGTGACCAATAGGATTGGCCTTCAATTGTTGATTAAGTAGGTGATAACTACATGGAGGGAATTCATTGTACTAGTTTTATTACCTTTGTGTATGTTAGAAATTTTCTAAAATTCAAAGTTAAAAAAAAAAGTAAATGAAAAAGAAAAAAAATCAAACATCTATGCTGAATACAAAAAGAAGCCTAACTATATATTAAATAACAAATATGCCAAAAAAGAAAATTTAAATAACTTTGGAACACAGTACAAAAAATATACAATACTGGTATTGCAGTTCCTCTCCCCTACCCCATCCCTCATCTGAGAAACTCCAAACTGTACTTAAGACAAAAGGAAGAAAACAGACTTCAGAAGGGTGGAGAAGGCTCCAGTATTGCCAGTGCAGTGTGAAGTCCACTTGCAAGAGCTGCTTTGTAGGTCAGGCTGGTAATAAGAAATGTCCTGTAATCTGCTCTAACTCATTTGAAATAAGACAGTTTGTTTGCAAAGAAAATTATTAAGAGATTAAAGTGTGTCTGAACAATTATAATAGACAATTGTTTATTCCTTATCATAGTTGAGTTTAACTCATTTTCAGTTAATACTATTATTGGTATACTCTTATTTATGCTTTTATTATTTGAGAAAGTAAATACTTTCTCACGAGGCACGTGAGAAAATATCTTTTTCTCACAACTTTCACCTTTCCTGCTCTCTGTTGGGTTTTCATTATTCCCTTTTTCAGATTTATAAGCCACACATTCTATTACTATGCTTTTCTAGTTACCTTTACATTGCTTTACATCTTTACTTATAAATCTGAAGTTTTATCTCTATCCTTTCCCAGAACACAAGGACTCCAAAACTCAGACCTCTCCTTTCCAGTTTTTTCATTATAATTTTTGTATTTATTCTTTAAAAAATTGCATGTGATATAAATCAGAAAAATGAACAGTTACATTGGGGGAAAATGTCAGTCTACCATTTATGTATAAATAAATAAGAAAGGAAGCTTTTTTTTTTTCACTCTGTGACTCCAGACAACAATAGTAGGCATTTTTGAATGATCTTTTCACAGGGTAAAAAAAAATCTCAAGGTATAACATACTCTTAGAGATGGGAAAAATCAAGGGATTTCTCAGTGCATGGCTGTTTCAGTTACAGTGTACAAACAGGCTAGGGCAGCCGTTCCCAACCACCCCTCTCCCCACCCCCCACCTCAGACCACGGACCCATATGGGTCTGCGGCCTTTTAGGAACTGGGTGGCACAGCAGGAGGGAGCCAAGGGCAAGCTGAGCATTACTACCTGAGCTCTGCCTCCTGTCAGAGCAGCAGCGGCATCAGATTCTCATAGGAGCTTGAACCCTATTGTGAAAGGCACACGTGTGGGATCTAGGTTGTGTGCTCCTTATGATAATCTAATGCCTAATGATGAAATGCCAAAAAGGTTGGAGACCACTGGGCTAGAGAGTTCTGGGAATCCAAGATGTCTGGATGGAACTGGGCATACTGTTTTTTCTTTTTGCCAAAATCTTGCAGTCTAAGAATGGGCACTGACAGGAAGTCTCTGGGTGGGAGGCTATATTTGTACAGTACTTGAAATATTTTCATTCTACATCTTTTTCCACCTAAGAAAGGGGGCAAACAAAATTATGAAACCAGATACATATTATCCTGATATATTACAATTTAAATGTCCTGGCTACATTTTATTTCCAGTGAGCTGGAGCAGACTATTGCACACTTCTTGTCACCTTGACCTACACAGTTGCTCTCTCAGGGGCATCTCATACCATGCAGCAACAGTGGAGATCCGTGCCCCCATCTCTCTTTCTTTATTTGTTTAGTTTGGAAAGTTTCTCAGATGAGGGTTACAGCCAGGGGAAGGAGAGATACAATGGAAATGGTAAGCACTACATAGGATGAAGTGAGGACTTCATGTAGGAAATGATAAGAAAACTCCTGAGCTGAAAAAGGCATGTCCTGTGACTATAAATACCAAGATTTTCCTCTGTGGCTGGTATACTGATTTTGAAGACAACTCCATGAAAAGAAGGTTCCAGAAATTTTGGAATGACCTCATAAGTGAAATTAGCATACAACCTCCTAAAATAACTTAGAAAGACAAGATTTAATTTAGGTCTTTAAAGTCCCAGTATGCTTATTCAAAAAGGCACTATCATTCATTTATAGTTATTATCCAACACTACTCTTTCAAAAAATGGCTAATGAAAGAAAAACAATGGAATATAATTTTAACTGAGTTTAAACTTAGAAGGCTTGATTTCTGAATTTAGGTTCAAGACTAAGTTTTGTCACCACTCAAGAAAAGACATAAAAGTTTTTTGGCATTACCAAGGGATATTGTGAATAGCAAGAAAACTTTAAATAATGGCTAATTAATCCTTTGAAGGGAATATGTAGAACTTAGAAAATGTCACATTCCAAAGTTGCTAAGCAGAAAAACTTGCTCTTTTCTAACAAGTTTTCATCTTGATTAATGATGCCTATGCTGTTCATATGGAAAATTCCAGGTACCTTCGGAGCTAAATGCGTATTGACTTCTTTAAAAAAAAAAAATCCTGTAATGCCAGCAGTTTGGGAGGCAGAAAGGGAGAATGAGAGCCAGGTGGATTGCTTGAGTCCAGGAGTTCAAGACCAACCTGGGCAACATAGTGAGATGCCATCGCTACAAAACAATAAAAAATTAGTCAGGTGTGGTGGCTTGCATTTGTAGTCTTAGTTACTTAAGAGGCCAAGGCAGGAGAAATGCTTAAACCCAGGAGTTCATGTTTACAGTTAGCTATGATTATGCCACAGCGATAAAGCCTCAGGGACAGAATGAGACCTTGTCTCTATAAAACAACAAAATCCCCAAAACTGTCTCCCCAAAAGTTGCAAAGTATCATGACACTCTACTTTATTAAAATCAAATACAGATGATACTCCAGTTAAATACCACTTAAGCTATGCTTACAGCTTATGTAGATATATCAATGAAAAAGAACAAATATTTGAAGTGCAAATTATTTATTTACATATTTAAATAATCCTTTTCCTCAACTGAATACTTATTGTAATACAGAATACAAGTGCCTTTCTCTTTCAATTAGTATCTTGTTAAAATTTTTGTTCTGGTGTTTACATACACAGGAACATATCTTTATGAATTTTAATAAGAAGTCTTCAGTTGTGCAATTAAAGGAGACTCAGATTCAGTAACATTGTCATGCCCATTAAAAGTGCCAGCAAATGGATGAAAATATTACTGAAATTCATACTACATATTAAACCACATTTTCTTACTTGATTAATTATGCATGTTAACACTGGAAGGAAAATGTGTTATTTACTGCAGAAACTCTTAATAGGCATAATTTAATATAACGTATAAGCATATATTTTATACTCACTTGCATAATTACTTTATTATAAAAAGTAAAAGTCAGGAATGGTAAATGCAGTTTTCACTGGTTCTTTGATTATTTAAGTTATGCTTACTTTCCAAGCTTTAAGCTCTATTATTTATAGTTGTTTTCTGTAATATTTTCTGTAAAGTTTATCACTTCCAGAACATGATTGGCATTGTTTTTTAAGGGAATCTACTCTTACAAATTCATTTAAATTGTAGATGTCTCCTTACCATGAATTCTTTAGTATTTAGTAAGATTTAGCAAATATTTCATAAGGTCTTCTCATGTTCATAAAGTGAATATTATGTATGAATTTTCTGATGTACGATAAGATTTGACTTCTGGGAAAATGCTTTCCCACATCTGTTACATTCATAGGGCTTCTCTCCTGTATGAGTTATCTGATGTCTGAGGAGATGAGACTTCTTGATGAAGGCTTTGCCACATTCAATACATCCATAAGGTTTCTCTCCTGTATGAATTCTTTGATGTGTAACAAGCACAGATGTGTTGCCAAATGCTTTGCCACATATGATACATTGGTAGGGTTTCTCTCCTGTATGAAATCTGGAATGTTTGTAAAGGGATGAACTATACCTGAAGGTTTTCCCACATTCCTTACATTCAAATGAGTTCTCAAGTGTGTGAGATTTCACATGTTGATTAAATGAGGAGTTCCAAGTGAATGTTTTCCCACATTGATTGCATTCATAAGGCTTCTCTCCAGTGTGAAGTCTGTGGTGGACCACGAGTTGGGCTTTATTCGTAAATGCCTTCCCACAATCATCGCACACAAAGGGTCTCTCTCCATTATGAATTTTCTGATGAGTTGCAAGATGTGCCTTCCTACTATAGGCTTTCCCACAGTCATTGCATTCAAAAGGTTTTTTCCTTGTATGATTTTTTTCATGTCTAATGAAATGAAACTTCTTTTTGAAGGCTTTCCCGCATTCCCTGCATTCATAAGTGTTTTCTCCAATATAACTTCTATTATAATTAAGTAAGTCTAAATTAGGTGGCAAATGCTTCTCATATGATTTATATGATTTTTTTTCCATTGGATTAAAACTTGTGCTCATATTATAATGGTGGATTCTCTCCATAGTCAAAAGTTTATTGAACGTGAGTAAAACTGACTTCAAAAAATTGTCTTTGCTTTCCCAACGCTTCCCTCGTTCATCAAGAGGGCAGTCAGATTCTAAAAAGGAGTACAACAAAACATTCCTAGTTACTTTTTCCCACCAACATGTTATAGAGAAAACCGTCTATAGTTTCAAAGCTAGTATCTCATTCTGAAACAAATCTTATATTTGCCTCACTCCTCCTGAGCTTTAAGGATAAAACTGCTGAAGAGCGAATAGGAGCAGATGCCTTAGCCTGTGACCTGTGGAAAGACAGTAAAATAGGTGCAAGGTAGAGTGAGGGTACAAAGAAGTCAAAAGGGTGCTCAACAAGGGTGCAGGGTTAGCTCATAAAACGAAGAGGGCCCATTGTGGAGATCTGATTAATGGATAGGACAACTAGGAAAACAGGAGATAAAGGGGTTAAGGGAAAGTATCAGAGTACAGACTAGGTTTGGAGGAGGTGGTAACAGGCAGTTATATAAATCACTACATAATTAATTTCTAGATCACCTTGGTAGAATAATTTCCCATTTCTCTCACTTGTCTTTTCCTCTTAATCACTCTGCACAATATCAGTTTCCTTTCTAAACATTCTCGTATCTCCAGTCCTCTAACTCCAACTAAACCACATCTGCAGTCATGGCTCCAGCTCTAATGAGAGCTAAATTCATTTGTACCTGTACTTGTAAGCCCAGGGACATAAATGTCCAGCAAGTTATCCAAGGGTAAGTCATCCTTAGCTTGGGATAGTAATAGCAAATAGATTCTGTCTATTTGCTATTTTTTATTCTGGCTGAGTTTTTGTATATGACAACTATCTGTTATACCTCTATTTGGCAAATACTGTTTTTACATCCTCTTTCAATCTAACAAACTGGTCTTCAGAAAGCTGCTTCGCTCCTGAATTTACATTTTTTTCACTATCCCCAAAACACTATAAATCCCAAATCTGTTCCCATTTAAAAAAAATTGGGGAGAGAGGGTCGTAATTCCCCACTCTTAAGTTTCCCTGCATGGGGAGTATTAGTACAATACTCTGAGCCTCCTCCTCTATGCCTTATTCTCTGCAGAGCTAGACTGAGTAGTGGGCTACAGCCATCAGTACACATTGCTTTATAGAGTGTTTCTGACTCTAGGGATTTGGTTCCTTTCTTACCACTCCTATTTCAACTGATGGTAAGCAGCATCCTGCGTTACCTCTATCAACAATAATCCACTGAAAAATTCAACATAATCAGCCTGGAAATAGAATTATGCGAGACATGAATTCACTCATGGAAAGCATGGGTTCCAGTAGTCCTCAGCAAATACCTTCTACTCCATGGATTCTAGACTCCTAACTTCAATCTTTTGCTCATGTTCGTTCTCTACCTTAATTTGCCCTCCCTTATCTCCTGTCATTTTACCTAAAACTCAGATATTCTTTAGGGAGGAACCACTGTTCCACAATCTCAAAAAAAGACTTCTCCAAATTTTGCATACTTTAAACTTTAAGCTCCATTTTCTATTAATTTCTAAGACAGTCACTGCTGCTGTCTACCATTCATTTTGACAATTAATTAGAACACAACTGCAACGTTAATGTACATTGAAGAAATGTTTCATACTCACTTGTTGAATTTTAAAATACTTTATTTTTTGTTTATATATTGTTTTCCTAACCACTAGACCACCAGGGAAAATATTTTAATATAAACATGTTTTGCTGTTCCAACTACCATTCATCCACTTAGAAAATGGTAATGAGATTTTTGCTTTCTTTGAACCTTTTCAGGAAACATTTTAAAAAGCCTTGTTTAATGGAAGAATAAAAAACATCCCCCACATTGCTATGACAGGGATACAAAAAAAAGAAAAAAAAAAAAGAAGAAGAAAAGAAACATCCCCCATAATGTCTGGCTCTATAACAATAAATTAACGAAATGTTCATTGAATACCATTATGTGCTCAGCCTCAGCATAAAACAGATCATTCTCAGCCAGGCACGGTGGCTCATGCCTGTAATCCCAGCACTTTGGGAGGCTGAGGCGGGCAGATCACCTGAGGTCAGGAGTTTGGAGACCAGCCTGGCCAACATGGTGAAACCCTGTCTCTACTAAAAGTACAAAAATTAGCCGGGTATAGTGGCAGGCATCCAGCTACTCAGGAGCCTGAGGCAGGAGAATCACTTGAACCTGGGAGGTGGAGGTTGCAGTGAGCCGAGACTGGGCTCCTGCACTCCAGCCTGGGTGACAGAGTGAGACTCCATCTCAGAAAAAACAAAACAAAAACAAACCAGATCATTCTCTTCAGGAACTATCCTTTAAAAAACATGCCTTAAAAGCCACAAGGATTAGAAAAATATATCCAAGACAGTATACATCAATTTTTTATGACAGAGTGATAGTAGAGTTGGCTTGGGAGTTCAAAGAAGGTAAAGATTAGACTGGAATTATAATGAGAAAGGAAAAGCTAAACTCAGATTTAGTAAAATGCTGGTTTTAGTTAGGTGGAGCAGACCAGAATCAAAAGGATTGATGCAGAGAAGAAAACTGTATATAGTGGACATTAAAAAGCCCAATTTCCATGGAATAGGGAAAAGATGGATAATTCTCGATAAGTAAAATGGGACTATGTTATAGAGGACATTAAAAGCCATTTAAATATCACAACACAGGTTCTAAGGGATTAATATACATTTTTCAGGAGAGTGACAAGAGGAACAGAATAATTTGGATGAATCTTGGAGAAACATCTAATATAAACTAGAAAATGGAATGGAATTGGTAAAATAGCAACATGAACAGTCTAGATGCAGTATCAGTAATTAAAATTCAGCTGAGGACTGTGGCGTGTGCCTGTGGTCCCAGCTGCTTGGGAGACTGAGGCAGGAGAATTGCTTGAGGCAAGGAGTTCAAGGATGCAGTGAGCTAAGATGGCGTCACTGCACTCCAGCCTGGGTGATGGAGTAAGACCCTGTCTCTAAAAAAAAAATTCATTTTGTCTATGTCAACAGAAGTTGGGATCCAGGGAATCTGAAATATATTTAATTGGTGTCAGTCATTTGAAAGATATGTCAACCATTGGAATGAGTTCTTTTATTAACTCTGCAGAAAGGGAAAATTTAATTTTACTTTGAGAGGAAATAAACTAAATAAAACTATTGAGGGGAAAAAAATCAAATTGTTTACTGTAGTGATTCTGAGACTGCAAAGCAGGGACCCATTCATCATTATTTGTCGTGATGTAAAGATAAGGGTGTCAATTGAATAATTAAAAACATTAGTTACCATGAAGGCCAGGTCAGGTAAACTTAGGAGAATGAAAAGTTGGTGAGGCAAAGATGCTAGAGTTGGCATAAAACAAATAACTTTAGTCTTCAGAGTGATGAGGCTTCTGAGGGAGTTACTGCAGAGAGAAGTCAAGAAGATGGAAGAGAAGACCTGAGCAAAAGGTGAATAAGCAGTAAGAAAGGGTGAGGACAGATTAGTAAGGCCACAAAAAGCTGGAGGGGAATTTCAAAAAGTTATCAATATTAGCAAGTGAAACAGAATGATGCACTACAAGACATACATCCCAAATTATCAGGGAGACTAAACATGCACGATGGGGTTTATGATGCAAGAAAAGGAGTAAGTTAAAAAAAAAAAAAGGGAAAACAAAATAGAGCAAGATGTCCCTAAAAGTTTTGAAAAAAACAATGAGCATATACTGAATATTTACTATCTGCCAACTATTTGAAGTGTTTTGCATATATTACCTCATATAATTTTTATAGGAAACCTGAGGTAAGGATTAATATTCCTATTTTATAAACAAAGGAAACTGTGCTACAAAATAATCTGCTTAAGGTTAGACAGTGATTGGTAGAGTAAAACTTCAAATTCACATAATTTAACTTCATTGTAAGGACTAAGCATATAGAAAAAGATCTATGTTGAGAAAGGAAGAAGAATGACGGTTTTAGGAATTAAGAGAACAGAAACAAAGCAAGGACCTAGATGAAACAGGCAGCACGAGAAGCCAGGGGAGACAGCAAAGGGACGACCTTCCACAGCGCAGCTGAGCAAAGAGAAAGAGCATGTGTGGGGACAGTGAGGGAGAAGGCAGATTTTGGGGAACTAGCTGATGATGTTATGCCAAAGGTTTGTGGCTTTTAAGAGGTGCTTCTAAGAGTATTTCAGAGGTGCCTGTCCCTCACTGACCAACTCGGATCTCAGCTCCACACATACCCATCTGAGTTTCTCTCACTCACCTGGAGAGCTCTGGTGTGGGTTCACTCCCTCCACCATCCATGGCTCTTGTCCTTGCTCTACCTTGAGGGTCACTTTTGTTTTGGTAACTAGACATCTTGTTAGTAGGAAAACAACATAGAAGTGGGGCCAAGGTGCTAGGCAAACAACCAGCTCACAACTTGGGTTGCCTCCTTGAGTCTCAGGGTTTTTAAAGGACAACAAGCAGGCTTTAAAACAGAACAGACCCTTCCCTTCCGTTTGGGAAGTAGAAGCATAAGCAGACTATCTGAACCTCAATTCAGAATCTTTGACAACTACAATTTAGGGCCAAGATGATTAATGCTTCAGAATGCTCACAGCTGTCATAAGTTTTCTTTTCTTTCTTTCTTTTTTTTTTTTGAGATAGGGTCTCACTCTGTCACCCAGGCTGGAATGCAGTGGTATGCTTGGGCTCAAGCGATCCTTCCACCTTAGCCTCTCAAGTAGCTGAAATAATAGGCAGTGCCACCACACCTGGCTAAATTTTGTTAAGACAGGGTCTCACAATGTTGCCCAGGCTGGTCTGGAAATCCTGGGCTCAAGCAATTCTTCTGCTTCCCAAAGTGCTGGGATCTTGGCCAGCTTTCAGAAGTCTTAGAAGAAGGGCACATTTATATATTTTGAGTTACAGTGAAAAGTTACCACTCATCGTCCTTACCCACTGAGATGAGGTTTCTATAGTTCTCCAACATCACATCCCAATACAGGGTTCTCTCAGCACAATCAAGCAGCTGCCACTCCTCTGGGGTGAAATCCACAGCCACATCCTGGAATGTCACTGATTCCTGTAACAGCACATTCATCTTCACACTAAAGTGTGCATCATTAGAGAACTTGCAAGAGAACGAAGGCAGCCCCTTAATTTCATATCATGTTCATTGTTGAGTTTGCAGAAAATTATATATAATGATTACGTGCTTGATTCAGAAATATACTTTGTGATAGTAACAAAAGTCATATTAAACATAACCAACTATTGCCAGAACAGTTCAACAGTGAAAAGTCTTTTCAACAAATGGTACTGAGACCACTAGACATCCACATGCAAAAGTATGACACTGGACTCCCCCCATCTTACGTCATATAAAAAACTGAAATAAAATGGATCAGAGAGCTAAAAGTCAGAAACAAAACTATCTAACAATTAGAAGAAAACAGAAAAAAAAGTTGTGACCTTGGATTAGGCAGTGGTTTGTGAAATATGACAGAAAAAGTGGAAGTGACAAAATAAAAATAGGAATTCATCAAAATTAAAAACTTCTGTGCTACATAGGACACTGCCAAGAATATGAAAAGAAACCCCACAGAATGAAAGAAAATATTTGCAAATCATGTATCTGATAAGAGGCTTGTATCTAGAATATATAAATAACTTAAAATTCAGCAATGGGGGAGGGGAGAAAAAAATCAACAATAAAAAGACAACACAATTTTAAAATGGGTAAAGTATTTAAACACACATTTCTCCAAAGATATGCATATGTGGTTGTATGTGCATGTGTTGGTGTGTGTATAGTAAATAAGCCCATGAAAAGATGCTCAACATCAGGGTCTGAAACCCAAGCAAGCAAGAAAAAAAAATTTAAAAAGAGAAAAAAGATGCTCAACATCATTAATGATTAGTCATTAGTGAAATGCAAATCAAAACCATAATGAGACAGCACTTCACTTCTATGAAGACGGTTAAAATCAAAGGCAGACGATGACCTGTGTTGGCAAGGATGTGGAGAAACTGAAACTCTTGTACATTACTCAACTCTTGTACATTGGGATTACAAAATGGTGCAACTATGTTTTTTCTTTTCTTTTATTTGATATAGGGTCCCAGGCTGGAGTGGAGTGGAGTGTGGTACAATCGGGGCTCATGCTAGCACCCAACTCCTGGACTCAAGCGATCTTCCTGCCTCAGCCCCCCGCCTCAGCCTCCCAAGTAGCTGGAACTACAGGCACGTGCCACCACACCCAGGCAATTAAAAAATCTTTTTTGTTTTGTAGAAATGGTGTCTCACTACATTGCCCAGACTGGTCTTGTACTCCTGGACTCAAGTGATCCTCCTGCCTCAGCCAAAGTGCTAAGTTTACAGGCATGAGCCACCATACCCAGCCTACATAGTAACTATGGAAAACAGTTTGGTAGTTCCTCTGAGTATTTTCTGGTTTTGTTTGTTTTTGTTTTTTTGAGATGGAGTATCACTCTGTCACCCAGGCTGGAGGGCAGTGGCACGATCTCAGCTCACTGCAACCTCTGCCTCCCAGGTTCAAGCGATTCTCCTACCTCAGCTGCCTGAGTAACTGGGATTATAGGCACTCACCACCAATTTTTGTATTTTTAGTAGAAACAGGTTTTCACCACATTGGCCAGGCTGCTCTTGAACTCCTAACCTCAGGTGATCCGCCTGCCTTGGCCTCCCAAAGTGCTGGAATTATAGGCTTGAGCCACTGCACCCAGCCTCCTCCGAATGTTAAACAAAGAGTAACCGTACAACCTAGCAATCCCCTCCTAGTATACACCCAAGAGAATTCAAGACATTTGAATTCTCAAATAGACAAATGTTCATTATAGTTATTCATAGCCAAAAAAGTGAAATAATCTGGTGTCCATGAACTGACAAATGGATAAAGAAAATGTGGCATACCTATGTCCATATGATGGAATATTATTATTATTATTATTATTATTATTATTTGAGATGGAGTTCTGCTCTTGTTACCCAGGCTGGAGTGCAATGGCACGATATTGGCTCACTGCAACCTCTGCCTCCTGGGTTCAGGCAATTCTCCTGCCTCAGCCCCCTGAGTAGCTGGGATTACAGGCACGCGCCACCATGCCTAGCTAATTTTTTGTATTTTTAGTAGAGACGGGGTTTCACCATGTTGACCAGGATGGTCTTGATCTCTGGACCTCGTGATCCACCTGCCTCGGCCTCCCAAAGTGCTGGCCTCCCAAAGTGCTGGCTTGAGCCACCACGCCCGGCCGATGATGGAATATTATTTGGCAATAAGAAAGGAACCAAGCAATGGTACATCTACAACATGGATGAACCTTGAAAATACTGTATAGGGCCAGGTGCTATGGCTCCCACCTGCAATCCCAGCACTTTGGAAGGCTGAGGTGGGCAGATCACTTGAGCCCAGGAGTTTGAGACCAGCCTGGGCAACACTGTAAGACACACTCTCTACAAAAATTTTTAAAAATTAGCTGGGTGTGATGGCATGCACCTGTAGTTCCAGCTACTTGGGAGGCTGAGGTGGGAGAACTGTTTGAGGCTGGGAGGTTGAGGCTGCAATAGAGTGAGATCCTGCCTCAATCAATCAATCAATCAATCAATAAGAAAATGAGGAAACTATCATATTGGGTGAAAGAAGCCAGTCACGAAAGATTACATATTGCATGGTTCCATTTGTATGAAATGTTCAGAAGAGAAAAGCCATAGAAACAGAAAGTAGATTAGGGCCAGGGAACAGGAGGAATGAAAAGTGACTGCTAATTAGGATATGGAGTTGCTTTTGGGGTGATGAAAATGTTCTGAAATTCGATAGTGGTGATGACTGTACAACTCTGTGAATACACTAAAAAAATCACTGAATTGTATACAATTGATACATTTTTTTTTTTTTTTTGAGACGAAGTCTTGCTCTGTTGCTCAGACAGGAGTGCAGTGGTGCAATTTTGGCTCACTGCAGCCTCTGTCTCTCAGTTTCAACTGATTCTCATGCCTCAGCCTCCTGAGTAGCTAGGGCTACAGGCATGCACCACCACAACTGGCTAATTTTTTTGTACTTTTAGTAGAGATGGGGTTTCACCATACATACACTAGAAGCACTCCCATTAAAATTAGGACAAAAAGAATTCTGGTTAGCAATTACAGTTAACCCCTGAACAACACAGGTTTGAACTGCCGGGGTCCACTTATACTCAGATTTTTTGCAATGAATGTAGTCGGCCCTCAGTTGACAGGTTCTGAATCTACAACCAAATGCACAAAAATACAATACTCTTGCAATGCAAAACCCACGAATATGGATGGCCAACTTTTCCTATCTTTGAGTTCCACAGGGCCAACTGTACTGTGGGACTTCAGTATGTTCAGATTTGGGGATCTGCAGGAGTTCTGGAACCAGTCTCCCATGGATACCAGGGGATGGCTGTTTATTCAAAATTACAGTGATTAGAAGTCCTGGCCATTGCAATGAGATAAGGAAAATATGGGGGAAGGTATAAATATTGGGCAGGAAGAGATAAAACTCCATTTGTAATGTATATGATTGTCCACCTAAGAAATAGAAGAATCAACTAAAGAACTCTTAGATCTAAAAAGAGTTCTGTACATTGGCTGGATATAAATTCAACATAGAGAAATCCACCTTTTCTTCAGGGACAGGGTGTTGCTCATCACCCATGCTACAGTGCAGTGGTGTGATCATAGCTAGCTGTGGCCTTAAACTTCTAGGCTCAATGGATCTTCCTGCCCCAGCTTCCCTAATAGCTGCTCCCTTTTAGGCTGACTGACTGCGCCATGGACTGCATGGTAACCTCTATGACCTGCACGTACACCTTCAGATGAGTTCCTGGAAATAGAAAGTCAGAAGTAACTGGAAAACTACAAAAGGAGAAAAATGACCAACCCCTGCAATGCCTAATTAACTCTGAGATATTTTTCTCTTGTTCCTATTCCCGCCTCAACTGATAAGGCAACTGGACTTTGTAACCAACCTTGCTCAACTGATAGGTCAACCTTGTGACTCCAGACCCTACGACCCCCTCCCAGCTTGCAAAAACCACCCTGAACTGTAACTTCTGTAACGTTCTACTGCCTACCCCAAACCTATAAAACCAACTCCTATCCCAATGCCCTCTGCTGACTCTCTTTTTGGACTCACCCTGCCCACACCCAGGTGAATAAATAGCCATATTGCTCACACAAAGTCTGTTTAGAGGGTCTCTTCATTAAGAGTGCATCTAACACCTGGAACTATAGGTGTGAGCCATCATGCCCTGCTAATTAAACTTTTTATTTTTTCAGAGATGGGGTCTTACTATATTGCCCAGGCTGGTCTTGAACTCCTGGCCTCAAGCAATCCTCCCACCTTAGCCTCCCAAAGTACTAGGAATATAGGCATGAGCCACCATGCCCAGCCAAGAGAAGACCATATTTTTCTATTTACCGAAACAGCCAATTAGAAAAGATAATGGAAAAAAAGGCCTACCCCATTCTCAATAGCGACTAAAACCATATGTAAGAATAAATATAAGAAATGTGCAAGAATTACAATAAGAAACCTATAAAACCTATAAAATTATAATAAAAGGGCCAGGCACAGTGGCTCACACCTGTAATTCTAGCACTTTGGGAGGGTGAGGTGGGTGAATCGCCTGAGGTCAGGAATTTGAGACCAGCCAGGCCAACATGGTGAAACCCTGTCTCTACTAAAAATATAAAAATTAGCTGGGCATGGTGGTGGGCACACACCTATAATCCCAGCTACTCAGGAGGCTGAAGCAGAATCACTTGAACTCTGGAGACAGAGGTTGCAGTGAGCTGAGATCATGCCACTTCACTACAGCCTGGGCAACAGAGTGAAACTCTGTCTCAAAAAAGAAAAAAAAAATTGTAATAAAAGACCTAAAAGAAAACCTGAATAAATCAGACTAATTGAAAAGTCATGAATTCAATTCTCTCAAATTAACCTATTAAGTTTAATGCAAACGTAATAAAAATATCTGGCTGAGTTCGGCTTACAGGCTTACACCTGTAATCCTACCAGCACTTTGGGAAGCTGAGGCAGGCGGATAACTTGAAGTCAGGAGTTCAAGACCAGCCTGGTCAACAAGGTGAAACCCCATCTCTACTAAAAACACAAAAATTAGCTGGGTATGGTGGTGAATGCCTGTAATTCAAGCTACATGGGAGGCTGAGGCAGGAAAATCACCTGAACCTGGGTGGTGGAGGCTGCAGTGAGCTGAGATCATGTCATTATGCCCCAGCCTGGGCAACAAAACAAGACTCTGTCTCAGAAAAAAAGAATACCTAACATACTGATTTAGGGACCTTGACAATATTTGTTATTTCAATGACCTTAAAATTCATGTAGAAGAGTAAATGCTCAAGATAGCTACAGAATGGAAAAGGTGTAAGATTTACTTATGGATCCAGGTGGGCATTAAAAAGGCTATATGCCTACACTAATAAATTGAATTCATTTAGTGCTGCTGGCACTATGTTCTTACTCTAGAGAATACTCTAAAAAAGTAACAGGAAACCTGATGCTATATTTATCACAGGCTGCTGCTGTGAATGTTATTTCTAATGTTATCTATGTGAAAACTCACTAGAAAAGATTTTCTTCAAAGAAACATGTCAGGAAAAGCTTTACTTATAAGAAGAATAATTTTGCTTTATCTTCATGGACAATGCCAATACTTTTTAACTGGCTGGTTATCCATTTACTACAATTTCCAGGAAGACTGAGTACACATTTGCAGCTCAAATTTGTTCCAACTATCTGCAAACTCTATGACTTGGATATCAACTTAGCAATCTTCTATATTTCCTTTTAGACTTGATCTTTTATTTGGTTTACATTCTTCCTGACCAAACATTTCCTTTTGATCATATGGACTTTTGGGAGATTTAAACAACTGGATGAATAGATGGATGCCTTACCTCGAAGTTGATCATTTTCTGCAGCTCTTAGACAGAAATCTATGAAAGCAGAAATGGGAAAGAGAACAGAAAGACCTGAGATACCAGGACTGCATGCAAAGTAGAACCCTGCTCTATAAGACCGTAAGTACCCACACTGCAGCCTCAGAAAGTGCCACCTAGTGGGGGAAAATGACATTTCTTGCAAGTAAGAAAAGTCCGTGTACCATAAGCACAGATCTCTACTTGTGATTGTCAGGAATATATGGAGTTTAGATAAGGATGTTATGTTTCTGTCCTACTGATCTAACACCAAGTTGTTCCTCTTGAAACAGTTATTTTTTTCTCCCAGAAATTTATCCTGAATAAATAATGAAATGAATGGAAAGACTAACTTAAAAGCTTGGTCTCTGAAGTTCCATAAGTCTAGAAATGATTCCTTTCTGTGACTCTCTGGTTTCTGCTCTGAAGCTGGGATAAGAGATTGCAAATTAGGTCGGGCTTTCTTGAGAAGGCTGGAGTCAGGGACCCAGGAATACTTTTTTTTTTTTAGCTGCATCCTTCTGTTTAAACTCCAAATGTTTCTCTCTCTAGGAACTCGCCATCTCCTATGAGCTTGGACTGCTGGGGCTCTAGAAGGGGTAAAATGGGCAAACTGGGGACTCACATCTTCATTCACACAGTGTGCACTGGAAGATCTGCAGATACACCAAGTGACTCTACAAAATGACCACAAATCGAAATTTACTCAGCATTCATTGCTCACATATTTCAGGAGAATAAACCCAACTCTGTTTTATGCTGGAATGCTATACTGTAAACAAAGAATGAAATTTGGAGAAAACGTATCTGAGTTTGAATCTCAGTTCTCCCACTTACTAAGCCGTCAGTCCAGGCAAGTAATTTCACCTTTCAGTTAATTCATAAGCAAAATGATGATAACATTTACTTCAAATGATTGCTGAGAATACCCTTTGAATGCACAGCAGTTTCTCAAGAATGCTTTCTTCCTGGATCCCTTGAAATGGCTCACAGTTTCCACTGGATCCCTTGAAATGGCTTAAAATTGCTCAGGTCGGGCCAACTATGCTCTTGGAACCGGGAAAGGTACAGTTAGATGAACAGACTCCTACACAGTGACCTTGACCTACAAGAGCAGGAATGCATCTACCCAGTGCCAGTTGGAGCCCAACTCTTGCTTTCTCTCAGCTACTCGAGTTGAACGGGACCCACATATCCAAACCTGAAGTCACCGCACTTGGAGACTGTAAAGTTTTATCTTCGGTAGGGTAGACAGAAGCCAGTCCCCGCCTTTCTCTTACGTCCTTCGAGTCCAGCAAAGCCATACCTGCCACCCTTTCACTGCCTCGCTCGCAGCTCCGGCTCCAAGCCTGGGATTAGTCACAGCATCGTCCACAGACTGGGGAAGCAGCCCCCGCCAGCACTTCTCGCAGAGCCGAATTGAAGATAGAATAACGCTTACCACCCTTCTGCGCGTGTGCGGAAGTAACTGTCCACTTAGAGTTCCTAGGCTCCTCCCGGGTGTAGACTATCCGTAGGAGACCACATTTCCCATAAGGCCAGTGGAGCTCGTTTCCGGAAGGGATCAGACGCTGCTGTCTGTTGGGGGTGGTGCGGGGATTCCTGGTTTGGTATCTCTATCGCTAGCTTGAGAGCTGCGTTTTTCAAATCATTTTCATTTAAAAGGATAAACAAAATGTTTAAATATTGGGAAGTAAAAGAAGTATGCTAAAAGAATAATTTGCTCTTACTCAGTAGGGTTTCTTCTAACAACGCACCAGGTTAAGTTTGGTAGGTGAAGAGGATCCAACAAAGAAGACTGAGAAGGAATCATCCATGAAGTAGATGAAGTAAATGGAAAAGTAGGAAAGTTTAGATCTGCAAAACCAAGGGAAGGAAGTGTTTCAAGAATAAGGGAGTGACCCACTGTCTCAAATGTTGCTCATAAGTCAAGTGAAATGAGAACTAAGAATGGACCACTGTAGCATGGTCACTAGTGATGTTGAAACTCCCTTTTGGCGGAGTGGTGGAAGTTTGATAAAGTCTGATGAAAACTTAATAGGAGTTGGAAGAAAGGATGATAGGAGGGGAAAGGAGAAAGCAAATACAGGCAATACTTTTAAGAAGTTTTGTTTTTAAGATGAGCAGAAAAATAAGGCTATCATTCGATAGGGATTTTGGATCCAGAAATCTTTCGTTGTTGTTGCCTTTTTCTACATGTTCTAATTTTTTCTTTTTTTAATTTAAAGATGGGGCTGGGTGTGGTGGCTAATGTCTGTAATCCTAGCACTTCAGAAGGCCAGGGTGGGAGGATTGGTTGAGCCCAGGAGTCTGAAACTACCTAAGCAACATAGTGAGATCCTCTTCTCCACAAAAAATGAAAAATTTGCCTGGCCTGAAGTCCCAACTACTTGAGAGGCTGAGGTGGGAGGATCGCTTCAGCCCAGACAGTTGAGGGTGCAGTGAGCTGTGATTCCTTCACTGCAGTGCAGCATGGGCAACAGAGCTAGTCTCTGTCTCAAAAAATAAAATCAAGATGGAAGAAATTATAGTAAGTTTATGTGCTAATTAAAAGGAGCCAGGCTGGGTGCAGTGGCTCACACCTGTAATCCCAGGACTTTGGGAGGCTGAGGTGGGCAGATCACTTGAGGTCAGGAGTTGGAAACCAGCCTGGCCAACATGGTGAAACCTCATCTCTACTAAAAATATTAAATATCAGCCGGGCGTAGTGGCGCGTGCCTATAATCCCAGCAACTTGGGAGGCTGAGGCAGGAGAATCACTTGAACCTGGGAGGCAGATGTTGCAGTAAGCCAAGATCACAGTACTACACTCCAGCCTGGGTGACAGAGCAAGACTCCGTTTCAAATAAATAAAATAAAGTAAAAGATCCAGTAGAGGGGGAAAATACACAATTCAGGATAGACAGATTAGTAGTTACAGGAGGAAAGTCCTTGAGGAGAAAAAGGATCATTCTAAGTAAGAATATGGATAATTCATCTCCATTGCAATAAAAGGGAAGGCAAAGTTGTTTTTTTTTTTTTTTTTTTTTTTTTGAGATGGAGTTTCGCTCTTGTTACCCAGGCTGGAGTGCAATGATAGGATCTCGGCTCACCGCAACCTCCGCCTCCTGGGTTCAGGCAATTCTCCTGCCTCAGCCTCCTGAGTAGCTGGGATTACAGGCACGTGCCACCATGCCCAGCTAATTTTTTGCATTTTTAGTAGAGACGGGGTTTCACCATGTTGACCAGGATGGTCTCGATCTCTCGACCTCGTGATCCACCCGCCTCGGCCTCCCAAAGTGCTGGGATTACAAGCTTGAGCCACCGCGCCCGGCCTAAGGCAAAGTTTTTAAGTACAGATGCAAACAGGTGGACAAACTTGGTGGTAGGAGAAAGAGGATGCCGTCTTCTGAGTGCTTCTGTTTCCCCAGTGAAATAGCTGAAACTGAACATGGGGGAAAGTACTGGAGGCTTGACAGAAAAGATAAATACTGTATTATGATGATTCTGATACATACTTTTTTCATATTTTAACATCTGTAAAATTGCTATCTTACAAGTGACGGCATTCCATAGTTTAATCAAGAGCATTGTTTTTGTTTTTTTACTGGTACCTATAATAACAATGCAATTTATAATCAGTGGCATCTGAGATTTGATAAAATGTTGTTTATGAATGTGAGCGAGTGAATAGATTAAGGAAATGTAGTAATATTGCCTGGCCATTAAGAGCTGGCTTGATATTAGTAGCCACTGCTTTTTGGCCTTTTGGCTAAGATCAAGTGATATTAGTAGCCACCGACTTCGCTGGCATTTTCTATGCCATAAACACACGTCTCTCTCTCTTTCTTCTTTCCACTCTCTCTCAACAGAAAGGACATACATTAAAGACATGGGTGGTAGAATAAGATTCATCACATTTTAATATCTAAAGTATTTTGGACCAAATTACTTATTTTTATTAGAAACAGTATGTACTTTGTGCAATCCAAAACGTCTGACATTTATTTTTACAAAACATTTTATTATGGTAATTTTAAACTATACAAGAGTAGAAAGGATAGTGATGAGCCTCCATGTATCCATCCTCCAACTCCAATAATTATCAACTCAGGGTTAATTCTGTTTATCTCTGCCCCCAACCCCACTGCACAGTATTTTGAAGCAAATCCCAGAACATATAATTTCATCAATAAAAACAAAGACTTAGGCCGGGTACGGTAGCTCATGCCTGTAATCCCAGCACTTTGGGAGGCTGAGGTGGGTGAATCACAAGGTCAGGAGTTCAAGACCAGCCTGGCCAACATGGTGAAACCTTGTCTCTACTAAAAATACAAAAAAATTAGCCAGGCGTGGTTGCAGATACCTGTAATCCCAGCTACTCAGGAGGCTGAGGCAGGAGAATTGCTTGAATCTGGGAGGTGAAGGTTGCAGTGAGCTGAGATCACGCCACTGCACTCTAGCCTGGGTGACAGAGCAAGACTCTGTCTCAAATAAATAAATACTTTAAAAAACCCATATTATTATATCTAAAATATTAACAATATTTCCTTAACATCATCAGAGTCATTCAAAATATCAATTTTCCTATAAATGCAATTTCTTTTAGAGTTTTTAAAAAATTAAGTACAAATGCTGGGCACAGTGACTGTAACCACACGCCTGTAACCACAGCACTTTGGGAGGCTGAAGAAGAAAGAGGATTGATTGAGGCCAAGAGTTTGAGGCTGCAGTCAGCTATGATCACACCATAACTTTAGAGGTTGTAGAAAAGGAAAACTAATTCTATCATTCCTTTGTCATTTAGCAGCTGGATTATTTCTATAAAGAGGAGCTTCAACTCATGTACTATTTAGTTATTCAGGTATACAGTTCACATAGGAATGACAGGAAAAAAATGTATTTACCAGTTTTCGATTAAGCAATTCCCAATCATCCTCTAAACATGACCAATTTTTGAGCATCATTATGAACTCCTAAATTTAAATATAATTGATGTACTTCAATCTACTGCTGTTGTTATCCCTACTGATGTTCAAATTGTCACATCTTTAGCCATTGGGAGACTCTTTCAGTTGGCTCTTGAGTGTCCTTTTCTTTTGGAATGATCCTATTAGTCTTTAATAGCTTCTTTGTTGTCTATACAACAAGGTGCTTCAGGTTTCTCTTGTTCATTTCCTGATACAGACCTTAAATCAGCCATCTCTCCAAGTAACCTGCCTCTTTTTAATGGGAGATGGTATTTCAAGACCTTCATCAGGCATCTGGTGGTGTTCACTGCTCCTAGGTTGGTTAGGCATTGACTTTGAAGTTTTTAACCTCTCAAACACACTAGTGGCTAACAGCACGAGCTGCAGAGATAGACTGCCTGGATTTGAATCAGTGCACTACTTCTTATTAGGTATGCAACACTGGGCCAGTTTATAAATTTATCTGTGCCTCAGTTTCCTCAAATGTAAAATGAGAATAATAACAGTACCTAAATTTGTAGGACCCTGGTGAGATTTTGTAAAAACTGACATATAATAACTGTACATATTTATGTCATAGTGATATTTTGATATACAGTGTATATTGTATAGTGCATGTGTATACATATACATAGTGTATATGTATAATGTATAGTGTTCAGATCAGGGTAATTAACATATACATCATCTGAAATATTTACCATTTCTTTGTGTTGGGAATATTCAATACCCTCCTTCTAGCTATCTGCAACTACATTGTTAACTACAGTCATCCTACAGTAGTATAGAACATGAAAACTTACTCCTGCTATCTAGCTGTAATTTTTTATCCTTTAACAAATATCTTCCTATCCCCTCCTTCCCCAGACTCTTCCTACCCTTTAGTATCCTCTTTTCTACTTTTTACTTCTATAAGATCAACTTTTTAAAGCTTCTGGATATATGTGAGAACATGCATTGCTTAACCTTCTTTTCTTGGCTTATTTCACATAACATAATGTCCCTGTTACATATGTGCTGCTGCTAATGACAGGATTTTATTCTTTTTTATGGCTAAATAGTATTCCATTGTACATATATGCCACATTTTCTTCATCCATTCATCTGTTGTTAGACACCTAGGTTGATTCCATATCTTGGCTATTGTGAATAGTGCTGCAATAAATATGGGGATGCAGATATCTCTTTGATATACTGATTTCCTATCCTTTCAATAAATGTCCCAGTGGGATTGCTGGATCATATAATTCTACTTGTAGTTTTTAAAGGAAACTCCATTCTGTTCTCTGCAGTGTTTGTACTAGCTTACATTCCCACCAACAGTGTAAGAGTTTCGTTTTGTTCACATGGGCATTTCTTATTTTTTTCTCTTTTTGATAATAGCCATCTAAGGTGAAATGATATTTCATTATGGTTTTGATTTGCATTTCCCTGATGATTAAGTAATGTTGAACATTTTTTCTTTTTCTTTTTTTTTTTTTTTTTTGGCATCTGTATATCTTTTGAGAAATGTCCAGATCATTTTTCCACTTTTAATTGGATTGCTCTTTTTTTTTTTTTTTTTTTTTTTTGCTGTTGAGATGTTTGAGTTCCTTGTATATTCTGCATATGAATTCCTTGTTGAAAGAATAGTTTGCAAATATTTTCTTCGATTCTGTTCGTTGCTTTTTTTTTTTTTTTTTTTTTTTTTTTTTTTAGACAGAGTCTCACTCCATCACCAGGTGCCAGGCTGGAGTGCAGGGGCGCGACCTTGGCTCACTGCAACCTCCGCCTCCCGGGTTCAGGCAATTCTCCTGCCTCAGCCTCCCGAGTAGCTGGGACTACAGGCGCACGCCACCGCGCCCAGCTAATTTTTTTTTTTGTATTTTTAGTAGACACGGGGTTTCACCATGTTGGCCAGGATGGTCTCGATCTGTTGACCTCATGATCCACCCGCCTTGGCCTCCCAAAGTGCTGGGATTACAGGCTTACAGGCCACCGCACCCGGCCCTGTAGGTTGCTTTTTTATTCTGTTGTTTCCTTTGCTGTGCAGAAGGTTTCTAGTTTGATATTTGTTGTCTGTGGTTCTGAGGTCTTATTCATGAAACATTTCCCTAGACCAATATTCTGAAACATTTCCTTTATGTTTTCTTCTGGTAGTTTTATAGTTTCCGGTCTTATATTTAGGTCTTTAATCCATTTTGAGTTTATTTTTGTATAGGGTGAAAGATGGGAGTCTAGTTTCTTTCTTCAACATATTGATAATCGTTTTCTCAGCAGCATTTGTTGAAGAGACTGTTCTGTCCCCAAAAGTGTTCTTGGCACGTTTGTCACAAATTAGTTATCTGTAGAAATGTGATTTAATTTCTGGTTTCTCTGTTCTGTTGCATTGATTTATGTGTCTGTTTTTATGCCAGTATCAGGCTGTTTTGGTTACTACAGCTTTGTACTATATTGTGAAGTTAGGTAGTGTGATCTCTCTAGCTTTGTTCTTTCTGCTCAGAATTGCTTTGGCTATTTGGGGTCTTGCGTGGCTCCCTACAAATTTTAAGACCTTTTTTTATTTCTGTGAAGAATGTCATTGGTATTTTGATGGGGATTTCACTGACTCTGTAGATTGCCTTAGGTAGTATGGTCATTTTACGATATTAATTCTGATCCATGAGCATTGATGTCTTTCCATTTGTTGGAATCCTCTTCAACTTATTTCATGAATATTTCATAGTTTTCCTCATGATATCTTTCACCTCCTCAGTTAAATTTATTCCTAGGTATTTAAAATTTTTTGGTAGCAATTATAAATGGGATTTCTTTGACTTCCTTCCTAGTTTGTTGTTCATATATAGAAATGCTACTAATTGTTGTATTTCTAGTCCTAGTTTGTTGACTGTTTTATTTATTATGGAAGGGTGCTAAATTTTATCAAATGCTTTTCCTGCATCAACTGACATGATTGCATGCTTTCCTCCCTTCATTTGTTAATATGGTGTATTATATTAACTGATTTTCCAATATTGAACCACCCTTGCATTCCCAGGAATAAATCCCACTTATCATGTTGTATATTCCTTTAATGTGCTACTGAATTTGGTTTGCTAGTTGTTTGTTGAGGATTTTTGCATCAATGTTCATAAAAAATATTGGTCTGTTGTTTTTCCTGTAGTGTTTTTGACTGGCTTTGATGTCAGGTTAAGGCTGGCCTCATAGGATGAGTTAGAAACTGTTACCGTATCTTCAATTTTTGGGGAAAGTTTGAGATTTGGTATTGCTTCTTCTTTAAATGTTTGGTATAATTAATTAGTGAAGCCATCAGGTCCTGGGCTTTCATCAGAGATTTTTTATTTCTGACTCAATCTCATTACTAGTTAATAGTACAGGACAATTCTCTGGGTGGCCTTGGAGCAACCTAGTTCTCTCCTCTTTCTCACTCGTAGTTCTCAAGAATAAGCGTAGAAGCCAGGCATGGTGGCTCACGCCTGTAATCTCAGCACTTTGGGAGGCCGAGGCAGGTGGTCAGGAGTTCAAGACCAGCCTGGCCAACAAGATGAAACCTGACTCTACAAAAATACAAAAATTAGCCAGGCATGACGGTGGGTTCCTATAATCCCAGCTACTTGTGAGGTGGAGGCAGGAGAATCACTTGAACCTGGGAGGCAGAGGTTGCAGTGAGTCAAGATCACGCCATTGCACTCCAGCCTGGATGACAGAGCAAGACTACATCTCAAGAAAAAAAAAAAGGATAAGTGTAGAATATGCTGGGAATGCAACATTCCAAGATAAAGGAGATGGCTGGGCAAACATTCCAAAATAAAGGAGCCCAGGCTCTCTTCCTGTCCCCCATAGAAACAGGATGCTCTTTAACATTTTAGCCCACTCTGTCATGTTGTCCTCATGATCCCTATGGTATAAAACCCAGACGGGCTGGGCACAGTGGCTCATGCCTGTAATCTCAGCACTTTGGGAGGCCAAGGTGAGCAGATCACTTGAAGTCAGGAGTTCAAGTCCAGCCTGACCAACATGGTGAAGCCCTGTCTCTATTAAAAATACAAAAATTAGCCAGGTGTCATGGCAGGCACTTGTTAATCCCAGCTGCTTGGAAGGCTGAGGCATGAGAATCACTTAAACCTGGGAGGCAGAGGTTGCAGTGAGCCGAGATTGTGCCACTGCACTCCAGCTTGGGAGACAGAGAGAGACCATGTCTCAAAAATAAGTAAATAAATAAATAAATCCCAGGGGTGGGTAGCTATCTGGGGCCTTTCAGGTGCAGTGCACATGAGACATGACACACAGGCCTCCATCAACCCTGGGTAGCTTTCCTGAGTCTTTCAGATGGCTTATCCTGAATTCTAAGCTTCAGTTATCCCTTGATGTCTAACTGTAAGTAACAAATCCACTGCATTTAACTTGCTGTGTGTGTGTTCCATCTAACTAGACTTGTGAAAGTAATCAATGTGCAATGAAATGGCTTTGACATATAGGCCTATCCAGATTTTACATTTCCTCATGATTTAGTCCTAGCCTTGGTATGTTTATGTTTCTAGTATTTTGTCCATTTCATTTAGCTTATCTAATTTGTTGGCATACACTGGGTTAAAGAACCAAATTTTTGTTTCATTGATTTTGTTTATTGTTTCCTATTCATTATTTTGTTTATATATGCTCTCATCTTTATTTCCTTCCTTCTGATAACTTTGGGTTGAGTATTTCTCTATTTGAGAGATGGGGTCTCACTCTGTTCCTTAGGTAGAGTGCAGTGTTGTGATCATAGCTCACTGCCTGCAATTCCTGGGCTCAAGTGATCCTCCTGCCTCAGTCACCCAAGTAGCTGGAACTACAGGCATATACTACCATGCCTGGTTAATTTTTGAATTTTTTGCAGAGACAGGGTCTTGCTTGGTTGCCCAGGCTAGTTTTGAAACACTGGCTTCCAGTGATGCTCCTACCTTTGCAAACTCAAAGTGGTAGGATTACAGGCATGAGCCACTGCACCTGCCCTTGTTCTTTTTCTACCTCCTTAAGTAGTTGTAAAGTTAAGTTGTTCATCTATTTCTTCTTTCTTTTCTTTCTTTCCCTGGCCTTGTTCTTTTTCTAGTTCCTTGAATTTTAAAGTTAAGTTCCTCTTTCTCTCCTTTCATTCTTTTTTCTTTCTCTCTTTCGTTCTTTTCTTGCTTTCCCTGGCCTCATTCTTTTTCTAGTTCCTTGAATTGTAGTTAAGTTCCTCTTTCTTTTCTTTTCTCTTTCTTTTCTTCGCTCTTGTTGTCCAGAAAGTAAGTTGTAAAGTTGTTTCTCTCTCTCTCTCTCTTTCTCTCTCTTTCCAGACAGTTATAAAGCTGTTTCTTTCTCTCTCTCTCTCTGTCTCTCTCTCTCTCTTTCTTTCTAGATGGAGTTTTGCTCTTGTTGCCCAGGCTGGAGTGCAATGGTGGGATCTCAGCTCACCACAACCTCTGCCTCCCAGGTTCAAGTGATTCTCCTGCCTCAGTCTCATGAATAGCTGGGATTACAGGCACATACCCGGCTAATTTTTTTTGTATTTTTAGTAGAGACGGGGTTTCTCCATGCTGGTCAGGCTGGTCTCGAACTCCCAACCTCAGGTAATCTGCCTGTCTCAGCCTCCCAAAATGCTGGTATTACAGGCGTGAGCCACCGTGCCCACCGTGCCCAGCCTTTTTTTTTTTTTAAAGACAGGTCTCACTGTTGCCCAGGTACTAGAGTGCAGTGGCATAATCGTCGCTTACTACAGCCTCAGACTTCTGGGCTCAAGCAGTCCTCCCCTTCAGCATCCCTAGCAGGTCTCAACAGTGAGCTTAAAATGGTCATCTATGCTATAAATAGATGTGCTGTCATTCAGTGTATTAGTCAGGGTTCTCTAGAGGGACAGAATAGGATAGATGTATATATGAAGGGGAGTTTATTAAGAAGTATTGACTCACATTATCCCTAAGGTGAAGTCCCTAGATAGGCTGTCTGCAAGCTGAGGAGCAAGGAAGCCAGTCTAAGTCCCAAAACTTCAAAGCCGCTATGGCCGACTAATTTTTGTATTTTTAGTAGAGACATGGTTTTGCCATGTTGGCCAGGCTGGTCTTGACCTCCTGACCTCAAGCAATCCACCCACCTTGACCTCCAAAGTGGTGGGATTATAGGAGTGAGCCCTCACACCTGGCTGAAAACTAAACCTTTTAATCTAATATGGTAACTCTGGATATCAGATTTTCCCTATTCCTCAGGGTTTCCTTTTTATTTTCATTTCTTTCATTGTTTGAGCTGTGTCTGTCCCAAGAATCAGCATGAGATATAAACTTTTATACTCAGGTCTTTTCTAATCCTTCACCTCCCCTCAGGATACATGGTGATTTTCTAGTTTCCCTTATATATGCAGTTGCTTTTAAATGTCCTAGTCTTCAATATCTTGCTCCCAAAAGGGGTTAAAAGAGAAAAATGAAGGGGGAAAAAAAGTCAAGCTGTGTGCAAATTGCTCACAGAAACAATGTGCACAGCTGCTGCCATAGGAATGAGGGGTGAGGTACCACTGTTTTAAGAGTTGAAATTGACCAGAACTACAATTCAAATATTTCAACAGACCCCAGATTCCAAAATAGTTACGTCAGATAGATTCTGCCAATGCACCTGCTGTCTAGGCTGGGAGACAGATTTCTGGTGCTTTCTACTCTGCCATTTTCTCTAAATTCTCTCTCCATTCTCTTTTTTTTTTTTTTTTTTTTTTTTACAGTAGTTTTGGTCAGGGCATATGCTTGCTGAGAATAAAAACTACACACCTCAACCTCTTGCAGCTAGCTATGACCAGGTGGCCAAATTTTGGCTAATGGGCTGTAAGTGAAAGTAGAAATATACATTTTAAAAGTGTCCTTAAAGGGGTGTTTTTCTGCTATTCCAACTTTATGCTGAATGTGTAATGGGTGACTGGATTTTGGGCAGCCATTTTGGACTATGAAGATACATGTTTATGCTGGAGAAACAAGAGGGAAGGAATCTGGGCTCCTGACATCACAGGGTGCCACACCAGTTCTGGACTAACTATAGTTAGGCTTCTATTAAGTGAGATATAGATTTCTAATTTGTTTAACCACTATTGTCTTGGTGATTTCTATTATAAACAATTGATCCTAATCCTAATTAAGGTGTTCAACTCATTTCCTGGCTCAGAAAGCAATTCTTAAAAAATCAATAGCTTTGCTGTGACCTCTTTTCTTTTATGCACTCACTAAACAAACATCCAACAGGGCTGTAATTTGGAGTTCAGACATGTTAGGCAGAATTCACAAAGGAAAGATGACATTATTAGACATGAAGGCTCAATCAGGGAGGTATTTGTTACAGAAAACAGCATCAGTGATTGTTTTAGTCATTTGAGCTTCTATAACAAAATACCACAAACGGAGTGGCTTATAAACAACAAATATGTTTATTTCTCATAGTTTTTGAGGCAACTTCACTGTGTCCTTACATGATGGAAAGACTGAAGAGCTCCACTGGAACTCTTTTATAAGGGCACCAATCCCATTCATGAGGGCTGCTCCTGCATTACCTAATCACCTCCCAAAGGCCCATCTCTTAATACTATCATCTAGAGGGTTTGGATTTCAACACACTAATTTGAGGGGGCACAAACACTCATAAGCTGTGATCCTGGGGTGATCCCAACTAAAGATGCCTCAACTTATGAGAAACCATAAAGTTATAACCAGAAGATGTTAACAAAGATTTGAAGTCTCAAGGAATTACTAAATTCTCAATAATGTCAGTATCTGAAAACAGATTTTTTTCCCGTTTTTTTTTTGTTATTTTTCGTGTGTGTGTGTGTGTGTGTGTGTGTGTGTGTGTGTTTGTGTGTGTTGTTTTTTTGAGACAGTTTCTCTGTTGCTCAGG
Organism: Saimiri boliviensis; assembly: GCF_048565385.1. NCBI lineage: Eukaryota > Metazoa > Chordata > Mammalia > Primates > Cebidae > Saimiri > Saimiri boliviensis. Next base: position 39,274,710 of record NC_133459.1, on the reverse strand, counting down.
CTGGAGTGCACTGGCATGACCTTGGCTCACTGTAACCTCCACCTTCCACGTTCAAGCAATTCTCATGCCTCAGTCTCCCAAGTAGCTGGGATTACAGGCATGTACCACCACCCCTGGATAATTTTTGTATTTTCAGTAGAGACAGGGTTTCATCACCATGTTGGCCAAGCTGGTCTTGAACTTCTGACCTCAGGTGATACACACACCTTGGCCTCCCAAAGTGCTGGGATTATAGGTATGAGCCACAGTCTTCTCCTGTTCTTAAAATTTCTAGTATAACTAAGATGATGCTACAGAAACTGAACAAGTTTTTTCCTTCAAGACTATTAGCTTAAAATTGTTTATCCCATAAGGTCCAGCTTACTATGCTCCCAATTTAACTCTAAACTTACTAGGGCCTATAACATACAGGGCAGGAGGTTCAACAAGAAAACCTTTACAGCATAATGATTAAGAGCCTAAGCACTGCAGTCAGACATATCTAGGCTGGAGTCTACCACTTTTGAACAGTGGAACCCTGGGAACATTTTTTTTTTTTTTTTTTTTTTTTTGCAGTGGCATGATCACAGCTCACTGTAACCTTGAATTCTTGAGTTCAAGTGATCTTCCTGCCTCAGCCTGCCAAGTAGCTAGGACTACAGGCTTGCACCACCATGCCTGGCTTTTTTTTTTTTTTTTTTGAGATGGGGCCTTGCTATGTTGCCCAGGCTGGTCTTGAACTCCTGGCCTCAAGTGATCTTCCTACCTTGCCCTCCCAAAGTGCTAAGATGGCAAGTGTGAGCCACCACACCCGGGTGAGAAAATTATATAACCCTTCTAGGCCTCAGTTCCCTCACTGGAGATAATGGATACAGATTTAATTTGCTCAGCACAGTGCCTGGCACATAAGGGTCACTCAGTAAACGTGAAGAGTCATCATGAGATTTCAGGGTCCATAAGACTCTGTGTAGTTAAGAAGGGCCTCCAGAGACAACCTACCTTCTCTCCTACAGAAGTCCAGGTTTTACCAGCTTGTGTAATCATACTAACAACATCACCACGTTCTGCTGGCTCTTAAACGTTCCAGATAACACAGAAACTCTACCCCTGCCAATTTCCCTCCCCATCCATCGACATCTGCAAATTCTCCAGTAGGGTCACCAAAAAATAAGTCCGTATCTTCCAATAGACATCTATATTATTCCTTTCTCTAGCTTTTTTGCTGATGTTTGTAGCTAAGAGCTCCACTGCCTTCTAAGATGCACTGGGATTCCTCTCCACTACTTTTACATTTTTCTTTAAATGTTTTCACCTTACAAAAATGGTATCATGCTGTATGTAATTTTTAGGACTTTTTTCACCTAATATGCTGCTAACATTCATGCATATTGTTTTATATCATTGAAGCTCATTTGTTTTGGCTACTGTACATTATCCACTTTTCTGATGATGGGCACCTGGGTAGCTTCTAGGCTTTTGCTATTGTGAAAGGACTACAAAGTATATTTGTGTTCATATTTTCTATTGTATATTTCTCCCAGCATATACCCAGGAGTGGTACCGCTAGATTGTAATGTGTGAATGTTACATGTACTTCATGTACTTTTTTTTGTTTTAAGACAGTCTTGCTCTGTCACCCAGGCTGGAGTGCAGTGGCATGATCTCAGCTCACTGTAACCTCCACCTTCTGAGTTCAAGCAACTCTCCCATGTCAACCTCCCAAATAGCTGGGACTATAGGTGCATGCCACCATGCCTAGCTAATTTTTGTATTTTTAGTAGAGATGGGCTTTCACCATATTGGTCAGGCTGGTCTTCAACTCCTGACCTCAGGTGATTCACCCCCTCAGCCTCCCAAAGTGCTGGGGTTACAGGCATGTGCCACAGCACCCAGCTATTTATTATGTTTTTCATATCTAATATTTTCACTTCTTATGACTTCCTGTTTCTACTTCATCTTCCCTTGTCTCTTTGAGAGTATTTATTATGTTTATGTTTTGGTCTGCTCATTCTGATTCAAAAATATGTTTATGTATGTATTTAAAGGCTTGGAATAACATGTACACAATTACATATGGTGGTCATCTTTGAAGGATTGCAATCATGAAAAACCATCAGTTCAACTGTCCTGGAAAGCATTTCAATTTATTATGTAAAATGTACAAAGCCTTGATCAAAATAAAAATAGGGACGACTTATCAGAAACTGAAGAATTTTCTTAGGAAAGCAATGTTTACTAAAGGATACCTTCGTTCCAGCCATGATGAGCATTTGTCTTCTTAGGCAATCCATGGCAAAGCTCCAGGAACAGTATAACTCCACATCTCTCCCACTTATCCCTGAGTCTTGGTCCTGGACTGAATGTGGTTAGAGGTTGTGGAAATAAAGAAAGAACCAAAATAAGAACATTGTCCATAAAAGCCAAGCTCAGACACTGGTCCTCTTTTGCTTAGGTATAGCAGGAGCAGGAAGGATCAACATTCTTGAAAGCATACCTTCTATTCATTTGGCTTTTTTGGCTTGGGGTGCCACTGTGGAGCTAAGCACTCCACTACCCTTTCTCCATTCACAAATGTCTGCATAGGTACACGTCCGGCACTTCCAAGCCTCCTCCACGTCAACTCCCTGAGGCTCTCGGTGGCCCATCCAGTAGGCCATATAATGCTGTACCTTGCCTCTCACCTCCTTCTCTTCAAAGGCTACAATCTCTGTACCCAGCATAGTGGCAGTCTCTTGGTGGATATACTCAATCTTCAAGATATCAATAACTGGGAGGTCTGACAGTGTTAGAGACAAGAAGACTAGTTCCATGAGGTCACCCAAAGACTTCACAGAGAAGCCTCCCTGCTGGGCATGCCTCAGCACTGATGGCCCCAGTGGCTTTTCTGGACACAACTTCGTGTGGTGGATTAGGCTAGCAGGGGTCACTTTTCCTTGTACCATGGCATCAAAGATATATTTGTACAGGCTGACTTGAAAACAATCTTTCTTTTTCTGAGCTTCCAGAGGGAGCACAGGGTGCCTGCGTGTCTTGAGCTCAGCTAGTTCCAGCTCCCCCTTGGCTGTATAGTGCAGCTCATCAATCACTCCAACAAGAAGTACACCCTCCACTTCCCCAAACACTGGAAACTCTCTGATGTGCCCTTCTGACTGCAGGGTAGGAATCATTGAAAGTATGTTCAGAAACTTAATTGCCCAAGCATCTTCTTTGGTGGTGACCGGGACAGTCACAAGATCATGAAGTTCTAGTTCTCTAGCTAGGTGTATGCTGGCACCAGTGTCCAAAACAGCTGCCTTCTCAGGTGCCAAGAAACCAGGAAGTTCCTTCCCATATGCTGTTTGCAGTTCACACCAGTTCTGAGAAGCCAGGTCAGTGACATATAAATATTTAAGCTGGAATCTCTCCATGGGTGATAAGATATCCAATCCTCTTTTCCAGTTTTGTAAGCTTATGGGTTTGTCATCCTTCCCAAGGGATGCAGAAGATGGGCCAGGTATGTTAATTAAAGCATTTGACTCTTGGGCATCTTCTAGGTCCAGAAACTCTAGGAACTCTGAGTCACTCAAGTCTGAGAACCCTGAGGCTTCTGCTGACACTGTCTCCTCTTCTCTCGGGTCTGCCATGGCACAGCTCTGGATTGGGCTAGAAGGGCCCTGCATAACATGTTAAAGAAATGCACTGTCCAAATAAAAACTTTCTCAAAAGCACTTTCAAATTTCAGCGAGATTTAAAAAAATGTAAATTGTTTATTTACATTCTTTAAAGACACCAGTTTATTTATGACCAATTAGTAATGCCATAGAGATGTGGTACAGGATGTATTGCAATAGGATTTCTTACATAACCCAATTATATCTGCTTGGCAGAATATTTTAAGTGGAAAAATAGTTTTATTCCTGGATCTTCCACTAACACACTGTGTGTATAACTTTAAGTAAATCACTCTTTTTGGCCTCAGTTTCTTCAGATTTAAAAGGAGATTTGAGGCCAGGCACAGTGGCTCACGCCTATAATCCCAGCGCTTTGGGAGGCCGAGGCAGGCAGATCACTTGAGGTCAGGAGTTCAAGACCAGCCTGGCCAACATGGTGAAACCGCATCTCTCCTAAAAATACAAAATTAGCTGAGTATGATGGCACATGCCTGTAATGCCAGCTATTTGGGAGGCTGAGGCAAAAGAATTGCTTGAATAGGGAGGTAGAGGTTGCAGTGAGCTGAGACTGCATCACTGCACTCCAGCCTGGGTGACAGAGCAAGACTCTGAAGAAAAGAAAAAAACAAGGAGATTTGAGATTTGTCTTTTCTGCTTCAAAATTCTATTGACTTGAAAGAGTATTTCATTATTTTAAGTGAATATAGATCTTTGTAAATGTAGGAGCAATGTTTGACGAGTTTACCACGAGCCACCTTCTACAATTCCCTTGATACAAAGCCCTTGGCCAGGAAAATGAATCTCAATTACAGACTGTTCCTTGAGAAAAAGTAGCTATGCATTAACTTTTTTTTTTTTTTTTTTTTTTTTAGATATAGTCTTGCTCTGTCACCAGGTTGGAGTGCAGTGCTGTGATCTCGGATCACTGCAGCCTCCACCTCCCGGATTCAAGTGATTCTCCTTCCTCAGCTTCCTGAGTAGCTGGGACTACAGGCATGTGCCACCATGCCCAGCTAATTTTTGTATTTTTAGTAGAGATGGGGTTTCACCATGTTGGCCAGGATGGTCTTGATCTCTTGACCTTGTGATCCACCTGCTTTGGCCTCCCAAAGTGCTGGGATGACAGGCATGAGCCACGGTGCCTGGCGCATTAACTATCTTTAAATGCAGTTCAAGGAACCCAGTATGGCAAAATTCAAAGATCAACCATAGATAAATACAAATAAATACAGTCTAACACAAATTAATGCATAAAATAATAAGAGGATGTTACAGAAACACATGGAAATCAGTAGCTTGACTTCATAAATTATCCTCTTAATATTATAGAAACTGGTGTCTGTCACTAAACTGGTGTTTCCTATTAAGTTTATTTTCTCCCTCCACAAGAAACTAGCTTATAATGGAAAAAATCTGCCTATTAGAGCATTATTAAAAACTCAAAATTTACTGCTATAATAGAGAATATTTATTGTATGGTTATTTATTGTGTGCCAGACACTGAGCCAAGTGTTTTATAGCAAATATCTTACTACCCTACTGTGGGATGGGTACTGTACTCTTTTTTTCTCTTTCAACTTTTCACTATAAAGATTTTCAAGGCCAGATATAGTGGCTCAAGCCTGTAATCCCATCACTTTGGGAGGCTAAGGCAGGTGGATCACCTGAGGTCGGGAGTTCAGGACCAGCCTGGTCAATATGGTGAAACCTCGTCTCTACTAAAAATACAAAAAATTAGCTGTGTGTAGTGGCAGGTGCCTGTAATCCCAGCTACTTGGGAGGCTGAGGCAGGAAAACTGCTTGAACCTGGGAGGCAGAGGTTGCAGTGAGCTGAGACAGTGCCACTGTGCTCCCACCTGAGTGACAGAGTGAAGACTCCATCTCAAAAGAAAAAAAAAAAAAAAAAATTTCAAACATACAGAGAAGTAGAAAGAACAATGAACACCAATTCCACATCATGTAGATGAACAGCTGTTAACATTTTGCTGTATTTGTTTCTTGTATGTGTACTATTTTTTTTTTGGCTCAACTATTTTAAAGTAAATTATAGACATTATAACACTTCAAAATCTAAATGTTTCAGCATACATTTCCAAATGACATTCTCCTTCATAACCACAATAATGTCTTCCAAATGGCATTCTCCTCGTAACTACATTATCACATCTGACAAAATTAGTAATTCCTTAACATTCCAGTTCATATTTGAATTTCCCCAACTGTCCTAAAAACATCCTAAATAGCTTTTCTTTAATCCAGGAAACAAAGACCACACATTATGTTTGATTATTTTGTATTTCAAGTATTTTTAATCTTAAGAAACTAGGCAAACTATCTTAAGATACTTTTTTTCCCCTTACCCGCCGCCCTCTAAGATACTCTTTTTAAGCCTTCGTCCTAACGCCACATATCTAACCTGCATAAAGAATAAACAAAACAAGATATTACTAGTCCACTATTGTTTGACTTTGAGTGCCAGGAAAATAAATTTGACACAGAATTTAAGCTGACAGAAATAGCTATGAACCAAAAGTTTTCTTCTTGCTATTCTAATAAGCAGTGAAATAAGGTGAATGTACCAACTTCTACATCAAAGTAAGAAATGATGCCCTGAAAACATCATTAATATAGCTGTGGTTGTGTTTAACTGATTTTTAAATAGTCTAAACATCAATAATGAAAGAAAACATAGATAGCTAGAAGAAAAGTTATCTGCAATGAATACAAATAATACAAGAGTAAGACTTTTGCTTATAGAGTATCCTATATAGTTACTGCTTTATTGGCTTTTTCAACAGTAACAAAATACAGAAGCTATATATTTACATAAGTGTTATAAACTAAATGTGCTTTAAATGATGATAATTTCAAGAAACTTTATTTGAACTATGAAGTCTCTGAAAATTGGAAAGAATCTCTACCCTTCACCAAGAAACTAAAATTAAAGGGCATTTATAACATATGCTATAAGGTTTTGTGGAGGAGAGTGGGGACTTCAAGTCCAAATCAGTTAACCTTAAAATAGTTTATTTCAGGCTGGGGCTCATGCTTAGAATCCCAGCACTTTGGGAGGCCGAGGGGGGCAGATCACCTGAGGTCAGATGTTTAAGACCAGCCTGACTAACATGGTGAAACCCCATTTCTACCAAAAATACAAAAAATTAGCCAGGTGTGGTGGCACGCGCCTGTAATCTCAACTACTTGGGAGGCTGAGGCAGGAGAATCGCTTGAACCCAGGAGGTGGAGGTTGCAGTGAGCTGAGATCATGTCATTGCACTCCAGCTTGGGCAACAAGAGTAAAACTCCATCTAAAAAAAATTTTTACTTCAAATATCTAGACCTGGCTGTCCAATACGGTAGCCACTAGTCATATGTGGCTAAATTTCAATTAATTAAAATAAAACTCATTCCTCAGTTGCACTAGCCATATATTAAGTGCTTAGCAGCTACATGAGGCTAGTGGACACAGATAAGGCACAGATACAGAACATTTCCCTGATCACAGAAAGCTCTACTGAACAACACAGAGTTAGACTATTTCCTTTGTACACATTAACCCCCCAAAGAGAGAGTAAGCTCCTGAAATGTATCGAGTTCCTACTTGTTTTACATACAACATTGATAACAGGTAGTCCCAAACAGGGAAGTGAAATGTCTTTTGAAGAAGATACAAAGCAGGGTATTCTCTGTGAAATTATTCATCTATAAGAATAAAACAATACACTAAGGATGGATAACTGACATTCAGATGTGTGGCTGGGACTTTCCTATGCAGAAAAGAATCCAGGAGAGCGCATAATGTAGTGCATTGTGTCTCAAAATGTAGTTTGTGTCTCCAACACGAGATGATTTTACATACCGCATGGACCAACATTTTAAAATACTCCTTAGAATAACTATAATATTATTGGAGCAGCCATCAAATGCCTAATTTCACAGATATTGTTTCTTAGGACAAGTTTGAATTTTTTAAAAAAATGTTTAAGTTAAAAAAAATATGAGAACAATACAGGTAGTAATAGGTCTGGCAAAATTATTAGGTAGTAGGTGAATGGGATGTTGGGAAACACCAGCATAATGCCAAGAGTCTCGGAGTCCTACAGATCTGGATTCTGAACCTAATCCTGAGTAATTCGGTAGCATTTAGTAGGATGCTACTTGACTTTTGTGTAAGCTTGGACAAAGTTTTAGTTTTCCTGAAGTTACTGACACATCTTTAAAATAAGGCTACACCTTCTAACCCTACTCAGTTATCCGACCACTGAGTGATAACATATAATACACATATTAGCACTCGATAAAGATAGATCTTCTTTTTCCCAAGGAAGAGATGAGAGTGTATCGACTCCTCCTGACGAAGAAAATTAAACTTTAGAAGAGAAATAACTCCTACTCACCTGTGACTTAGTTGATCTTCCTCCTCATAGGGAAGGCCAGAGGGCTGAAATAACAAGGCTAGGAAAGAGAAAGAAGTTTTGCAAGACGAGATCTGCATCAAAGAACCTAAATGTGCAACTTGGGTCCTTGCTATGGTAGAACCGGAACTTCTGGTCCTTTCTCACCTGACCATTCCCTCACTTTGGGTGTTTTCTCCTCTCAGACTCAAACTGCAGACTGTTAACCACAGATCCTAGGTTACACAACGCTCACTCATGGGGCAAACTCTCCATGATTTCTTCGTTTTCCCTGCATTTTGGACACAGTTACTTCATCCAATCCCTCCCTGCAAGTAAAAGGGTCAAACAACCAAGGTCCCCGAGAGGCTCCGAGATCAGTTCCCTCTTCCAGCTCCAGTCTCAACCCTACAGCTCAGGCAAGAGACCCTGTGTCAGCGGCTCTTCCTCTCTAATGGGTTCCAGCCGTCTGCGGAACTGTCAGTGGCAGCATCCTGACTTGTTCCGTGCAGCCTGGATTTGTGCGCTCCGCGGGCATTTGCCTTCACCGGAGACCTTTCTCTGGCCCTAAAGCACTGTCTCCCAGGGAGTGCCTTGCCTACCCTAAAGCATACTGCGCACTCCTACAGTCCTGGCAGAGCCAGCAACCAGAGCAGAGCCGTCCACCTCGGGAAGGAGTTCCAGCCGACCGCACGGCGTTCCGAGGGCGAAGGTCCAGAACGGAACCCGGCCTGCGAGGGGAGACGAGACGAACCGCTTCCCGGGAGCCGCTCCCACCAAGGAAGGGGGACGCGGCGATCGCAGGGACCGAACCCTGGGCTCCGAAAGCCTCCCACTCCATTCTCTGGCCTTGCCCTAACCTCGGATACTACTCCAAACCTCGGATTCCATCTGGTTTCCCCGCGGCCTCGGAGCTGCTCCCGGACTCTCCCCACGAGGAGACTGAGGAGGCCGGGCAGAGCGCGCTGCCGAAGCGAACTGAAACGGCCGCCCACCAGTCGCAAACAAGCCGCCTAGAGCCCAGTCAGTCCCAGAATGCCCCGCGGCTGCCCACGTACCGCCTTCCCAGAGGCCTTCGCGACGCCGCCTGTCGTGCGAGGAGGCGGCACGGGTGGAAATCAGTCTCTGCGGGCGCGGGGAGGGTGCTGCCTCTGTGAGGGCCGGTTTTGGGAGCTCGCTAAAGCCCGGCAGTCCCTCCGTTTGCGCCGCTGCCTGCGGGTCGTTTAATTCCGGGGGCGGCTGACCTGTAAGCTCCCTCTCTGGCGGGGACGGTCCGACCAAGGTCCGGGCCCCTAGCTAGCCCGGGTGAAGTGCCGCGTCTGCCTCGCTTGGCCTCCGGTGGCTTCAGCGTCCCCACCGTAGCACCTCCCACAGTGAGAACGAAACCACGAACTCACTTTTCAGAGATGCTGGCACTCCCCTCATCCATCTTCTTTCTTGTGTGTTTGTTTACTTTTAACCTTTTATTGATAAAGAAAACACAATTTTATTCTGAAATACAAAGCAACGTGTAATGTTTATGAACAGATAAGTCATCATTAGAGCTAAGAAAGAATAGTGTCAGGCTCTTCGCAAATACACTTCCTGAGAAAACCACTCGCCCAACTTTTATGACACTTTGCTTTTCTTACTTTTTCCCCACCGAAAGCAGATACTTGATTCTTTGCTTTCCTTTACGGTTTACCACTTGAAAACTGGATTTATGGCAAAGGTGGCATCAGCCAGCCATGGAGAAAAGATGGTCTGTTCAATAAAGGTTCCATGACAATATGATATTCTTATGAAAAAAAAATATGAAACAGGACGTCTATCTCACTTCATCATAAAAATCAATTCCAGGTGTATTAAAGACCTAAATGTGAAATATTAAACTATAAAGCTTTTAGAATATAATACAGGAAAATATCTTTAGACTTCAGAATAGGTAAATATTTTTAAACAAAAATAAAAAAGTATTAACTTAGCCAGGCATGGTGTCTCATGCCTGTAATCCCAGCACTTTGGGAGGCCCAGGCAGGCCGATCACTTGAGGTCTGGAGTTGAGACCAGCCCTGGCCAACATAGTGAAACCTCCTCTTTACTAAAATACAAAAAATTAGCCAAGTGTGGTGGCAGGCACCTGTAATCTCAGCTACTTGGGAGGCTGAGGCAGGAGAATCACTTGAACCTGGAAGGCTGGGTTTGCAGTGAGCTGAGATCAGGCGATTGCACTCCAGCCTGTATGACAGAATGAGACTCTTGTTTCAAGAAACAAAACAAAACAAACACACACACACACACACACACACACACACACACACACACACACAAGAAAAACATTAAGACAACTACAGGCTGATTGCGGTGGTTCACACCTGTAATCCTAGTACTTTGGGAGGCTGAAGTAGGTGGATCCCTTGAGCTCAGTTTAGAAACCAGCTGAGGCAACATGGTGAAAACTCGTCTCTACAGAAAATACAAAAATTATTTGAGGTGGTCATGTGCCCCTGTAGTTCCAGCCACTCTGATGTGTCAGTTGGGAAATTTTTGAAGTGACTTGTGTTTTAGATAATATTGTCAATCAATTACAGATCTCCTGAGTGTCATAATGATTTTGTGGTTATGTAGGAAAATGTCCTTTTTCTTAGAAATCTGAAGTTGAGTGTATTAGTCGGTTCTCATGCTGCTAATAAAGACATACCTGAGACTTGGTAATTTATAAAGGAAAGAGATTTAATTGACTCACAGCTCCACATGGCTGGGGAGGCCTCACAGTCATGGCAGAAGGTGAAGGAGGAACAAAGTCACCTCTTACATGGGGGCAGGCAAGAGAGAGCATGTGCAGGAGAACACACCTTTATAAAACCATCAGGTCGGCCGGGCGTGGTGGCTCATGCTATAAGCCCAGCACTTTGGGAGGCCAAGGCTGGTGGATCACCTAAAGTTAGGAGTTCAAGACTAGCCTGGCCAACATAGTGAAACCCCATCTCTACTAAAAATACAAAATATTAGCCAGGCATGGTGGTGGATGCCTGTAATTTCAGCTACTCAGGAGGCTGAGGCAGGAGAATCACTTGAACCAGAGAGGTGGAGGTTGCAGTGAGCCAAGATCATGCCACTGTACTCCAGCTTGGGCAACAAGAGTGAAACTCTGTCTCAAAAACAAAAACAAAACAAAACCATCAGATCTTGTGAGACTTATTCACTATCACGAAAACAGCATGGGAAAGACCTGCCCCCATGATTCAATTATCTCCTACCAGGTCTCTCTCGTGATACATGGGAATTATAGGAGCTACAATTCAAGGTGAGATTTGGGTAGGGACACAGTCAAACCATATCATTGAGGAAGTGCTTTTTACTCCATTGAGATATGAGAAGGCATTTCTGGACTGAAGCTAAAAAAACTTTCTGCCTCTTCCCCAACATAACCTTTCTTACTTGAGATGTAAACTGAATGCTAGGGAAACCCCTCCCCAACCCATTCACACATGGACCACTCTTCAAATGGAGTTTGAGGGGCAATGCCACTGGGCAGAGTGAAGCAGAAGAGGTTTAGAAACAGTCATAGAATTTGTGGGGAAAATAAATATCCAAAACATAGTACCATATTTCCCAAAGCTTTCACCCTAAAGACTGTTGGTCTCAAAACTGAGAAAAGAATGCCTTTTCCCCCAAAAGGCTATCCTAGGAAGTCTGAGTCCTTAAGGTCCACCTGTATGCAAAAGTCATTGATTTGCTTCTTCCATCTCCAGGTCTGTAACCATAAAAATACTGTCAGATACAAATGGTCCATTTTCCTCTGTGTCCATTCTTCCCTTCTTGGTCTTTTGGAGCACAGGATTGTACCCCTAACATTGTACTGACTACAGTCTACCATGCATCAGAGTAAGCCTTTACATGATTACTCCTAGAGCTGTGCTGTCCATTACAGTAGCCACTGGTCACATGTGGCTCTTGAACACTTGAAATGTGGCTAGTCCAAAATGAAATGGGCTATAACTATAAAATATAAAAACACTTTGTATTCTTTTACAAAAAAAGAATGTAAAACAACTCATAATAATGTTTACATTGATTAAATGTTGAGATGATAATGTTTTGGATATTCTGGTGATATGATTTGGCTCTGTGTTCCCACCGAAATCTCACCTTGAGTTTTAATAATCCCCATGTATCATGGGAGAGACCCGGTGGTAGGTAATTGAATCATGAGAGTGAGTTCCATTATTGTGTAGGGAGTTCCCCTACACAAGTTTCTTGCATGCTGCCATGTGAGACATGCCTTTGCTCCTCCTTGCCTTCCACCATGATTATGAGGCCTTTCCAGCCATGTGCAATGGTGAGTCCATTAAACCTCTTTCCTTTATAAATTATCCAGTCTCAGGTATGTCTTTATTAGCAGCACGAGAACAGACTGATACAACTGGGTTAAATAAAACATTTTAAAATTAAGCTGGGTGTGGCGGCTCATGCCTGTAATCCCAGCATTTTGGGAGGCCAAGGTGGATGATCACCTGAGATCAGGAGTTCAAGACCAGCCTGGCCAATATGGCAAATACCGTCTCTACTAAAAATACAAAAATTAGCCGGGTATGGTGACATGTGCCTGTAGTCCTAGCTACTCAGGAGGCTGAGGCATGAGAATCACTTGTACCCAGGAGGCAGAGGTTGCAGTGAGCCAAGACTGTGTCACTTTACTCCAGCCTGGGTGATAGAGTAAGACTCTGTTTCAAAAAAAAAAAAATTAATTTTACTTGCTGTTTTTTGTTGTATTAATGTAGTTGCTAGAAAATGTATAATTACATATATGTTTGCATTTGTGTTTGGCTTACATTATATTTCTGTTGTGCATTGTCACTCCAGAATATCAGAGCCTTAAAGAAAGAGAATTTATCTTGCTCAAATTGTGTTCCTCACAGGTGTGGAGCAGTAATTGGCGTACTCTTTATATGCTCAAGAGAACTCCATTGACAATATTCTGTATTTGAGAATCTCCTCTTCTTTATATGACAATCAGCCTCTCTCTTGAGACAAATTCCAATTTCTGGTAATTGAAAGGAGCATTTTTAGTCAGAGAAAGCAGGTGGAGGTAGCCCTAGACTAGGAAGTTGTGGGGAGTGAGAATGAGGTAAAGATCAAAGACTGGGGCATGCTTCTGCTAAAAGAAGGCAGCTTGGGATATGGTGCATTATGAACCCTTGAGTCAAGGGGTTTTCTCTTTCCATTTCTTGGATCTGTTTCTCCTATGTTTGCTCCATATCTAGGCAGCCTTCCTCCTCTTCCACTGCTAGCAGCTTCCAGATTTTTGTCTATGAAATCCTTCCAGATTTGTGTCTATTGAGGGGAAAAAAGGAAGTCTGTTTCCCTAATAGCTGAAACATAAGTACAGAAATTGGTTCTGATTGGTAAACTGGGGTTAAACTGTATGCCTGTCTTAGCCAGAGTCTTCTAGAAAACAGAGCCTGAGGCAAGGATTAAGAGTACTTTTTTTTTTTTTTAAATTTGGAAGATGGTAAGCACATGGTGGCAAGGTAAGAAAAGAGGGACATGGAGCAAGTAACAACGTAAGCAAATTGAAGTAAGTTACTGCACTGGGCTGTTGCCTCATGTTGAGATGTGGTTCTTCCAAACTGATTTCATAGTAATTTTATAAAATTTAAACCCCATATTGTCACTTTCTGGTTCCAAATCCTATAGGATAAGGCTTATCTCTTTATTTAGTCAATCCAGCCAAGAATTCAAGGGCTCATCCAAGAAAGGTATAAATTTTGTGAGGTGTAGCACATGTTATCTCCTTCTATGATGCAAACTAAATCTGAGAGGATCAGTGGGAGCTAACTAAAAAAAGAAGTTGGTCTGGGCACTGTGGCTCAAGCCTGTAATCCCAGCACTTTGGAAGGCTAAGGAGGGCAGATCATCTGAGGTCAGGAGTTTGAGATCAGCCTGGCCTACATGGCAAAACCCGGTCTCTACTAAAAATACAAAAACTAGCCAGGCGTAGTGGCCAACACCTGTAATACTAGCTACTTGGGAGGCTGAGGCAGTAGAATTACTTGCACCCAGGAGGTGGAGGTTTGCAGCGAGCCGAGATGGTGCCACTTTACTCCAGCCTGGGTGACAGAATGAGACTCCAGCTAAAAAAAAGTTGGACAGAAGAGGAAATTGCACCACTGAGGACCAGAAAACACGAAATAGCATGAAATATTTAGGGAACAAGATCTTTATAGCTGGAGCAAAATATGCTTGGGTGGAAATTTGGGAGCCACTTCTAGATAAATAGGAAATGCCCTATACTAAGTGGTCTGTACTAAGAAATTTACTTTTTTTTTTTTCTTAGACAGAGTCTTAACCTGTTGCCCAGGCTGGAGTGCAGTGGTGCAATCTTGGCTCACTGTAACCTCTGCCTCCTGGGCTCAAACAACCCTCCGCCTCAGCCTCCCTAGTAGCTGGGACTACAGGCATGCACCACCACACCCAGCTAGTTTTTAAATTTTGACCAGGATGGTCTGGATCTCTCGACCTCATGATCCACCCGCCTCAGCCTCCCAAAGTGCTGAGATTACAGGAGTGAGCCACCGCTTCCGGCCCCAATATATATATATATATATTTTTGAGATGGATTTTTGCTCTTGTTACCCAGGCTGGAGTGCAATGGCACGATCTCGGCTCACCGCAACCTCCACCTCCTGGGTTCAGGCAATGCTCCTGCCTCAGCCTCCTGAGTGGCTGGGACTACAGGCATGCGCCACCATGCCCAGCTAATTTTTTGTATTTTTAGTAGAGACGGGGTTTCACCACGTTGACCAGGATGGTCTCGATCTCTTGACCTCGTGATCCACCCGCCTCGGCCTCCCAAAGTGCTGGGATTACAGGCTTGAGCCACCGCGCCCGGCCCAATATTCACATTTCAAACAGCCAACTTATATTGAAGTCTACTATATAACACTGCTAACTTTAGAATTTAAATGATCACAAAATGATTTGTCATAAAAGCATGTATATTTTACAAGTTTCAGCTTTGTCACACTTTCTATTCAATTTTTTTTTTTTTTTTTTTTTTTTTTGGAGACGGAGTTTCGCTCTTGTTACCCAGGCTGGAGTGCAATGGCGCGATCTCGGCTCACCGCAACCTCCGCCTCCGGGGCTCAGGCAATTCTCCTGCCTCAGCCTCCTGAGTAGCTGGGATTACAGGCACGCGCCACCATGCCCAGCTGATTTTTTTTGTATTTTTAGTAGAGACGGGGTTTCACTATGTTGACCAGGATGGTCTCGATCTTTCGACTTCATGATCCACCCGCCTCGGCCTCCCAAAGTGCTGGGATTACAGGCTTGAGCCACCGCGCCCGGCCTATTCAATTTTTAAAAACAATTTCTGGCCCAGTCAAATGCATTTGCCAAATTTAGTATTTAATGATTTGGATTCAATTCCAAAATAATTTACATTCAAATTCTTGTTATATGTACTTTTGACATAACTGGATTTGAAAACTAAGAAAAAACGAAAGTGGGCCGGTCGCAGTGTCTGACGCCTGTAATCCCAGCATTTTGGGAGGCCAAAGCAGGCAGATCCACTGAGGTCGGGATTTCGAGACCAGCCTGACAAACATAAATGAAACCCCGTATCTATAAAAATCCAAAATTAGCTGGGCATGGTGGTGCATGCCTGTGATCTCAGCTACTCAGGAGGCTGAGGCAGGAGAAACGCCTAAATCTGGGAGACAGAGGTTTCGGTAAGCCAAGATCTGCACTGCACTTCAGCCTGGGAAACAAAATCGAAACACCATCTCAAAAAAGAAAAGAAAAAAACTGAAGTATAATTTTAAAGGTTCAAGGGACTTAAGCTTAGTGGCACAAACGCTGTAGTAAAATAGAGCCTCATCTTTTTATCAATAATATTTTAATAGTTTTATGTCTGAGCACTTATGCATCAATAACAGAACTTTGGATATGTTAGGGAATATTTAAATGGATAAAGTAGAAAGTGATCACTGAAGTCTAATAAGTGATGGATACAGCAACCTAATACTTTTCAAAACCATTCAGGGTATGTTTGACAAACAAGAAGGTTACATAGGAGCTGCATGATTAATGTAAAGTGTTCTCTCTCTAACTTTAGTCTTTATTCTCAACCTTACAAATATCACATACTCAAATACACAGAATAAGAAAAATTAAGGCGGGTGTTGAACAGTTAGAACACGTGGTGGACACAGGGAGGGGTGCATCACACACTGCAGTCAGTTGGGACTAGGGGAGGGACAGCGTGGGGGGGGGTAGGGTGGGGAGGGATAACATGGGGAGAAATACCAGAAACTGGTGACTGGTGGTGGTGGTGGTGGTGGTGGTGAGGAAGGCAGCAAACCACCTTGCCATGTGTGTACCTATGTAACAATCCTGCACGATCTGCGCGTGTACCCCAGAACCTAAATAAATAAAACAAAATCTTAAAAAATAATAATAATAATAAATTTTTGTCGACAGAAGTTCTCACTATATTACTCAGGCTTACCTTTGTCTTAAAGTTATGAGAAATCATTGAGGGATTTTTAAGGAATAATGTGGTTTGATTAGACATACGCTTTAGAATGATTACTCTAGAAGCAGTGGGGAGGATAGAGAGATTAATTCAAATTACACATAGAAAAAACATTTTGGAATTTTTTTTTTTTTTTTTTTTTTTGAAATGGAGTCTTGGTCTGTTGCCAGGCGGGAGTCCAGTGGCATGATCTTGGCTTACTGCAACCTCCACCTCCCAGGTTTAAGCAGTTTTCCTGCCTCAGCCTCCTGAGCAGCAGGGACTACAGGCAAGTGCCACCATGCCCAGCTAATTTTTGTATTTTTAGTAGAGACGGGGTTTCACCAAGTTGACCAGGATGGTTTCAATCTCTTGACCTCATGATTGGCCCACCTGGGCCTCCCAAAGTGCTGGAATTACAGGCGTGAGCCACCGTGCTCGGCCCAGTTGGGAATCTTTTAAGCAGTTAGAAAGTGCTAAGAAGCTGATTAACACATTCGTGATGGGAATGGAGAGAAAAAGATAGACTGAGGAGAATATACTGGACTTTGTGACTGATTGGGGGAGGTAGTGGATGAGAGGAAGAAGTTTGGGGAATTAGGTAGATGGTGGTACCACTTCCTGGGTTACAGAATACAGATTTTATTGAAAAGATTATGAGTTGAGTTTTGGACATGTTGACTTTGAAGTGACTATAGGATATCCAAGTGGAGATATCCAGCTGGACATTGAATACAATGATATGGAGCTCAGGAGAGATTTCTAAGATAGAGATAAAGGGTAAGAAGTGTTTGGGCTGGATGCAAAGGCTCATGCCTGTAATACCAGTACTTTGGGAAGCTGAGGTGGGAAATCACTTGAGGCCAGGAGTTTGAGACTAGCCTGGGTAACAAAGTGAGACCCCTATCTCTACATAAATTTTTAAAAATTAGCTGCATGTGGTGGTGTGAGCCTGTATGTAGTCTTAGCTACTTGGGAGGCCGAGGTGGGAGGATCATTTGAGCCCAGTTCAAGACTGCAGTGAGCTATGATTGAGCCACTGCACTCCAGTCTAGGTAACAGAGCAAGGCCCTGTCTCTAAAAAAATAAAAAATAAAAATAAAATTAGCTTTTAAAAAAGAAGTGTTGGTATGTCAATAAAATCAAACAGGCTGGGCATAGTGGCTTATGCCTATAATAACAGCACTGTGGGAGGCTGAGGCAGTCAGATCACTTGAGGTCAGGAGTTTGAAACCAGCCTGGTCAACATGGTGAAACCTCATCTCTACTAAAAATACAAAAAAATTAGCCAGGCATGGTGTTGCACACCTGTAATCCCAGCTACTCAGGAGGCTGGGGCACAAGAATCGCTAGAACCCCGGGAGGCAGAGGTTGCCGTGAGCTGAGATCATGCCACTTTACTCCAGTTTGGGCAACAGAATGAGACTCTGTCTGAAAAAAAAAAAAATCAGACAAAATGTCTATCTAGACAAGAGACTATGCCTACTGACACAGCCCTAGGGAGGGACATTTCTGTGATCAGCAAAAGGAGGGAATAGTGGCTATGGGGTAAACAGAATAAACAAACAGGCACTAATAACAAGCTAAGCCAGTGGGTAGGCTCTGAAGCAGAACCTAAGGCTTCCTGGAGCAGTAGTATATCTAAGAAGTAAACTTATTTAAAATGGCAAAGTGTGTGGCTATATTCAGCCAATTGAAAGCAGGTGTATGGAAAGCTAGGCTGACAAATTTGGAGTAAACGTACTCAAAATGTGACTCAGTTAAAGGATACGAGTAATTGAAGGTGGTTATTCTCCATTTGTGGGTTTAGATTAGTTGAGTTCCTAAACGCTTCTCAGTTATAAAATCCTGATCCTATAAGATGGCATTGAAGAATGGGTAAGATTTGGAACTCTACAAACAGCAAGCCCTTCCTCTGGGAACTGCTCTTCCGCCCTTTCAGCCACCACTCCATCCGTATAGTTCTCACAAAAGCTGACATCTCTGCCTACAATTAAGGGTGGGCACCTGATCTAGCTGGACCAATAAGAATCCTCACCCCAGGAATTTTACACTGGAAATGAGAAAGAGAAGACAGCTTTTGTCTGAGTGATGGAAACTGAATATATGTAAAATATGGAACTGACACTAACCATGATTTGCAATCAGGTGTTGAAAAAGGCAGGGCCAGAATGAAGACAGAAACAGGTGAGAGATGGAGAGAAAAAACGATTTGCATTTTCCAAAGTCCTTCAAGACCTGGTCCCAGTCCACGGTTAGCATGTATCACAGCCCCTGAATTCCATGAGATACCCTGATATTCTTCTGATAATATCCTCCTTTGAGGCTTCAGATAGCCCCAGTTGATTTCTAGCCATTTGCAACCTAAAGAGTTCTAACATACTGACTTTGGTCAGAGCCCATATGGGAAGGAGAAACATAAATAGAAGTTGAAGCTATAAGGTAGGACTAGATATAATGAGGATTTTAAGTGCCAGGCTTTGGACTGTAGCTGGAGTAAGTGGCTGTGGGGAGGGACCTGATGGGAAATCCATTAACACAGAATCACTAAAACTTTCATAAAATGTTATGAGATTGAAAAATAAAACATGTTCAAAATCACTGTGGTCCTGGCTTTGGTATTCAGCTTTCAACCCATCGTAAGCAATTTTAACTAATTAATGCTTATTTATTTTTTATTAGAAAGTTGTATCTCCTGCCATGTGTTAACTGTAACTCCTAACACAAGCATCCTGTAAAATGCAATGTATGTTCATGCTATCATTCATGGTAGACCCTGTCATCCCAAATACCTTGCCTCAATCATCAGTTCACTTCCATACCAATCAGAAGGATCACAGCCAAGATTATATTCACTGCAATGAGCCCTTTTAAAGAGACCAATCCTTTTATCTTTATGTTTTATCTTTTATAATCTAAAAGGATTAGTTTCTTTAAAAGGACTCCCATCCATCCAACAGTTCCAGGCTCATAAGTCAGAGACTAGAGTAATTGGTGGAAAGGTGTCTCCTTCTCCAGCTGAGATACTGGTTGGCTTGGCTACCAATCAAGAAGATGCAGATTCCTCTCTGGCTCCAGGTATGGAAAATGTCACTGTTTCTAGGGAGTGCAGCTCAGCTGGTCCTTCTAGGCCATGTTATTGAAACAAGCTGATGCTCCTAAGTTGGCAGACACGCCTGTTGATCCAGGTCTAGAAGATGGTACAGCACCAGATATGGTTCCTACAGTTCCATATCTTGCTGGTGGGAAAATACATAGGTCTAAACCTCTATGAAGGTCCATTTGACAATATCAATAATAAAAACACATATACTCTCGGCTGGGTGTAGTGGCTCACACTTGTAATTCTGGCACTTTGGGAGGCCAAGGCAGGGAGATTGTTTGAGGCCAGGAGTTCAAGACCAGCCTGGTCAACATGGTGAAACCCTGTCTCTACTAAAATACAAAAATGAGCAAGGCATGGTGGCACATGCCTATAATCTCAGCTACTCAGGAGGCTGACGCAGGAGGACCATTTAGCCCAGGAGGCAGAGGTTGCAGTGAGCTGAGATTGTGGCACTGCACTCCAGCCTGGGAGATGGAAACTGTATCTCAAAGAAACAAACAAAATCCCCCAAAAACCAAACAAAAAACTCACACATACTCTAGCACAGAAATTCTAGTTCTAGGAATTTACCCTACATACTAAGGTGTGTGAAACGAAAATGTATAAGACTATTCATTGAAAGTTGTATAAACGAAAGACTGAAAATAACCAAAATCCATCCACAGTGAAGTGTTAGAGTACATTTATACCATGGAATACCATGCAGCTATAAAAAATAAGTAGGCACCTTATATAGTGAAGTGGAATGACATCTATGATATATTGTTTGGTTTTTATTTTTGAGACAGGGCCTCATTCTGTTGCCCAGGCTGGAGTGCAGTGGTATGATCATGGCTCACTGAAGCCTCAACCTCCCAGGCTCAATCCAACTCAGCCTCCAAAGTTGCTGGGACCACAGGTGAGTGCCACCACAATACCCAGCTAATTTTTAACTTTTTTTCTAAAGACAGCTTATCACTATGTTGCCCAGGCTGGTCTCGAACTCCTGGGTTCAGATCTTCTGCTCTAGCCTCCCAAATTGCTGGGATTACAGACATGAGCCACTGCAACCAGCCTATACTGTTATGTAATAAAAGTAACATGCAGATGTGTTTGTATAGGTGGCCATTTCTGCTTCAAAAGACAAAGGAAACTGTGTATTTGTATTCTCTTGGATATAAATTAAAAAGCTGAATGGATGCACAAAAAATTATTAAAAATGGATGCACACAAAAAATTATTAAAAATGGCTGCCTCTGTGCAAAATCAGTGGTTGGAAATGCAGGAAGGAGGCTTTTCACTGTATACAACTGTCTCCACTTTCTGGACTTTATCCCATGTAAAACTTTGCCCCATTAAAAAACACATTTATTCTTTTTTTATAGAGACAGGGTCTCACTCTGTTGCCCACCTGAAGTACAGTGGTGTGATCACAGCTCATTGCAACCTTGAACTCCTGGGCTTAAGTGATCCTTCTGCTTCAGGCTCTTGGGCAGCTTGGACTACAGGTGCATGCTACCAAGCCTTGCTAATTTTTTAAAAACTTTTTTGTAGAGATAGGGTCTTGCTCTGTTGCCTAGGTTGGTCCTGACTTCTGGCAAGTGATCCTCCTTCTTTGACCTCCCAAAGTGCTGGGATTACAGGCACGAGCCATTAAGCCTGGCCAAAAAAAAAAAAAAATTAATTTAAAAAATAGGGGTGGTGATATTTTAACTTATAGTTCCCAATTGCTGGTTTGCAAATCACTGAATACCCATGAAGAATAATTTATTAATCCACCATGAAACCAGAAAAAAAACTATGTTGTCAATTTTTCATAATGCTGAAGTAATTTAACTTGAAGGACCAGATTTTAATCTTAAGTACTTTCTATGGAGGTATTAGTAGTCAGTAGTCAGTAGCTATCAATGTAATGTTTATTTACACAATGGGTAAAATTAAAAGTTGGCATAATTACACCAATTCCTCATATTTCTGTCCTGAAATTTTAAAGCATCCTAAATCACAAACTTAAACTTGGCTTTTGTTCTCATGTCCAATACCTGCTTTTACACATTATTTCGGAAGGTGTTCCTCCTGTGTATTTCATGGTGTCGACTAAGTGATGAGTTATAGCTGAAGGCTTTTCCACATTCATTACATTCATAAGGCTTTTCTCCAGTGTGATGTCTCTGGTGTTTTTTAAAGGATGAATCATGCCTATAGGCTTTTCCACAGCGGTTGCATTCATATGCTTTCACTCCTGTATGAACAGTTTTGTGGTTGCTAAGGTGTATTCTCTGCCTGAAGGCTTTCCCACATTCTTTACATTTGTATGGTCTCTCCCCAGTATGGATTCTCTGGTGATGTGTTAGATACGCTCTATGACTAAAGGTTTTACAACATGCAGTGCATGCATAGGGCTTCTCCCCAGTATGAATTCTTATATGTTCACTAAGATGTCTAATCTGTCTAAAGGTTTTCCCACATTCATTGCAAGTAAAGGGTTTCTCTCCAGAATGAGTCCTCAAATGTTGAATCAAGCTAATGTTCTGGCTGAAAGCTTTCTGACATTTATCACATACATAGGGTTTCTCGCCAGTGTGAGTTCTATGATGCTGATTAAGTGATGAGCGATGTCTGAAGGCTTTCCCACATTCCTCACATTCAAAAGGTTTCTCACCAGTATGGATTCTCTGGTGTGTACTGAGGGATGCACTTTGACTAAAGGCCCTTCCGCATTCTTTACATCTGAAAGGTTTCTCGCCAGTATGAATTCTCATATGTTCAGTAAGGTGAATTGGTTGTTTGAAGATTTTTTCACATATATTACATTCATAGGTTTTTGTTCTTATGTAACCTGTTGGATGATTAATCAAATCTAATTTGTACTTGTTCCGCTTTGTAGGTGTATCACACTTATGGTGCCTCTGTTCAATAATAACATTTGAACTCACTATGATATTTTCCCCAAATTTGTTAGTTTCTTGGCCTCTCTTCTTATGGGTCAAGATGGCTTGTCTCACATCTCTCACGCAAGTTTCCTGGTGCCTTTCTAAGACATCATCATATGTGGAGACTTTTCTCAATGTGGAATAAATTATATCATCTCTCATGAACCTTTCCATCATAATGCCATGATATAACTTTTCCTGTGAAATGGTATTCTTTGCAGTTGACTCAGTGGTTTCTGTGTTACTCTTCAAGTCTGAAAGAAATGAAAAAAATGCAAATAATATTCTTTAAGCTTTGAAAAACTAATTAATATAGTGGTTATGGAACAGAGATTTAGACAACAATATGGTAAGTGCATAAGCTTTTTACTATATTTAAATATAGTTACGCTGCTTGGAGAAGCAATGGGAAAGGAAATTTTGAGTCTTTTAGTCTAGCTCTTTCTAATAATGCTAAGTAATAAAATTTCAGAGCTATGTCTTAAGAATATAAGTGTTTATTTATTTATTTATTTTGAGGTGGACTCTCACTCTATTGCCCAGGCCGGAGTGTAGTGGCATGATCTCAGCTTACTGCATCCTCCACCTCCCAAATTCAAGCAATTCTCTTGCCTCAGCCTTCCGATTAGCTGGGATTACAGGCATGTGCCACTACATTCAGCTAATTTTTGTATTTTTAGTAGAGACAGGGTTTCACCATGTTGATAAGGCTGGTCTCGAACTCCTGACCTCAAGTGATCTGCCAGCCTCGGCCTCCCAAACTGTTGGGATACAGGCATGAGCCACCGTGCCCAGCCTTTTTTTTCCTTCTTCTTTTTTTTAAGATGGAGTCTCACTCTGTTGCCCAGGCTAGAGTGCAGTGGCATGATCTCAGCTCACTGAAACCTCCATCTCCTGGGTTCAAGGAATTCTCCTGCCTCAGCCTCCCGAGTTGCTGAGATTATAGGTGCATACCACCACACCCATCTAATTTTCTGTATTTTTAGTAGAGATGGGGTTTCACCATGTTGGCCAGGATGGTGTCAATCTCCTGACCTCGTGATCTGCCCACCTCAGCCTCCCAAAGTGCTGGGATTACAGGTGTGAGCCACCACGCCTGGCCAGAATATAAATATTTTTAATTGACAACTACCTTTGGAAAACAATCTCAGAAAGACAAAAAGATGTTTCCCTCCCCACTCTGGTAGCAGCAGGAGATATTAGTTCAAAAAATACAGTTTGAACTAAGAATATACACAAGGACATTATGCTGTCTTTTATTGAAATGTGTGTGTGCGTGTATTTCTCTTTCTATAGTTATTAATATGTCCATGGAAGTATTACTTATACAAAGGAGACTTGTAAGAAACCCAGACTGCTATGCTATTACTGCTGCTAGTTTCTAGGAAAATATCCTTCAACCTTTAAGATTTTTACTTGATAAATTTGTTGCAACATTACTAATATTTCAACTGACAGGTCTGTATGTATTCCTGAAACGTATAATTTCTTCTAAGATATTTTAGCCAACACAGATGGATCATTAGTAATTCAAAATGTCAAATTCTAAATGAAGACAGGCAATAATAACATCTAATAATATCTATGCTCTGCAGTTCTCTGATTCTGGTCTTGAATAGGGGAGGAGGAAGAAAAGATAATGGGGGCAAAGAAAAGCCATTTATGCATCCCTCCCTTAAATTCAGTATCCAAGCATCAGGGTGTCTCAAGCTAGAGGGGAAGAAAAGAGGATTTAACTCTGAATGAAGTTGGGAGCTATTATTATTGCACTGAATTAAACAGGCATTTTACTAAAGTCAAGAGTGTTCTTGTTATTTAAAAAGACTGGATCATCCAAGAAACTCTTCAAGATTTCATCTTCAAAAAACATCTAGAGGCAGGGAAAGAACATTCATGGTAGTTTAAATTATTATTTTCATTATTAAAAGTTGAAGAAGAGAAAACCCAGGAAAATATACAAACAATCATTGGAATTAATAATAGAGTAAAACAAGGTGGCTGCATAAAAGGTCAATATTCAAAATCAATTTTGTTATTTCACACCAGCAACATAATTTTTTTTTTTTTTTTTGAGACAGAGTTTTACTCTTGTTGCCCACGCTGGAGTGCAATGGTGTGATCTTGGCTCACTGCAAACTCTGCCTCCCGGGTTCAAGTGATTCTCCTGCCTCAGCCTCCCAAGTAGCTGGGATTACAGGCATGTGCCACCACAACCAGGTAAACTCCCGAGTAGCTGGGATTACAGGTGCATGCCACCATGTCCAGCTAATTTTTGTATTTTTAGTAAAGATGGGGTTTTGCCATGCTGGTCAGCCTGGTCTCAAACTCCTGACCTCAGGTGATCTGCCTGCCTTGGCATCCCAAAGTGCTAGGATTACAGGCATGAGTACTGTGCCCAGCCAGCAACATAATTTTTAAAAACATACCTGTTCATGACTAATGGTAGGGGAAAAGAAAAGGGAAAAAACTACCATCTACAACAGCAACAAAATACAAGATTTTCAGAAGGAATCTAACAAAAACTGTGCAATAGGTACAAGAGAAAATCCTGAAATGTTACTTAAAAAATTAGGAAGTATCAATAAATGGAGAGCTATATCATATTCCTGGATGGCAGGATTCAATAATATAACAATGTTAACTCTCCCCAAAATTGATCAAGAAATTCAATTCTATTTCAATCAAAATCCCAGCAGAATATTTTTGTGTGTAATTTGATGCCTTGATTATATAAATCAAATAGAACAACAGAGCCAAGAATAACCAGAACAATTTTAAAGAACAAGATGAGTGAACTACCTCTACCACATATGAAGTCTCATTATGAAATACAGTAATTAAGACAGACTAGCATTAGAGTAAGGACAGAAAAACAAAATAATAAAACAACATAAAGAGAGAAACATGATAGAAAAAAGAATATGCAAAACAGAAATAGACCCAAACATATAAAGAAACATGACAGGTAACAGAGCAGCATTAACTATTCCTGGACTGATTATCCATGTGGAAAAAGTTAAACAGATTTCTACCTCATACATACAAGTTTATTTATATAAAATAAATTCCAGAATTAAACCTAAATATGAAAAGCAAAACTTTGAAAATATAGGAATACATAGAAATATATATGATAAGATGGAAAATAGCAGGGCACAGCAGCATGCACCTGCAGTCCCACCTACTAAGGAGGCTGAGGCAGAAGAGTCACTTGAGCCCAAGAGTTGGAGACCAGCTTGGGCAACACAGCAAGATCCAGTCTCTAAAAACAATTTTTTTAAAAAGTTTACAAAAAAGGAGAATAAGGCATAAAAGCATTTCTTAAACAAAAAGCACAAATCATAAAGAAAAAACCTAATAAATTCAGTAACATTAAATTTAGAAACTCGCATCTATCAAAAGACACTAATTTTAAAAGTAAAAGATGGTCCACTGACCTAGAGTAACACATAAAGCTATCAAGGATTATTATCTAGAATGAATACACACACACAGTTTTTTTCCTACAAATCAGAAAAAAGACAATGGAAAAATTGAACAAGAAAAATAAGAAAAAAGATAATACAAAAATTGGCAAGGAATATAAACTGGTAATTTACAGAAGAGGGATCCTGGATGGATGGTCAATGAACATGAGAAATATATTTCCTTTCACTGGTAATCAGGAAAATGAAAGAAACAATATACCATAACCCAGTGAATTTACAAAAATCTTAAGGTTTGACAATAACAAGTGTTGACAAACATGCTGGAAACTCTCAAACCCTGTTAATGGGAGAATAAATTGTTTAACTGTTTTGAAGAGTAAATTGGTATTACCTAATAAAATGAAACTGCCCATATTCTACAACCCAACAATTTTGCTTCTACTATCTTAGCAAAACACTTGCATTATGTATACAAGAAGTTATGCACAAAAAAATTTGCTGCAGCATCTTTGTAACACCAAAATTTGGAAACAATGTAAATGTCTATAAACAGGAAAATGAATAAATAAATTGTGGTTTATTAATTCAATGGAAATGAATGAACAAGAAGAACATAGAGGAATATCACTAGTGTTGAATGAGCAAAGCAAAAGAAGTATATATACCATTTAAAGAAAAAGAACATGCAAAACAATGCTATATATTGTTTAGTATGTATATACTAATACATACAGACTGCTTTTATATTATATATGTAATAAAAGCATGAAGACATGGGAATGATAATATTTCAACACAGAGTGGTTATTTCAAAAGGTATAAGGGGGACATTGGGGCTTCAACTCTGTTTCATTTCTTAATCTAGGTGGAAGCTACATAGAAATGTGTTTAAATGTTTTCTATGCCTTTCTGAATGTCTAAAACATTTCACAATAAAAAGCAAAGTTGGAGGAGGTTGTTAGAGACCACTAGATTTGTTGTGAAGGAATCCTTTGGTAATTTCTCTTACAGGAGTTTCCATGAAATAGCTGTTACAAAATATTAAGATATATAAGTTAAAAAGAGAATGATAATCAAAGCTGGAATTGTAAAATGAACACTGGCAAAAAGTAAAAATGGAGTGCAGGAAAATTAAAGATTTGTAGAACGCAATGAGAGTCCTGAAAAGAGACTGGATTTTGTGAAAATACTATATACATCTGACTACTTGGAGAAAGCTTTAAATTGCAGCCCTTAGGATACTGGAGAAAGGGAAAATCAAGCTCAATCTTAATGAGGACAAGACTGCTCTTCCCTCCGACTCCAGAGGGACTTTTGCAACGGCTCAGTAAAGGAAAGGGGTAAGGAAGGGACGGGTGATTATTAGTTTAGTGCAGGCTCTGTCCAGTGGTCTGAGCCCTCCCCACAGCGAGGCTTTGAGCACTCTGACCTACTCATTAAAAGGTATCATCTGCCTTGGTGATATGGTTTGAGTATTTTCCCCCTCCAAATCTCATGCTGAGATGTGATCCCCAACGTTGAAGGTAGGGCCTCAAGGGAAGTGTTGGGTCATGGGGGTGGATCACTCATGAATGAGTGTTCTCCCCATGGTAATGAGTGAGTTCTTGCTCTGAGTGTACGTGAGATCTGGTTGTTTAAAGAGGCTGGCACCTACTCCTTCACTCTCAAGCTCCAGCTCCCACCATGTGACATACTGGTTCCCACTTCATCTTTCGCCATGATTGGAAGCTTCCTGAGGCCCTCACCAGGAGCAGATGCCAGTGCCATGCTTCCTGTACAGCCTGCAGAACTATTAGCCTGTTAAACTTCTTTTATTTATAAATTACAGAGTCTCAGGTATTCCTCTATAGCAACACAAAAACAGACTAACACACTTGGTCTCACCTGAACTGGTATCTCCTGGGCCTTCTTTCTCTGTCATCCAGGGCTCTTCTCCTTTCTCTAGCTGGGATATCACAATAGGTTTGGAAAGTTGATATCCTGCTTACATAGTTTAAAAAAAGAGTGTGAATGTTTATGCTGATGTCTAAGAACCATCCCTAGAATTTTATTCTAGTCTTCTAGTATTCAGGGTCTCTGCAAGTAGAAAGGGGTGTTTCTTTCCTTCTTTTTTTTTTTTTCTTGAGACAGAGGCTTGCTCTGTCACCCAGGCTGGGGTGCAATGGCTTGATTTTGGCTCACTGCAACCTCTGCCTCCCAGGTTCAAGTGATTCTCTTGCCTCAGCCTCCTGAGTAGCTGGGACTACAGGCACATGCCACCACACCTGGCTAATTTTTTCATTTTTAGGAAAGATGGGGTTTCACCATGTTGGTCAGCCTGATCCTGAACTCCTGACCCTGTGATCTACCCACCTTGGCCTCCCAAAGTGCTGGGATTACAGGCATGAGCCACCACGCCCAGCCAGGGGTGGGTCTTTCTATTCCAGCTCTGTGTAGTAAAGTTGTTCCCCAAGGAAGGCAAATCGGATATGCCCTCACTTGGTTTTAAAAGGGAATAAGACATCTTTAATACAGAACCCAAAATCAAGTCTCAAGGAATCCATACATAAACAATGTAAAATAATGACTCTCCTGTAATGGATGGGTTTCTGGATGCATGGATAGCCAAGTCTTACCCACTGACACCAAGTTGCTGTAGTTCTCCAGCATCACCTCTCGGTACAGATTCTGGTTGGCAGGAGTCAGCTGCCCCCATTCTTCCTGGGTGAGATCAATAGATATGTCCTTGAAAGTCAACAATTCCTAGAACATCAAACACATTCTTTTTTAGCCAGAGACCACTTCTGTTAAGTTCCAAGGAGTTCTGACCCTATTCTAAGTTCTAAGAGATTCTAAACTTACTTTTATCAGGAGCCTTCTCTGGATCTGTTTGGAGATCCTCTTATCTCCAAATCTAATCAACAAAACTATCTGGAACTGTAGTATGTCTGGGTTTCTAATCTGGAGATTACTATAAATAATGTAACATACAGAAAGACAGATGGTGATACATGCCTTAGAAAAAAATTAAGCAGGTTAAGAGGCATAGGGAGAACCACAGTGAGGGTAGAATAATCTTTTATGTAAAGTGGTTGGGGAAGGCTCTCTAAAAGGGTGATACTTGATAGTCTGTTTTTGTGTTGCTATAAAAAATACAACAAACATAGAGACAGAGACATAAATTCAGTAAAGGAGAGAACCACGTGGAAATCTGAGAGAAGAAAATCCAAAAAGCAGGTGCAAAGGACCTAAGGTGAGAGCATCCTTGGCTTGAGGAATAGGAAGGTGAACAGCATGGCTAGAGGTAACCTGGCTAATGAGAGAGTGGAAAAAGATGAAATCAGAGAGGTGGTGATGAGGAACAGGGTGAGATGGGGATAGAGGTTCCCCCACCACCTCGGGCACTTACTCTCACAGAGACCTAGCATTCTTGCTGAGCTTGAATTCTATGGCACTACTGGAGTTTAATGCAAAAATGGACAAAACTGTCTGGAACTGTAGTCTACTCCCTTCCTAAACTCAAATGATAAAAAGATGAAAAGCCCTCGGCAGTGGTGGCATGGGCTAATTAGAAGTATACTCAATCAAATTAAAGCTGCAAGACTGCCAGAGCTCAGCCACAGCTCTAGGAGGAGCCCCACACTTTTAACCACCAGAGAGACGAAAGGGCTTGAAATGGAACAAATCAAAACAAACTATACATGTATGTGTGTATTTATACATGAACTCCTGCCTTGACCCCTCAAAGCGTTGGGATTACAGGCATTAGACACTGTGCCCGGCTGAGAGGTCATGTTTTACTGTGATATGCAATTTACTGGAGAGATGAAGTGCTAATGCAGAGATGCTTAGCATCACACTGCATTTAAGTAGATATTTGAAACACCTGAGCTCACTACAATGGTCACAGGAGACAGTCAAATAAATTATCACAGTAATACAATATGTGTACTACAGTTTATTTTATGCAGTAGTGATTTAATACTGCATCTTTACATTAGTTTATATTTCTCTCAACTTTGAATGGCACCATGAGTGGTCTGTACACATCAGCTTTGACAATTTTTAACTTTCTATAATAGATATGTAATATCTATTATGGTAGTAAATGATAAAATAGACTAGTATCTACATATATTTTATGTATTGATAACATACCTAACTTTCTCTTAATTTTTTTGATATTCCTAGGCTACGCGGTTCACCTGCAAGTTTTTCACACTGTCACAAATGTTTCCATATATTTATTGAAAAAAATCCATAAAGAAGTGGAACCTGTACAGTTCAAACCTGCATTCCTCAAGAATCAACTGTAAATGAAAATTCTACAAGTGAAAAATACAGTATCTACAAAATTCATTGGATGGGTTTAAAGCAGATTAGACCATGATGAAGACAAGATCAGTGAAACTTGAGATGGATCAATAAATATTCAAATTAGAGTACCAAGAGAAAAAAAATCTGTGGGATAATATCAAGTGGTCAAATAAACATGTAATTAGAATCTGAGGGCTAGGTGGGGTGGCTCATGCCTATAATCCCAGTACTTTAGAAAGCCAAGGCAGGAGGACTGCTTGAGCTCAGGAGTTGAGACGAGCCTAGGCAATATTGGAAGACCCTATTTCTGAAAAAAACAAAAAAACAAAAATTAGCCAGGTGTGGTGGCGCATACCTGTAGCCCCAGCTACTCAGGAGCTCAGGAGGCTGAGACAGGAGGATCGCTTAAGCCTGAGAGGTAGAGGCTGCAGTGAGCTATGATCTCTCCACCGCACTCCAGTCTGGGTGACAGTGCAACACCTGGTTAAAAAAAAAGACAGGAAGAAGAAAGGAACGGAGAGAAGGAGGAAGGGAGGGAGAGAAGGAAAGGAGAAAGGAAGGCAGGGAAAAAAGGGAGGGAAGAAGGGAGAAAGGGAGGAGGGGAGAAAGGGAGTGAGGGAGGGAGACAGGGAGGGATGGAGGGAAGAAGGAAGGAAGGAGAGAGAGAAAGCAAAAGGAAGGAAGGAAGGAAGGAAGGAAGAAGGGAGGGAGGGAGGGAAGATGGATCTCAGAAGAGAGAATAGGTAGAAAAAAATTTGAAAAATAATGAATGAAGATTTTCCAAACTGATGGGAAAAAAAAATCAACCCATAGATCCAAGAAGCTCAGCAAACTCCAAAAAGGATAAACTCAAAGAAAATCACAGCAAGGCACAGTGGCTCGTGTCTGTCATCCCAGCACTTTGGGAGGCCATGGTGGCAGACCACTTGAGGTCAAGAGTTCGAGACCAGCCTGGCCAACATGGTGAAAACCCATCTCTACTAAAAACACATACAAAAAAATTAGCTGGATGTGGTAGTGCACAGCTATAATCCTAGCTATTTGAGAGGCTGACATGGGAGGATCACTTGAACCTGGGAGGTGGAGGTTGCAGTGAGCCAAGATCACCTCAAAAAAAAAAGAAAAAAAAAAACCACATATACACATCAGATAAAAGTTGATATAAAACAGATACATCACATAAAAAGAATAACAGCTGCCTTCTCATCCAGACAATACAACTAAAAGATCATGGAACTGGTTTTTTTTTGTTGTTTTTTTTTTTTGAGATGGAGTCTCTTTTGCTGTGTAGCCCAGGCTGGAGTGCAGCACCGTGATCTCGGTTCACTGCAGCCTCCGCCTCCTGGGTCCTGGTTCAAACAATTCTCCTACCTCAGCTTCCCAAATAGCTGGGATTACATGAGCCACCAATGCCCAGCTAATTTTTGTATTTTTTAGTAGATATGGGGTTTCACCATGTTGGCCAGTCTGGTCTTGAACTTCTGACCTCGTGATCCACCTGCCTCAGCCTCCCAAAGTGCTAGGATTACAGGCATGAGCCACCGTGCCCTGCTGATAATGGAACTTTTTTTTTTTTTTTGGGACGGTGTCTCGCTCTTATTACTGGGCTGGAGTGCCATGGCGTGATCTCGGCTTACCACAAACTCCACCTCCTGGGTTCAAGTGAGTCTCCTGCCTCAGCCTCCCGAGTAGCTGGGATTACAAGTGCCTGCCACCACGTCCAGCTAATTTTTTTGTATTTTTAGTAGAGATGAGGTTTCACTATGTTGGTCAGGCTAGTTACCAGCTCCTGACCTCAGGCAATCCACCCACCTCGGCTCCCAAAGTGCTGGGATTACAGGCGTGAGCCACCGCGCCCTGCCGATAATGGAACATTTTTTAAGTGCTTAAAGAAAAAGCAGTCAACCTAGAATTATTTATCCAATAAAAGATTCTCAAATAGTAAGATAATATAAAGAAATATTTAGATCAAGAAAAGTTGTGAGAATTTGTCACCGGAACACCCACGTTGCAAGAAATGCTAAACAAAGTTCTTTAAACTGAAGGGAAATGATGTCAGATAGAGAAACCTGGAATGAAAGGAAACAAGAGTACCTAACTGGATAAATATGTAGGCAAATATGAAAGACATGTTTTTTTCATTTTCCTAATTTTTTATAGGACAGTTTACTATTAAAAGCAAAATTAACAATGTGCTGTTGTGTTTTTACACGTAAAACAAAATGTATATTGACAATAACAGAGTGGGAAGGAGTATATGAAAATCTAAGTCTTTCATATTATATGTGAAGTGTATAATATTAATTCAAAGTAACTGTGGAATGTTTCTTTTGTAACATGTGTAATGTTAAATACAAAAAGTTTTTTTGAGACAAGAGTTGCCCAGGCTGGAGAGCAGTGGTGCAGTCGTGGCTGACTTTTACCTCTGCCTCCTGGATTTAGGCAATTCTCTTGCCTCAGCCTCCTGGGTAGCTGGGACTACAGGTACACACCACCACACTCGGCTAATTTTTTTTTTATTTTTAGTAGAGATAGGGTTTCACAGTGTTAGCCAGGGTGGTCTCGATATCCTGACCTTGTGATCTGCCTGCCTTGGCCTCCCAAAGTGCTGGGATTACAGGGGTGAGCCACTGTGCCTGGCCTCATTAAATACAATTTTTCACACTCCACAGTTACTCTGAATTAATATTACATGGCTTCACATATAATATGATTGTTTTTAGTGGTTGTTAGAGCAACCACTAAAAAAAAAAAAATCAAAGAAATGGCCAGGCTCAATAGCTCATGCCTATAATCTCAGCACTTTGGGAGGCTGAGGTGGGTGGATCACCTGAAGTCAGGAGTTCAAGACCAGCCTGGCCACCATGGCAAAACCCCATCTCTACTAAAAATACAAAAATTAGCTGGGTATGGTGGTGGGAGCCTGTAATCCCAGCTACTCGGGAGGCTGAGGCAGAAGAAACGCTTGAACCTGGGAGGCAGAGGTTGCAGTGAGCTGAGATCATGCCATTGCACTCCAGCCTGGGCAACAAGAGTGAAACTCTGTCTCAAAAAAAAAAAAAAAAAAAAAAAAATTGAAGAACTGTAGCTTGTAAGTCATTAGAGGACACAAAATAGAATACTGGAAAAATGATTCAATCCAAAAGAAGGCAGAAAAAGGCCAGCCACAGTGGCTCATGCCTGAAATCCTAGCATTTTCGGAGGTTCAGGTGAGCAGGTCACTTGAGGTCAGGAGTTTGAGACCAGCCTGGCCAACATGGTGAAACTCCATCTATATTAAAAATACAAAATTAGCCAGGCATAGTGGAGGGCCCTTTTA
This sequence comes from Saimiri boliviensis, assembly GCF_048565385.1. NCBI lineage: Eukaryota > Metazoa > Chordata > Mammalia > Primates > Cebidae > Saimiri > Saimiri boliviensis. The sequence continues at coordinate 39,241,129 of NC_133459.1, read as the reverse complement.
ATCCCAGATACTTGGGAGGCTGAGGTAGAATTGCTTGAACGTGGGAGGCAGAGGTTACAGTAAGCTGAGATCGCATCACTGCACTCCAGCCTTGGTGACAGAGTGAGACTCTGTCTTTAAAAAATAAAAACAAACAAACAAAAAAAGAAGGCAGGAAAAGAGAAACAAACAAAGCCTAGATAGGACAAATAGCAAACAAAAACAAAAATATAATCCCATCCCATCCCATCCCACTCCATCCCATCCCATCCATCTTTGAGATGGAGTTTCGTTCTTACTGCCCAGGTTGGAGTACAGTGGTGCACTTGCTGCAACTTCCACCTCCCTGCAACCACTGCCTCCCAGGTTCAATCAAATCTCCTGCCTCAGCCTCTGGAATAGCTGGGATTACAGGCATCCACTATCACGCCTGGAAAATTATTTGTATTTTTAGTAGAGATGGGGCTTCACCATGTTGGTCAGGGTGGTCTCAAACTCTTGACCTCAGGTGATCCATCCACCTCAGCCTCCCAGAGTGCTGGGATTACAGGCATGGGCTACCACACCAGACCCATACTGATTACTTTAACTGTAAATGGACTCAATAGGCAAGATTCAGCTACATTTAAGAAGGTCACAATTTAACTATAATGACACAGATAGGTTTAAAGTAAAAAGATGAAAAAAGCAATACCATAAGAACAATAATTAAAAGAACTTTAGAGGCATATATTCTATCACACTAGGACTTCTGGAAAAGAAGTATTACTAGAGAAAAAGAGGGACATTTCATAATGATAAGAGGGCCAACAATTCTAAGTGTTTATACGTGTGATGACAGAACTTCAAAATAAAGCAGAATTGACAGAACTGAAGAGAGATACAGTCAAAATCACAATAACTAGAAACTTTAACACTCCTCTCTCAGTAATTGATATAACCAGTAGACAAAAACTCATTAAGGATACAGAAGATTTGAACAACATAATCAACCAATTTAACCTAATTAACACTTACGGAACACTATGCCTAACAACTATAGAACCTATATTCTTTCTAAAAACAGACATCTCATACACTCTCCATGGGGTGAGGAGTGGAATACTGATTTAAAAGGGGCATGGAAAACTTTCTGAGATGGTAGAAATGTTCTCTATCTTGATTTGATTACATGTTATATGTATCAAAATCAGGCGATATACAATTTCCTTTTTTATTTATTTATTTATTTTTTTGAGACTGAGTCTCACTCTGTGGCTCAGGCCATAGACCAGTGGTGCAATCATAGCTCACTGCAACCTCAAACTCCTGGACTCAAGCAATTCTCCTCCCTAAGCCTCCCAAGTAGTTAGGACTACAGGAAAATGCCACCATACTCTGCTAATTAAAAAATGACAAAAAGATAGGGTCTCAACTATCTTGCCAACTGGTCACAAACTCTTGAGCTCAAGCAATCCTCCTGCCTCAGCCTCCCAAAGTGCTGAGATTACAGACATGAGCCACTGCACCCAGCCCAAACTATACACTTTCTTAGTGTATTTTCCCGTATTTAAATTGTACCTTAATTAAAAAAAAAAATTAATCCTTTCCCAATGCTAAGAAGCCCATCAGTTTATGATAAATGTAGGAAGTGAAAAATTCCAGATAAGCAGAATGTAGCAATAACTTTTTAGACTATTATCGTTACTTCTTCCATATTACTATAAATAAAGCTGCAACATATTTCAATCTTGGATGGCAGGTATTAGCATCTGAACTTCTTACTTGAGGGAAATGAGACTGTAAAAAGCTCAAGTAATTGCCCCAGATGACTGAGCAAGTAAAGACAAATGTTGTACCATCTAATTTCAGAACTCCAGTTCATTTCACTTAAAACTCTTCTGTCCTCCAATAAGATCTCTTCTTTAAGTCTTTCTCTCACATTTATTCTACAGTGTTTCCTCCATTTCATCTATGTTTCCAGCAAGCAGTACAGACTATCCCATTTCCGACACCCTGTTGTAGCTGCTCCCAGTGGCTGCTCTTGCTTTGCTGCCCAGCCTGTCTGATGTGTGCACTGTGTGGCCTATTTCTTCTCTACTCACTTTTCCTTTGGTTCTGGTTTGACCTCTGTTCTCAATATTACACTAAGGGTTACCTGTTGAAGTTCACAGTAATACGTGAGAAAGTCAGAACCGTCTTACACATTTTGATTTTGAGTATTTTATTGAGATTTCTCTTAGATCTCAAGTGGTATCAGTTGGTTTTTATGGCTAGAATTGTATCACTCATTTCACTTTCTTTATAGAAAGCAGCAGCATAATACTAGATTCAGATGTTAGTGAGAAACAAGAGTGACATGGAGGGAGACCCCTATGAGTAGGGAAGTTGCCACCACTGAAGCCTAATTTTCTGTAAAAGAGCAACATGCATTGAGCTACCTAGGTTGAATTTGTTAGTCTTAATACCCTACCTCACCACCACTCTCACCTCTACAAAACAGACAGGTTATATACCCTAAAAAAACAAGAAGCAATGTCAAGAAAATGAGATGAATCACTACTTACCTGGGATTCTGCTGTCGGGAGTCCAGGGTTCACTTCATCCTCTAAACTTTCTTCCTGGGTCTCATCAACATCCTGTGATTGCAGAGCTGGGGAAGGAAAACAGCCATGAGGTTTGCATCTTCCCAAATCACCCAAACAGAGAAACTGCCTGCAGACCCACTCAGTGTGGCTCCTCCCTGAAAACGTTCACAAAAAGGAACATTGAGAATGACTCAAGAGCAACCTGAAGCCCCTTTAATGAGGAGGACCTGCTGCAAGTTGCTGTGGGGATTAATGTCTCCCAATGATCAAAAACCATGTATGAGAGAACAAAGTATTTAAATGGAGAATTATTTAAATCCTACTCCCCCGTCCAAAAAACTCTACCAATGGTCAATACTGGTCCAAAAGCACAGCTCTAACAGACCACTCCTTTGTCCAAAAATCCTCAAAGGTTCCCCGCTGACAGAAAAATCCAAACACTTCACCATGGACTTCAAGGCACTCTACAATCTGCCCAAAGCATATTTTCTCGACAATGGGTACCTCTAAAGTACCATCCTTTATACATGGGACATATCCACTCACCACATTCTTAACTCTCAGTCAGACTAAAGACCCCTCATTTTCTTCAAGGCATCCTCTTTTGCATCCTTTCCCCAAATCTACACAGAAAACCTAAGACATTCTTCAAGGTCCAAATCAATGCTATCCATTCTGTGAAAATTTCTTAAGTACATTCAACCAGAACAAAGTTTCCTGTCTCTTGTGTTCCAAAATAACTCTTCTTAGGCTACTTTCTATTATTTTGATTGAGGGGTATGCCCCTCTCCATCTACTTGTAATCAAAATTAGAGATAATTATTCATTTTTCCATCTGTTAAGTTGCTCAGCCAAAGTACCTGCCTGACACAGCTAGAACAATAAATACTGGCTGAATGTAAAAAATTAAGAGTATGAATTAAAACGCCACATGAGACACATACTTCCTCCATCTTTCTATTTACTCCTAACCAGACCACTAAATAAGGTGTGATCTTTAGGCATCTCTCCCACAGTTCAATATAACATGGGAGTAATCTGGCATGTCATTCCTGCCTCTCAGTAGATGAAAAGAAAAAACTGATACTTGTAATACATACTGGTTTGGGGCTAAAATGACTGAAATTTGTGCAGGAAAACCCTTAAGGACTTAAGGAGGGCAGAAATCTTAGACCCCTGTCTGTGAATCACATTCCCACATTCAGACACCGCTGGCAGAGAACACCTTGTATTCTGTCTTCCTGTCACATGTAGTATTTGAAGATGGGAGGTCGGCCACAGTGGTTCACGCCTGTAATCCTAGCACTTTGGGAGGCCAAGGTGAGTTGATCACGAGGTCAGGAGTTCGAGACCAGCCTGGGCAAGATGGTGAAACCCATCTCTACTAAAAATACAAAAATTAGCCGGGTGCAGTGGCAGGCACCTGTAATCCCAGCTACTCAGGAAGCTGAGGAAGGAGAATCACTTGAACCTGGTGGGGCAGAGGCTGCAGTGAGCCAAGATCATGTCACTGCATTCCAGCCTGGGTGACAGAGTGAGATTCTGTCTCAAAAAAAAAAAAAAAAAAAAAAAAGGAAGATGGGAGATGAGAGCAGCTGAAAGCACATGTCACAAGGAGCCCATGTTAGAGCCCATTAGTTTCCCTCACAGCTGTCCCCTTCCCAAAAACCACAAGAATGAACCCCCAAAGACCTTCTCTCCCTCTTTCTACTGCAATGAAGTGGGTACCCATCTTTTCACACACAAATAAGAACCCCTTCTTACCCCTCCATCAGTCTATTCTCACCTTCTCCTTCAAACATTTTAGTCACATCCTCCCACAGGGGCACCCCCTCTGTGGCCTTCTTTGGATGTTGCAACTTCACCCAGGTGCTGGCCTCAGTAGGCAGAGTGATCAGGAGCCGCTGCAGCATGACAATGCCTGCCTGACTGGACTTGTCCCCTTCCAGTGAGGAAACTGCCAGAAGCTCTGATGAGAGGCTTTACAGTTGTAGGGTGCTCCTCAGATTCCAATCGCCTGCCCTCCAGACTTCGGTGTGTCCCTGCAGCACCAGGACCTAGAGTTTCCTAGAGGTTGATGTGACTGTAACAACACTAGGAAACAAACTGTCCTTTAAATCAAGCACTTTCTTTGGGAGGCAGCCAGTTAGTTAGGTTTGAGTTCACGTCTCCATACTTTTTAGAGGAGCAAAAGGGAAGAGAAGAGGGATCCAGAAGCACCTGTCTCCAGAGCTCCAGAAACTGCAGAAATATATTTAAAACTGCAAAATACCCAAAGCAAAAATATGTTATCCATGTAGGAATAAATATAATACATGTTCTTGGATGTGGCTCTATCTCGAGTTCCACACACACATACACAAACATGCAAAGATGTACAAACATGCACAGACCCTGCCTCATCTTCCCTGCTTATAAGCTGCATGCATCTTCTGCTTGGATACCGACAGGATTTAAGAGGCCAGGCTTTGAAATCATACAGTCTGGCTTAGAACCCTGACACTTACACTTAAAATCTCTAAGACGCTTCAGCTCTCTGAGCTTCAGTTTCTTAATCTATAAAACGGAGATAATAATTGTATTCCATAGAGTTGTAATATTGGTTGAGACAATGCTAGGCAAACAGTAAACCCGTTATAAATCTGTTATCATATTGCTGAATCACAGCATTAGTTTTAAAAGTTATTTTTAGAAACAGTTAAATCTGAATTTAAAGCTCAAAATATCGCAAGGGACAGAATAATGACATAGCTGCATTTTGGCATGAGAGACCACTGACAGCCGCATCACCGCCCACACAGATGCCCAGCAGCTGGCAAGCAAGCTCCTTTGAACCACACTAGGAAGACGCATCTTGGATTCAGATATGTTAAAATTGGGGAAAAGGGTATGTCTTCAAATGGTGTAAATATAGTATAATGAGTACTATTCAAGAATGGTAACAGGCAAATTTGGAAACAACTCAAATCCATCATCTCAACCAACCCCTAGAATCGGAGCAAGTGCTTTCACAGTGACCAGGTCCAGAGTAAACGGCACCCCAAGAACAGTCCGAGCTACGTGGGAAGGGAGCTGGCCCAACTTTTTGAAGTTTGTTGGAGAAAGATGAGTATGTGACTTACGGGCGTGTGTGTGTGTGTGTGTGTGTGTGTGTGTGTGTGTGTGACTATATGCAGAGACAGGAGCTGCGTGTGTTCTGGAAATTGGAGCTTGTGAAAAAATGTCCCACTCCTGAATACATAAAAAGTCTTGTTGCCAAAGTGCAGGAATTTTCGAATCTTACTTGGGAAACAGTTGATGGCTGAGAAGCTTTACATCAAAGACGCCCCACCCTCACAGTGCTCCCAGACACGCCACCCTCGGACTTAAAAGACTGCACACACACTCCTACTCACCACATCGGCCTTGGACGCAGGTAGGACCCGAGATGGGGGTGTGGGAGCGCTCGCTCTCGAGTGTCTCTTTAGAGACGGACTGAGTGGTAACAGATATTGTTCTCTCCTAGCGTTTTACAGACAGACCACATCTCCACTCAACGCAGTCATTCTCCAAAAAGCGTTCAGCGTTGAGTTCGGCTTCCTTCGGAAGCCCGGAGGACCCTCGGCCTCCGAACTGGACGAGGTTCTGCTCCAAATTCCCATCAGGGGCCCGCCCAAGCGGGTGGGCTTTGCCAGCCGCACCCCCAGGAGCGAGGCTTTGAGGGCCGGAATGGGAGGGGAGTCCCGAGCCGGCGTCCTGCAGACCCGGGCGAGGATACACCTCCCAGGCGGCCGCTTTGCCGCGGGGCTGGCGGCTGCAGCCAAGCCCACCCAGCCCGGCCTCTTAGGCCGCAGCCGGGCGTCTCGCCTGGCCTCTGCCCTCCAGCCGCGCCCTCCTGGCCGCTGGCACCGCCGGCCGCTCTCGCCCCAGGCCTGGCGACCCCAGGGCCCACCCCACGCGATCCCGCTGCAGCCGCTGCCACAACCCGCGCGTCTTCCGGCGGGTTCTGAGCCCCGGCCGCCGGCTCCGCCCACGGGGGGCGGCCACGGAGCCCGCCCTCTCCCGGGAAGCAGCGCGCGCACGCGAACCCGGAAGCTGGAAGCCGCCCGAGCGCGCCCCCAAGGTTTCCCCCACCGCCGACCCCGAACTGTGGGTAGTGGCACTTAGCCACATCGCCCCACATTTCCTCACAAAGGTCCCTGGCAGACCTCCTTCAGCCTTTCCAGTGAAGCGCCTTCTCTGTCATTCATTCATTCATTCAGTCACCTATTCTGAGCATGTAAGATCTACCGCACGTTCTTATAGGTCCTAAGTATACAGCAGTTAACAAAACGCAGTTCCTGGTTTCTTGGAACTTAATTACAGTGAAATTAATTAATGAATAGAAAAATAAACAGATAATACCCCAGGCAATGGTGAGGACTATGAAGAAAAGGAAAGCAGGGTGTGAAGATGGTGGGCTAGGATATTTGTATTAACCTACTGTAGAGAACAACAATAAGATTTAAAAATAAAATTCTAGAATACGTGTGTGTATGTGTGTGTGTGTAATTATTTTTGAGACAGACTCTTACTCTGTCGCCCAGGCAGGAGTGTAGTGGCACGATCTCGGCTCAATGCAACCTCCACCTTCCGGGTTCAAGCAATTCTCCCTGCCTTGGCCTCCCGAGTAGCTGGGATTACAGGCACCTGCCACCTCGCCTCGCTACTTTTTGTATTTTTAGTGGGGATAAAGTAGAAGACCTGCCTTACGATAACTGGGATCCCAAAGGGCCAGGGCCTCAGGGTGAGGACAAACTGGAAAACTGAAAATGGATCAGCTTTAAAGGAATTTACAGGCTGGATCAAATTGCCTGTCTCAGACATGATCTTGGTTTAAGGCTGTGTCTGACTATGGTGTCACCAGGTGCATGGCAAAAGCAAACATGAATCATTTTTGGAGGAAAGCCTTATAATTGTAGGGCCCCAATTTTTCCTACGCATAAGTTTTCATAGACAATGTCAAATACCAAATTAAAGATTACCAGGTACACAAAGAAACTAGACTCTCAGTGAGAACCAGCAGAAGCACAAATGTTGGAAATAAACCTGCAGAAACAACTGCTTTTGGAATTATTTGATGCAAACTATACAATATTTTCTTGGTCAGGACACAGTGGCTCATGCCTATAATCCCAGCACTTTGGAAGGCCAAGGCAGGTGGATCACTTGAACTCAGGAGTTCAAAACCAGCCTGGGCAACATAGCAAAACCTTGTCTCTACAAAATATCAAAAATTAGCCAGGGATGGTGGTACAGGCCTAAAGTCCCAGTTCCTCAAGAGGCAGAGGTGGGAGGATCACTTGAGCCCAGTAGGTTGATGCTGCAGTGAGCCATGATCATACCATTGCACTTCAGCCTGGGTGACGGCGCAAGACCCTGGCTTAAAATATGTATGTATTTTCTTGCTTACTTATTAGAGTTTTTAGGGGAAAAAGTAAAATAATATTTTCTTTGCTCAAAGAAATAAAAAAGATAACTTGGACAATTTTGGCAGGTATCTAAAAACTATGCAAAGCAATAGAGATTGACTTCCATAACTGAGAAATACAGTAACTAAATTAAGAACTCAGTTAATGGCAGATTAGGCTGCTGAATGGAGACTAAATTGAAAAGAAGGTAGGTCATAAGAAATTATCTAGAATAAAGCATTGAGAAACAAAAAATGTACTCTGCAGAAGACAGAGTAAGAAAGGTAGAGAATACAGTAAGAGGACTGAACTAAGTTTAACAGGAGATAAAGCTGGGGCAGACAGTATTTGAAGAGATAAGGGCTGAATATTTTTAGTACCCATGAAAGCAACCAGATCACAGATATAAGACGTCATATAACTCTCTTGTGGGATAAATAAAAGAAACCCTTTTATTTAGTCAAAGAAATCCACAACTAGTAGAAGAAGTTCAAGCATTATAGTAAAACTACAAATTGTTACAGAACCAAACTGGTATCCACTTGCCTGGTGCAGTAAAAGATATCCACACTGAGGCTGCAGTGTAGAAAGGAAGGCATTTATTTGTAGGGCACCAAGCAAGGAGGACCAAGCAGCTAATGATCAAATTCTGACCTTCCTCCATGGCTGGCAGGTAAGGGTTTTTAAAGGCAGGGGTAAATTTCAGGAACGCAGAAGCTGCAGGCAAAACCGTAAATCAATACATGGAGATTACACGTTAGTTTTGGCCTCAAAGGGTGGGATATCTTTAAGGGGGGTGGCACGTGGGGTGGGGGTGGCTTATAGGTAATAGGTAGATTTGGAGATTTTCTGATTTGCAGTTGGTTAAGGAAGAGAGACTTTGTCTTAAAATTTGGGATCAGCAGAGAAAAATGTTAACTGGTTCGGGGCTGTCACTCCCTCCAGGACCCTCCGGAATAAATTTAGAGCAAAAAACTGTGATTGGAGTCCAGTTTTCTCCCTATGTGAGGTCTGCTTGCCAGCAGATCTGTTCAGTGAGGGATCCTCAGTGGGCTCTGGGTTTCTGAAAAACAACTCAGAGACATATGTTAGGATGTCATCTTTGGCTTCTATAGGGAAACCAAACATCTTTGGACTCTACCTTCTTTGGCTATGGTTTTAGACTGCTATTACCTTACTGTTTAACAAGTTACTTATTTACTTTTCAGGGACAGCTAGGTGCCTGGAATTTCCTTTGAAGAAATTAAATATTTTCCTTTATTTCCATGCTTGGGGGTCTCCCAGGCCCCTAAGAAGGAGTCCCTGCTCAGTCTCAAAAACACTAAAGGCAAAGAGAAAATGGTAAGTGTGGCTGTGGTGGTTTGTAAATATGTCCACTCCTCCTTTCAATAGGTGGAGACTCTCTCAAATGTGAGGCAGACTCACTCTACAGAACAGAATGGACTGGGTACAGTGGCTCATGCCTGTAATCCTGGCACTTTGGGAGGCCGAGATGGGTGGATCATGAGGTCAGGAGTTCAAGACCAGCCTGGCCAAAATGGTGAAACGCCGTCTCTACTAAAAATATAAAAATTAGCTTGAGATGGTGACATGCATGTGTAGTCCCAGCTACTCAGGAAGCTGAGGTGGGAGAATCACTTGAACCGGGGAGGCAGAGGTTGCAATGAGCCAAGATCGCACCACTGCACTCCAGTCTGGTGACAGAGTGAGACTCTGTCCCAAAACAAAACAAAACAAAACACAACAAACAACAACAAAAAAAAAAAAAAAGAAAGAAAGAAAAAGAATAGAATTTGATGGAAGTGATGGTGTATGATTTCCAAAGCTAAGTCATGAAAGACATTGCTGTTTCTGCCCTGCACGCTCTTGATTGCATGCTCTAAAGAAAACCATCTGAGTAACCAGGATGAACTTACCAGCCATGTGAGTGAGCCATCTTGGAAGCATATCCTGTTTCTTCAGATAGCAGTCAGAGGATTTCAACCTCAGCCAGCATCTTGATTGCAATTAATCTTAATTACATCCTTTGCCCAGGACCCCTCAACTAAGGAGCTTCTGAATTTTTGATCCCTGAAAAAGTTCTAGTAAAAGAAATCTACACATACGGTAAAACTACAAATTGTTTTAGTGAGATTTTAAAATGTTTGTTTTAGAGATATAGACCAATGGAACAGAACAGAGGCCTCGGAGGCAACACAACATATCTACAACCATCCGATCTTTGACAAACCTGACAAAAACAAGCAAAGGGGAAAGGATTCCCTGTTTAATAAATGGTGTTGGGAAAACTGGCTAGCCATGTGCAGAAAGCAGAAACTGGATTCCTTCCTGAAACCTTACACTAAAATTAACTCCAGATGGATTAAAGACTTAAACATAAGACCTAACACCATAAAAACCCTAGAAGAAAATCTAGGCAAAACCATTCAGGACATAGGTGTAGGCAAGGACTTCATGACCAAAACACCAAAAGCATTGGCAACAAAGGCCAAAATAGACAAATAGTACCTAATAAAACTCCACAGCTTCTGCAGAGCACAAGAAACAGTCATTAGAGTGAATCGGCAACCAACAGAATGGGAAAAAATTTTGCAGTCTACCCATCTGACAAAGGGCTGGTATCCAGAATTTACAAAGAACTAAAACAGGTCTGCAAGAAAAAAACAAACAAGCCCATTCAAAAGTGGGCAAAGGTTATGAACAGACACTTTACAAAAGAAGACATACATGAGGCCAACAAACATATGAAAAAATGCTTGTCATCACTGGTCATTAGAGAAATGCAAATCAAAACTACATTGAGATACCATCTCATGCCAGTTCAAATGGCGATCATTAAAAAATCTAGAGACAACAGATGCTGGAGAGGATGTGGAGAAATAGGAACACTTTTACACTGTTGGTGGAAGTGTAAATTCAACCATTGTGGAAGACAGTGTGACAATTCCTTAAGGGCCTAGAAATAGAAATTCCATTTGACCCAGCAATCCCATTACTGGGTATATATCCAAAGGATTATAAATCGTTCTACTATAAGGATACATGTACACGAATGTTCACTGCAGCACTGTTTACAATAGCAAAGACCTGGAACCAACCCAAATGCCCATCAATGATAGACTGGACAGGAAAAATATGGCACATACACACCATGGAATACTATGCAGCCATCAAAAACAATGAGTTCATGTTCTTTGTAGGGACATGGATGAACCTGGAAACCATCATTCTCAGCAAACTGACACAAGAGCAGAAAATCAAACACCGCGTGTTCTCACTCATAGGCGGGTGTTGAACAACAAGAACACATGGACACAGGGAGGGGAGCACTACACACTGGGGTCAGTTGGGGGAAATGGGGGAGAGACAGTGGGGGGTGGGGAGTTGGGGAGAGATAGCATGGGGAGAAATGCCAGATATAGGTGAAGGGGAGGAAGGCAGCAAATCACACTGCCATGTGTGTACCTATGCAACAATCTTGCATGTTCTTCACATGTACCCCAAAACCTAAAATGCAATAAAAAAAAAGAGAATCATACAATGGACTTTGGGGACTTGGGAGAAAGGGTGAGAAGTGGGTAAAGGAGAAAAGACTACAAATTGTTAAGTACAGTATACACTGCTCAGGTGATGTGTGCACCAAAATCTCAGAAATCACCACTTATTATTATTATGTAATATTATGTACTTATTATGTAACCAAATACCATCTGTCCCCCAAAAACCTATAGAAATAAAAAATAAAAAGAATTCGTTTTAAAAAATAAAAAAATAAAAATGTTTGTTTTATTAAGCCATTAAGTTTTGGGGTTATTTGTTATGCAACAATCCATAACTAATACAATGAATGGCACCAAAATTGATAACTAATTCAGGTGACATTGTGGCAGCTAACATCATCATTATTAATGGAATCCAGAAGATAGTGGGATGAAATCTTTAAAGTTTTGTGAGGAAATAACCAACAATCCAGAATTCAATGCACAGTTTAAAAAAAAATACTTCAAGAAAAAAGATGGCTTGGCACATTGGCTCACACTTATAATCCCAACATTTTGGAGGCTGAGGAGGGTAGATCACTTGAGCTCAGAAATTTGAGACTAGCACTGGCAACATAGTGAGATCCCATCTCCACAAAAACTTTAAAAATTAGCTGGATGTGGTGACACATGTCTGTAGTCCCATTTACTTGATTGGGTAAGGTGAAAGGATCACTTGAGCCTGGAAGATTGAGGTTGCAGTGAGCCATGATTTTGGCACTGCACTCTAGCCCAAGCAACAGAGTAAGACACTGTCTCAAAAAGAAAAAGAACAAAGATGAAGACATTTTCCGACAAACAAAAGCAGAGAGTTTATTTACTACCAGCAGGCTGTATTAAAGGAAATTCTCAAGTTTGAACTTCGGGCAAAAAGAAAATGATTCCAGGCTGGGCACAGTGGCTCATGCCTGTAATCCCAACAATTTGGGGGGCTGAGGCAGGAGGATCACTTGAGACCAGGAGTTAGAGATGAGCCTGGCCAACATGCTGAAACCCCTTCTCTACTAAAAATACAAAAATTAACTAGGTGTGGTGGTGCATGCCTATAATCCCAGTTACTCTGAAGGCTGAGGCATGAGAATTGCTTGAACCTGGGAGGCAGAGGTTACAGTGAGCCAAGATCACACCACTGCACTTCAGGCTGGACAACAGAGTAAGACTCTGAAAAAAAAAAAAAAAAAGGAAGGAAGGAAGGAAGAAAGAGAGAGAAAGAAAATGATTCCAGATGCAAAGATGCCAAGACAGCTGGGCATGGTGGCTCATAACCTGTAATCCTAACACTTTGGGAGGCTGAGGAGGGAGGATCACTTGAAGCCAGGAGTTCAAGACCAACCTGAACAAAAAAACGATACCCTATCTCTACCAAAGAAAAATTAATTGAAAAATAAAAATTTTTAAAAATGCAAATAGGAAAAAACAACAAAGTTAAAAACATGACTAAATCTAAATGAACATAAATAACAGACTAAAAATCTCAATAATCCATGAGGCTTAAAAAATAGATATAGCACATTGAGTATATGTTTTTAAAAAAAGAATTAAAATACCCAAGAATAATAGCATATAGATTAGGAAAGGGGTGACTGGAATTAGTGTTCTAAAGACTATCTTGAATGAGGATAGAGTTATTTATTTATTTTTATTTATTTATTTTTTGAGACAGTTTTGCTCTTGCTGCCCAGGTTGGAGTGCAATGGTGCGATCTTGGCTCACTGCAACCTCCACCTCCTGTGTTCAAGCCATTCTCCTGCCTCAGCCTCCTGAGTAGCTGGGATTACAGGCATGCACCACCACACCTGGCTAATTTTGTATTTTTAGTAGAGGCAGGGGTCTCCATGTTGGTCAGGCTGGTCTCAAACTCCAGACCTCAGGTGATCCACCCACCTCAGCCTCCCAAAGAACTGGGATTACAGGCATGAGCCACCACGCCCAGCCAGTATTTATGAACATTAAATTTCAATAAGAAAATGTATGTATGTGTGTGTGTGTGTGTGTGTGTGTGTGTGTGTGTGTGTATTTTATTTTATTTTTTGAGACAGAGTCTCTCTCTGTTGCCCAAGCTGGAGTATAGTGGTGCCATCTTGGCTCACTGCAATCTCTGCCTCCTGTGTTCAAGCAATTCTTATACCTCATGAATAGCTGAGATTACAGGCGTGCAACAGCATGCCCAGCTAATTTTTGTGTTTTTAGTGGAGACAGGTTTTGTCATGTTGGCCGGGCTGGTCTTGGACTCCTGGCCTCAAGCGATCTGCCTGCCGTAGTCTCACAAAGTGCCCAGATTACAGGCATGGTGGCTCATGTCTGTAATCTCAGCACAGTGAGCCATGATCATGCCACTGCACTCCAGCCGGGGCAACAGGGTAGACCCTAAGACCCTGTCTCAACAAACAAACAAACAAACAAAAACAACCAAAACAACTTAACATAGAAATACTCTTTTATCTTAAAATATGTGGGTTATGATTCTCAGAGGTATATAAATATTTGTCCACTTGCAAAGAAAAGAAAAAGGAAACAAAAAATAAGATTTCCTCACATATAAAATGTAGGTAGGAAAGTATATGGATTACATTTCTTTATTTTCATCATGGATTCATAGTTCAATTCAGTTCAAATCAAAACAATACATATTTAATGAGTCCCTTTTGTGTGCCAGGCACTGTTTTAGGCACTTGTGATACATCAGTGAACAAAACAAAGACCTCTGCCCCCATGGAGCTTACATTATAGCAGGGGGAAACAACAGTAAACAATTAACTCAAACGTGTAAAGTATCTAGGGTGTTAGAAGGTGATAAATGATATAAAAAACATAGAGCAGGTGAAGGAGGTATGGATTTCTCAATCTGGAAAGTAAACAACTGCAGAATTAAACAGTGTGGACAGGATAGGCTTCAGTAAGAAGGCAACATTTGAGCAAAGATGAGAAGGTAAGGGTATATGACATCTGCAACAGCCAGTGAAATGGCCCAAAGGTTAGAACAAGGCTGGAGTTCGTGAGAGGTCCAGGCTGGAGATGCAAATCTGGCAGTTGTTAAACATAGATGGTATTTTAAGCCAAAGACCGTATGAGATCATTGAGGCAGGAACTATAGACAAAAGTCATAGTCATGTCTTTCAGGGAAAGAAGCAATTGGAGAAATTCAAATTCTTGGGAAATCTAAGACCACAGAAATATGGTGAACAATTTTAACAAACAGTGTATATCCCCACTCTTTTTCTGCCCATCAGTGTCATACAGGACTTAAGAGTTAGGGGCCAGCTTTTTTTTTTTTTTTTTTTTTTAAGCAAATGTAGTAACAGAAAAAATTCTAGAGATACTGGTATGTATTCTGGATTTACAGCTTTACTTTAGATAGCTCACACTGACAATACTCAGGTGACTGAACTGTTTGTTCTATCTCCATATAAAACAGTAAAAAGTTAAACTTGACTTACTTCCAATTATGTCTGTAAGGATGGAGTATCTATTTTACTAAGTATAGTGAAGCATTAGGAGTCAATTCCTCCACTTTCCGTATTTCCCTGCCTGAGTATGTCTCCGGCAGTCACCTTTCTCTGGTCCTCTTTGAAGGGCCTCTTGATGTGTTGTTCTAGGAGCTATCGTAAGAGACACTTCCACTTGATACAAAGCACATTTCAAATCTAATATTGTAAGCCTGCCAAAGGAAAACTTAAAGTTATCTGAAAGGTTTCTCCTCAGAATGACATCAATAAATCTCTCTTCAAAAAGGCATCATTATGTTTTAAGGAATTGTGGTTAATATGTATAGGTATAATAATGGCATTGTGGTTATGTTTTCAAAGATGTTTTTAGATACATTCAAAATATTTATGGATTAACAATAAAAAAAATCCATCATTATAGATGGAAGTCTGCATAAATATCTCCAAAAATAATTCCTAGGCTCCAAGACAGCATTACAAATGTAATGTTTAAATAATTATTGCAACAAAATACTAAAGGAGTTGCTAAGGAATTTACAGCATATACACATACTAATCTGACCCTAAATGTTAGTCTGTTGTCATTTCTAATAATTTTACATACTCTTGGTGGGAGAGTGAAAAATGACAGCCCTCGGGCCAAATGAAACCTAACAGCTGTTTTTTAAATGCAGTTTATGGGAACCACTATTGCACATATTCATCATTGGTTCTCAACTAGGGGCAATTTTGGCCTCCAGGTACACCTGACAATGTCTGGAGACATTTTTGGCTGTCACAACTGGGGGAGGGGCAGCTATCAGCATTGAATGCTGGCATCTTGTGGGTAGAAGCCAAGGATGAGCCTACACATCCCAGGATGCACAGGACAGCTTCCTATAGCAAAGTATTATCCAGTCCAAAATATTGGCAGTGCCAAGGTTCAGATATTCTATTTTATATATTGTCTCTGGCTATTTCTATACTAAAATGGGAAAGTCAAATAGTTGTGACAGGGACCATATGGCCCACTACACCTAACATATTTACTATTTGGCCCTTTACAGAAACTTTGCCAATTCTTGCTCTATAGAAAACCATTAAATATAATTATCTCATGTACAGTGTTACTTATCAATTCTAGAAATCTCCCTTTATTCTTCTAGAAATGAGACAATCAATATTTAATTTCTACATCTTCTAGCCATATAAAGGGCTATAGTAAAAGGCTGTACTATTTTTTATTCTGATTTATTAAAGGGATATTTAAAACAGTGTTTCTTGAAAGTCAATCCACATATCACTAACATGCCAGGAAATTTTCACTGGCACATAGTGAACTGAGAAAAGTAAAGACAAATGTGGGAATTTGACATAAGCCTGACGTAATATTAAGGGCTGTTTCTGACCAGACATGGTGGTTCATGTCCGTAACTGCAGCATATTGGGAGAATGAGATGGGAAACCTGCTTGGGGCCAGGAGTTTGAGACCAGCCTAGCAACATAGTGAGATTGTCTCTACGAAATAATCATAATTAGCCAGGCATAGTGGTACATATCTGTAGTCCTAGCTATTTGGAAAGCTGAGGCAGGAAGACTGCTTAAGCCCAGGAGTTTGAGGCTGCAGGGACCTATGATTACATCACTGCACTCCAGCCTGGGCAAGAGTGAAACTGTCTTTTAAAAAAGGGAGGGGGAGGAACTATTTCCTACCTTTAAAAATATTAAAAAGTCCTTTCTTTTCTGAAATAATGCTGATAATAGGTGGTTGTTTTTAATACGGAAAAATTAATAGTTGGTAATATTGTGCCAAACCATTTTTTTAATGTTTGTTTTTGGAAATCCAAAAAATCAGGGAACCACTGATTTAGAATCTTTTGCTCCAACAAAGATTCTTTGATATTAAGTATATTTCACACAACATCGCTGAAGGTATTTCTTAAATGTGTTTTGCAGTGTCTAATAAGTGATGAACTACAGCTGAAGGCTTTTCCACACTCATTACAATCATAAGGTTTTTCTCCAGTATGAATTCTCTGATGTTTAGCAAAGGATGAATCATGCCTAAAGGCTTTCCCACAATGACTGCATTCATAAGGTTTTACTCCAGTATGGACTCTCTGATGGATAGAAAGATGTATTCTCTGGCTAAAGGCTTTCCCGCATTCTTTACATTTATATGGTCTTTCTCCAGTATGAGTTCTCCGGTGTTGAGTTAGGTATGTATTATGGCTGAAGGTTTTACTACATACATTACAAATATAGGGTTTCACACCAGTATGAATAATCTCATGTTGCCTAAGGTGTCTAATCTGGAAAAATGCTTTTCCACAGTCTTTGCATGTAAAAGGTTTCTCTCTAACATGAGTTCTCAAATGCTGGATCAGTCCAATGCTCTGGCTGAAGGTTTTCTCACATACCCTACATTCATAAGGCTTCTCCCCGGTATGAATTCTAACATGTTGAGTAAGAGATGAAGGATGTCTGAAGGTTTTCCCACATTCCTTACATTCATAGGGTTTCTCACCAGTGTGAATTCTCTGATGTGGAATAAGAGATGAACTTTGGCTAAAGGCTTTTCCACATTCCTTACATCTGAAAGGTTTCTCCCCAGTATGAATTCTCATGTGTTCAGTAAGGTGAATAAGCTGTTTGAAGATTTTTTCACAAATACTACATTCAAAGGTTTTCATTTTTGTATAACTCCTTGAATGATTAACTAAATTTATGTTGTATCTACTTCTCTTTCCAGATGTGTTATATTTACGATCTCTTTTTCTTGGAAGACCTATTGATACTGGCATAACTTCTGACTTCATGTTAATCCTTTTCTCAAATCTATTAGATTCTTGGCCTCTCTCCTGAGAAAACGTTTTCTTGCACATCAGGGGGATTTTCCCCTCACCCATTCTTTGGTTCTCTTGTTGGCTTTCTAGCTTATTATAGTTGGAGATTCTCCCCAAGGTGGAATACAAGGTGCTTCTTTTTGTAGATCTTTCCATCATTAGGCCACAGTGTAATTCTTCCCATGAAATATCATTCTGTAAAGATGACTCTTTGGTTTTTGTTTTGCTCTCCAAGTCTGAAAGAAATTTAAAAATTAAAAATGACCCATACTTTCTGAACTTTAAAAATTAATTGCCACAGTGGGAATGGGAGGAAAAAATAATATATACTAGGCACAGGAGTTTTGGATTATCTTCAAATGTGATTCTGCCACTAGAGAGCTGATATGAATGCAAGTGAAGAAGCAGAATAAAGAAGCTGTTAAAAGTATGTAGGGTGGACCAAATATGGTGGCTCATGCCTATCATCCCAGCACTTTGGGAGGCCAAGGCAGGAGGATTGCTTGAGCCCAGGAGTTCGAGACCAGCCTAGGAAACAGAAAGAGACCCTGTCTCTTAAAAAAAAAAAAAAAAAAAAAAAAAAAAAAAAAAAAAAAAGCTAGGCATGGTGATGTGTGCCTATAGTTCCAGCTACTTGGGAGGCTGAGCTGGGAGGATCACTTCATATTTAAGCCTGTAATCATACCACTGCATTTCATCATAGGCAACAGAGCAAGTCTCTGTCTCAAAGAAAAAAGTATGTAATATGACTTTAAGAAATTAGGAGGAGCTCATCCATGTGAACTACAAGAAGAAATAAACTAATAAGAGAATAAGAACAAATATCAGAAGATAAGATCAAGGAAGATAGAATTTTTTTCTGACATGGTCTCACTCTGTCAACCAAACTGGAGTGCAGTGGTGTGATCATGGCTCACTGCAGCCTCGATCTGCTGGGCTCAAGCATCCTGCCACCTCAGTTACCCAAGTAGCTAGAACTTTAAGCACATGCCACCACATCTGGCTATTTTTGTCATTTTTTTGTAGAGATGGGGTTTCACCATGTTGCCCAGGATGGTCTCAAACTCCTGAGCTCAAGCAATCCAGGTGCCTCAGCCTCCCAAAGTGCTAGGATTAGAGGTGTGAGCCACCATGCCTTGTGGAAGATAGGATTCTAACATCATATCATCTCAAGCCCGTATTTCTATGACAAAGTTTTATTCACACACAAAAAAAAGTATTTTAAAAAGCATTTCAAATACCTTTAAACACTAAAATAAAACACTGAATAATGTAGGAATACATTGACTTTTGAAAAAGGACAGCATTTCCCTAACTGGAATAAAACTCCCTCCAGTCTCTGAGATTTCTGACATGTCTCTATTCATACATTTCCCACCAAAATGTATATGTGAATGTTTGCATTTGTACATATATGGTCTTAAATATACATCTGTGCAAAAAAAAAGGGGGGATTATGGTATACATATAGTTCTATATCTGTTTTAACTCTATATCTTTATAGGCCTCCTTTTATATCTGTTCATTGGATTTTATCTCATTCTTTATTTAAAAAGTTTTAAAATTATTATGACTATACTTTAGAGATGGGATCAGGCTATGTTGCTCAGGCCAATCTCCAACTCCACGACTCAAGTGATTCTCCTGCCTCAGACTTCTGAGTTGCTGGGAAAAGTGAGTAAGCTACCCAGCTAGGGTATCTCATTTTTTCTATAACTGCATTGCATTCTGCTGTATGGACATAACATAATTTGACTTGTCCCTACTGAAAAACATTTCAGTTGTCTCCCATTTTTCACTATTCTAAAATCATACCACAGTGCATCATTATACATAAATGCTGTACACTTCTATCAGTATTTCATTGGTTTTACTAAAGAGAAATTGATGAGTTGTGGATATGTGCACGCTCAGCGAATATGGGTGCCTTTCCCTGCATACTCACTAGATTCGATCATTCTTCACAATTTTTGCCCATATAGAAAGCAGAAAATGGCTTCTCAATGTGACAAAATGTTAATTACCTTATAAAATCTTTAAGGATAGAGAATATATATTTTATTCATAGTATACTTGGGATAAAATTTTTGGATGAAGGAGTTTCTCTGATATTTACCCTTACTATTCCTATCCATCCATTTTGGGCTCTGCCAACCTAAAGCACGAATACTTCCTGTTCACAAAAAAATCTTACTCCTTAGGATTTCTAATCTCACTATAGTAGCAGCACATAAAAAGTGCTCAGAAATAGCTGAATAAATTTTGGAATCAGCTTAAAAAGCAAACAGAGATGTTTAGATTACTGATCACAGGGAACAGGGAGGTGTTTAATTTTTCTTTCTAGGTAACAGCAAGATAAATGTGGTATTTCAAGTGGTCAAATCTGGCAGTAACATTCAAGAAGATTCAGACAAAGAAAATAAGACATTAGCAAATGCAACTGGAAAGTTTAGTAACTCAGGCATAAAATGATGAAAACTTACCTTAGTGTTGCCTCAACATAAATGAACAGTAGAAGTGGATCTAACAGATAATATTAAGGAAGAAGCTGTGGGGAACCGGGGAAAAACAGAGTAGAAAACATGCTTAATGTTCTTCCTGATACCATAATTTCTAGAGACTAAAAGAACAGGGGAGGTTAGGATGAGAAACTTGTTTAGATGAGACGTCTTGTTTTTGGATGCACTGGGTTTGAAGTATAGTGCTTCTATGTGGAGATGTCACAAATGCCAGAGATACATAGGAATAGGGTTCATATTTCATACAAAGATGAAAATATGAGCATGGAAGGCATAGTTGAAACCATCACAAAACATCTGTGGGAATCTGTACAGAAACAGAGCAGTAGTGTAAAAAAGACAGAGGTTCCTCAGAAACCTGGAGACTGTGGCAGAGACTGCTGGTTATTCCCTAAACTCTGTTCTCCCCATTTTAGGACATGCAAACAGATTCTATTTCCCAATCTCCCTTGAATTAGATTGAATGAAGTCACAAAGGTCTCTCCTGTTAAGAGAATGAAAGTGAGGTGAACCACCCTAGACTGGCCCATAAAAACCTCCCAGATGAACTCCTTTGTGTGCTTATTCTATGTTGTCTAAATGCAGATAATGAGGAAACCCTAAGGGATAGAGAAGCTACAAGGTAGAAGAAACCTTGATTCTGAATCACCAGATGAAG
This sequence comes from Saimiri boliviensis, assembly GCF_048565385.1. NCBI lineage: Eukaryota > Metazoa > Chordata > Mammalia > Primates > Cebidae > Saimiri > Saimiri boliviensis. The sequence goes on along the minus strand of NC_133459.1, from coordinate 39,220,167 downwards.
AGCAACTGTCCAGTGACAGTTGCAGGGCCCAGTGTAGTGGCTCATGCCTGTAATCCTAGCACTTTAAGAGGCTGAGGTGGGCAGATCACTTGAGGCCAAGAGTTCAAGACCAGCCTGGCTAACATGATGAAACCCTGTCTCTACTAAAACTACAAAAAAGATTAGCCAGGTGCAGTGGCTCACACCTGTAATCTCAGCTACTCAGGAGGCTGAGGTGGGAGAATCGCTTAAACCTGGGAGGTGGAGGTTGCAGTGAGCCAAGACTGTGCCACTGTACTCCAGCCTGGATGAAAGAACAAGACTGTCTCAATAAAGAAAAAAAAAAAAAAGAAAGAAACCACTTTTTCCAGATCAGAATATGATCAAGGAATAAGCTCACATTCTGTTTGAGATAACTTATAGCTCAAACTCTGTTGTGAAATTTTGGAGTCTATTTATTACAGTAGTTTAGCCTATCCTAACCTAGGCAGAAATCATGTATCTGCATTAAAAAAGACACTGATGGCCGGGCGTGGTGGCTCAAGCCAGTAATCCCAGCACTTTGGGAGGCCGAGGCGGGTGGATCACGAGGTCAAGAGATCGAGACCATCCTGGTCAACATGGTGAAACCCGTCTCTACTAAAAATACAAAAATTAGCTGGGCATGGTGGCGCGTGCCTGTAGTCCCAGCTACTCAGGAGGCTGAGGCGGGAGAATTGCCTGAACCCAGGAGGCGGAGGTTGTGGTGAGCCGAGACTGCGCCATTGCACTCCAGCCTGGGTAACAAGAGAGAAACTCCGTCTCAAAAAAAAAAAATAAAAGACACTGATGAGAAACACTGAAAAAACAATAAGAGAGATAGAGGAGACAAAACTTACTGAACTAGTTGATAGAGGAAAGAATATTAAGGTGGTGAGGTCTGTATGTATAATCTAATGCAGCTGTGAAAAATAGTGCTATAAGAACACACAAACTGTGGAGTTAGCATGATTAGAATTAAGATATTGAGTATACCAAGTAGTAGCTAATTGCCCTGTATATGTTTCTTAATCAGCTTCCTTTTCCTCATTTGTAAAACAGAGACTTACAGACAACCCAGCTGTCATTCACAGAGAACCCAGGTAAATATCATTATTTTATTTTATTTTATTTATTTATTTTTTTGAGACGGAGTTTCACTCTTGTTACCCAGGCTGGAGTGCAATGGCGCGATCTTGGCTAACCACAACCTCCGCCTCCTGGGTTCAGGCAATTCTCCTGTCTCAGCCTCCCGAGTAGCTGGGATTACAGGCACGCACAACCATGCCCAGCTAATTTTTTTTTGTATTTTTAGTAGAGACGGGGTTTCACCTTGTTGACCAGGATGGTCTCGATCTCTTGACCTCGTGATCCACCCGCCTCAGCCTCCCAAAGTGCTGGGATTACAGGCTTGAGCCACCGCGCCCAGCAAATATCATTATTAGTATACTTAATGTTAAAGAAGACTGTTAAAAGCCACTGGATCTGCTACGAACGAAGTCTATGGTTGATTTCTCAGAGTCATAAATTATCTGGCATAAAAAGCTAAATGATAAAGTTAAAATGAGAGTTACAATTCAAACTGTGATCACAGAATAAGGCTTAGAAAAATACTGAAAAGGAAACATTGAGAGAAAGTGAAACCAATGAGAAAACGATGCGCCAGTCCAGTGAAGTGGACTGTGTTTAATGAGGACAGACCTGTGTAAATCTAAATGTATGTGGGAAAGAAACTATGATCAGAGCAAGGTTTAGAATATTGGAGAAAGAGGTAAAAATCATGAAAGTCAGATCAAAAGACATGATAAAGGTTAACCCTGATGAGAAAGGCATCTCTTTTCCTCTAACTCGAGAGAGATTAATAAGAAGATGCAAGTGTGGGAAACGGGTGACAGAGGTAAAAGAATCAACTTTCTTGAATGTACCACCCACATGGCTTCAGTCTTCCCCACAGCTTGAAGGAGGCCTTGAGGGGAACTCTCTGGCTAATATCACAAAGGCTCCACCTACCTTGCACTTACCTAAACTTGGAACTCCTGAAATCTCTCTCTCCATCAACCATGGTTCTTCTCCTTTCTCCAACTGAGAAATCACGCCAGGTTTGGAAAGCTGATATCCTGCTTATGGGGAAGAAAAGACTGTATGTGCTGAGGTCACAGAGCCATCCCAAGAATTTAAATATGGTTCTTTGGTATTCAGGCTTTCTAAAAAAATGCAGAGTAGAGTAGAAAGAACAGAGCAGAAAAGAGCATAGCAATCCTGTCTGACATGGTGTTCAGAAGGAAACAGAAACCTCTAATACAGAACCCAAAGCCGAAACACAGCACTTAATTTAGAAACAAAGGTTTTCATCTAATAGGTAGATTCTATTTTCAAGAGGAGCCCATCCTTACCCACTGAGACCAGGTTCCCATAGTTCTCCAGCATCACCTCCCGGTACAGATTCCGGTGAGCAGGGGCCAGCTGCCCCCACTCCTCCTGAGTGAAGTCCACAGATACGTCCTTGAAGGTTAACAGTTCCTAGAGCATCAAATATGTTCCTTTTCAGCCAGACTTCAGGAAGCTGTTATGACCTTGTCTAGATGCTAAGAGATTCTAGTCACGTTTTCCTACTCTCTTGCTAATCATTTAATTTATTCTAATGATTATAGATTATATATAACGGAGGTTATTAAACAATGCATAAAACATGTAAGTTACCTCTGCAACTTACAATCTGGCTGAAGGGAAAATGTATATGAAATAGTAAAGATGGTCACAGTACAGTATACAGTAATTTTGACTAAAGACAATAAAGTTGAGGAGTATTTGGGGAAGTAGGGAGTTTAGAAGCGGCTAAAGCCACAAGAGAAGACAGGGACTTTGTTGGGCTGAAAGAGTAAGCATACTTTAGCATGGGTGAAATAACCTTAACTAGGTTTTTCTGTTGCTAATAAAAGTATGAGAGAACAGCACATTTTTGGAGGGAGCATGAATTCTGCCTAGTAATGAAGACGTCTGGACAGAGATAGACATTCTGGGGTATGAAGTATAAGGGCCTATTATATATGATCTACAATAAGTAACTGTTTGACAATTTTTTTTTCTTTTTTTTTTTTCCTGAGACGGAGTTTCGCTCTTGTGACCCAGGCTGGAGTGCAATGGCGCGATCTCGGCTCACCGCAACCTCCGCCTCCTGGGTTCAAGCAATTCTCCTGCCTCAGCCTCCTGAGTAGCTGGGATTACAGGCATGCACCACCATGCCCAGCTAATGTTTTGTATTTTTAGTAGAGACAGGGTTTCACCATGTTGACCAGGATGGTCTCGATCTCTTGACCTCGTGATCCACCCACCTCGGCTTCCCAAAGTGCTGGGATTACAGGCTTGAGCCACTGACAATTATTTTTTTAAAATACCCTCAAAAGCTAAGAGAATTCAGAAGCTGGAAGGCTGAAATAACAACAAATCCCCTAAGTATAGAGAATATTTTAATGCTTTTTTTTGTATTGTAAATAATTCTGAAATGCATTTCAGGCCTATTAGGCTGATGTTCGCATCCACATTTAATCTATAAGAGAGGTGAATTTGAGAAAGGTTAAAGACATAGGATAAACCCTATGATTTAAACACATGATTAAACCATGTGATTTTGGAGGCCAAGATCAATCCACTGTAAAACTCTTCTGTTCTCTAATGATATCCTCCTCTGTTTCTCTGACTACTCTAATTGTCTCGAGTTTCCCTATCCCCCTGGGGTTTGGTAGTACAGAGCTTTGCCAGTGCTATCAGTTTTCCGATTACTTCATTTAGGATACATGGCACACTGTTAAACTGCTCTTAGAAGTTTTCCTTCCTTTTCTGCTTAGCCTATTTAGCTCATGTTCTTCATGACCTGCCAGTTTCTCTTCTACTCATTTCTTTTTTCAGCTCCAGTTCTGCTCTAGGCCTTGACCAAAAATCCTCACTTAAAGATCATCAATGAAGCGTATACATCTCCAAAAATATCAGAAAATGATTCTGTTGACTTTTAAATGTTGCTTAAAATGACTCACGTTTGTCTTTCTCCCCAATGATATATGCATTTCATGGGCAAGGACTGTTACATACTTCTTCTCCTCTCTATCATTTTCTCTCTCACACACATGTGTGGCCTCAGCACAATATATTTGTTGGATAAATGGCTAGAGGTTTGCAAAAACAAGAGGTTTCCTGTGGAGGTTACTACTGATAGAGAAATTACCTGTGAAATCGACTGACATGGCCTGGTTTTCTGAAGAACAGCCTAAGAAAAACTAATCCAGGAAGTTGAATCAAACAAAATCAAAGTCCAGTGCTCCAAAAATCTGAGAAACAATGTCAAGAAAGTGACCAGAAACACCAACCCACCTGGGATTCTGCTGTTGGGGATCCAAGGGTCAATCTACTCTCTAAACTTTCTCCATGGGTAGCATCCTGAGATAGCAGAGCTGGGGAAGGAAAAGAACCATGATGTTTGCATCTCCCCAAATCACCCAAATAGAGAAACTGCCTGCAGACACACTCAGTGTGGCTCCTCCCCCAAAATATTCACAAAGAGGGACATTTAGGGCGACTCAAGAGCAGCCCAAAGCCTCCTTAATGAGGAGGACATGCTACAAGTTGCTTTCAGCATTAATATTTCCCAGTGGTCTTAGAGATCCCTCAGGCCAACCTTTTGTTTAAAAAATCCCCAAAGGTTTCCCCACTGACAAGAAAGAAAAATGAAAATATTCCAACGTAGATTTCTTTTTTTTACATTATTTTAAAATTACTATTATTTTGAGACAGAGTCTTGCTCTGTTGCCCAGGCTGGAGGGCAGTGGCATGATTGTGGCTCACTGCAACTCCACCTCCCAGGTTCAGGCAATTCTTGTGCCTCAGCCTCCTGAGTAGCTGGGATTACAGGCATGTGCCACCATGCCTGGCTAATCAACATAGATTTCAAGATTCTCCACAACCAGTCTAAGGCTTCTCCAAGTATTATCTTCTTCTCTAAACACTATCCTTCATCCACTGGACACACCTACTCACACAATCCTAGTATTCTTTGAACACATCTGGATAGTACCCCACCTAAATCCTATTTGGTGAAAAACAGATATCCTTCAGGCCCAGTTCACGTAAAGTTTTCGCAGACACCCTTAATGAGAAGAAAGCTTCTTTTCTGTGCTTCCCAAAACCTTGGTTTTTATATCTATTCTACTATCTATCTCAGGCTGCTTTCTACTTTATTTACTTGTATAATTATCTCTCTCAATTATTAATGAGTGTATGAGTAGCAACTGCATCTCATTTTTTTTCCATCTGCTAAAGTGCTACACATAACATATTGCCAGCTTTCTAGAATTTAAGTAATACTGGCTGAATTTGAGGTATTAAAAATATGCACTAGAGGCTGGGTGTGGTAGTTCATACCTGTAATCTCAGCACTTTGGGAGGCCAAGGCAGGCGGATCACTTGAGATCAGGAGTTCAAGACCAGCTTGGCCAATATGGTGAAACCCCATCTCTACTAAAATACAAAAAAAAAAAAAAAAAAAAAAATTAGTCGGGCATAGTGGTGTGTGCCTGTAGTCCCAGCTACTCGGGAGGCTGAGGCAGGGGAATCGCTTGAACCGGGAAGCAGAGGTTCAGTGAACCGAGATCGAGCCATTGCACTCCAGCCTAGGTTACAGAGTAAGACTCTGTCTCAAAAAATATATATATGCACTAGGAATTAAGGCACATAACTGTCCTTGTATTTTATTCCAACTTTTTTTTTTTTTTTTGAGACGGAGTCTTGCTCTGTCGCCAGGTTAGAGTGCAGTGACTTGATCTCAGCTCACTGAACCTCTGCCTCCCGGTTCAAGCAATTCGCCTGCCTCAGCCTCCCGAGTAGCTGGGACTACCAGCACGCACCACTATGCCCAGCTAATTTTTTTTTTTTCTGTATTTTAGTAGAGACGGGGTTTCACCATATTGTCCAGGATGGTCTCGATCTCCAGACCTCATGATCCGCCCACCTTGGCCTCCCAAAGTGCTGGGATTATAGGTATGAGCCACCATGCCCGGCCTATTCCAGCTTTTTATTATGAATATTGAACACCCATACATACACACATCATCTATATCCAACAATTGTTAACGTTTACCACGTTTGCTTTACCTATCTATATTTTTTTCTGAAGCATTTCAAAGTTGTTTGCATCATAATACTTTACCCCTAACTATTTCAAATCAGGATCTTCTCTTGTATAACCACAATACCATTTATCACAGCTATGAAAATTAACAATTCCATAGTATCATCTAAATATTCAGTCTATATTCAGATTTCTTCAACTTTTATTCTTGATTTTTTCCAAACCAGGAATTAATCAAGGCTCACACATTCAAAGTGGTTGTTAGCTCTGGTTTCTTTTCCTCTAGAATAAGTACTTCCCCTTTCTTCATAATATTGTCTTTTTAAGATATAAGAACAGTCTGACTATATCCTCAAGGGGTTTATCTTATTTCTCTATTCCCTGTATTTTCTGTAAACTAGCAGTTCAGTCTTTAAACTTAATTTAGGATCACATTAAACATTTCTGGTAGGAATACCTTGTGGGTGATACCAGATGCTTTATAATACAGTATCCTTAAAATATAAAATGCTGGCTACTCCATTACTGAGACATTTGGTTAAAACTGTGACCACCAGACCTCACTGATTAAAACTGTGACCACCAGACCTCAAGGAAAATTATGTTCTTTCCTTGCCATTTAGTAAGTAACTTGAGGGGATAATACTTTCTATCATGTGAGTATCTGTTCCCCATTAAGCTTTCAATTATTTTATTTACAATAAAAGATTATATCATTCTTTATTTATTTATTTATTTTTGAGACAAGGTCTTGCTCTACCACCCAGGCTGGAGTGCAGTGGCATGATTTCAGCTCACTGAAACCTCCGTTTTCCTAGTTCAAGTGATTCTTGTGCTTCAGCCTCCTGAGTAGCTGGGGTTACAGGCATGTGACACCACACCCAGCTAATTTTTGTATTTTTAGTAGAGATGGGGTTTCGTCATGTTGGCCAGGCTGGTCTCAAACTCCTGGCCTCAAACTCTTGGCCTCAAGCAATCCACCTGCCTCAGCCTCCCAAAGTGCTGGGATTACAAGCATGAGCCACCATGCCTGGCCTCTTTCTACATTTATTATTGGCAGGCATTCTGTAAAAAGCTTTCCCTCACTAACCGAAGATGATCTAAAAAGCAAAGTAAATGCATCATTCATTTCCATAATAACCTATTTTTCAAAGTAAGAAATCAGTGTATTAACCACCTCTAATGTTTGTAAATGAATCCCACCCCCCAATCTTTCTCTATTTTAAGTGTCAATGTGATCATGTGGAATTTTACTTATTCAAGGTGCTACAATCAGTTTGGATACCTAAGCTTTCCCAAATTTGTCCAGCAAGAGACCCTTAAACGTGGCTCCTTTTGACACATATCCATTAGTCTTTAAACTCTTCCTTGCTTTCTAGCACAAGGTATTCCAGGCCCACCTGGTACCTCCCTGGCTGCTTCTCCTGACCTAGCCACCAAGTTCCTGTGTGACCCTGGGCAAGCCTCCCATTTGATTTACATTTCCCCACTGTTAGAATAAGAAAAATCAGGTTAAGTCCATCCTGCCCCAAGTGGCCATGTGGAAGATGAAAAGAAATAATATACATAACCATGACACTGAAATATCGATCCTAGGCTGAACCGAACACTACTACTACTTAGGAAAACCCCAGACCAAAAGCCACAATCAAGAACTCCAGAAACCTTCCACTCACTTATCTCCCTAAGAGACACTTCCACTCTAGTGTCTCATTCCAACTCACACTAAAGGGGACTGCTTTTCCTCCCTCTCTCCCATCAGTCTATTCTCACCTTCTCCTTTAAACATTTTAGTCACATCCTCCCACAGGGCCAGCCCCTCTGTGGCCTTCTTTGGATGCTGCAACTTCACCCAGGTGCTGGCCTCGGTGGGCAGGGTGATCAGGAGCTGCTGCAGCATGACGACGTCCGCACTCCTTTCTGAGGACCCTCTGTCTTAGCCCATAGGGCTTGTCCACCTCTGATGAGGAAACTGCTGGAACCTCTGACGGGAGGCTTCCCAGTTGTACCAGTCTCCTTTAATCACCGACTCCTACTCCTCAATGTCCTCTCTCAGGAACCCAGGGAACGTACAGTAACAACATCCGAGAGCTGGACTTGTTTCTGTCAATGGTTCTCAAGGCGCATCTCCCAACTTGAGCTCCATCTGTCTCAGCCGGCAGCTGGAGGCGCCAAGTATTTACTGTCAGCAGCCCCTGCAGATGCCCGGCAGAAGACATAAGAATCAGCAAAGGACCAAGAAGGCACAGTCACAGTGAAGAACGCTAGAACAAATACGGATCTCTGTCAAATGTTTCCAAAAGATACACGGAAGCGGTGGGCAGACACAGCCCGCAAGGTTCAAAGCACCGCGCAGGTGTCAGGAAGCACAAAGAGACGAATACAACCCAATTCTTTGCTTTAGCCAGTAATTACGTGTAAAGTAGTCGGGGATTTGGAATCCCATCACTTGTTGGCTGCGGCAACCACGAAACCGTTAGACCCCGTCTCCTTCTCCCCAAATAAGAGGCTAAGTCTTCCCCACAGAGCTGGACCCGCCCGGCCCTGCCCTCCCAGCCTTTGTCTGAGCCCGACTCGGGAGAGTACCGCGCGCAACAGGGTGGCGGCGGGCGTAACTCGCGCTTCCCCGCTCGCCCGGCTCCCCAAGCCCGGGACAGCCACCCGCTCACCTCTCCCAGCTGGGCCGGCACGCCCGCTTCTTTCGGCCGCGGCCGCCGGGTCCGAGCACTGCGCGGCCACGTTCTTGGGTAGCGCCGCGACGGGCAGCCAGGACCCAGTGCGCCTGCGCGGCGACCGCCTGGAGCCACGTTCCCGTCGTCCTCCCCGGGAGCCGCTCCGCGAGCTCAGACGCCCCTACCGGTGCGCTCTGGGTTCGCTGCATTCAAGGACTCCCGGGATCCGACCCCGGCGGGCATCATCAGCCTGGCGGGAGGAGACCGAGCCTGCGTTCTTGGGCCGCAGACTCTGATGAACAGTCATCCCCTCTCTGCCGGAAATACGCACGTGAACGTTTAGGGTGAGCCTTTGAAACCCTTGACAGAAGAATGCCATCGGCATCACTTTTTTGGTGAAATGACCCTGGTGTAAAATATTCCATAGCACTTTCCCTGAATAGTATGTACATGCCGGTTATTTATTCTCAGCAGAAAGTTGAATGGATTCCAATATATTATTAAAAGAATACCACAATCAGTTTTCTGTTCTAGTATTCAATAAAATTGAATACTATTTATTGCTTACCTTGTATTTCTGAAATGCCAGAAAATTAACAAAACCAAAAAAATTATTACCTATAATTTCAGCAAGCAGCAGTAACCTTGCTAACAGTTGGTGTACAGCCTTTCCTACACACACACAATATTTTTCATGCATTGTTATGTATTTTCCACAATAGCGATGATACTGTATTGCTGTTTTATTGCTCAGTTCTCTCTCTCCAACAAAATAGGAGTGCTTAACTCCAAATACATTTCTACATCAATAGTTTACAAAAACGACTACTTAGGAAACAGAATACAATTATAGTATTTGCTAGCTGTTATGAACCGAGAATGTTTGTGTTCCCCCAAATTTATCTTGAAGCCCTAACCCCCAATGTACGTATTTGGAGGCTATTTAGAGATAGGGTCTTTATGGAGGTAATTAAGGTTACATAAAGTCATAAATAAAGATGGGATCCTGTTCTGAGAGGATCAATGTCCTCATAAGAAGAGACATTAGAGAGTTTACTACCCTCCTCCCTCTCCTTTTCTCTTTTTCTTTCCCTGTCTCCCTCTCCAGGCACTGCAGGCACTAAGGAGAGGCCATGTGAGGACTTACAGAGAAGGCTTCTGTCTGCAAGCCAGGAATATAGTCCTAGTCAGAAACTAACCCAACTGGACCCTATGTAGGACGTCGAGTCTCCACACTGAGAACGTAAATTTCCGTGGTTTAAGCCGCCCAGTCAATGGTATTTTGTTACAGCAGCCCAAGCTGATGAGTACACTAGCATATAATAGTTACAGAATATGAGGCTGTGTCCTAGGTGCACTTCATGTTTTAACTGATGTTGTCATCGTAGCAATCACTTGAAGTAAGAACTATTATTATTCCCACTTTACAGATAAGAAAACTCAGGTTTGGAGAAGTTGAATAACTTGCCCAAGATCACATAGCTTACAAGTGGTGAATACCGGCAGTCTATATTCCTATCTGCTACTCAACAAAAATACAGCATGAAATACAGTACAATGTTAATGGTAGAATCTAAGTAGTGGTATAGGGATGCTCTACTGTAAGATTCTTTCAATTTCCTGTATGTGTATATTTTTTCATAATAAAATGTCAGAAAAATATAGCTAAGAATAAACAAGAATTATGCAGGAAATTTTAAATAAAACTCCAAGTTTTTTGTTTAAATGTAAGAATATTGATATAACATATTCATGAGTTGGAACAGAACGTTCTAAGTATGTCACTTTTCCTCCAGTTCGCATAAACTGTGGTGCATCCCCATCAAAATTTCAACTTTTTTGGCCAGGCATGGTGGCTGATGCCTGTAATCTCAGCACTTTAGAAGGCTGAGGTGGGTGGAGCACCTGAGCTCAGGAGTTTGAGAACAGCCTGGCCAACATGGCGAATCTTCTCTACTAAAAATACAAAAATTAGCTGGGTATGGTGACGTGCACCTGTAATCCCAGCTACTCAGTAGGCTGAGGCCAGAGAATCCCTTAAACCAGGGAGGCAGAGGTTGCAGTGAGCCGGGATTACGCCACTGCACTCCAACCTGGGCCACAGAGCAAGACTCCATCTCAAAAATAAATAAATAAATAAATAAATTCAACTTTTCTTTTTACTAAACTAAATGATTATAAAGTTTAGCTAGTTAAGCAAGTGTTCCAGAGTGGCCAGTAATGTTTTCCAACAATAATGAAGGCAGACTTGCCCTACAGATATTACCTTGTATTATAGAGGCAAAATAATCAAAATAAGGTAAAGCTAGTGCCAAAATAGACTCATAAATCAGTGAGATGAAATTGGAAACTCAAAAACAGACTTGACACTTTATTTAAATTCAGTATATCATAAAGCTGGCATTTCAAAAACAGTTGGGTAATGCTGGATTATTCAACAAATATCATTAGGACAACTAGTTAGCCATTTGGAGAACCATATGAATCTTCTCTGGCTGACAACAAAATACCATAGATTGGATGGCTTAACCGATAGATATTGATTTTCTTACAGTTCTGGAGGCTGGGAAGTCCAAGATCAAGGTGCGGGCAAGGTATGTTTCCTTCTTAGGCCTCTTCTCTTGACTTGCAGGCAGCCACTATCTCCCTGTATGCTCCCAAGACTTCTTATGTGCTTGAGGAGAGTGAGCTCTCTCAGGTCTTTTCTTTTAAGGACACTAATCCTATCAGATCAGGGCCCCACCCCGTGACCTCATTTAAACTTGTTAGTTGTTAAAAGGTCCCCTCTCCAAGTACAGTCACTTTGGGGGTTAGGGCTTTGACATATTCATTTGTGGGGTAACATAAACGTTCAGTCCATAGCAGGAACAAAGCAAGTTGGGTTCCTGCTGTACATGTTACACGTCATAAAATTTCAAGAATGTAAAGTTTTGTTTTTCACTTTTTAATTACCCCATATTCCAATCAAAGTAAACTTTGTTTTAAAGTAAAAGCAAAACTGTTAATATGTTCACATAAAGGTGATTCTATACATAAATTTGGGATAAGAAACTATTCTATACATAGTTTTGTGAGTTTTGTGATTAAGGCTCTGCAATTTGTAAGTAACTAGCTCACCAGAATTGCTTTCTCAGTTAAAATGATTACTATTATTGTTGTTGTTGGAAGGATTCTGGAGTCTTTAGGAATTCGAGGAGGAACTGGTTAGCCTCGTATGTGGAAGGTTAGGAACCAGCACATTTCTGAGCACTACAAAGAAAGATGCCTAGAGAGATGCCCTCTAAACCACCACCCTTAACATGATTCAGTTCTGTCAACTTTCAGTTGTATTACTCAGTTCAAAATTCCAAATTTTGACAGGATCATTTGATCATTTGGCTTTGACCAGGGGCCAGGGAGTGTCATGTGGTAGAAAGACTTGACTTCTGGGCACCCACCCCATGAACAGTTAGCAGTTCCCAACAAAGGGGAAATGCTTCAGACTAAGGAAAAAGATGAATGTTCCTTAATTCATTTAATAACACAAGTAGAACTTTAATACTAAACCATGATTTATTAAGTACAAAAAAGGAAACTGTAAATTAATTTATGACTATAGGTACAATTCTTCTAAACAAAATATTGACAAATAGAACTAGCGATGAATTTTTAAAAATATATATGACCAACCAAATTTTTCCCAGGAATATAAGGTGTTCCAATACCAGGAAGCATATTAACATAACCTATAACAGGCGTCCCCAAACTTTTTACACAGAGGGCCAGTTCACTGTCCCTCAGGCCGTTGGAGGGCCGCCACATACTGTGCTCCTCTCACTAACCACCAATGAAAGAGGTGCCCCTTCCTGAAGTGCAGCAGGGGGCCGGATAAATGGCCTTAGGGGGCCGCATGCGGCCCGCGGGCCATAGTTTGGGGACACCTGACCTATAACATCAAATTCAAGAGGAAAAACTATATGATCATGTCCATAGTCAGTGAAAAAGACTTTAATAAACTTCAGCAGTCATTTCTGGTACATCATTATCTGTTTAACAAGTAGTTAAAGAGCACTTACTGTTTGCCAACTATTGTTCTAATTCATAGACTAAAAACTCTAAGTAACACAGGAATAAAAGATTACTTGCTACAGACTCAATGTTTCATCCCCACAAAATTCATGTTAAATCCTAACTCCCAAAGTGATGGTATTTGGAGGTGAGACATTTGGGAGGTGATGAGGTCATGAGGGTGGAGCCTTCATGAATGGGATTACTACCCTTACAAAAGAGGCCCAAGAAAGCTCCTGGTCCCTTCCGTCTACCATATAAGGACACACCCAGAAGATGGTCTGTAGGAATCATCTGTGCAAACCTTGATCTTAGACTTCCCAGACTTCAAAACTGTGAAAAATAAATTTCTGTTATTTATAAGCCACTCCGTCTGTGGTCTTCTGTAATAGCAGTCTAAACAGACTAAGATATTACTTCTAAGAAAGACTATTTACAAAATAAATAAATAAATAAATAGCAAATGGTACTCTAAGTAGTGTAACAATAAAACCATTTCAAACAAAATCAGAAACTTGCCATCATATTAGTTTTTAACATTGCCTTGGAGTATTTATCAAATGAAATAAGAAAACTAGTACAAATACTGGGAAAAAAAAGATAGAACTATATCTTTTTGCTGATGACATGACACAACATCTAGAAAAACCCAAGTGTCTAACAAAAACTGCTAGAATTAATAGGAGAATAGGTCTGAGATAGTTGCCTCATAAGAAATACACACAAAATAAATATCTTCCTTGCTTTAGAAATAAGCACCTAGGGCCGGGCATGTTGGCTCATGTCTGTAATCCCAGCACTTTAGGAGGCTGAGGCAGGTGGATCACTAGGTCAGGAGTTTGAGACCAGACTGACCAACATAGTGAAATGCTGTCTCTCCTAAAAATACAAAAAATTCACCAGGCGTGGTGGTGGGCGCCTATAATCCTAGCTACCCAGGAGACTGAGGCAGGAGAATTGCTTGAAGCAGAAAGGCAGAGGTTTCAGCGAGCCGAGATTGCACCACTGCACACCTGCCTGGGCAACAGTTTGAGACTCCATCTCAAAAAAAAAAAACCTCAGTAGCAGTAATCCTACCAATGACATATTTAGAACAAATTAATTAATAAGAAAATAAAGGTGGCCGGGCCCAGTAGCTCAAGGCTGTAATCTCAGCACTTTGGGAGGCCAAGGCAGGCAGATCTGAGGTCAGACGATCAAGATCATCCTGGCCAACATAGTGAAACCCTATCTCTACTGAAAATACAAAAAAATTAACCAGGCGTGGTGACACACACCTACAGCCCCAGCTACTCGGGAGGCTGAGGCAGGAGAATTGCTTGAACCCAGGAGGCAGAGGCTGCAATGAGCTGAGATCACTCCAGCGTGGCGACAGAGCAAGACTCCATCTCAAAAAAAAAAAAAAAAAAAAAAAAAAACAAAGAAAGAAGGAAAAAAAAGAGGAAAGAAAATTAAGGTGAAGAAAATACAAATAAAAAGTATTAAAAGACATAAAACAAGATTTGTGTAAATGAAAATGCATATCATTCATAGAGAATATTTGCTATCATAACAATGTCAGATAATATAAAATGATTATGATTTTCATTAGAGTCCCAACAGGGTTTTGTTTTGATTTTGGAACTAGATTTTAAAATCTTAAAATTTACATGCAAGAATAAAGGTCCAAGACGAGACAAGAAAAGTAAGGAAAAGAACAGTGAGGGGGGACTTGCCTTACCACATAGCACAACATACTAAAAATTCGGTTTCTCGGTCCATTTTGTACCGCTATAATAGACTATCTGAGACTGGGTAATTTATAACCCAGAGAGATTCCTTTCTTACAGTTGTGCAGTCTAGGAAGTCTGAGATCAAGGGGTTCACATCAGGCAAGGGCCTTCTTGCTGTCATCCCATGACAGAGGGCAGAAGTGCAAGAGAGTTGGAGAGAGCAGGAGATTGAACTCATAGCCTCAAGCTCTTTCAGAATTAGCATTAATCCTTTGGGGAAAGCCCTCATGACATGCACACCTCCCATGAGAACCTACTTCCCAACACTGTTGCACTGGGAATGAAGTTTCCAACACCTACTTTCTGGGGGAAATTCAAACCATAGCAGTCACTATAGCCATATAATTATGATTCTGGTATGAAGGGTGACAAAGAAACCAATCAAAAGGAATAGAGAATCCAAAATTGGTTCCAGTACATCTGAGAATTTATTAAATGATGAAGATGGAGTCTCAACTCAGTAGGAAATGAATGAATTGCTTAATAAGTAAAGCCTACAGAATTTTAGTATTTATCAATCTAGAAGAAAATAAAGTTTTGACATGGGCCATCTTAAACCATATTCAGAAATAATTCCAGCTAGGTTAATTCTCAAATATAAAATATAAAAATAGATCAAAAGTCTTTGAAAATCTAGTGGGAGAGATGCTTTCTATAGGCAAAAGATGTCTTAAAGTCAATATACAGATGACACACTTGAAAACGATATGTAATGCAGACATCAGACAAAATCAGTATTTAATTGACTCTAAAACATCATTTAATTTGAGAAACATCATTATTTTATGTACTACTAAAAAAGAAAAATGCTAGGCTGAGCACAATGGCTCATGCCTGGATGACAGAGTGAGACCCTATCTCAAAACACAAAACAATAAAACTAGGCCAGCCACAGTGACTCACATCTGTAATCCCAGCACTTTGGGAGGCAGAGACTGGTGGATTACCTGAGGTTAGGAGTTTGAGACCCGTCTGACCAACATGGAGAAACTCTGTCTCTATTAAAACTATAAAAATTAGCTGGGCACAGTGGCAGTTTCCTGTAATTCCAGCTACTTGGGAGGCCGAAGCAAGAGAATCACTTGAACCTGAGTGGCAGAGGCTGCAGTGAGCTGAGACTGCACCACTGCACTCCAGCCTGGGCAACAGAGTAAGACTATGTCTCAAAAAAATAAACAAAAAATAAAAAATAAATTTAAAGGAAAAGTAAATTTTTTAAATGCTACAATTTAATTAATTCACAATGTTTTCTTACAATTTAGAGTTTTACACCTAACAAAAGAGTTATTTTGGCCTTTTCAGGCAGAAATTTTAACACATCTCATGCTGCTCTGCTTCTGTACATTTTAATGTACATGATTGTGGGAAGTAGAAAAGCAAAAAGTTCCTCTTCAAAGTTTCCTCTCATTGAAGAATAAATCCTAAGTGTTAGAAATGATAGTTTGTTTTAAAGACTTTCTTCAAAGCCTTCTTGCTTTTTGCTAATAACTCTTAGTTAAGCCCTATCCTACCTAGTTATTAGACATGCTCACAGGCACATCATACATTCTATGTCCTTGTACTTTAACGAAGATATTTGTGCTATTACTTTTCTAAGTCCTTTCTCAAGCAACGTCCTTTCCCTTCCTTATTTGGACTTCCTCTTTCTCTTTTGTTCTCCATTGCTTTTACCTATTCAAGAAAGTTTTGAGTTATTAGCCAATCAGCTTCAGTTTTAGATTGTGAGGTCTGGCTCCAGCCCACAGAGATCAGACACAGCAGTAAGGACAACCCTTAATGTGTAAGGGATAAAAAAGTCTGCCTGCTTTTCCTTTGTTTGTTGTACTCTCATGGCAAGATGGCTAACAAGAGCACCCTTTCTGCAGAAAGTAAAATTGCCTTGCTGAGGGATCCTTTGTCTCAGTGCTGATTTTCCTTTGTGGCACTGAGCATTTGTTTCCAACAATGATCTTTTTTTTTTTATCGTAATGTCAAGTCACCCTGTAACTTTTTTTGATGATTTGTTTTGAGACCAAAGACTCTGTCACTCAGGCTGGAGTGCAGTGGTGCAATCATGACTCTCAAACTCCCAGGCTCAAGTGATCCTCCCAGTTCACCCTCCTGAGTAACTAGGACTTTAAGCACATGCCACCAAGCCTGGCTAAATTTTTAATTTTTTGTGGAGATAGAGTCTCACTATGTTGGCCAGGATGGTCTCAAATTCCTGGGCTCAAGCAATCCTCCCACCTCAGCCTCCCAAAGTGCTGGGATTATAGGTGTGCCCAGCCAAAAAATATGTACTTTTTTTTTTTTTAAGACAGAGCCTCACTCTATCACCCAGGCTGGAGTGCAGTGGCATGATCTAATCTCACTACAACCTCCCCTTTCTGGGCTCAAGCAAATCCTCCCACCTCAGCCTCTCAAGCAACTGGGACCACAGGTGCATGCTACCACACCCAGCTAAAAAAAAAAAAAATGTAGTTTTGACAAAGAAATCCCATTCCTAAGAATGTACCCCTTGGAAACAAAAGCATTGTTTCAAAGGAAGTTGTACAAAGGTGATTATTATAGAACTGCTTCTTCTAGCAGAAAATAGGAAAGTAAATGCTCACCCATAAGGGATTTGCTAAATATATGATACAGCCACACCAAGGACTTAAAAAGGGCTTTCAAAGGAATCCGTTAGGACTATGCCATCACTTGGCAGGATTTCCATAAAATCTTTTCCAAGTGAGAAAAACAAATTGTAGAAAAATGTGTTAGATTAAACCGTATGAACTTCCTAATAGTCAATCAGTTTTAACATACAAAAGTGGCTCAGGCCTGTAATCTCAGTGCTTTGGGAGGCCGAGGCAGGCAGATCACTTGAGGTGAGGAGCAAACTCTAGCCTTGCCAGCAGATGGTGAAACCCTGTCTACTAAAAATACAAAAAATTAGCTGGGTGTGGTGGCACATGCCTGAAATCCCAGTTACTCAGGAGGCTGAGGCAGGAGAATTGCTTGAACCCCAGAGGCAGAGGTTGCAGTGAGCCAAGATTGTCCCACTGCACTCCAGCCTGGGCGACAGAGCAAGACTGTGTCTCAAAAAAATAAAACAAAACAACTTACAAAAGGGACAATTTCATGTGATTCAGCCTAATAATTACCCCACAAATATGTATACTTATTATTTGTGTGTGTGTGGTGTGTGGATTATCTGAATACAGAGGCAAATACAAACTAGATTGTTCACATGCACAAAATTTTAAAAATAAATACAACATTGAAATCAGATTATTTTCTCAGAATACTGACTTTACCTAGGGATTTATGCCAAATGATGTTGGCTGTATCATGATGAAGCTCTGGATTCCCTTTTTAATTTTAATAAATGTATTCAAAAGAGAACAATTTGTCTATTTTACATAGGAAACCATTACGTGACATAAAAAAAGTACAAAATAAATCCGATAAATTCGACTTGTAAATAAAATAATGAAAAGAAGTATTAATAAATCCAATCAGTTTACAAAAGCATATATCTGAAAATAAATTTCTCATTGAGAAGAATAAAACTTTATCAGTTTAAGGTCGGGCATGGTGGCTCATGCCTGTAATCCCAGCACTTTTCAAGGCTGAGGAGGGTGGATCATTTAAGATCAGGAGTTCAAGACCAGCCTGACCAACATGGTGAAACCTCATCTCTACTAAAAATGCAAAAAAAATTAGCTAGGCATGGTGGTGCATGCTTGTAATCACAGCTACTCTGGATGCTGAGCTGGGAGGATTGCCTGAACCTGGGAGGCAGAGGTTTCAGTGAGCCAAGATCACGCCACTGTACACTCTAGCCTGGGCAACAGAGTGAAACTAAGTAAGTTTTGTAAGATTTTTTGTTTATTTTAAGATAAAACAAAACAAAATCTTTATCATTTTAAAAGGGGGAGAGAGAGTTGGCTTATCACTTATGTAAAACAAAACAGAAAAAGATAGGCCTTATTTAAGAAACAAAAAAGATGGGCTCAAGCTAAGGTGAGAGGATCACTTGAGCCGAAGAGTTTGAGACCAGCCTGGGCAACCCTGGGAGATCCTATCTCTAAAGAAATAAACAAAATTATCCAGGAATGGTGGTGCGTGCCTGTAGTCCCAGCTACTCCGAGGCTGAGGTGGGACGATCGCCTGAGCCCGGGAAGTCTAGGCTGCAGTAAGTCGAGACTGCGCCACTGCACTCTATCCTGGGCAACAGAGTAAGACTCTATCTCCGAAGGCAAAAAAAAAAAAAAAAAAAAAACATGAGCTTTTATGTTTCCATTTTTCACCACTGGAAACCTTAATTTATAAATATACATAGTTCATAAAGGCAACATATTAAACTGTATTCTCTGATAATTATAAACTAACCAAAATTATGAGAAATTTTTGTTTAATAAGCTATTTCAATAGGACATCTAATACAGTATCTAGAATCTGTTCTTCAAAATGTGTCTATTTATTTGGTTATATCTACAAAGATAGTGAGGAAAGGGTTCCTTATCAACTCATTTCTGCCATCGGATTCAGAAAACCCCTATGATGACATTTTATGAAGTCTTTTAAGTGTCTCTTTGTAATCTTCAAAAACACAGTTTCAGGGAGTAGTTCAGATGAGTTAATAACTGTTACCATTTAAGCAAACGGAGCCCAACTCACCCTTATAAAGAGGCATGCACCACAACTCCAGTTACACAACACTGTAATTTAATGCACTTGATCTCTCAAGTGGAAAACTGGTTTAAACCTTGCCTTGCAGGACTAAATTTAGATTGTTCACATGCTATATATTTGCACCAGCGCCAGTTAGGCACAATCTCTTACAAAGGGTATGTAATCACGAAAGATGAAGATATTTTAGCATCTTGAAGAGATAAATAGGAAAGCTTCAGAGGGAAAACCAATGAACTTCTGAACAAAAAGAGAAGCTGCTTGAAATCATTGCCCATCTCTTCATAGAACTGAGAGAAAAAGAGAATTCAGTGACCCACTCTTATATAACAGGCAATTTTAAGTGCTTTATTAGATATCTGTCTTAAACCTTCATGCCCAGGTTCTCCCTGTGCATAACCAGTAAACTTTATTCAAATCACCGCCCTGTTAAATTTCCATTACAATCTCCAGCTGTATCCTTTAGAAATACCATTTTCACCACTGATTCATGATACCATCAAAAGGAAATTAATATTATCAATACTGATAGTTGTAGGGCTGTTGGGCCCCACAGGGTCGTGGGGTGTCCCTTATGCTGTGCTGAAGTGCAGGATCCAAGAAGTAAAGACACGGGACACTGAAGAACTGGTGAAGAGCAGCTGGACTTGGGGAGCCACGAAAACTATGAGCGGAAATCGGCGAGAGCCCGAACACGCAGAAGCGTCTGTATTTATTAGGTACGTGCAGGGGGAAGGGTCATAAGTGAGGTCATCATCTATAGGCTTAGTGATAAGGCATACATAATCACGTGAGTCGCAAGCAAGGGGGCCACCCCATTATGTCACCTGGGCAGAGAGGTTGGCCGTGCATGCCGTGCTGTGCACAGTAGCAGAGGGTTGTGTACAGAAAAGGGGTCCACCTCCATTAGGTCACCGAGGCAAGGAGGCGGGCTGTGCGCAACAGGTGTCCTGGGCAACACTTCTTATCTGGGGGCTGGAGACTTCAAAGGATTTCTAACAGAAGGATACTGTAAGCCAATGCAGTGGGAGCTGACAGACTTGTGCTCTTCTCTTAAGATGTTTATGGGAGGATGATTTGAGCTAGCACAGAAGCGAGAAAAGAATGACAGGGTGTATAGCCGCTGTGACTGGTCACACCAAAGGGCTTCTTCTCCCTCGGTTATTTCCAGGATCTCAGGCCTGAGGCCTACTTTCTACAGGAACTGGATGCAAGGTACTGCAACTCCTTTTTCATGAGGAGAGGCTCTTGCTCCAAGCCTGCCATACAGCGTATGCCCTTTCAGGCAGGGATGCCACCCCCTGGGTCTTTGGTTCTTGTCCTGGTCTGGCTTTTCCCATGTACTGTTTCTGTTCTGTGACTGCTCTAGGCATTCCTCCTACTACAAGCTACTATATGGTTATATAGAAGGATTCTATATATCAGCACTAAATGTGTCAGTACAGCTCTGACTACAATACCTGTATGATTACACAGAAAGATTATATGGGACTAAGTATGATTATAGATATAAGCTAGATACAGTAAGCAGTAAGTTATATGATTATACAGAAAGATTATACGGGACTAAGTATGATTTTATATATATATAAGCTAGATATAGTAAGACGTAGGTTATTATATGATTATATCAAAAGATTATATGAGACTAAGTATGATTATATATATATAAGCCAGATATAAGTAAGCAGTGAGTTATACTTTAGGCGCTAATTGTGCCTGGGGTCTGCTCAGCTCTCCTTGCTCGGTAATACCAATGGGGGGTATTACCCACAGATAGTGAGGTCCAGTTCCAATTTGCAATTATATATCCTTCTACATATTTTCCATGACTAATGATTGTCAACTTTCAGCAGAAGAATGCTGAAAACAATGCAGAAGGAATTCACACTGGCGCTTGGCATCATCTATACCATCCATACTTCTGAGCACGTATCGCGGAAGGTTTAGTTACAGTAACCAATGCTGTTTCTGTCCTGTGCATATCCTTGGGACCATCCAGTGCCTCCGGCAAATGCCAGAGGCCAGTATCTGTATCTCTCTGCCAGAAGCTGGGCTGCCCCAAATATCAGAGAGTTAATACTGACCATTCCATCCTAGTGCCACCAATAGCCCTCAACCAACGACATTTGGCAGTTGGTATGAGAATGCCCAGTCTGCTCACCACTAGGTGGCATAACTCTGAATGTTGTATTTTGCAGTTTGCTAGTTTCACTGAGATTAAGCTCTGGTCTCCTGCGATGGTAGCTAACTTCAAAGGGTAGCCTTTATTGGTCATTTTCCTTTCCCTGTCTCATTTCCCCTGCTCCCTATTGGTATTTCCTGTGTTTCCTAAATAAACTACTCGCACTGCAATCCTTGTCTCAGGGTCTGCTTCTGAGATAACATAAACCAGGCAGTCACTGAATGCATGAACAATGAGCTTGTAAGATATAGAGCTCTTGTAAAGTGAGTTACCAGCCTACACTACCCTCATCCCAAGCAATGACATCCTTGAAATTTCATATTTAATGTGCCAGCTACATTTATTTGAGTACACATTAAAAATGAATACACAGACAATTCATCAAGATATACATTTATAATTTGAATAGTTTCCTAAATGTAGGACACACTTCAATTACACAGTTAAAGACATAAATACGCAACAATTGAAATCATCTTTCAGAGTCACAGTCACCTCTGGTTCTGAGCTTCTGCTCTTAGTGAGTTCATTCAGTTTACAGATCATCTTGCCACCCCACTTTATCTAGAATTTGGCTGGAATCCTTTCTCTTCAAAGAACAACCTTCACTAACATATGAGGGTAAACAGAAACTTACTGCTCTTCTCTTGTCCTCCTCTCTGGAATAATCTTCCAGGATCTTGGGTCACTTTGCAGCTACTGGTTTCACTCGGGATGGATACTCAAAGCTGATACCCCTTCTGTCTCCTGGGAGACAATGGGACAGAACAAAGCCACATTCATCTTTCTTGCCTTAAGCCCCCACAAAATTAATAAAGCAGACTGCAGTTTTTATGCTGATTTTAGAAGAGAATCAGGGAAATTCAGAATTAAATCTATATTTAACTTGGACTTTCCTAAAGAGAAAGTACTCAACGATGTAGGACTTCACAAGGATGACAGTCCCCACCGTCAGCCCACAGGTGGCCTTTTTTTCCTCTCTCTCTCTTTTTTTTAGGCAGAGTCTCCCTCTGTCGCCAAGCTGGAGTGCAGTGGCACGATCTTGGCTCAATGCAATCTCCGCCTTCTGGATTCAAGCAATTTTCATGCCTCAGCCTCTTGAGTAGCTGGGATTATAGGCACAGGCCACCACACCCAGCTAGTTTTTGTATTTTCAGTAGAGACGGGGTTTCACCATCTTGGCCAGGATGGTCTCAATCTCTTGACCTTGTGATCAGCCAGCCTCAGCCTCCCAAAATGCTGGGATTAGAGGCAGGAGCCACTGCGCCTGGCAAATGCCCTTTACTTTGAGGGACTTTCAGTCTACAATTTCCTTCCCTGGAAAACTGAATTCTTTCTCAAAAGAAGGGTTTCCTTCCCTGGCCTTTCTTCCTTCCTAGTCTCTGTCTTAAATTCTATTTAAAGGGAGTAGTTGGAACATATGCATTTTGTTCCCTCATCAAATTCCATCATTACTATAGAAAAAGGGATTTAAAGGTCAGGCACGGTGGCTCACGCCTGTAATCCCAGCCCTTTTGGAGGCCGAGGCAGGTGAATCATAAGGTCAGGAGTTTGAGACCAGCCTGATCAACGTGGTGAAACCCTGTCTCTACTAAAAATACAAAAATTAGCAAGGCATGGTGGTGTGTGCCTGTAGTCCCAGCTACTCGGGAGGCTGAGGCAGGAGAATCGCTTGAACCTGGGATGTGGAGGTTGCAATGAGCTGAGTTTGTGCTACTGCACTCCAGCCTGGGTGACAAAGTGAGACTCTGTCTCAAAAAAAACAAAACAAAACAAAACAAAAGAAGAAGAAAGAAAAGGGGATTTAAAGCCAGAGGCATGAACTCACAGGGACACATTGAGTGGAAGAGAAGAAAAATAACAAAAACTTTGGGAAACTGGAAAATAAATAGATGAATGGTGATGGACTTACGACAGCTGAAAAGCCTGAATCCTAAGTGGGCAGAGGGGAAGGCCAAGAGGAACCCCGCTTCCCTTGCAGAATCCTGAAAAGCAGAGAAATAAGTTGCCTGGAGTACCCCCTAAAAATGCGGAGTGAAAGCAATGCTAAAAATAGAATACAGGTTGAGTGCAGTGGCTCACGCCTATCATCCTAGCACTTTGGGAGGCCGAAGTGGGCGGACTGCCTGAGCTCAGGAGTTTGAGACCAGCCTGGGCAACATGGCAAAACCCCATCTATACTAAAAACACAAAAAATTCGTCACGCATGGTGGTACGTGCCTGTATCTCCAGCTATGCTGGAGGCTGAGGCAGGAGAATTGATTGAACCCAGGAGGCAGATGTTGCAGTGAGCCGAGATTGCACCACTGCACTCCAGCCTGGGTGACAGAGTGACACTCTGTCTCCTAATAAATAAGTAAATAAAGTAAAATAAAAATTGAATACAGGTGGCAAATCTGCGGAGGAAGCAATTTTTTTAGTAGAAACGGGGTTTCCCAGTGTCCCTCCACTACTCTATAGGTGACTGTTGTTCTTTTGCAAGGAGACTGAACAAGTAGTTTCAGGAGAGAATAACACAGAGGAGTCTCTGAACAGCAGGACACCAGGCACAGCTGAGGACAGGCTACTATATTGAAAAAGGTGGATGGGATGGGGTGAGGACAAATGAAAATTCACACTCTTGAGACTCCCAGCCTCCTCCCCAGAATGCTCCCACCCAGATCCACACTCTCTGGGTAGCAAATTTGAAGAAACATCTCCAGTGACTCCAGGTGGCCTAAGAGACAAGAGCTAAGCACACTGACACTGGGGTTTCCCCAGGAACATGGCCCACCTAGTTCATATGGGCAGCTCTGGACCCAGGACACCAAGAGTGTCACAATCTGCAGTTCAGTCTCCCCAGGGCCAGGTGGGGAAATAGTTACTTGCCAAAGAAGGCATAACTTCAAAAATCGCAGTTGCCTCCTTTGTGATTCTTTCTTTGGGGCTTGTAAGAGTCTCTACAGCCTCCGGATCTGCTACTGATTTACTGAATCATAAGGGCTGGGTGGAAGAGCTGCCTGTTGCCTAAACAAGAAGAGACTTCCATCATTCTGTGCTCCACTTGAAGTAGGCAAGTTGTCCAAAAAATTGTTTGAGTCAACACGTTCAAATATGACACATATGCTTCACAAATCCAAAAAGACTCACCACATACTGTACTTTTTTAATAGAGATAAAAATTTCAGCAACTTGTCCCTCACTTTAAAGGGGTTAGCCTAACATGCCTAAAATAATTCACTGGTGTGACAAGACTCCTTAGAGATTATGACATGTTATAGATTGCCCATTACTTCCTGCTTAAAATAACAATAATCACTTAATATCTCTCCCAGTTTCCATGAGTCAGGGATTAGACAGGGCACAGTGCAGACAACTTGTCTTTGCTCCATGATATTGGAAGCCTAGCTGGTAGACTTGAAAGCAAAGAGCTGGGCTAATCTGAAGGCTTACTCACTACCGTGTTGGCCTTACTAGGACTGTTGGCCAGAACACCCACACATGACCTCTCCATGTGGTCTGGGCTCTCTTTGAATCTGGTGGCTGGGTTCAAAGGCAAGAGTCAGGCCTGGTATGGTGGCTCACACCTGTAATTCTACCACTTTGGGAGGCCAAGGTGAGTGGATCACCTGAGGTCAGGAGTTTGAAACCAGCCTGGTCAACAGGGTGAAACACGTTTCTGCTAAAAAACAAAAATCAGCTGGGCATGGTGGCAGGTGCCTGTAATCCCAGCTACTTAGGAGGCTGAGGCAGAAGAATGGCTTGAACTCAGGAGTCAGAGGATGCAGTGAGCTGAGATTGTGCCATTGCACTCCAGCCTGGGCAATAAGAGTGAAACTCCGTCTCAAAAATAAATAAATAAGTAAAAATAAAAAAGCAAGAGTCCTACAACAGAGACAGGCAGGAAAAAGCCATCTTGCCCTTTTCTAGCCTAGCCTCAGAAGTCATGCAGTGTCATAGCTGCTGCATTCTATTGGTCAAGGCAGTTACAAAGGTCCACTCGTGTTACAGGGGGAGAGAAAAGAGATGCCACCTTTCAGGGGAAGAATGCCAATGTCACATTATGAGTATGAAGGATGGGACATATATTGATGTGGCCATCTGTGGAAAATACAATATGCCATAGTGAGATAACCGAAGCCTCCATAGACTAAATTACGGCATAGATCCAAGAGCTGACACATTCCCCAGATGGGATGGAAATCACACTGCTTTTCCACCAAGTGGAAGCAATCTGCGTCTGATTTTTTTCTTTAGGATAGACTGTCCCCGACCCAAACTGTCATATTAATAGCTGTGTATCAGGTGTCTCACACTATCCTGATTTGATTCAACAGGAAATGACTTCTGGAACAGCAATGGCAATGGGTATCCACTCCTCATGAAGTTAAGGATAATCTACTGTTATTCTCCCAAACCCACTCATCTTCTGCACCAGCTAGACTGGCAAGTTAAAAGGCCATGTGATAGCAATCATCACTACCACACCTGTGGAGTCTTTTAATCCCTGCAATTCCCCTAGAGATGCAGTACTATATCCATTTATTGTTTTGATGTGGAAGAGCTCCAGAAGCTTCCTCATCTCCATTGCTTTCTTTTTTTATTTTTTCTATCAACTACATAAGACTCACTGAATCCATTCTTTTCTTAACAGGCTTCACTTCACAGGTGAAGCAAGCCAATGTGGGGATTCTATCACATGCTAAGGACATCTTTTCTAACTAGATGCTCAGGAACTTGGGAAACTTTGATATGTTAGGAGAGGTTTAAGTTTCCACTGGACCAACGGCGAGGCTGACTTAGGTACAAACTCCATCATGGCCGGATGCAGAGGCTCATGCCTGTAATCCCAGCATTTTGGGAGGCCAAGGCAGATGGGTCACCTAAGGTCAGGAGTTCAAGACCAAGCTGGCCGACATGGCAAAACCTGGTCTCTACTAAAAATACAAAAATTAGCCAGGCGTGGTGGCGCATACCTGTAATCCCAGCTACTGGGGAGGTTGAGGCAGGAGAATCACTTAAACCTGGGAGGTGGAGGTTGCAGTGAGCCAAGAATGTGCTACTGCACTCTATCTTAGGTGACAGTGCGAGATTCCATCTCAAAACAGACACACTGACAAAACAAAACAAAACTTCATAATTACCTGGTCCCCATAGGAACTCTCAGAAGCAGACAATGACATGTGGGTATCTGGGAATGAGTAATAGCTAACAGCTAGTGTCTACTTGTTGCCCAAGTGTTTGCACAGTTTCCCTAGTGTACAGTTATCCAGACAAAATGGTAATACACATTTATCAGTAAAATAGTCATGTTACACATTCTGTACTGTCAGCACTTTTACAAGCTCTCTCCTCAGGCCTCTCCATCATTTAAGAGGCAGTAAACTAGCTTAAGTCTAGTAATAGAATCCGGAGCTGCATTTCTGTCCTGATGATATCTGCCTCAAAACCTGGAGAAATTTTTGGCTGTACAGACCAACTAGGACTTCAGTGATCTGCCATTTATCTAGGACCCCATCTCCAATTAACCACCTCCAAAGAGCTTTGTGTTCATTTTGAATGTCATAATTGCATGGGGGTCATTGTTAAAGGCTACTGCTGGAATCATTACAATGATACTGAAAACAGGAAATACATGGACATGGGCATGTAGGCTCACACCTGTAGTCCCAGCTACTTGGAAGACTGAGGTGGGAGGATCCCTTAACTTCAGGAGTTTGAGGCTGCAGTGAGCTACTGCACTTCAGCCTGGGTGGAAAAAGAAAGAAGAGGAAGGAAATACACTTCACCACATTCTATGAACTTTCACTAATTCATGTAATGATCCCAGTACTCTTGTGAACAAAGTATGCCTCAAGACTTTGGTAAAGGGAATGTCTTCATCCTCCTGCCAGGCAGGGATAGGTTGGGAAAAGGGATAACATATTTGGTAATTTGTTCCAGAATTATTCTTAAATTCCTTTCTTCACATTATAAGAAGGCATTTCTGTCATCTCAGCTTTTAGAATAGGTCAATGTCATGTTCAGCTTTCTCTACGAAAAACATGCTCAGTAGCTAAACATAGGACATTAAATCCAAAATCTGTAGTAGGTGCATTCATACCTATACCGCCAGACCTTACATGACATCTGTCTCTTCTTGGCTGAACACTCAATATTTTCATAAGAATTCCACGTTTTTTCCAATGACTGTGTAAGTCTCCTCCGGTGTGCTTCCTGTTTGTTTCCTAGTGTGTACCCAAAATAAACTGAGACATTCTTGATGAAAATATTTAGCCTTAATCAAGTTTCTAGACTTAACCTCCAGCTTCTAGGAAGATTAAAAAACACAGAACTTTCTACCAAATTATTGGCTTGAGCCCTTCAAAAAGTCATTCTCACGAGAAAAAAAAAAAAAAAAAAAAAAAAGTGAGAGGCACTGTTCCAAACGAAAGGAAACCAAATAGACATAACAATCAAATGCCATGTATGAAACTAGACTGTATCTTGGTTTAAAAGGAAAAGTATAAAAAGACATTCTTGGGATAAATGCCAAAATTGAAAATGGACAGATTTTAAGTGATATAAAATTTAAGTGTGCAGGCTAAGTGCACTGGCTCATGCCTGCAATCCCGGCACTTTGGGAGGCTGAGCTGCGCAGATTGCTTGAGGTTAGCAGTTTGAGACCAGCCTGGCCAACATGGTGAAACCTGGTCTCTACTAAAAATACAAAAATTAGCCTGTAGTCCCAGCTACTCGGGAGGTTGAAGCAGAAGAATTGTTTAAACCCAGAAGGCGGAGGTTGCAGTGAACTGAGATCGCCCCACTGCACTCCTGCCCTGGGCCACAAAGTGATACTGTCTCAAAAAAAAAAAAAAAAAAGAAAGAGAAGAAATATGTTTTTAATCTTCCTAGAAGCTGGAAGTTAGGTCTAGAAACTTGATTAGATTAAGGTTAAATATTTTTGTCAAGGATGTCTCAGTTTATTCTGGGTACATCATATCACTCTAGGAAAAAAAACAGGAAGCACACAGAGGAGGAGACTTACAGAGTCATTGGAAAAAAACATGAGGAATTCTTATGAAAATATTGAATGTTCAATCAAGAAGAGAAATATGTCATTTAAGGTCTGGTGGTATTTACTGATATGAATGCACCTACTACAGATTTTGGATTTGATGTCCTATGTTTAGCCACTGTGCCCAGCCAACTATAGTTTGATCATTGCTGTATAGTATTCTATTGTAGGACTATATTATAATCCATCAATTTTCTCCTGATGGGCATTTGGAATGTTTCCAGTCTGAAGCTATTATGAATGCTTCCAGAACACTCTTGTGCATGTCTTTCAATGCTCAAGTGCATCTATTTTTATTTGGTATACACCTAGGAGAAGAACTGTTGGGTCATAGGTTTGTCTATCTTGCAAACGATACCATTAAACCATTCTCCAAGTAGTCATGTCAATTTACACTCTACTAGTTTCTGTTGCTCCACATTCTTGCCAACACTTAGAATGATCTTTTATTTTAGCCATTCTGGTAGGTGTTTCATGTTGTCTCATGTTTTGCTTTGTTCTGTTTAATTTTCCCATCTACTAATGAGATTGAGCATTTCTTCAATGTTAGTTATTCTTCAAGGTTAGTCTTCGTTAGTCTTCTTGAAGTGCCTATTTGGGTCTCCATTGTATATTTTTCTAATAAATTTTCTTTTTCCTATTTTGCTGGCATTCTTCATATATTCGAGATACAATGCCTTCATCACATGTGTTTCAAATATCTTATTTTACTCTGTGCCAAGTCTTTCTGCTCTCTTAATGTAAAATTAAATAGCTCTTAATTTTAATCTAATCAACTTTATCAATCTTTCCTTTATGATTAGTGCTTTTTAACGCTTAAGGCTTCTCCACACAGACAAGAAGATATTCTCTCCTATTATCTTTTGGGAGCTTTATTATTTTAAGTTTTGTACTAGATCTACAATCTATGTAGAATTAATTAATCAATTTAATTGAGATGGAGTCTTGCTCTGTTGCCCAGGCTGGAGTGCAGTGGCACAATCTCAGCTCACTAGAACCTCTGCTTCTGAGTTCAAATGATCCTCTCGCCTCAGCCTCCTGAGTAGCTGGGATAACAGGTGCATGCTACCACACCTGGCTAATTTTTGTATTTTTAGTAGAGACGTGGTTTCACCATGTTGGCCAGGCTGGTTTCAAACTCCTGGCCTCAAGTGATCCACCCACCTTGGCCTCCCAAAGTGCTCGGATTATAGGTGTGAGCCACCGTGTCCAGCCTAGAATTCATTTATTGTTATGGTATGAGGTAGGGGTCAACTTTCACTTTTTCTCTATGCTTATCTAATGTCCCAGTGTCCATTCTTAAAAAGACTACCTCTAATCCACTGTTTTGCACTGCCATCTTCACAAATCAGTATGTGCCTGGGGCTGTTTCTGGGTCCTGTATTCTAACGTCTATCCTGCACTGATTCCACACTGTCTTAATTACTGTAGTTTCATAAGAAATCTTAAAATCTAATAGGGTAATCCCCTCAAATTTATTTTTCTTTTCCCAACATTATCGTGGCTATTTTAGATCCTTTGCATTTCTATATGAATTTTGGAAACAGCTTTTCAATTTCCAAAAAAAAAAAAAAAAAAAAAAAAAACTGGTGGAGAATTTTCACACACTGATCTTCACTAAAGGAACTTCCAAAAGATATACTTCAGGTGCAGGAAAGTGACCTTAGATACCAGAAGGAATGGATTTTGTTTTATTTGAGATAGGGCCTCATTCTGTCACTTAGGCTGGAATGCAGTGGGGAGATCTCAGCTGCAGCCTCAACCTCCGGGCTCAAGAAATCCTCCCACCTCAGCCTCCCAAGTAGCTGGGACCACAGGTCCACCACACAAAGCTAATTTTTTTGTAGATAATGGTTTTCACCACATTGCCCAGGCTGGTCTCAAACCCCTAAGACTCAAGTGATTGGCCTGCCTCAGCCTCCCAAATTGCTGGGATTACAGGTGTGAACCACAGGACCCAGCTAGGAATGGATTTTTGGGGTTTTTTTGAGACAGAGTCTCACTCTATCACCAAGGCTGGAGTGAAGTAGCATGATCTTGGCTCACTGCAACCTCCTCCTCCTGGGTTCAAGCAATTCTCCTGCCTCAGCCTCCTGAGTAGCTGGGATTACAGGCATGTGCCACCACGCCCAGCTAATTTCTGTATTTTTAGTAAAGACAGGGTTTCACCATATTGGACATGCTGGTCTCAAACTCCTATCCTCATGATCCACCCGCCTCAACCTCCCAAAGTGCTGGGATTACAGGCGTGAGCCACTGCGGCCAGCTAGGAATGGATTTTATTTTATTTTATTTGAGATGGAGTCTTGCTCTGTTGCCAGGCTGGAGTGCAGTGGCACCATCATGGCTCACTGTAACCTCTGCCTCCCAGGTTTAAGCGATTCTCCTGCCTCAGCCTCCCCACTAGCTGGGACTACAGGCATGCACCACCATGCCCAGCTAATTTTTATATTTTTCATAGAGACAGGGTTTGACCATATTAGTCAGGATGGTCTCGATCTCTTGACCTCATGATCCACTCACCTCTGCCTCCTAAAGTGCTGGGAGGTGTGAGCCACTGCGCCCAGCTTTCTTTTCTTTTTTCTTTATTTATATTTTTGAGATGGAATTTCGCTCTTGCTGCCCAGGCTGGAGTGCAATGGCGTGATCTTGGCTCATGGCAACCTCCGCCTCCTGGGTTCAAGTGATTCTCCTGCCTCAGCCTCTTAAGCAGCTGGGACTACAGGTGTGTGTCACTACACCTGGCTAATTTTTGTATTTTTAGTGGAGATGGGGGTTTCACTATGTTGGCCAGGCTGGTCTCGAACTCCTGACCTCGAGAACCATCTGCCTCAGGCTTCTAAAGTGCTGGGATTACAGGCATGTGCCACCACGCTGGGCTAGAAATGGATTTTAAAAGTGCAATTTGACAATCTCAGTATTCCAGCTGTATTTATTCCATTTACATTGTATTTTTTTGTATTTAGACTTTTTCAATCATATTACTTTTTAATTCAGTTTGGTCCACTTCTCTGAGCTTTAAAAAAAAAAAATTGTTTGCCAAGTGCGGTGGCTCACACCTGTAATCCCAGCACTTTGGGAGGCTGAGGCAGGCAGATCACCTGAGGTCAGGAGTTCGAGACCAGCCTGGACAACATGGTGAAACCCTGTCTCTCCGAAAAATACAAAAATTAGCCAGGCATGGTGGTGTGTGCCCGTAATCCCAGCTATCTGGGGGGCTGAGGAAGAATTTCTTGAACCTGGGAGGCGGAGGGTGCAGTGAGTTGAGATTGCGCCACTGCATTCCAGCCTGGGTGACAGAGTGAGACTCTATTTAAAAAGGAAAAAAAAATCCTACTCTGCCTTTTTCTTGGGGGTTAGGAAGATGGTTGATTTTTTTGCTTATTTGCATTTCTTATTCTATTTTTTTCCTCTTTACTGGTTTGAATTTACATACTCTATTTCTATTCTCAAGGGTAACCCTTAAATCTTACCATGTATATTTGATTTTATAGAGCCTGTTTCTCTACTTTACAACTGCTTCAATTAACTCTTCAACTCTCATCTGGTTTCTGGCCCTACCACTCCAACGGAAGTTTGCAGTTTCCAAATGCTAAGTTCACTACTCCTTTTACCAATCCTTATCTCACTGGATTTTCCTACTGATCTGATGTTTGTGATCACCCCTCTTCTAGATATTATAGTTCCTAGGGTTCCTTGACATTGTGCTTTCTTAGAGTTCTGTTTTGCAGAACGTTCTGACTATTCCTCCTCATCCCCACTCCATCTCCTCTCCTTCTTGGACCTTTCCTCCTTAGCTTCTATTAAAAATAAATATTTCCCCACAAATTGTCCCAGCCCACTGCTGTTATTTTACAAACCCACCCTATGTGATTCCCATCCATCTCCTACGGGATCAGTTGCCACCTCCATGGGCTAACTCCCAAATTAATTTCTCCAGCCTGACCTCTTCCTTGAACTTCAGACTCTTAAATCCAATTTCCAGCTGGCCAACCAGACCTGGATATAACACAGACAACCCAAATTCAACAAGCCTAAAACCAAACTCTTAATTATCTACTTCTCCCCTCCTAGAGAGAAAAGCCAGCTTCTCTTCCTTCTGTACATTCTTTCGCATCATCTAGAAACAGGGGAGATTTGACTGCTTCCTCCCTCTCCATCCTACATCTTATTCAATAATGACACCTCCCAATTCTACCTCCTAAAGCACCTTGTCTAGCCCTCAGCCCACTGGCCAAATGTGGCCCAGGACGGCTTTGAATGCAGCTCAACACAAATTCGTGAAACATTATGAGATTTTTTTTTTTTTTTTTTTAAGCTCATCAGCTATCGTTACTGTATTTTACATGTGGCCCAAGACAATTCTTCCTCCAGCGTGGCCCAGGGAAGCCAAAAGATTGAACATTGCTGTCCTATTTTTCTGGCTCTTCTGGTTTTTTCCCCAAATAGTATTCTATGGTTATTAGATATATCAGAAAAATTGACTCTATGGTAAAGTAAGTGTAAGTGCTAGAAAACTAAGAAAAATGTTTATTACAGGACTTTTCAAACAGACAACTATGTAGATATTATATTCTAGATATGAGGTGATGTAACCTAGTCTTTTCCATGCTGGTTTTAGCATTTCTGTGGAACATCGTTTAGCATCTCACATGCCTCACGATCAATCATTAACTGCTACTCGAAGGCCCTCCATTCTCCCCTACCCTCACCAACCATGGCCCTAGGTCAGCTCTTGCCATCTCTGATTCCCTAGCTCAGGTCTTGTTTCCTCAAACGTGCTGTTCACAGTGATGCAAGAGTGAGCCCCTAAAACTCAAAGCTACCATGTCTCTCTACCACTCACACCTGAGGCTAAACTCCTTCATAGGGTTAGGAAAGGCCCCACAACCTGGTCCAGCTCCACCTCTCTCACCGCACGCCACATTCACATCATACCTTAGAAATATGTTTGTGCCTCCCAAAATGCTCCATGCTCTTTTAGGTTTCTGTGTCTTTGTTCATATGATGCTATTTGTCTGGAATGTTATTATCCACACCAATTCACTGGTTAACTGCTACTTCTCCCTTTAAGACTCAGCTTGAGGCCGGGCGCGGTGGCTCAAGCCTGTAATTCCAGCACTTTGGGAGGCCGAGGGGGGTGGATCACGAGGTCGAGAGATCGAGACCATCCTGGTCAACATGGTGAAACCCCGTCTCTGTTAAAAATACAAAAAATTAGCTGGGCATGGTGGCGTGTGCCTGTAATCCCAGCTACTCAGGAGGCTGAGGCAGGAGAATTGCGTGAACCCAGGAGGCGGAGGTTGCGGTGAGCCGAGATCGCGCCATTGCACTCCAGCCTGGGTAACAAGAGGGAAACTCCGTCTCCAAAAAAAAAAAAAAAAAAAGACTCAGCTTGAGTGCCACTCTGCTCAGGAAGGTTTCCTGACTGGGCTAAATACCCGCTCATCTCAGCTCCCATAATCCACCTGTATAGGAAATTACAGGCCAGGCACAGTGGCTCACGCCTGTAATCCCAGCACCATGGGAGGATGATGCGAGAGGATCACTTGAGCCCAGGAGCTTGAGACTAGCTTGGGCAACATAGAGAGACCCTGTCTCTACGAAATACAAAATCAGCCCAGTGTGGTGGTGCGTGCCTTTGGTCCCAGCTACTTGGGGAGGCTGAAGTTGGAGGAGTGCTGAAGCCCAGGAGGTGAAGGCTGCAGTGAGCCATGATCACACCACTGCACTGCAGCTTGGGCAGCAGAGCAAGACCCTGTCTCAAAAACAAAGACAAGGGGAAAAAAATTATAAATTTGCTGCCCCATGAGCTTTTTAAAAGCAGAAACTATATGATATTTCTTTTCTTACTTATCCTTCCCAAACTCTAAACGCTGATGGGTTCCAAGGCTCAGTTCTCTTCTGTTTTGTCAAGTGACTTTCCATAACACCTGTACCCTCAAGACTCTCAAACTGATGCCCCCAGTCAAACTATTTCCAACTCTGTCCAGATCTCTATGGACTGGCTGCTTATTCAGGTCTCAGTCCAAATGTAACCTTGTCCTGACCACTCCATCCAAGTGGGCCCATATTCAATCTCTCCCTTACTTTGTCTTACACTGTCTGAATTAAATCTATTTGTTTATTGTCCATTTCTCCCTCCACACTATCCCATGAAAACGAAGAGTTTTTATTCACTGCTTTGTCTCTAGAGCCTAAAAGTGTTTGGCATATTACTGATACTTACTAAATGTTTGTCAAATGAGCTACTGCCTAACACAGATTTTGCTTATATCTGAGTGCTGACTAAGTGCCCAATAGTGTGCTAAATACATCACAGGAACTGCTTCTTCTTATCGTTTAAGTATTACCATCATCTCCATTTTACCCAGAGACACAGGAGTTCAGAAGCTTGCTCAGGTTCCAGCATAGGAAGGGATAGGAACACTGGAGGCCTGATCCAGAGCTGACTTTCTTAGCTACTGCGCTGTCCTCCCACTTACATCTTTAAGGACTTAAACAGTGTACTCAAGGAAAAGTAGGGAGCAAGGGTCCAAAGATCACATTTGTTGAGAGCAGAAAGGGAGTCAGAGGAAGAAGGAAACAGACTAAACAAGGTCTCTGCGTTTTGTATTTCGCACTGCCCCCAGGACTAAATATTCTAATTCCTGACACAGAGTCAGAAGGCCCAGTTCCAATAGCTCAGAGAGGGTTGAATTACCTTTACCAGACAAAGCTACTGCTCTCTTGGACGGGAGAAATTTCAACTCACTAGTTAATTGCCATGGTATAGGGAAAGAACAAGGGCTGGAAATCCAGACACTTGGAGGCTACTGCCGGCTGTGCCCAGGGTTCTCTAGTGGACATCTGGCCAACCATGTCCTTTCTCCGAGTCTCAGTTTCTCCATCTGTGGGGGAAGAGGCATGCTGCTCTGAAGATCTGTGACTCTGGCAGGTGCCGATCTCCGGAGTTCCCTCAGCTCAGCTCTAGACGCCAGTGGAGAGAGGCCGCCTTTCTGATTGCTGGAGCCTGGGCCTCACCCTTGGGTATGAGAAGTACAGAATTTTCTAAAATACAGGAAGTGAAAGAATTGCCTTTGGAAAACAGAAAACCTGAGTGTAACGTTCCCTCCTGCAAGAGTGACACACAGTAATGGCCAAGCAAACAGTCCTTCCCTGCAATATTTATTAAGGAATTTACACATACACAGGAGAAAGGCAGCCAGGAACTGCGGTTCCCACACATGAAATCTTGTAAGCAAAGTTTTCTTGTCTGAATTTTCAAGTGGGGTGAACAATGACTGAGGGGAACGCTGTTCCGGCCCGCTGCCCCATACGCCTGGGAAAGGTGGGGAGACAGAAGCACCCTGGATACACAGGCATGAGAGGGTGATCTGCAGACTGGGAGAAGGGAAAGGAGAAAGGGAGTTCTCAATGACATGGCATTTTTTTTTTTAAACCATAAGAAAAACACAACAGTTTTAGGCTGCTGATAAATTAACTCCTCTCTGTTGTAAACCTAAAACTAAACAAAAACAAAAATACCCACAGCAGATGGGGAGAGGGTGGGAGGCGGAACACACACTCATACACGCACACAAACACACACACGCACACACAAGCAGTACACGTTAAGCTCTGCATTCCCACAATAGGCTTGGTCTTCCAGCCACAGAGCCAGATCCTACTGAAGGTAGGTGGGAGGCGGGAAGGGATATGTGTGTGTGTGTGTGTGTGTGGGATCCTCACAAAGTCTTTGGTGCTAATAAAGGCTGACTGAAGCAGCAAGTCCTGAAGGCCCAGATCCGGAAAGCAACTCAGGGCGAAGAGAGTAATATTTTTGCTCATCCTCACAGGAGGGGGCTTGCCTCACCCCAAGGCTAGGGTCAAACTGACCCAGGACCCAGGGAGTATTTAATATGATTTCGGTACTTGCTTCATTCCCATAAATCATGAGAACATGATGTCTCCTCTTCAAATTTAAAAACTTAGAAACAGCTTATTAACACATATAGAAGCACCTCTAAGCTTTCCCCTCTTTGGCTAATACACAACACCTACAGACCCTTCTGAGAGTCTGATAGGAGCTTTAACCTTGAGGGAAGGTACTCAAAGGTATGCACATTTCTCCCACAGTTTAAGTGCCTTCTGCCAACAACTTCTAAGATGCTGGTGCCAGGAGAGGACTGGGGAGGACGAGGGGATGGCTATGGGGCATGTACGACATAAAGCAACAGAGAGGTCTTCATGTTTGGGAAGTGGCTGGGCAGACCGCCACACCCCAAATGACTTATTGAGCAATTTCTAAACCAAAGAGAGAGGTAGGAAAAGAGGATGGGGGTCAGGGGTGGAGGCTGTGGAAAGGAGAGAGCGAGGGCTGAAGAGAATGGCAGCCTGGCAGCCATACAGGTGTTTGTTTTTATTTCCACATCTGAGGACTCAGAGTCTGATTTGCTGCCTGTCCATTTCCGCCACTCATTGACTGTCCATAGTTCATCATGCCGTTGGCTCCATAGAAGTTCATCCCAGCCATCTGCTGGGTCATCTGAAAGGGAGAGAGGAGACTTTCAGACCAGGCTCTGGGCATTCTGCCAATTAGTGCAAAAGACAGGGCAGGACTCTCTTTCTCTGCCAGGATGGGGAGAATGAGACAAAGGGAAACTCTGCTTTGGGTAGTAAACCCTGGACCTTAGCAGTCAGATCATTTCAAGACCATGTACATGAACGACTTTTCAGGAGTGCCGGTTGACGGAGACTAATGCTCAGGGAGGGAAAGAAGGCATCCTGGCATCTGGATCCAGTCGACAGAAAATCAGCATGAGTTTCTCTCTTTTTCTTTTCCAGTCCCTCATCCTAATTAGAAGGGGCCTATTGTTAACTTGCCTGGCCAACCCTAAAAGCTGAGAAAAAGCCCCCTTCCCAATGCTCCCGCCTCATCTCCAGCACAGCTATTACCGTCAGCGTCAGGGAAAGCGCATGAGCAGGCTCACTAGTTTGCAGAAGGGGGGAAAAAAAGGAACTGGACTGTTGAGAATGAACAAAGGCAGGGTGGGGGAAAAGGTGGGGGAAGACTAATATGTCTTCCGTGTAAGAGACGGGAAGGAGCTGGGAGAAAGTCAGTGGAATAAGGCCTGAGGCAAGGGGGAGGATGGGCTGCGATCCTTCATGAATTCAATTGAAAGACAAGCCCATAGCAGTGAACAGAAAAATACTTCATCGAGAAAAATGCCTTGAATTTCCTAAGCCTAGTACATTTTCTATATAAACTCTATATAGGAGAAAGTATTATTTTCTTGTACCAACTTTTAAATTTCAAACTTACATAAAAGTTTAAAGAATGGTACAATAAAACCCATATATCTTCTTCCTGAAATTCACCAACTGTTAACATTTGCCATATTTTCTCTCTGTTCCTACAAAAAACACTTATTTTTTTTGATGAGCAACAAAAGTTGCAGATATTAAAAGAAAAAAAAAAAGCTGCAGCTGTCATGACATTTCACTCCTAAGTCAGGAGGCACCTCACAAGAATGAATGCTTTAATAGAATCACAGAACAATGAACACGCTCAAGAATTCTAACATTAACACAATATTCTAACGTACATGGCATTTCAATTTCAGATCTCCTTTAATCTAGAACAGTTTCCCTACTACTTCCTTCCATTTCTTCCCGACACTGACAGTTTTAAGAACCCAGGACAGTTATTCTGTAGCATATCCCTCAATGTGGATTCATCTCATGTTTTTTCATAATTGGATCCAGGTTAAATACTTTTGGCAAGATTCTATGGAGGTGATATGATGTCTTTCTTAGTACAAAATATCAGAAAGCATATGATATTAATTTGTTCCATTGTCAGTAATTTTATGTTTGATCACTTGGCTAAGGTAGTGGCTATATATATTTTTCATTATAATTAATAAATAATCTGAAGGGCATTTCTTTGCAAATGTGTGAATCCCTTGTTCTTTTTATAATTACTATCATTCTTCTGTAAAGAAGGCTTTTCCTCCCTCCATTCCACACCTGGTTTTTAAAAAATATCACCATGGACTCATGGTTAT
Source organism: Saimiri boliviensis (assembly GCF_048565385.1). NCBI lineage: Eukaryota > Metazoa > Chordata > Mammalia > Primates > Cebidae > Saimiri > Saimiri boliviensis. The sequence continues at coordinate 39,181,635 of NC_133459.1, read as the reverse complement.
TTTTTTCCATTCAATGTGTCATAATCCATTAGTGTTGTTACTCTTTTTGATGTTCAAATTGTCTCATTTGGCCAGTCAGAGCCACTGGAAGTTGGCTCATGTGCCACTCTGACACATTCCCATCAGAACTACCTATACAAATAAAAATGAAACAATGAAAATAAGTGAAGGTAAGTCTCCACTGTGAAAGCCAGAAAATAACAAGGTAAACCCATAGAAAGCATATGGAAAGAAATACTAAAGATACACCAGAAATTGAGATAGAAAACAGAAAAATGTCGCACCAACACATCAAAATCCTGGTTCTTTGAGAAAAACTAATGAGGCTGCTTGGCATAACTTTTGATAAATTTGAAAACCTTGGTGAAATGGAAAATCTAGGTAAATACACTTTCCCAAAATTAACTTCCATAGAAGAAACAGAAAACTATCAAAGATTTGCTACAAAAGAAAGCAATAGGGCCACACAACTCCACATGGAAATTCTACAAAACCGTCAAAGACCAATACTACATAAATTCTTCCAGACTACAGAGAAAGAAAAACATAAAAATACTTTTTCTAAATCAAGTATAACATTGATACTACACTGATAAAGATAGCACATGCATGCACATGTGCAGTACACATGCACCACCTCTCTGGTATTCCTTCGCCTGTCTCCTGGTTTTCACGTTAAATCACTTCGTATTGCTTTGTACCTAGCACAAAACTAGTGTTGCTTTGTCAACCAATTTGAACATCATTTTCTTTTGATAGGCATCATTTCATTTTCAGTTGCCTACTGATATGATTGGTACGTTTGGTCTCAATTCCATCATATTATATTTTTACTGTGTTTATTGTATTTGCTGCACTTTGTAATCTGTTTTTACAAATTCTCAGCCGGGCGCAGTGGCTCATGCCTGTAACCCCAGCACTTTGGGAGGTCAAGGTGGGTGGATTACCTGAGGTCAGAAGTTCAAGACTAGCCTGGCCAACATGGTGAAACCCTGTCTCTACTGAAAATACAAAAAAATTAACCGGGTATGGTGGCGGGTGCCTGTAACCCCAGCTACTCAGGAGGCTGAGGCAGGAGAATCACTTGATCCTGGAAGGCAGAGTTGGCAGTGAGCTGAGATTCTGCCACTGCACCCCACCCAGCCTGGGTGACAGAGTGAGATTCCATCTTAAAAAAAAAAAAAAAAAAAATTCTCTTGGTATTCAGAACATTTCACATGTTTGTTTTAGTGATTACTTCTATATTAATACTTTTAGCAATGTCCTTGGTCTCCTTTTTCCTTATTCAAGCTTCCATCATTTGTCAGCTTATCACATCCTTTGACTTCTACTTATTTCTTATACAGTATTTATTACTCAACTTTTCTCCCTTCTCCTTCCATTATTTTTAGTTGTATTTGTTTGCCAGCATATGATATATATCCTGCAACCCTTGTCATCACCTTTGTTGTAGTCTTAGATTCTCAATTAAACATTCAATTCTCACCATCATTTCATTTTTTGCCAAAAATGAAAATGACCCCAGTCATCTCTTAGATGGATGAAGCTTATCTTAGATTCCCCAGGAAAGTGTGATAAATTCCAAATATCACACTTGTAAGTGTGATATTCCCTGAGTTCTTTCATATTTATTTTTTACAGCCTTGATGCCTTAAGGGTAGCTTGGCTGGGTTGGCTGTAAAATGCTTGTCTTGTCTTGCATATACCTGTGTGTCTTTAAACTACTGCTCTCCTTGTTGTTCTTTTTATTTTGCTATTTGGAAGTCTGATGTCAACCTGGGTATTTTTTGTTTGGTGTAAGTGACAGATTTTTGTGGGTAGGAGGTATGGAAAAGGCTGGAGTCCTAAACATTTTTAATGTTCTTTAAAGTCTGTAGGTTTACTGGGATATGTTTTAGAGTTGACTGTTCTGGGTCAATTTTCCCAGATACACAGTGGACTCTTTCCATACTATATCCAAGTCTTTTATTTCTAGAAAGCTTTCTTGTGTTATAGTTTGAAATACAATAATTCTGTCTTGTGTGTTGTTTTATTTATTTTGTCTTTATTTCTTTGGACATCTCCAAATACACGTATGTTAGGTTTTCTTTGCTGAACTTCCATATTAATTTGTCTGATTCTTTTTACTCCTTTCTATATTTAGTTTTCATTCTCTTAGCTGTTTCATGCCTTTCCTCAATGCCAAATACATTTTCAGCTCAATTTATTGTTCTTTGGTCAACTTGTAATTCACTCTTTATATGATAATTTTGGCTTTTTCTTCAATTTCTTTTCTGAGTTCAGTAAACTTCCATTTCACACGTTCAGTTTTTCATCCATTTTGGCTCTAAGTTTTTGAATTTCTGATTTAAGGTGTTTTGTCTTACCTGCAAACATTTGTTTAAGGACATTTAATTCAGGTTGGTAGATTGTGTAACAATTTTCTCTTGCTTCATGACTGTTTTTTGAGGGAGAATATTCATTATGTGAAATGTTTTGATTTTCATTTTCTATTTTCTTCTTGTAGTAGTTTTGCACAAATGTCAGCTGCCATGTTTGGGTTATTTTGTAAGGTCTTATTTTTTTCTCAATCAGCAATGATAGGTGTGAGGGTTTGGGGAGGCTTACCAAATTTCTTAGATTAGGAGCATCATCTTAGATTAGTAAAGTGGTTATTTTGGAAGGGGGAGGAAGCTGTATATCTGATTTTGTGATTCTCATTTTCATTTCTCATGTCTTTCTTTCCCTTCACCACCAGGTCTTCCTAAGGGTACCTCCTCCTTTTAAGTCATGCCCATCTACCCAAGAAGCAATGCTTTCCTAAGGTTAATAACTATACTCCTATATATCTCAAGTCTCTTATTTTTGATCCTACATAAACAGAGTTCTAACCTACCACATCTCAGTCCTGTTTTAGTATGTCTCTGATGAGGGTAGGTCCTTTTCCTTCTGGGGGTTACTTTATCTATGCTGCTACTGCTAGGCCTCTGCTCCCTCTTTTCTTTTCATAGTCTCCTCTGTGATGCTGGCTCTGCTAGATTTGGCATTTATATGCCCCTTGCCCTGCCATTTGAACCCTGTAGTATTCTGCCTGCTAAGTGAGACTGCTATGAGAATATCTGCATTCACTGTTTGTATAGGGTTTATGTGTTTGTTTTTGCTTTTGAGAATGTGCAGAGAGATTCAGATTTAGGCAGTTGCCCTTATTCTACAGGAATCCAGAACTCCTCAGAAAGTCTGACTTTAGACAGACCTTCTCGGGGGGAGTGGGGGGAGGCAAACCCAACAATGTCTCTGGCATTATCTCTTCTACATGGACAGGATTCAAAGGATAGCAGAGACATACAAAGTGAGACAACCTTGAGGAAGCTCAAAACTCTCGCCACAAGTAAAATGGGGTAGCTTACCTGAGTAAGGTTCCACTGCAGTTGCTGAGCTGGCTGGACCCCATACACAGTCTGGGGCATAGCTGCCATGCCTGCCATGTAGCCAGCCTGCTGGGTGGTCATCATCCCATTTGGCACACCCATCATTGATGCCTGCATGCCACCCATATATCCTGCAGGCATGGCCATGGGGGCAACCATCCCAGAAGCTCCTGGCTGAGCTACCATGCCTACTGGTGGGGGCATCATGCTCCCCATTATGCTGTTAGGAGGTGTAACCCCTGGAAAGCTGGGGTAAGCTGTGGGATATGCCATCTGAGCAGGGGCCATGAACATTGCTGCCAAGAAAACACACATACAGGTCTGTTAAAGAGGAAAAAACATATAGTCAGCCCAAAGTCTTCCTGGCTACCCCGTTCCAGCTGGAATTCTCAGGATTGCTCAACTCACAATGCTCTTTTACATGGCAAAGTAGTTAAAATCTCTATAAGACCTGCTATGGCTTACCAATGGGTTGTTGACCTGGCCATTTTCCCTTTAGGGTCCAGATGCAGACCCTGAGTTATATTTCACAGAAGTGTGACCCCAGACTCCACAGAAGTATGTCTGGGTTACATAATTTCCATCTGCTGATACTTTGGTCATGTTCAGGTTTGTCTGGTGTATGACATCCTGGCCCTCAAAGCAACTGTCACAATAAGTAATTCCTGCATGGAAGCCCTCATGTCTCTAACCTGGTACATGGCCACGACACCCATGAAATCTACCTTGAGTAGGCATCTGAGGCGTCTGGGATCCATACAGTGAAAGAATGGAGTCTTTAGAGAGCTGTTTCTTGCCTATTTCTTCTGATTTGCTCCCTGGCTCTGGAAACAGGTTCAGGTTTTCAGGAACAGAGCCAGCACTCCCTGCAGTTGGCATGGAACCTACAACCTTAGGGCAAAGAGGTCAGGGGGAGAATTGAAATGGTTCTCATGGGGTTCTCCTTAAGGATCTCCCTTCTCTCTCTGCTGCTCCTAACATCTGCAATAAGAATTCACGACTCAAGTTAATAGCTTCCTGACATTTTTACCATTCAAATATCTGAAAACTCCTGACAGTTAAGCTCTGTTACAGTTCTTTCCTTTCACCAAAACATGTGATTTGGTAGAAACAAACACACAAAACAACCCACAAATGATGCAGCAGAGGAACTGAGTTTCGATCCCAGTGGAGCCATTTAGTAGTATAACCAGAGGCTAGTCACATAACTTTTATGAACTCATGTTTCCACATCTGTAAAATTCCCACTTTGCAGGTTTGTGGTGAAGATGTGAAATTATTAATGAAATATACAAAATGATATACAAAAACCACCCCACACTGTGCCTGAGACACAGCAGGCATTTCACAACTGGTGGCCATTAAAAGTTTCAAGTCTTTCCTACCTACAAGTGGCAGTAACTCAGGCCACGGAGCTAGCCTCAAGTATCAGCCTACACAATATCACACACTCCATAGAGGCAATTCAAAGGGCCCACTTTTTCAGCAGGAGACAAAATGGCATGAACCATAATCTTAGAATCTTAAGACTGTGACAGAAATGATACAATGTTAAGGGAAGAATGAACAATCAAGAAAACCAAAGTCCAACCCCACCAAGGAAGTACGACTTGGTTCCATGATTAAGATACTGAAATCACTCATTTCAGAATGTTCTTTAATCCTAAGGAGCCCATAAGACTCACCTTTCTGGAACCTGAAGAGGGGGAGGGAACAGAGGCCAACAGATCTAAATCCTTCTCTAGAGTATTGCTGGTCTTACTATTTGCAATGGAGCAGGCCACAGGAGCATCTAGAAAGAGAGATCGAAGTTAACATGCAGCACTGCTTATTAAGCCCATGCCTTCCTTCTATTCTAGACATAAAGCAAAGGTGGTCCATAAGCTCATGGACCTAGAAATCTAGACTTTTGGAACCACCTAGTGTGGATGGTGCTTCTCAAGAGAAGCTTCCCCCACCATTCCCAGAGTGCTCTGGGGAAGCCTGGAGCCCAGCTATCAGGCACAGGGCAGCAGAAACCTAGGCCTGAAGGTTAGTTCAGCACCACAGTAGGGGGCTGGCTCCCTTCTGGCTACTTGAAGGGCAAGGTATGGAGGGTTCATTTTCAGAGAGCAAGGAAAGGTGCAGAAAATAGAAGCCTAAGTAGCCAGTAACCTAAATCAGCAGAAGTGGATGGAAACAAAGTGCAACCATCAGTGCTGTGAAAGGTAGACAATAGGCTTGCTTTCTGAAAGGGCAGAATCACTAGTTCAGGATTTCGAGGATTTGGAGAAAAATGACCACAGGCCATCTCAGAAACAGGCTGCATCTGAAAAATGAAAGGAATGGGGGCAAGGAGTAGAGTACAGGTAAGTGACATGAGGCTCAAAGGTGCTGTTTAGCAAAACTGCTAACATTTACGGAGGGCTCAGTATGTGCCAGGCATGGGGCCAAGAGCTTTAGAGGCATTATCCCATTTAACCCTTCCAACACCACCTCTGAAGTAGAGACTCATTCTCACTGCACAGATTAGGAAAGCAACCATCAGAGGTTAAGTAAACTACCCAAGGTCACACAGACAGTAAGTAACACGGCGAGGCACTGGCTCCAAAGGTCATGCTCTAAACCACTGCACCACACTGGTGCTCTGAAAAGTGTCACAGTAAACACTTCCTTAGAGCAACCGCTCAGATGTGAAACATACCAGGAAGAATGTGAGAGAACAGTCTTAGCCATGAAGACAAAACTGGAGAAGCCCATCTTCACCTATCTTCCAGGGTCACTGAGAATTCATCAAAATATGTAAGAACATGGAAGCTGAAAAGTCCGACTCTTACCAAGGCCCAACAAATCCATGACAGGTGCTGTGGATTTCGGGGAGCTTTTCCGAGGTAGCTGTGGGTCTTCTTTTTTCTGTGGCTAAGGTGAAAATATGTTATAGAAAGAAATAAGCAGGTGTTTTTAAACTCTTTTTCTCCCATCTCCACTGTAAAGCCATGGTTTTCTTGTGGGTAGGGCTGCTGTTATTCAAAGAGAGTTACTAAAGAAACGAAACTCAGGGAAGTGTCAGGTGAAAGAATCAAGTCAGGAGGCAGAAGTACATAAATCAAACCTAAAGTGAAAAACAAAGACATTGCCCGTGATTGTCTGGCTTCCTGAAGACACAGACCTTTCTGAAACCAAGACAACCACAGAACAGGGGATCCAACAGAAGCAGCAGTTTTTGGTCCCAGGAAAAGCCAAGAATAAAGGTAGATATCTGATGCTACAAGAGCCAAGAGCCAACACACCTCCCAGTGGTTAGAAAACCTTTTACTGTAACACCAAAAGGGAGGTCGGTTTAAAGATTACTAATTCACTCTGCCAATATCACTAGTGACTGTGTCCACAGACAATGTGATTCAGAACGATGATAAAAGACTCTTCCTTAAGCAATAGTAAAGTTCTCTCTCCCAAGATTCCAAGTTTTTATATTAGAGATTCTACTACTACAGCCACAATATGTCCTGTGGAAAAAGAAAGGTGTCTGTTTCAATATGACAAAGCAAGAATATAAGAAGGGATCATATAAAATGGACTAGTATGGCCTGACTTCTGGACTGTTCCAACAACAGAAGGACTAATGTGGAAACAGCATCTGTTCAGAAGGTCCCACAGCCTTGGCATTCTGGCTTAGACTGTGCCTCTTGCTTAGATGGAACAGATGCATTTCCCAAGCTCCCACCTGGCCTCAAAGAGAAGCTCTTACAGAACAGCTTCAGGCAACAACAGGTAATGTGAAAGAAACAGAGATGGCAACAGGTGATCCAATCCAGATGCAGAATCCTTTAGTCCCAGGTGTGATGGTGCAATGGTACTTACCACAAGGCCTCTAACTCTCCCTTTCACAAATATACACATACCTGAGGCTGTTCGTACAGTGCAAATACTTTCCAACTTACCATTTTCACCTTCTCAAAAACAACAGGTTCCAATTTTTTTTCTGGAACTGGTTCACTCCCTCTTTTCCACTTGTCATCTTTTTCTTTCTATAATGATTTAACAAAACAAGACAAAGAGCACAGGGCCCAAGGTGACTAATAGTTCGATAAATAATAATTTCAAGGGTCCAAAAAGGATAGCCCAAATCCCTGATTCTGATGCAGGTGTCTGACAAACTTGGGGGATGGTGTCTTGGTGTAGAGCATGAGAGCTGACCTCTTTCAAATCAGCCTCAATGCATCTTAGGCACCCACCCTCCTAACCCACTCATGACTCTTGATATTTGCAGTCAAGGCTATGTACAGAGGCTAAAACATTTTACCAGTATGCTGCCCATCTGTGACCCAAATTTAATTTGCCCATGCTTTGAGAGGTCTCCCCTGATCTTGGTATATCAGTGAATAAGTTCATGTGCATCTTACTCAGCTTATGTCCTTTGTGATATCATAAATTCAATGATGGGTCCTCTCAATACTCATCTCCTTTTTTTTTTTTTTTTTTTTTTTTTTTTTTTTTTTTTTTAATGAGACGGAGTTTCGCTCTTGTTACCCAGGCTGGAGTGCAATGGTGCGATCTCGGCTCACTGCAACCTCCGCCTCCTGGGTTCAGGCAATTCTCCTGCCTCAGGCTCCTGAGTAGCTGGGATTACAGGCACGCGCCACCATGCCCAGCTAATTTTTAGTATTTTTAGTAGAGACGGGGTTTCACCATGTTGACCAGGATGGTCTCGATCTCTCGACCTCGTGATCCACCCGCCTCGGCCTCCCAAAGTGCTGGGATTACAGGCTTGAGCCACCGCGCCCGGCCTCATCTCCTTTTTTAACAGTCAGAAAATAAAACTTAATTTCAAGTTTACAGATTAGAAGAATAAAAACTAAAGTCTTAAAATCAAATAATCATCTAAATGTAAAACAAAACCACCAAGCATGTTTTTCATATTTATGCTATACTCTGTATTCTTTTTTTTTTTTTTTTGAGACGGAGTTTCGCTCTTGTTACCCAGGCTGGAGTGCAATGGCGCGATCTCGGCTCACCGCAACCTCCACCTCCTGGGTTCAGGCAATTCTCCTGCCTCAGCCTCCCGAGTAGCTGGGACTACAGGCACGTGCCACCATGCCCAGCTAATTTTTTGTATTTTTAGTAGAGATGGGGTTTCACCATGTTGACCAGGATGGTCTCAATCTCTTAACCTCGTGATCCACCCCCCTCGGCCTCCCAAAGTGCTGGGATTACAGGCTTGAGCCACCGCGCCTGGCCCTCTGTATTCTTAAGGTTATTTTAAGAATACAGAGTATAGCATAAATATGAAAAACATGTTTGGTCTTGCCAGAGATAAAAAAAATGCAATTTAAAATGCATTTTATGAAGGGAGAAAGATCTTTATATAATGTTGGGAGGGATGATGTGAAACGAATACTCTTATACATGCTGAGAAGACAGAGTAAAATGGTACAACTTCTGGAAAGTATATTGGCAAAACTAGGAAGAGACAAATGTTGAAATCCTTTTGACCTACATGATACCATATCTTGTAATGTATTTTAAGAAATTAGTCCAAAATATGAAAAAGGTTAAATGCACCAAGAAGTTCAGCCTGGAATTATTCATGCTAAAAAAAAACCTTAAATAACTTAACTACATTTATGCCACAGAAGGGGAATGGCAAAATAAACTATTACTTTCAGTGATTGAGCTACTCACTGAAAGGTGATACAACAATTAAAAATTATAAATACCATATAAGCAACATAGAAATATGAAGTGGAATGAAAGTGAGAGAAACCTACATAACTGTATTATAATTATGCCTCCAAAAAGAAACTACATACAAAAAAAGGAGAACACAAGAAGATATGAGTATGCATGGATTTTTTCACTTAATTTTCATATTTTCTCTAAATTTTATAATCAATACATGCAGTTATCTTTTTCATACACAGTTTATGTCTTTAATGCAGATGTTTAAGTTAAAAATGTTTTATCTGTCCATTAAAAAGAGAATAGTTTTTAACAAAGCCAGTTTCTTCTCATTTGCTATCAAATGTCTTCACTTAGCAAACATTAATTATTGGCATAAAAATCTTCACAAGAATATGAAGAAAATCTAAGTACATTAAATAACAAAGTTTGAAATAGCTTTTTGGTAAATGGGAGGTATTTCATTCCTAAGAAAAACATCCAGTAACCAGGCTTGCTTTCATGGGTTCAGTATACCAGCAATGTAATCATGAACACCTGAGGGCAGAGTTGTTTTTTCTACAATAGCTGTGTACAAACAGCAACTCTACTCCTTCATCATCTGAATTATCTCAGTTACCCTTTTCTGATCTCATCTGAGTTACCCTTTTCTGATCTCATCTGAGTTCATATCTTCAGGAACAATGAACAGAGCTGGGCAGACAGACCACAGTTTTCTACAAATAAAAGGAAATGTGTGTGCTTGCGTTCTAAACTGTTTTTGATGATGCCATCCAAGCTGTAGCTGCACACTATGCTAATTCTTTCTTGTCACAGTTATGATACTGACAAGTCCCTTTTCTGGATAATTGTGAGGTAAGAGTCCTTCATACTAAGTTGAGAAGGAATCATGTTTTCCTAACTACATGTATTACCTTACACTTACTTGCCTGTGTTGAAATTCACCCACCAGCTAATGCCCCTTTCACACAGCTTCATAAGATCAATCCGAAGCAGATTCCAATTAGCTTAACTTTTAATTACCCAGAAGGTCTTAGAGCCCCATGCAAATTTCACAGGCTGTTATATCATTATTACATAACTAGAATAGATAAAAGGTAGGTAGGACCTGCGCTAGAACTGGAGAATCCCTTACTCTCAATACTTCTGTGACTAGAGAAATGGCCAATTATTCCTAAGGGAGTTTTCTGTAGAATCTTGTCAAAGGTTATTTAAAGGTCTAAATAGTCATATCTATTGATTCCCCATTAGTTGTCATTAGTTAGGTATATTTTCTTCTTCCAGAAACCATGCTGTCTTTCCCCATGTGTTATATTTGTCCTAGTTATCGTATAGTATGCTGGAGATTCTAAACATGCCTAGGATGGAAAGTGTATTTGGCAACTGGTAGTCAGTCTCCCTCTGAAACCCTTCTCAGGAACAAGGGACCCCCCACTGGGAAACAGTCCACCAAAACACTGGTTATCAGCAGGTAATGCTGGAAATACACATTGGTCAAACTGAAGGAAACTCTGGTGATGTAATTATACCTACTTTTGTTGATTTCATTTACAGAAAAAAAAAGTACATATCTGTGTCTCTATCTATGTAGATAGATATATCTGTAGTACACATACACACATATTATCGTAGTTAATCTAGTATATGCAACGTGCCCATCCCAAGAAACAATTCCAAACTGGGAATCATCACTAACACCTTCTAACTACAGATTAAGACAAAGAACTCACTGATATAGTTTCCCCTGCATATCCCTGAGGAAGAAATTTGTTTCATGATATCTCATGGTCTTAACTCAGTAACTGGTACTTTTTACTTTTGCTTTAAAATTTATTTTGAGACAGGGTCAAACTCTGTTGCCTAGGTTGGAGTGAAGTGGTACAATGGCAGCTTACTGCAACCTCAACCTCCCTGGCTCACGTGATCCTTCTGCCTCAGCCTCCCAAATAGCTGGCTACTACAGGTGTAGTACACACCATGCCTGGCTAATTTTTAAATTTTTTGTAGAGATGGGGGTCTTGCTTTATTGCCAAGGCTGGTCTTAAACTCCTGGACTCAAGCAATCCTCCTGCCTCAGCCTCCCAAAGTGCTGGGATTAAGGGATGAGGCACCATACCTGGTCTAGTTTGCATTTTTTAAAAGACGGTTTTGGAGTGTTTTGGTAGCAGTTCTTCAAAGTGTTCTCTGGCCTGATTTAATAAGTAAATGACTTATTATGAACAAAACTTGAAAGATTTATAACTAACCCTAAAGGCGTTGATGTCCAGACTTCGGTCCATGTACTTCTTCTTCTCATATTTATCTCGAATAAATCCTTCAACAGCTCTGCAAAAAGCTTATTAAGGATGAATCCCCTCAAACGGTAAGAATATAAAAGGTCAATCTGTGTTCCATGGAGCATTGTTCTCCTCCTTCCCTCTTACCTGGTTTCCCCACATGGCTCCTGCCTCTTTATATGCAATTTCTCTGACCAAAACCTTAAAATGCCTCCTTCGCAGGTAGAGCAGGGAATCATTACTTCCTATGATTTCCCTTCAGAGTGATGACAGCAGCAAGTGAAATTAACCTTCATATTGACATTACAGGTGTCTGTGGCTATTCTAGAATATAGGTAAAGCAGTCAAATGCCTATTTTAAAGCACTTAGTTCAACAGGCCTCAAACAAAGGCACGTAAGTGCCCTTTAAAAACATAAACTCTTGTGCCCCGCTGAGAAATTCCGACCAGTGGGTCTTCTGCAAGGCCCTAAATCTGCATTTAACAGGTTCCATCTGCACCCCTTAAAAACAAACAAACAAACAAAAACAAAACAACAACAACAACAACAAAAAAAACACCTTAACAAGATGATCTACAAACTACATTTTGAGAAGCACTGCCTCTGAGGGATTTGGTTTTGTGTCCCAGGTGCTATCCTCTGTTGAGCAGATAGTGGAAGAAAGTTACTGGTTATTGATAAACTGGTAAACAACAGTTAATTCTTTCACCCAAGAGATAAAAAGATGATAAAAATGAATGGCAGTTTTGCTGACTGCCAGGGTTAACAGAGCACAGTAAACAACTCTTTTTATGAAACAACAGTTTCAGAGATCCAAAATAAACTAGTGGAGATGTAACCTTATGGAAGAATTCACAGCGAAATCACTGGTCTTAATTCCAGAGTGAGTCTTCCTCAAGTGACAATATATGACCATTCTGACATGAGCAAATACATGTAGTCTTTGTACATTTTGGTTGCAGGACAGAGGACGAGCAGGGACACTGACTAATCCACATGGAGATGACCCAGTCACAGTACAGGACTTGAGTCTTGTTTGACTCTCCCCAAACATCAAAATACCACTCAGCCTTCTGAGTTGCACCAGAAAAGATACGGGTCTATCTGGGGCCGCCGAAAGGTCTCAGGAAGATAGGCTTCATAAAGTCGGTTTGCCTTTCCATTTCCCATCTCTTGCATGCACTGTGACCAAAGAGAATGTAGAAACATGGAATGTCAGATCAAGAAAGAACTGAAAAACTTCTCACCCAATTCCACTACTGTACAATTGAAGAACCAACCTAGAGAGTATCAGAACCAAGATTTAAACTCGTATATTCTGATTTCCAATTCGTGATTCTCTCCACCTTACTAGGAATTCCCAATCATTTGCCCCAAGCTGCCTTTCCCCCTACTCCACAGCTTCCCTTTATTGAAAGATTTGTGTGCCAAGATACATTTAACTCAGTAATAATTCAAGATCTCATTTGAAAGTCTTAGATACACAGCTACCAATTAAAATGTCTACTTGGCAGGCAATGATCAGTGTTACCATTCTGAGTTTATACTATTAATTAATCAATTCTAATAAAAGTGTTTCCCATTAGGCTTTTAAGTAGACCCCTTAACACTTGTAAGGAATAAATCCCAAGAGCTTTCTAAATCTCCGAATTCCCAAATATCTCCACAGCACACAATTTCCTTCCTAAGACAGAGTAAAGTGTAACTGAAAAATGTAACTCACCCTTTTAGACCTTTAATACATCTATAAATACAGTCTAAAACAATTTCTAAAGCTATTTTCTGATTAAGAGTAATCTCTTATTTCCATCACCAACTTTAGCAACTGGATTTTTTTGGGGGGGGTAGGGGGGCTTCCTTTTTACTCCCAAGAAAGAAAAAATTAAAATTAATGCATTTCAATTTAGGAAGAGAATAAAGAATAATGAAGCTATATCCAGATACAGTTCTTAGGCCAGCCAGACTCATTAACTTAGGTGTCTCACTCCAAGCCCACCAAGCTAACAGCAAACAAGACTCATGCATGCATTTTTTTTTTTTTTTTTTTTTGAGACGGAGTTTCGCTCTTGTTACCCAGGCTGGAGTGCAATGGCACGATCTCGGCTCACCACAACCTCCACCTCCTGGGTTCAGGAAACTCTCCTGCCTCAGCCTCCTGAGTAGCTGGGATTACAGGCACGCGCCACCATGCCCAGCTAATTTTTGTATTTTTAGTAGAGACGGGGTTTCACCATGTTGACCAGGATGGTCTCGATCTCTCGACCTCGTGATCCACCCGCCTCGGCCTCCCAAAGTGCTGGGATTACAGGCTTGAGCCACCACGCCCGGCCTCATGCATGCATTTTAACAATAAATTTCTGTAAGTCTACAATTTGGAGGTTTTTTTAAAAAGTTTTTTTTTGTTTTTCTTTTTGGAGACAGGGTCTCACTCTATTGCTCAGGCTAGAGTGCAATGGCATCATCATGGCTAACTGCAGCCTCAACTTCTGGGCTCAAGCAATCCTCCCACCTCAGCCTCCCAAACTGCTGGGATTACAGGCACGTACCACCAGGCCCAGCTAATTTTTAAATTCTTTATTTTGTAGAGATATATGTCTCACTCTGTTGCCCAGGCTGGTCTTGAACTCCTGGGCTCAAGCGATCCTCCCACCTCAGCCTTACAAAATGCTGGGATTATAGGCATGAGCCACCATGCCTGACCAAAAGTTAATATTTGAAACCATAAATTTTAGACCTGCAAATGCTAAGAGTCTTAGAAAATCACCCAAAGATTCCTCTTAGTACTTTCATGGACCCATGGAATCCTAGACCATAGACTATTTCTGTTTTTAAGGAGGTAAAATATAGGTAGAATAACTGTATCTTAAATAGAAAGAATAAAAATAGGAAAAAAATAGAATAAAAATTTCTGTTAAGGTACAAGAATTTGACATAAGTGTTTAACAACTAAATTTTCTTTTATCTTCACCTTTGTGCCTGGTTTGACTGAAATTCATCTGGAATTCCGTTTACATGGATATATGGGAGCAGCTGACTCACTCGGGCTAAGTACCTGAATCTGTTCTTGAGTCCACTGGTCGAGGTTAACTGATTTTACCCTGGATATGTGCACCCCCAGATTCCTGTGGATTCCAGCACATCGAATGCAGATGAACACACCAATGTTCCAGGAGGCCCATCGTGGCCCTGTGAAAGTCAGGAACAGGGCAATAAAGTACAAATTACAACATTCAAGGCATAAACTACAATATTAATTATCAGACAACATTTCTGCTAGAACGTAAGTGAAAGAATTTTTACCATAATCACCTGTTTATTGACTCTGCTCATTCCTCCATGTGTCAGCTTTTTGTTGTAGTTGTTTAAATTTTTAAAGTGTACAATACAGTAGTTTTTAGTATATTCACATAGCTGTGCAATGATTACTACTATCTAATTCCAGAACATTTTCATTACTCCAAAAGAAATCCCAAACCCACTAGCAGGCACTACCCATTTTCTCCCAACTCTTCTCTCCCTCCCTGGCAACTACAAATCTACTTTTTATCTCTATGGGTTGCCAATTTTGGATATTTAATATAAACAGAATTAAATAATATGTGGGCATTTGTGCACTGTACAATTTTTTACACTGTCTGTTAATATGAGTGTTGAAACGTAGATGTTATAAGACTGTTACTTATATTAAGAAAAATCCCAGGAGTGCAAAGCCATGTCGTATTGTATTTGACCTAGTACCTTACATAAACAGTCCTCTCCCGAGGGATGTTTTAGTGGTGATGGGGCTGTATTCACCACTTTTTTAGTGGTGGCCTGTATTGTTTTCCTGTTAGGAAAAAAGATAGATATGGCATGCTTGCCATGGCTCAACCTGTAATTGAAACTGTGTTTATCCTCCCGCAAACAACCCCAGGCCTATAAAATATGCATTTGCATTAACATGATAGGATTCTCTCCCCTTAGGCTGATGTCCCTACTTTACCCAACTACTGAAGCATCTCGTTTCAAGATTGCCAAATAATAAAGATGCTTATTGCAACAAAAAACCTTAAATATGAATTTTAATTCAAAACTGTTACAGAATCTCCCATCCCCTGCTGGATTTACACATCCTAATAATCACTCTGAAAAATTATCACACTCTTCTTCATAATTTTTACCCAGGAAAAAAAATGGCTTATATGAAACCTGCCAAAAACTTACTGAAAAACCAGAAATATTTCCTTCTCCATTCTCCACTTGGCAGAAATTTACCACATAAAATAAGGGTGACATAAAAATTAGAGGATGTAATAAACAGGTGAAATGACACTAACTGATTTTCTACAGAGATAAATGGAGCCTACGTTTGAAACGACAAGGAGCACAATTATTTGGTTAGCGAGCGGGTTTTTAATTTTTATTTTTAGAGTCTCTCTGCCACCCAGACTGGGAGTGCAGTAGCATGACCATAGCTCACTTCAGCCTTGTCTTCCTGGGCTCAAGTGATCCTCCCACCTCAGCCTCTGGAGTAGATGGGACTATAGGCGTGTGCCACCCTGTCTGGCTAATATTTTTATTTTTTGTAGACTGGGTCTCATTCTGTTGCCCAGGCTGGTCTTGAACTCCTGTCCTTAAATGATTCTCTCACTTCAGCCCCGCAAAGTGCTGGAATTACAGGTGTGAGCCACTGCACCTGGCCAGCCTGAAGGTTTTGACAGCAGTTTTAATGAAGAAATGCCATAATCGTGTGGCAGAAAATTATTTTTAGAAATCTGAATCAATGATTATTACAAATAAGAATATAATTTTTTTGACAAAGATATCACTTATTTACCATGGCAAATACTCCAAGGACAGAAGGCTCACATTCTCCTTATTATCACCAGGTGGTGCTCTCTGCCGGAAATTTTATTCCAATACCTTACTGTTATCTCAAGCTCAGATTTATCTTCCAAAAAGATATTTATTTAACCCCTTCAGATTCCTAGATGGATTTACATAGTTGGTCCACCAACTATGTAAATTTACACACTTGTTTCTGGTGGCAGAATGTCACGTCAAACACAAATGAAAACTAAGCTGATGTAAATGATATATATCCATTTTACAGTTTCATAAAGGAACTCTAAAAATATCTAAGTTATATATGATTTAAAATGGAACCAAGTTAATATTGCATGTTTCTTAAAGCATATTTTCTTTGCTCTAGATTCCAGAGTCTAGAACTCATAAAACAAGTACGATGTATTGTTTGCTAACAGTCAGAAGCCAAAAACATTAGTTAAAAATCAAGTCAGCTGTGAAATGTTACACTATTTGCCTCCTGGCCCTAAATTGGGAAAGGACAATTCCTAATCATCTAAGCAACAGTCACAGCTTCCAATTCAGAGTACTTAAAGTCTTTTTGCTTCTGAAGAGTGTAAGACTAAGACTTGGTACCTTGGAGTGACTCCGGAGCCACTGACAAGGCCTCAGTACAGAAAAAATGGCAACTGTATTATCATGAAAAGCCAGAGGACAGCCTCCTCTCCCCGCCAAACCCCCACCTGATACCCCTTCTGAAACCTTTTCCCAGTGAATATAGTGATAGTTCTATCCCAGATACTGTTTCTTTTCGTTTTGACCCGCTAGATTTATTAGTGAATAATTATATGTTCCATAAAAGATTCTGAAATTGGAGAAAAGAAAAATAAAAGAGACAAATGTTACTTACATAGCTGAAAAAATGAGGAAATGGTGTACTTGTATTTCCTTTTTTTTTTTTTTTTTTTTCAGACAGGGTCTCTCACTCTTGTCCAGGCAGGAGTGCAGGGGCAAGATCACTGTAACCTCAAATTTGGCCTCAAGCAATTCTCCCACCTCAGCCTCCCAAGTAGCTGGGACTACAGGCATGCATCACCATGCCCAGCTAATTTTAATTTTTTTAAAGACAAGGTCTCCCTATGTTGCCTAGGCTGGTTGCGAACTCCTGGCCTCAAGGAATCCTCTCACCTCAGCCTCCCAAAGCACTGGGATTACAGGTGTGAGCAACCATGCTCTGCTAGTTGTAATTACTAAATGTATAATCTTTGCTACCAGAAAGCACTTAGGCTTGAATGCAGCTCCATCAATGATTACCTTTGTGACCTTCTAAGACAGACATCCCCAAACTACGGCCTGCGGGCCGCATGCGGCCCCCTGAGGCCATTTATCTGGCCCCCCACCGCACTTCAGGAAGGGGCACCTCTTTCACTGGTGGTCAGTGAGAGGAGCACAGTATGTGGCGGCCCTCCGACGGTCTGAGGGACAGTGAACTGGCCCCCTGTGTAAAAAGTTTGGGGACGCCTGTTCTAAGAGATACTTAAAACTTCATGAGCCTCAGTTTCCTCATCTATAAAATGTGTACAATAGCATTCACCTCACAGTGCCTAAAACACAAAGGGACAATAATAACTAAGGACATAAAGAACGTGGCATACAATGAGGTTTCCAGAACCCATTTCCTTTTCATTTCCCCAATAAGGGCCAGTTAACTCATTCATCTATGTAATACATACCAACACACTGTGCAACACCATGGAGCGCTTCTGTTTAATTTTTTTTTTTTTTTTTTTTTTTTTGAGACAGTCTTGCTCTGTCACGAGTGCAGTGGTACGATTTCGCCTCACTGCAACCTCCACCTCCAAGGTTCAAGCAATTCTCCTGCCTCGGCTTCCCATGTAGCTGCGACTATACAAGCCACCACACTGAGCTAATGTTTCTATTTAGTAGAGATGGGGTTTCGCCATGTTGGTCAGACTAGTCTTGAACTTCTGACTTGAGGTGATCCACCCGCCTTGGCCTTCCAAAGTGCTGGAATTACAGGCATGAGCCACCGTGCCCACCCAGGGTGCTTCTTTTTAAAAAGGAATATGAGTTCTGTTCCTAAAATGTCAGAACCAAAATGCACTGAGTATCAGAAACAAGAAATTTACCCTAGACCCAATTTCAAAGTCTTCTAGAAAACATGACATTTTAAGCAGCTTCCTTTATCTCTCTTAAACTATTTCTTGAAAATGCACTTTCTAAACCCTCTGTTCTCTTTCTCTGCTACATACCGCCACCCGCCCCTGTGCTCACATATGCCCCCATTACACATGCAAAGAAAGAAGGCCCAGAGTTGTCAGCCTAAGTGGTGGATGCTTGGATTCCATAGTATCTGGTATCACTGCTACAAGGCCAGTCTACTTTAATCTGGTAAACTTGCAAAAACGCAAGTGAAACCAATAGTTTCATGTCACATGATGAACTCCACTTCCATCCATGTCGTTGCAAATGTCAGTGAGCTAAAAAAGTGGATCTCACGAAGAGAGAGTAAACCGATATTCTAGAAGCCAGGAAGCTAGTAGGGGGATGGGGAATGATTTCAGGTTGATTAATAGGTAGAAAAACACAGTTAGCCAGCCTTGCCAAAATGGTAAAATCTGTCTCTACTAAAAATACAAAAAATTAGCCGGGTGTGGTGGCACGCGCCTGTAATCCCAACTACCGGAGAGGCTGAGGCAGAAGAATCGCTTGAACCCGGGAGTCGAAGGTTGCAATGAGCTAAGATCACATCACTGCACTCCAGTCTGGGCAACAGAGCAAGACCCTGTCTCAAAAAACACACACAAAAAAACACAAAAATACAGTTAGAAGAAATAAGACCTAGTGTTCAATAAATCAGTACTATAGTAAACAATAATCTATATCTCAACATAGGTAGAAGAGAATAATTCAAACGTTCCCAGCATAAAGAAAAGATAAATGTTTAAGGTGATGGATATACCAATATCATGATTTGGTTATTACACATTATGTGAATGTATCAAAATATCACTTGTGCCCTGAAAACATGTACATCTATTATGCATCAACAAAAAAAGATAAACCAATTGTTCAATACACATTGGCCATGGCAATCAAGGAAAAAATATAAAAGATACCATTTTGAAATTTTAAATGAAAAGAGATGCTAAGAGGCAATATGCCAAACAATTTTGAAAGCGAAGAGGACAGACAAGTGATGTAAACTGGTAGTGATTAGCACAACACAGAACAAGGCCATGGCTAAGTGAACAGATTCAACAGGAATCTAGGGGCAGGCTCCGGCAGCATCAAGCAATACCAAAATTAACACAGAATCTCTTTGCAATAAGGAATCAAAGAAAATGAAAAAAGCAGACGGAGATGGATTTGGTTGATCAGTCAAGTAATCAACTGTCCTAAGTACCAGCTCCGTATCTGAAAAACCTGGGTTTACGTGTACCTGTTGCATGTATTCTGACAAGTTTCTCTAGGGCTCATGTCTCCATTTGTAAAATGGAAAGCATGTAAGTAATATCCAACTTAAACTCAACTTCTGGACAGCCTCTACACTCTACATGTAACTATTGCTATAGTGCTGCAAATTCCCCTTGCTGCTGAAAGTTCCCCCACCACCAAAGCTGCCAGGATTAGAAGGGTTCTGGGATTGAGAACTCAGCAGACAGAAAAGGGAAACTAGAGTGATGGAGGGCTTCAAGCTACTATTAATATTATAATAATTGCCTCATTGACTTCTAATCTTTGAAGTCCCAAACAAATAAAAGTTGAGGAAAAAAATTGATAAATTGATGGCTACCTATATTCACATCTGCTGGCATAACAGACCAGTTGAAAAGTTCTTCAATGGGTGGGATGAGGGAAGGGAGAGAAAAATCTCTCCCATCTTTCATCCAAATTCTGTTGAATCTATCTTGGAAACGTTTCCAGAATCTATCCATTTCTACCTAGACCTTCTCATCTCTCACCTACAAGCATTCATTCTCTTAACATTATTTATTGTGTACCTATGTGCCAAGCACTTTGCCTGCTAAGTACTGGGGATGCAACGGCAGAGAAAATAAAGACGAGATTCCTCAATTCAAAAACCTCACAGACTAATAAGCAATTGGTCTCCAGAATCCCACCAGAATAATCTTTCCAAAACACAAATCTGTACAGATCAGACCTCTAAATATAAAGGTTCCATGTAGTCTCAAACATAGCGGTAAATATGTAAATTGGTGCACATTTTCTGAATAGCATATTCCAAACTAAGCTCTCAGTCTCTTGCTACAAAATCTCCTCTTCTTTTTTTCATCTTAGTCAACTACACCTCCATCCATTCCATTGCGTCAGCCAGAAATTTATGCATCATGAAACCTCTCTCTCCTTCAGCCCCCACATTACCAAGACTAAAATATCTGTCAAATCAGTATCTCTTCTCTCCATCTGTATCACTATTTCTGTAATCTAAAACCATCAGACTCTTTTGGACCAGTGCAATAACCTCCTAATAGCTCTCTCTCTACTTTTACATTCTCTTCTCCCTTGAGCCCAAACCAAAACTATTCACGAAACAGCCAACTTGAGCTCTTAAAGAAGCCAAGCCACCTTGGCTGCTTGAAATCCTTTTATTACTGTTGAATTAAAGAACAAAATCCTTAACATGGTTTCCACGGTCTTAAAGGTCTAGCCATGCCTCGTTCCACAGCCTCTCAATTCCTATGATAGCAGCCTTCTTTCATTTCCTCAAGGCACCATCAGGTTCCTTCCTTAGGGCCTTTGTACATGCTGCTCCCACTGCCTAAAAAAAAACTCTTTCCCTCACTGCCAAATGCACTTGCAGCCTGGCCAACTCCTATGCATCACGAGGGTCTCAGCTGAAATGCTTCTTCCTCAAAGGAGTCTTTCCTTGGCTCCCAAGTCTAAACCCGACTGTAATCTCTTTTCTACCCTTTGATTTTTACCTTACAGAAATTTTCAAACAAACAAAAGCAGAGCGTAATTAACCACAAGCTTCAGCAATTCAATTCCTAGCCAATTTTGTTTCAGCTACACTCCCACCCACTGCCCCTCAACTTTAACCTTGGATTATTCTAAAGCAAATCCTAAATATCATATTATTTTGCCTGTATATACTTCAGCATATATCTCTAAAGAGAAGGACTTTTTTTTTTTAAAAGGTTATGAACTTTCATTTACCCTTTACTCTTTCATTTCTTTTCTTTCTTTTTTTTTTTTTTAGAGACAGGGTCTTGCTCTGCCACCCAGGCTGGAGTGCAGTGCCATGATCATAACTCATAGCAGCCTTGGACTGCTGGGCTCAGACAATACTCCCACCCCAGTCTCCCAAGTAGCTGAAACTACAGGCATGAGCCATGCTCAGCTGAATTTTTTATTTTTGTAGACATGAGTTGTTGAGTGGTGTTAAGTGTCAGAATAAATTTAAAAAAAAAAAAAAAAAAGAAAAGAAAAAGAAAAAATAATAAATGGGCCAGGCAGGGTGGCTCACATCTGTAACCCCAACATTTTGGGAGACTGAGGCAGGCAGATCACCTGAGGTCAGGAGTTCAGACCAGCCTGGCCAACATGGTGAAACTCCATCTCTACTAAAAATACAATAACAACAACAAAAATTTAGCTATATGTGGTGGCACATGCCTATAGTCCCAACTACTTGGGAGGCTGAGGCGGGAGAGTCACATGAGCCTGGGAGATGGAGGTTGCAGTGAACCAAGATTGCACCACTACACTTCAGCCTGGGTGACAGGGCAAGGCTCTATCTGAAAAATAAATAAATAAATGAAATGAAAAAGAGACAGGGTCTTACTATGTTGCCCAGGCTGGTCTTGAACTCCTGGCCTCAAGTGATTTTCCTACTTTGGCCTCCCAAGACACTGAGATCACAAGAGTGAGCCACTGCGCCTGCCACCCTTACTTTTCCTAACTCATACCACATTTTGTTACTATCTGTTTGTGTGATTAAGATCTCTTTCCCACTAAACTATGAGTGCCACAAGAGTTGACACCAGACCAGTGACATTCACTATCATATACTCACGGCATAGCATGGCTCCCTGCACATAGCAGGGAGGCAACATTTGTTTAAAAATTAATTAAAACTGGCCAGGTACGGTGGCTCACACCTGCAATCCTAGCACTTTGTGAGGCCGAGGCAGGCAGATCACAAGGTCAAGAGATCAAGACCAACCCAGCCAACATGGTGAAACCCTGTCTCTAGTAAAAATACAAAAATTAGCTAGGTGTGGTGATCCGTGCCTGTAATTACAGCTACTCAGGAGGCTGAGGCAGGAGAATCGCTTGAACCTGGGAGGCAGAGGTTGCAGTGAGCCAAGATCATGCCACTGCATTCTAGCCTGGCAACAGAGAGAGACTCCATCTCGAAAAATAAAAAATAAAATAAATTCATTAAAACTAAGTATGCTAGGTGCAGTGGCACATGTCTGTAGTCCCAGCTATTCAGGACTCGGAGGTTGGAGGATCACTTGAGCCCAGGAGTTTGAGGTCAGCCTGTACAACGTACTGAGACTCTATCTCAAAAAAACAAATGAACTAAGTAAATCCTTTGACCCTACTTGTAAGAATTCATCTGGGAAAAAACAGGTCAGGCACACAAAGAAATATGTTAAGAATGTTCATTATTACATTTTTACAAAAATTAGAAACATCAATAGGTTACATAAAGGTATTACATTATCACCATTTAATGGGGAAAAATTTTGGAACCTCCATTTGGTACAGAAGTATCTCCATAATATAATTTTTAAAATCCAATCTTAAAAGAGTATACACAAAACAATTCCATTTTTGTTTAAAATACGAATAAATGAGCTGGGTGGGGTGGCATGCCCCTGTAGTCCTAGCTACTTGGGAGGCTGAGGTGGGAGTACTGCTTGAGCCCAAGGATTCAAGGCTGCAATGAGCCATGACTGTACCGTGGCACTCCATCCTAGTGAACAGAGCAAGACCTTGTCTAAAAAATAAATAAATAAAAATAAATGTACATGTATGCAAAGAAAATACATCTAGAAGAATACACGTAAATTATTATAATATCTGGATAATAGGGTTGTGAAACATCTATTTTCTTCTCTATATATACTCTCTAAATTGTTTGCAATGAGTTTTCTTTTTTTTTTTTTTTTTTTTTTTTGAGACGGAGTTTCGCTCTTGTTACCCAGGCTGGAGTGCAATGGCGCAATCTCGGCTCACTGCAACCTCCGCCTCCTGGGTTCAGGCAATTCTCCTGCCTCAGCCTCCTGAGTAGCTGGGATTACAGGCACGCACCACCATGCCCAGCTATTTTTTTTGTATTTTTAGTAGAGACGGGGTTTCACCATGTTGACCAAGATGGTCTCGATCTCTTGACCTTGTGATCCACCCGCCTCGGCCTCCCGAAGTGCTGGGATTACAGGCTTGAGCCACTGCGCCCGGCCTGCAATGAGTTTCCTATTAATTTTGCAATGGGAAAAAACAGTACAGATGTCTTAAAAACAAAACAACGCAAACATCCAGGGCTCCTTACTGGCTGCAGGATAAGTTGAAACTCCTTAACGTGATATATAAAGTTTGTTAAGAGCCTTGTGCTTTACACATACTGAGGAAGTCATCGTTCTGAAATATGCAACACACTCAAATCTCTTTAACTACACCATTCTTTTCAACTGGAATGGCTTTTCCTTCATTCCTTGCTTGGCAAACTTAAAGATCCAGTTCATCTGTGAGGCCCTCCAATGGAATAAACCTTAACTTTCTCTATTGCTAATAGCCCAGGGTATGCTTTGTTCTTCAAATACTTAATATCTTGTTCCAGTTTCTTACATGTCGCTCTTGTCCTAAACAGACTATGAGCTCTGGAAGGCAATGACCATGTTCCTTCATTATTTATCCCAAACATTTGACACAATGCTAGCAAATGGAAGGTGGTACACAATAAATGTGTGTTAAATAAATTCATCAATAAGCAACATAAAAGTATTTTTTCCTGTTCTGCAAAATGAAGTGAGAAGAGGTTTTCAAATGCTTTAAAGGATAGGCTGTAACACAGAAAACAGATTAGGTTACTTTGGAGAGGCTTCAAAGGCAGAACTGGCAACAAGGAGTAGAAGTTGATTTTAGCACACTCTGGGGAAAAATTTTCTAACAATTAAGGTTGTGTAAAAACAAATGCAGCATATCCAAAAATTGTAGAATCTCAGTTGGTGCAATGTTCAAACAGAGGCTTGGTAATCAGTTCTCAGGGATAGTAGAGAAATGATCCCCATGTGGTAAACTGGGTGAACAATGAGCCCTAAGGTTCTTTCTATTACAGTCTTAACTACTGCGGATAATTTGCGGTAATTTTTAGGTCCCTTCCTGCTTACCATTCAATGGTTCTGAAAACATGAAATTAACAATTTATGAAGATGTTAGGTCGTGAGGAACCTAAAACACTGAATCAAATTCAGTTCATCGAGCCTATGACAGGCATAGAAAACTGGTTAAATGCAACATACACATAAGGAAGAACCTAAATCAACAAACTTGGATTTTATAAGACATTAATGCTATGTGATATAGCTTGTCATTAACGCTGACTCAAAATTTGGAATTCAAAGTAAAAAAGCAGTAGTATTTGTTTTAAGAACAAATCTAATGCCAGTTACCTCAGTTCCACTCATTATATCCCTCCATTCTCTGATTCACTACAAAGGAAGAATACACAGAAACACCAGTGGGATCTTGGAAAAATTATGTAGGTATGCTGAGAGGTATGTTTACCTCTATGTTTTCATCTACACAAAAGAGAGTTCATCTAGTTCCTTATTCCAAAATAACAATAAACAGTAACTTTGAACTTCTGTTAAGTACAAACATTTTAAGGAACCATGAGACCAAAATAAAGGCTTATGCAATCAACCTCTGCTTTCAGAACACTTGCAAGAGAAGTCCCTTTCCATCTGGGCCATCTTGCAAGAATGTTGTTTCCGTTTGTCAAAAAGAAACACTGTCCACATTCGTACACTTGAAAAAAGAGCATAAGTTAAGCTTAAAAATGTCTAAGACAAAGAAAATTAAAACATTTCTGAGACTGATTAGAGAATAAAGGTAAATACTACACCAAGAAATTTAAAATTAGAAAATTGGGGTGGAAAGAACTTTAGAAGTCCTCTTGGATCCAACCTCTCACTGAAAGCACCCTCCTCTGTGGGTGTCCAATGCTAAGTCAGTTATGTATCATTTTAAAAGGTAGTTGGTTTGTCCTTTAGATGGCACTGACTATTAGAGAGGCCTTCCTTATATTGAGTCCCATTAATCTGTCTTCTTACCATTTTGATATCCTGGTGCTGCCTTTTACTCCTTCCATGCTTATGTAACAAAGTATGCAAGATAAAGATGGAGGTTTGGAGATTCTGGGAGAAGAAAGCAGCTACTTATATACTCAACCAAAATACAAGCCTGCTGAACAAACTTAATCCAGGAGCTCAATGATAGAAAAGATGTAGCAATTAGACAGACTGCTGTGATTATCAATGGAGATGAAGCAAAGCAACATTATCTTCCTACCAGGTAACCGGAAAAAGGAGGTTAAGGCGAGTAGAACATGGCTGAGTATTCACTAATGAAATGATTAGTCAATCTATGTGTAAACCTATTTCAGCAGTTAACTTCAAATGGCTTCTCTCAAAAAACATTAAAGCCTGTAACTCAAAGAAGTCAACAGGAAAGCAGACTGAGGCCTACTAGGAGAAAGGAAGGAGACATTCTTCATCTTTCTCATGTTATTTAACTAGCCCTTCTTATCTACAGAGCTAAAGATACAGATTATCTAAACTATAGCACTAATTTCCTGTGTGACTTTACACAAATCAATATACCTCTCTGAGAGACAATTTCCATAACTAAATTAGATTATCTGAAATCTGCCTCTTCTAAAAGATAGTAACTGTATCTCGAAAATTTATTAAACTACTCTGAAAAGGTTGAAGGGGAGGCAATTAACTTTCAGTAAATTTGGCTCCACATTAACCTTACAATAAACAAACCATTGACCTGGTTTGTTTATTATTATTATTATGTAGAGATGGGGTCTTGCTATGTTTCCCAGGCTGGTTGTGAACTCCTGGGCTCAAGTGATCCTCCCACCTTGGCCTCTCGAAGTACTGGGATTGTAGGCATGAGCCACTGGGACTGGCCACTGGTTTATTATTAACAGGTAGGGATTTACTGTGACTCTTCCTTGCTGTCTCTCCCAGCAGTGGGAGGTAACTAGTGCATACTTGAGTGATGTTTCTGGGAATAAGGAACTATCAGTCAGTCATCCATATCATTATTATCAACTCAATTCCCCAGGCAACTTCAGGAGGGAAAGAATAGGATCCTAGTTTGGACTTTGTTGGCTTTAAAAAGGACACACTGCCAACATATCTTCTGATAATGTCATCGCCCCATTCAAAGATATGTCACTGGACCCCACCTCAACTGAACTCCAAACTTCTAAGTATGGCTTAAATTATTCCACGATCTGGGTCTTTCTTTAATTCTTATTACTCCTCTTCTCACTTCCATACACCAACAATATCACTTCCTCTTAAAACTGTATGTATACATGCCACCTGTCATGTTTCTGCCTCAGAGAAATCTGAGTGAATCCTATCAACACTCACAGGCCTTTTTCTGATTTGGGGATGGGATACAGACAGAGGGACTCTTGGGTGTAGCGAGTCACTGTTCCAACTAGAGGACCTCCTGACTGCCACAAAAGTCAATGTATACATATATAAAAACACCACATTGTATACTGTAAACATACAATTTTCATTTGTCAATTATATCCTCATTTAAAAAATTTTTCCAGTTGGTTCAGGGGGAGCTATGCAGTGCTCTCGGTGGTAATGCCTGAAAGCTGAGACATGGCTCAAGTCTTTGGGGGTTTCCCTAGGAGATTCTGGTGTGTTCCACTATGATTGTTTTTACAGTAAAAAGCCAACATATTTTAAGGCGGGAGAAAGAGCTAGCCAAGAGATTTTCTGCTAGTATTGAAGAACTTGTAAAGTCAGTGAGGTAAGACTGATTGCATAAGCCAATGAAGCCCCCAGTCCCTTGATGCTTCAAACAATGAATATGGCAAAACTTAAAAATCTGAACAAGTCCACTTCTTCCTTTGAGGACAATAGACTTTTTCCAAAAAAAAAAAAAAAAATCAAACAAACCAAAAGTAGACCCCCTAAAGCTTTCATTTTATGGAGTGAACTGATGATGGCTCACCTTCAAGGACAGACATGGTCACTTGAAGATTCATCAAAATCCTTCCAATCCCTAGTAATTGGCACCCCAAACACCCTAAATGCACTCCGTAAGAAGAGCGAACAACTTCTGAGGGAAATGGTAGATGGTGTGGTTGAAACACTTATCTTAAGAAAGCCTAGAACTGTATTCCCAAGGAAGTACAGGATGGAAGCAAAGCATTCAGGAACTGAAGGAAAAAATTCTTGAAAACTGGAACACATGAATGAACTCAGCTGCAAATGATAAAGAGAGCCAGCTTAAAATCTATGACTAAAACTGTGCCGGAGAAAATAGATTTGCTTGCTCTCTTTAGAGCCAATTACATGGATAATGGTAACTTGGAATTGGAAAAAAAAAGGTGAATCAGAAAATGGAGACCATTTAGATTACTGTCAGAAGTCAATTTGAAGAAACTAACTCATTGATTCTGTTAACTAGAAGAGGCAGGGCATAGTGCCTCATGCCTCTAATACCAGCACTTTGGGAGGCTGAGGCCAGCGGATCACCTTAGATCAGGAGTTTGAGACCAGCCTGGCCAACATGGTAAAACCTCATCTCTACCAAAAATGCAAAAATTTGCCAGGCATTGTGGGGAACACCTGTAATTCTAGCTATTCAGGAGGCTGAGGCAAGGTAATCATTTGAACCTAGGAGGCAGAGGTTGCAGTGAGCTAAGAGTGAGCCACTGTACACCAGCCTGGGTGACAGAGCATGATTCTGTCTCCAAAAAAAAAAAAAAAAAAAAAGATTAGAAGAACTACTTACCCTTTCTTGATCAACTTACAGTCCCTCACAAATAGCTTTACAGGGCCTTTTTCCTCTATTTGCAAAACATCTTTCTGTGCAAATCTTGCTCTGCCCACTTTCCCCATGAAGCCTTTTCTCCTTCCAACTCCCACAGCACTCTGCTGCCTCTCCTACAGCACTCACTCATTTGTGGTTGTTCTGTTGTTGGTTTTTTGTTTGTTTTTCTAAGACAGGGTCTTGCTTTGTTTGTTACCCAAGCTAGAGTGCAGTGCAGGCTCCATCTCCTGTGCTCAAAGCAATCCTTCCACCTCAGCCTCTAGAGTAGCTGGGACTACAGGCATGTGCTACCACGCCTGGCCAGCTTTTATTTTTGTGAGCTCCTTTAGGTAACAACAACAATGAAAGTATACTAATTCAGTATACTTTTTAAAAACCTAGTATGAGTATTTTGCTTATGTGGATTTAAGTTTTAGATCACTTATTATAGAAAATTACACAAAGGTAATTTAAATACCCTACACAGAAAGTCAAGGGAAAGGGTATCCTAAATGCTCCTTGTCTCCTGGTTAGCCAATGATATTTCAGCTCTAGCCAATTTCCTTTACACAAAGACCACGCTTAAAGCATTTATGAATAAGCTAGAAGAGTTGTGGATGAGACACGGCTTCTCTGAATAGGGGAGGGAGGGCACAAAAAATAGCTGCTTTCATTGAGGGCAGGAAGGAGATTATTTCATTAGGAGCCAAACAGTGAGACTATCTCAGTACAAACAATTGTTTGGCTTGAAGACTCCATGTGGGTAATTACTCCAGCAAAGGCTCAGCTGGAATGGAACAAGGAGCCTGCCAGGACCTAAGGATAGGGACTGACACAGGCTCAAGTGTCTGAATCATGGCTTTGGAATCCCAGAGCATCCCAGCAGAGATGCTCACAGCACACACTCTGCCCCAATCAGCAGGAAGCACCTTTCTGCACCCAACCCAGCGGAGAATGTGAATTTAAAAGAGATAAGAAAAACTGGGGGGGGGGGGGGTGTACTGGGAGCAAATTCAAAGTTATTAAACCTAAACTGATATTTTATAGCAAATGTGTCAAGTCCAGAGATTGGATTTCTTGGGAAATCTCATGCATTTCAATCACTACTTCAATGGCTAACAACAGGCTGGGTGGAATTGGTGTGCAGGGAGGGACTGCTGACCTAACAGCTGGGCAAATCATTTCAAAGTCTGCCAAATGGACCTGATATTTCAAAACTTGACATTATAATTAAACCAATTTCCTAGTGATCTCACTTCAGTAATATATGCAAACTTGGTTCTCAAATTACTGTCTTCACCTCCTGGGGACACTGAGTTCTTTACATTTTTAGGTTACTTCAGGTTAACTTCCTCTTCCCCACAACCAGTAACTGCTCATATATTAAAACAAACAAACAAACAAAAAAAGAACTAAAGCTGCAAAGTAAGTCTGCCCACTGGGGAAGGGAAGGGGCCCATGTTTAGAAGAAGCTACTAAAAATGGTGATACGGTCATTATCCAATGAGATTGCTCTTCATCTTCCATCCCGTGGATAGATTCTCCACCCCACCACATTAATGAGGGATGAGTTTTTTCCCCTAGGCAGCTGAAGAGATAACTATCATAATACTAGATTCCAGATGCATAAGACCCAGTGCCAATCCATAACTCACAAGCCCAGGGTCTTCCTAGATTCTACCTGATAGCCTTTGCGAGTAACTGCTTTCATACATTTCAATCACTACCCCGACCAAGGCTAACAGCAGGCTGGTGGGTGTAGGTGTGTAGGGGCTTCTGAGGTAACAGCTGGGCAATCATTCCAAAGTTGGTCAGATAGACTCAACATTTAAAAACTTGATGCTGTCATTAAACTCCCTCATAATCAAGTGTCGGCATTCACCTGTGTACAGTATACACTTAATGCTTACTGATTAAACAGGTAATAAGCAAGAGAGGAACAATACGAACACTGGTATTAAAAACAGCCCATATTCACATAGTCCCATCTTTCTCTCTAGACCAATGGCTCCCAACAGAAGCAATTTCCCCTCAAAGGGCAATGTTGATGTGTAGAGACATTTTTGGTTATCACAGCTGGCAAGGGGGTAGGTAAGGCATCTAGTGGGCAGAGGACAAGAACTCTGGCTTCTAAACATTCTAAAATGCCCTGGACAGTGCCCACAACAAGGAATCACTCAACATATCAATAGTCTGAGGCTGAGAAATCCTGCTCTAGAGGAACCATTTTTAAGCCACTTAGTTTGAAGTGAGACACAAGAATATGTCAATTTTGTGGAAAATCATCTTCTCTTGTTCTGTAACAAACAGACCCACACTTAGAGTATAAAATTCTAAAATTGTAACAAATTTAGATTTTTTTTACAATTTGTAAAAAATTGATCTAGGAATGATCTAGTCTAGGCACAGTTGGAGAAACTAAGGCCTAGAGATCTCAAGTCATTTGCTCAAGTTCACAGGAGAAAGGTCAGCTGGACTTAAATCACAATCATCTTTAGACACCCAAATGTGTGTTATACATAGTAGATGCTCAATGGTCACTAAATTGATATCTGGTTCTTTAGGTGGTTTTGTTGTTGTTGTTGTTGTTGGTTGTTGTTGTTGTCGTTGTTGTTGTTGTTGTTTTAAGACAGAGTCTTGCTCTGTTGCCCAGGCTGGAGTGCAGTAGTGTGATCTCGGCTCACTGCAACCTCCGCCTCCTGGGTTCAAGCAATTCTGCCTCAGCCTCCTGAGTAGCTGGGATTACAGGCACACGCCACCACGCCCAGCTAATTTTTGTATTTTTAGTAGAGATGGGGTTTCACCATGTTGGTCAGGCTGGTATCGAACGCTTAACCTTGTGATCCACCCACCTCAGCCTCCCAAAGTGCTAGGATTATAGGTGTGAGCCACTGCACCCAGCCAGGTGCTCTTTTTTCTTTAAACTACAACATACAATTCACTTTCTGCTGCTGGGAATCTGAGACTATTTGTGAAGACTTCCCATCCACACTCCCCTTCCTCAAAAACAGGTGTCCCCAAACTACGGCCTGTGGACTGCATGCGGCCCCCTGAGGCCATTGATCCGGCTCCCCCTCCCCCAACAGCCGCACTTCAGGAAGGGGCACCTCTTTCATTGGTGGTCAGTGAGAGGAGCACAGTATGTGGCGGTCCTCCAACGGTCTGAGGGACAGTGAACTGGCCGCCTGTGTAAAAAGTTTGGGGACGCCTGCTCAAAAAGAAGCCCAGAAGGGAAAAAGAGTGTAACATACTAGAGCTCAAGACCCAGTGGCCACGAAGAAAATGTTTTTGAATTGTTTCCAGGGAAGCTCATGCCTTTCACCCAGGCAGAGGCTCTACACAAAACCTTCTAAGTGAGCAAATGAGCCCTTGTGCAAGACCATGGACATATGATTTATCTTCACAACTCAGCACAGCAGCTTTCCTAACACACTGGGCGAGTCCCAACCAATGGCAAACAGATGGAAAATCAGTGCCGGTTTCATTCAATCACAACCACATCCAAACAAGCTGGAGAGCTTTCAGTTCTAAACAAACAGCAGAATCCAAATGAATTCTGGGATCAAAGTACAGATGGCTGGTTAGTCCAGTGGCACGGTCATCCAGTCATCAAAACAGCCCTGGCTTGAGGGAGGAGGGCAAAAGGTGGAGATTTGCCCTTTCAAAAAGAAAACATTCACCACGATGTTTCAAAACCTAGGCGTTTCAGAACAGAGTACAATGAGGTAGAGGTCAAAAGATATGGCACAAGGGGGTAGGGCAAAGATACCAGCCACGTGGAGAGAAAGATCCCACAAAGGGAACATGAGGCAGATGAACCCAGGGCAGATCTCCAGGGGGGGAAGAAAAAAATCACAATTGCAAAAGAGCCCACGTAAGATTCTTTAAATTAAACAAACCTGTTCCAGTGGAAACAAGGAGAGCTTCTGAAAGTGCTGCAAGGTTATTAATTTCTACGGCACCCGAGAACAATGTCTAAATATTTACTCTCACCTGACAAAAGGGCTAAAAGACTGCTATTTCAGCCTCCTGTTTCACACTTCATGCTACATTTTCCCCAAGATTATGTCACACTAAAACCTCCTCCTGAGAGGGCAGAGGATTAGCTTCATGACTAGCTCCAGCTTTCAAAGCAGCACAGGTGGCAGAAGCCCAGAAATGAAATGGCACAAAAAAGCAATTACCACAAAGCAACCGTGAGATTCACCTACCTGCTCAGCTTCCTGGAATGTTAGCAGATCTTCAGATATCTAGGCTAACAGTATGAGGATGACTATCAAAAAAAAAAAACAAAACAAAGTGTATGACCTAACAACACACATTAATAGAATAATGCTGCTCACAACAGGGACATAGAGACTGTGTGCCAGACACTGTGCATTAGGTATGCCGATAAACGTGAGAACACAGTCCCTGTCCTCATCTCCAGTCTAAGGAAGGCCCTTCTTCAAAAAAATAAAAATGCAGTAGCTGTTACTGCCTTTCCACTAATGTAGGACCTCTAATCCACCTTCCTAGTGGACTAAATTTAAGTGAATGAGGACTGTATGAACATAAGATGCTAGTCAATGGCACAAGGGTATTTCTGCACATCAGGTATATAATGTGAAAGTGCTGGCCCATCTTGCTGTGATATCCATAAAGCTGTTTCTCATGTTCCTTATGTCCCTCATGGGGAAACCAGGGTTCTTCCAAGTTCCCCATTCCTTGCCTCAGCAGACATCTACTGCAATGAAGCAGCTCAGGACAACGCTCATAGCAAAGCCATCTCCATGTGGGCTCAATCCAGAGAATTCCCTTGGTAACTTTCTAAATTAGAGGGCCCACTTGACTACTCAAATATGAACACATACATAAATAACGCATCATTCTAACAACACAAAAATTTATACTGCCTTATTTGTTTGGCTGAAAAATTGAAAACTCAAATATTCAACAATTGGGCAAGAGATAATAATGACATGTTCCAATGATGGGATACAATAAAGGTATTTAAACGTTTTTAATGTCATGAAATAAGCCTATAATAAATGTTAAGCAAAACAAGAATGATATAAAATCATTACAGTATAAGCTCAAGTAAATGGGTGATAAGAATTATGAAAAATAAGGCTGGGCATGGTGGCTGATGCCTGTAATCACAGCACTCTGGCAGGCCGAGGCAGGCAGACGATGTGAGCTCAAGAGCAGCCTGGGCAACATTGATGAAACCCCATCTGTACTAAAAATACAAAAATTAGCTGAGAGCGGTGGTATGCACCTGTAGTTCCAGCTACTCGGGAGGCAGAGACAGGAGAACTGCTTAAGGTTGGTAGGCAGAGGCTGCAGTGAGCCAAGATTGTGCCACTGCACTCCGGCCTGGGCAACAGAGCGAGATACCTAGTCTCAAAAAAAAAAAAAAACGAACAAAAAGGAATTATGAAAATTTCAGCATCACTATATTTTTCATACTTTCCAATGATTTTTTATCATGAATATGGATAGGTTTCATAATCATAAAAGATAAAGTTAAAAAAAAAAAAAACAGCATTTGATGATGTTTAGATTATAAGCACAGGGATCCTCCCATCTCCCCAGCTCCTAAAATCCCACAACAGAAAACAACTGGTCTGTTCCTATGGCAACAATTTTTTTTTTCCTTAAATGTATGAGAAGTCTAATGAAACTGGGACCTATTTTTACTCTGCCCATAATATGGACCCTTGCTCTGAACCACTTATGTCAGTCTACTTCCATTCAGACCAGGCTCAGACCAAGTTAGAATTCTCAGAGGAACCAAGCTGGAGTCTTCCTGATTCCAATGTTGGATTTAATAAAGCTTCCTTTCTCTTTCATATAATCTGGGAAAGTTAATACTGTAGTCACACTGCAGGAAAGACTTTCCTCAAGTTTCTCCTCCATTTGTAACAGCTCCTCTAACTAAACTCTTCATGCCTACTTTCATAGAGACAAAGTCAATCCCTGTTCAAAACAGCTATTCTTACAGTAAAAATGATTTCAACATAGCAGAAGAGCCTAAATCTCTTAATTCATTCTTTCTAAAATCAGCTGTCCCACTCAAATTGATTTCCGTCAGCTCTGCTGTTTACAGCTATTTTGAACAAAAACATCATGGTAAGTTTCCTTCCTATTTCTCTTCTCAGGGTTTGTGTCAGTTATAAAGAGTGTCAACAACAACAAAAAGACACCAACACCCCCTTCCCCCACAAGCTTTACACTACAGCATATGATGTCACCAGTTCACACAGAAAATTTAGTAAGAAATTATTTTTTGAAGGCAAAGAGCAAAAACCACCACCTAAATCATATTAAGACCAAATTTCCTTAACTCAAAACCAGAAACACTAGAGAACTCATTTCTAAATCCAAACATTTGGGGACTTCCAGTTAGACAAGAAAAGAGGAAGTTAAACAACAAAATGTACTGTGTGTGCACTTCAGACTAATGAGGTGAAGTAACATTGTAGGGTTAACATGTAAACCCACATCTAAAGACGTAAGCTCTGTGGTGGAGGCTGGGGGATGTATGGTCTTTCCATCATTAGCAACTGCTGCAAAACACAGCACAGCTATTTGAAAAAAGGGAAAAGAAAAGGTGATCTGTTTGCTCAAATCACCACGCTTGGACAGGCTTATCAGCTACAGCTGAGAGTACATCTCTCTCCCTCTCACATTTGCTTCACTATTTCAATATATCATAAAATGAGAGCATTGCATATTTGGTTTGTGGTTGAAAGGAAATGACATGAGGCCTGAGGGGCCCAGTTCTCATTGTTTCAGATTAAGAAATTTCTTTTTGGAAGCTTTGACCTGAAATTTTTTTAAAAAAGTATTTTCCAAGTGAGCTTATGAAATCCAGAACTTAAATAAATTGTATTCTATATGTATTTAAAAGCAAACCAGAATTCCTACAGGAAATCTATAAACTGAAGGGGAAAGAGGGATATGGTCAACAAAAACTGTCAGAGAATCACTTACCATTAATTGAAAATGAAAAGAAGCAACAATAATAAAATTCTACTACTACTCAGTGACATGCTACAAAGGTGGGATTCCAGGGCTAGCTTCAGCCACACATTAGGGCGGATGGGAGATAAGGGGAAGAGCTCAACAAACTGAAGACAACCACCAGAGCAACCTTACGCTGACGGATGGCCACAGCTGAGGCAGATCTGGCTCATCTCTGGGGCTTTCCAATGGGGAGAGACCTGCAGTTCAGCCATCAGTGGACCGGCATTCACAAAGCCTGTGGGGAAACACAGGATCCAGAAGAGTGGGGTAGGGAAGGAGAAAGTGTGGGAAAGGGAAGAGTCAAACACAGCAGTGAAATATTATATTTACTAAATATGAAGCTTCAAAAATGCATAGATGGACTTCTTAAGTTGAAATGGACCAGGTGAAAAGAACCGGTACTCTGGGAGGCAGTCTGATACGCTTTTTCAAATCCCAAATTACATTTCATTACACCTGTGAATTATAGTAACACCTGCCAAGAGGAAATGAGTTTTTTGGAGAAGAGAGAAACAAGGAAACCTCTGCAATTTTTACAGTTGGTAACTTCATTCAAACAATGAGGGTCCTTTATCTGTGGCCTCTGTGGGAAGTAACAGCCTAAAAAAGCAAACATATTCACACCGCACTGAAAACGTCTGCTGGCCTAGTTCCACCAATTCCATTAATAGAGCAAGGGCCCAAATGCAGGTGACCTGATTGACAAAAAAAGTGCTTCTAGAAAGTGCTGAACTTGTCTCATGTAACTCATTAGACACTTTTATAATCAAGAAGAAAACAAGTAGCCACAACTTGGAAAGCTCTGACCTTAAGTGGAGCAGCAACATTCCTTACAACACAAAATATTTTTCCGGTCAGGATAGAAGAAAACAGACCCAGTAATCTTGCCTCCCTTACCCAGTGCAAACTTATTTGAAGTTGCGGGGTAAAACAAACAAATCAATAAGACTAGTTAAACTGACATGTAGCACAAGATAAAATAGCCGCACTACAGTTACCTTAACAATATAGTAAGACTGGGCTGAGGCCCGGGCTCGGTGGCTCATGTCTGTAATCCCAGCACTTTGGAAGGCCGAGGTGGGCGGATTGCTTGAGGCCAGGAGTTTGAGACCAGCCTGGCCAATGTGGTAAGACCCTGTCACTACTAAGAATACAAAAAAATTAGCCGGGCGCGGTGGCTCACGCCTGTATTCCCAGCACTTTGGGAGGCAGAGGTGGGTGGATCACGAGGTCAAGAGATCGAGACCATCCTGGTCAACATGGTGAAACCCCGTCTCTACTAAAAATATAAAACATTAGCTGGGCATGGTGGCGCGTGCCTGTAATCCCAGCTACTCAGGAGGCTGAGGCAGGAGAATTGCCTGAACCCAGGAGACGGAGGTTGCGGTGAGCTGAGATCACACCATTGCACTCCAGCCTGGGTAACAAGAGCGAAACTCTGTCTAAAAAAAAAAAAAAAAAAAAAAAAAATTAGCTGGGCATGGAGGCGCATGCCAGTAATCTCAGCTAATTAGAAGGCTAAGGCAAGAGAATCACTTGAACCTGGGAGGTGGAGGTTGCAGTGAGCCAAGATCACATTACTGCACTCCAGCCTGGGTGACAGAGCAAGACTCTGTCTCCAGAAAAATGAAAGAAGAAGAAGAAGAAAAAAAGATTGGGCTGCACCATGTATTAAGGCTGCAATCCTCAACATTCTTTGTGTATAGCTTGTGTTACTAACTCAAGCTGTCCAGTTGTAGATGTACTCAATGTTGATGCACCATACCTAAGACTTCCAGAATTGACAGGGTAGGAACTTATTTTCTGAGTAACCAAACGATAAGTTCCTCCTGGCAGCAGCCAACAGTTAAATAGTGATTCAATACAGAAGCCAATTTGCCTAGTCACACCCCCTAAGTATACAGGCTATGACTGAGTTGTTACGTTACTTCCTGGGACTAATAATTGTATCAGCAACAGTCAAGATCCTTTAGAACAGGCGTCCCCAAACTACGGCCCGCGGGCCGCATGCGGGCCCCCTGAGGCCATTTATCCGGCCCCCCGCCGCACTTCAGGAAGGGGCACCTCTTTCATTGGTGGTCAGTGAGAGGAGCACAGTATGTGGCAGCCCTCCAACGGTCTGAGGGACAGTGAACTGGCCCCTTCGTAAAAAGTTTGGGGATGCCTGCTTTAGAAGCACTAGAGGCTGTAACTGCTGGAAAGCCCTTCTGTTTGCTTATCCAAAATTAATTCAAATACTATTAAGGTTTTTGAAAGAAATTACATCTTGGAGAATTAAGTGCCTTTGTGTCTTTGCCTGTTTGCGCTGGGATCCCTTCCTTGCGCAGCTTGATCACAGGGAACTACATCTCCCAGGCTCCCTTTGCCAATTGATTTCGGAATGAGTTCCATCCATGGGAGGCACTGGTAAGGATAAGAGGCAAGAGCAGGGAGCAGCCAAGGTAATGCCCTCTCTCACTTGGCCTAGTTCCAGCTGTCACCAGACAGCTCCTCTTTCCATGCTTCCAGCTCACGCCAGACCACTCAGGGTTCTAGCTCTTGGTGACGCTACTGCACCGTATATTTTCCTTGGGGGCGCAGTAGTTCCCAGGCATTGCTAATCGCTGGTGTGCCTCACTAGCCCTTGTTTAGCTTCTTGGCTCTTCTAGCAGCCGTGTAACCTATTCCCTATTTTAAATTCCCTCTGCTTATAAGACCAACAGTGACTTTTGTTCCCCTGACTGGTCCTTGACTTACACAGGGCCTTCCAAACATATTTTAAAACTTACTTTTCAGAAAATGAATAGCTTTCCTAAGAATTAAAACAATTATTCAGATAGCCTAGAAAAGATCTCTTCTAATATGAAACAGAATATTTACAGATGACAAAATCAATTCATGCATTCAAACAAATATTTACTGAGAGCCTGGTCTATGCGAAGCACTATACTAGGTATTAGGAATACTATAGTGGACAAAACAGGCATAAACCCCTACCCCCTAGCTTACAGTCTAGGGACGTGTTAAGTGTGGCACATTACGATTTTAAAAATTAACCAACACAAGACTGTTGCTTTAACAATAGAGGAATTTGGTAAAAGTGAATTAACTTTAAGGTGTTCTACTCTACATAGACTTTCCTACCTTTTCAATGTGGTCTGCTGAACTGTCACATTCCAGGGGCCAATACAGAACTTCTTCAAAGCTAGTATCTACTTAAACTGGCCACTTGCTCAAACAGAAGTACAACTGCGATAAGGATTTAAACAGAACAATAACAAAAGTTAGGCACTGTATGCTTACAGTGTAAAGCATGTATGTGTCTTATGTAGATTCTTGCTTGGCATCATTTTTACAGAAAATACCATTTGGAGGAACTGAGTCCAACTCAATAAGTCACTTTATTCCTTCTCTGTAGTGCAGGTAGAGTCCATCAACATAACATACAAAGCCAGTGGCATGTACATAACAAGTAGAATGTTGCAGTCACTGATTGCATGACACAATTTCCAAGATGGAATTTTCAGGCAGAAGAATAGAAACAGACAATGACTCATGTGGTGAACAGTTATACAGACAACTGTGCCCAAGAAAGCTGCCACCTACATACCATAATGACATCAGATTAAAAATGCAGCAAGAAGGTAGTTTTCTGATTTATCTAGAAAAAAAAAAAAGATTTGCTGAAAAGTATACTGAGAGGTGAGACTTCAGCTACCTGTTTATGCATCCTAAACAGTGAACAACCAGGAGCACACATCAGCTATTCCAAATAGGACTGCTTGAGCATAAGAGCATGTTCAGCCTCAAAAATCAACATTATGAGCTCCAGAAATAACATAATATCTACTGCTGGCACTTCCCTAGACTTACGATAAAATAATTTAATGTATCCACAAACGTACATTTCAATGGAGAATTTATGGGCACAATGCTCAGACCTTTCTTACTATTCAGCTATTAAAAAGCATTTCATGCCTGCAACATTTATAATCCCATGTGAACAGCAGGTGGGCCTACAATACTATGGGCTTCTGACACAACAGAGTGTCTAAAGCATAGTGCATATTCGAAATCTCAATGCCACAAAGCAAGTCACCCACAGAGCCCAGGTTTTAACCTCTACTCCTCATCATTTCTCAACATGCAGTCAAAATATACTAAAGAATCCCCCCACTGTAGGCATATTGAGTGAAACAGGTTTATAAAATAAAATAAAATAAAATAGAAAAGACCCCCCCCCACCCCGCTACACACAAAACAGTGCACCTTGGAAGCTTTGCACATTCTGTTCCTTCTTCCTAGAATGCAAAGTTCCCTAAATTCACTTGGCAAAGTCATGCTTATTCTTTAAGACACAGCCTACTTTTCTTTTTGAAGCCATGACTTCCTGAGGAAGACTTCTTTGTCTTCTTCGATACTTTCATTTCTCCCTATGTACCATGCCACAATGATAATTACTATACTGCATCATTTATGTTTTTACCCATCTCCTTCCCCATTAGACTGTAAAATCCTTGAGAACAAAGACCCTTTCTTTTCATCTATAGGTCCTGGTACAATGTCTGACAAAAAGTAGGTAGCAAGTGCTTAAGAAACATTTTTTGAATGACTATATGTAGCGGGGGACCTCAGGCTTGCAAAGTTCCACCTAAAAGATACTGCATTTTCTATTCTTTATCTCACTAGCACAAAATGATATTTAAAGGGCAAGGAGAACTCATAGGAAAGTATCTCCCAGAGAAAAGGTTTAATATGTCGACATTAAAAGACAATCTAAGGGGGATTTTGATAAATCACTTTCAGTAAAACTATCAATCTAACCATGACTGTTAGAGTTATAGTGCACTAGCTATAAAAACTCAGAAAGTGATGTGATCTTGGCTACAGAAGGGCATTTAACACTAGAAATGGAAGAACTCCTTCTGTTGTCCAGATCTAATGGAATTTTTTTTACTTCTTAAAAGGCGCCACAGGCCGGGCATCGTGGCTCATGCCTATAATCCCAGCACTTTGGGAGGCCGAGGCAGGTGGATCACGAGGCCAGGAGTTCAAGACCAGCCTGGCCAACATGGTGAAACCCTATCTTCTACTAAAAATACAAAAAATTAGCCAAGCATGGTGGCAGGCTCCTGTAATCCCAGCTACTTGGGAGGCTGAGGCAGGAGAATCACTTAAACCCAGGAGGCAGAAGTTGCAGTGAGCTGAGAATGGTGCCACTGTACTCCAGTCTGGCCAAAAGGGCAAGACTCCATCTCAAAAAAAAAAAAAAAAAAAAAAAAAAAGCCACAGATACAGCTAAAATAATTTAAAATTGATAGGAAAGTTCATTTCTAAGGAATATTTAACAAGCAATGGCTTGGCTATCAACAGAAAAAAAATGTAAGGCAAAGCTAAAGATTAATCTACATAAATTAAAATTTAAGACAACTATTAGAAAATTTCTACACAAAGAAATTCCCTAGTCTAATCCTTCATACAAGTTTGAAATCAGGAAAAACCAGAGATCATCCTCAAGGGTACTGTAAAGTACATTTGCAAAAATGCCAGAACTCCCATATATAGGAAATGGTTTTGGCTTAAAGACTAGGGAATTACTGGGTGAGTCATTCTAACTGTGGCTTCCAGTAACCACACTATCTTAAGGGAATAAAGTCAAAAGTAAAACTAGTAAAATCAAGATTTAAAAAATTACGATCAGCAATGGTAAAAATAGATCATGCAGACATTTGAGTGACGCATTACTTTACAAGGTACTTTCATATTTCAAACTAGGAAAATTAAGCTGAGAAAGTTAAGTGGTATGTGGAATCAGGTCACCAAGATGCAATAAGCAAAGTAAAGAAGTTTGACTGGCTGTTCCAACATCAAGTCTATAGACTCTTCTATTACTCTGTCTCTCCACCATCTTAAGAGTGGGGCTTCACTACTAAAAATACAAAAAATTAGCTGGGCATAGTGGCGCGTGCCTGTAATCCCAGCTACTCAGGAGGCTGAGGCAGGAGAATTGCCTGAGCCCAGGAGGCGGAGGTTGCGGTGAGCCGTGATCGCGCCACTGCACTCCAGCCTGGGTACCAAGAGCGAAACTCCGTCTCAAAAAAAAAAAAAAGAGTGGGCTTATATGCGTGTATGGGTCTAGGACACTTTCTTTTTGTTTTGTTTTGAGACGGAGTTTCGCTCTTGTTACCCAGGCTGGAGTGCAATGGCGCGATCTCGGCTCACCGCAACCTCCGCCTCCTGGGTTCAGGCAATTCTCCTGACTCAGCCTCCTGAGTAGCTGGGATTACAGGCACGCGCCACCATGCCCAGCTAATGTTTTGTATTTTTAGTAGAGACGGGGTTTCACCATGTTGACCAGGATGGTCTTGATCTCTTGACCTCGTGATCCACCCGCCTCGGCCTCCGAAAGTGCTGGGATTACAGACTTGAGCCACCGCGCCCGGCCTAGGACACTTTCTAAGATGCCTTCAAAGAGAACAGTGTCCGCTGGGTGCGATGGCTCAAGCCGGTAATCCCAACATTTTAAGAGGCCAGGGAGAGCAGATCACTTGAGGTGAGGAGTTTAAGACTAGTCTGGACAACATGGTGAAACTCTGTCTCTGCTAAAAATATAAAAAGTAGCGAGGTACTTGTAATCCGCGCTACTCAGGAGGTTGAGGTAGGAAAAAGTTGAACCCGGAAGGCGAAGTTTGCAGTGAGCCAAGATCGCACCAGTGCACTCCAGTGCGATGAGACTCCATCTCAAAAAGGAGAGAGAGAGAGACAGAGAGAGAGAGAGAGAGAGAGAGAGAGAGAGAGAGAGAGCAAGCACAATGTCTTCCAAATCATTTAAGAATACCTTTCAGTTTAATCAGGATAACCTGGTCACAGCCTTAGAAAATACTTTCAAAGAACAAAGCACTCCTCAGTGTGCATGGAAAGTGAATGTTCTCCATGTTCTGTTGATTGAAAAATGCAGATGTCAAGAGCTGTGGGTAATATGCTACTGTTTGTATAAAAGCACTGCAAAGGAATATATTTAAATGTAGTTGTTTGTCTATGCCTGTATTATCTCTTAAAAGTCATGTGAGAAATTGCCAAGAATGGGCTGGGCACGGTGGCTCAAACCTATAATCCCAGCACTTTGGGAGGCCAAGGCAGGTGGATCACCTGAGGTCATGAGTTTGAGATCAGCCTGACCAATACAGGAAAACCCCATCTCTACTAAAAATACAAAAATTAGCTGGGCATGGTGGTGGGCACCTGTAATCCTAGCTACTCGGGAGGCTAAGGCAAGAGAATCACTTGAACCCAGGAGGGAAAGGCTGCAGTGAACCAAGATTGTGCCATTGCACTCCAGCCTGGGCACCAAGAATGAAACTCTGCCTCAAAAAAAAAGAAAAGAAAAGAAAAAGAAGAGGCTGGGCACAGTGGCTTGTGCCTATAATCCCAGCACTTTGGGAGGCCAAGGTAGGTGGATCACAAGGTCAGGAGTTTGAGACTAGTCTGGCCAACATGGCAAAACTCCATCTCTACTAAAAATGTTAAAAAGTTGCTGGGCATGGTGGCAGGCACCTATAAGTCCAGCTACTCAGGAGGCTGAGGCAGGAGTTGCTTGAACTCAAGAGGCAGAGGTTGCAGTGAGCCAAGATCGCGTCATTGCACTCCAGCCTGGGCAACAAAGCGAGACTCTGACTTAAAAAAAAAAAAAAAAAAAAAAAAAAATTTGCCAAAATGGTTATCTCTAGGGAGGGAAAATGGTGGCTCAGAGATGAAGGATAGCAGAATGACTTTACACTGTTCCTATTCCCCTTTGGACCTTTTGGATTTTGAACTACATGAAAGTGCTACCTCTTTCTCAAAGTAAATTTAAATGTAAATTTAAAAACATATAATACGAGTTAGAACAGAGGCAGTAGTTAGGTGAGTTGAGGTGGAACATTTCAGAGATAGGATGTAGCAGAAGAAGGGAAAAGCAAAAAATTATTAGTTTCTGTTGGACTCTAGAATTCTGCGTGGTGTTTCAGTCTGAAGTAAGTATTCCTAAGATGTTCAAATTTCTTATACTCTTAACTCTTTGCCCCATCTGCCAGGCACGGTGTGTCACACCTGTAATCTCAGCACTCTAGGAGGCTGAGACGAGAGGATTGCTTGGGCCCAGGAGTTAGAACCAGCCTGGGAAACATACTGAGACTCTGTCTCATTTGTAAGATAAGCCAGTAAATAAATAAATAAATCTTTGCCCAACCAACAGCTCTCAACTTCTCACAAAAAATGATACACTGAGAAAGAAGTATCCCAACAGTGGACACAAATATTTAGGTCATCAGAAAGGTAGTCAGCCCTCCATTAGAAATGGGTTCTGCACCTGTGGATTCAACCAACTGCAGATTGAAAATATTTGAAAAAATGGCTGGGCCCCGTGGCACATGCATGTAGTCCTAGCACTTTGGGAGGACAGCTTGAGCCCAGGGGTGTGAGGCTGCAGCAAACTATAATCACACCACCATATTCCATCCTGGGTGGCAGAGCAAGACCTTGTCTCTAAAAAAAATAAATAAGAAAGAAAATATTCAGTAAAAAATGGATGGTTGTGTCTGTACAGAACATGTGCAGACTTTTTTCCTTGTCATTGTTCACTAAATTCAGAGTAACAACTACTGACATAGCATTAACATTGTATTAGGTATTATAAGTAATCTAGAGATAATTTAAAGTGTAAAGGGGGATGTATATAAGTTATACCAAACACTACGCCATTTATATCAAGGACTTGAGCATTTGTGGATTTTAGTATCCCAGCAGGTTCCTGGAATCAATCCCCCATGGATACCAAAGGACAACTGCAGATCCTTTCATGGCAAGTAAGACAGTATCCAGTTTAAAACACAGTCTCTGAAGAGGTAGCTTAGCAGTTATTTCTCACACTGATAAAATCTAGAATTGCAGAGCTAGAGGTTAAATCTTGGACCAGCATGACCTCAAGTACAAAAGAGATATGACCCATACCCAAAAATGGAACCGTCTCAACCAGCCAGAGTTACCATTGACATATCTGGAATTTTCATTTTGTCCTCTGTTCCATCACTACCTAAGTCAGTCCAAAAGTTCACCCTAAAAGTCTTATCAACCCCAGGGCTTTGGGTAATGAAGAAAACACATCTTGAGCCTACAGCAAATCATAGCATTTCTTTAA
This sequence comes from Saimiri boliviensis, assembly GCF_048565385.1. Classification (NCBI taxonomy): domain Eukaryota; kingdom Metazoa; phylum Chordata; class Mammalia; order Primates; family Cebidae; genus Saimiri; species Saimiri boliviensis. The sequence continues at coordinate 39,137,271 of NC_133459.1, read as the reverse complement.
AAGGCAGTATCAAAGTAGTTTCCTTTCCCACACTGAAATTACTGGAATGGCTTAGTGGTCCCAGAAACTGGTGAGGCTCGTGCCCAAGCAAGTTAAAAACCCCAGGAACAACAAAACTTGTACTAAGTAAAAAGAACACATGCTTGTTCTCTATTCTGATGTTTCTTTGTTTTGTTTTGTTTCTGAGACAGGGTCTTGCTCTCTCACCCAGGCTGGAGCGCAGTGGCATTCGATCATAGCTCACTGTAGCTTTGACCTCCTGGGCTCAGGTGATCCTCCTGCCTCCACATCCTGAGTAGTTGGGACTACAGATGCACACCACCACACCTGGCTAATTTTTTAATTATTTGTGGACACGAGGTCACACTATGTTGATCAGGCTGGTCTTGAACTCCCGGACTCAAGTGATCCTCCCTCCTTGGCCTCCTAAAGTGCTGAGATTACAGGTTTGAGCCATCACACCGAGCCTCTATTTTGAAGTTTAAATCACATACCTTAAAAGACAATTAATAAATGTTCCTAAGTATAAGAATTTTTTAAAAAGTCATTGCCAAAGAGTTATTTTGGGACATTGCAAAAATACCTGCTCATAGGTCCATAGTTTATGCCACAACATCAAACTGGGTAATAGACGAGCAATCACTCACCATATTCAGTTACCTTTCAATTTTTCAGGAAAGGACACAGGAATACAGGTAAATAAACTCAAATCCAAATCTCATTTTAGCCAACACTTTTTAAAATTCCTCCTCCAATGAAACGTATTTTTTATCAGAGCTAACATGTAACAATCTACTGATGCAAATGTCTTTTCCTTCAACCATCTGACAGTTGTCCAAATGATCATTACGACAACCAAAATCAGAAAACAGGAGGGGAAAAAGAGGGGACTTCGAGGGGTGGAATGGCATAGATAACTCATAAATTGCATAAATGGAGGTCTCAACAAATGCCTATTTGTCATAATTAAAAGATGACTGACCCATTGTCATCTCATTTTTAATACAATGACCAAGTCACTGAAGCCACTCCATAAAATGTAAAACTAACTTTTGAAAAGAAATTGTTTGAGGATCCAGGATTCTATCATGAACAGTAGTTAATAAAGTGTGCAAGCCAGCAGTTACTAGTTCTCATTAAGAATTCTGATATTTCATATTCTGATCCCCAGTAAGGTTATTAATAAAAAGCAATGGAAATTTGGGGCTGGGTACCATGGTTCACGCCTGTAATTCCAGCACTTTGGGAGGCCCAGGCAGGTAGATCACCTGAGGTCAGGAGTTCAAGACCAGCCTGGCCAACATGGTGAAACCCCAACTCTACTAAAAATACAAAAATTAGCTAGGCGTGGTGGTGGGTGCCTGTAATCCCAGCTACTCAAGAGACTGAGGCAGAAGAATCACTTGAACCTGGGAGGCGGAGGTTGTAGTGAGCCAAGATTGTGCCATTGCACTCCAGCCTGGGCCACAAGAGCAAAACTCTGTCTCAAAAAAAATAAATAAAAATAAATAAAAAGCAATGGAAATTTGGAGAAAGAAGTGGTGAATCAGCCTCTCTCTTCCATACGCTATATTTTATTGGAATACGAGTAAGTATAAGAGTAATATGAGAAATGGGGGAGGGGGTGATTCTAATCATCAAAATGGAATCTGACTCTCCAACTGCAGCAATGCTCATTCCAGTGGGTTGCTTCACTGTGACTCAAGATCTGTCAAATGAGGACATAAGGGAATTTGAATAAAGCCAAGATACACTCCTGAAATAAAATTAATCTTCCCATAGATCTAACAGAAGATCTAACGAGAATCAACCTCTAAGAAAGTTGGAGGTTGATTCTAAATTGATTCTAAAATACTTTTTTAAATGAATTATTGCTCATGCAAAAATTCAGGAAGGAATTCTAGGAACTTATTTTCCTAATGGCACATTCCATTTATCTATTGGTAAAGGTCACTGAAATACATTACTAGGTGTCTATGTATCATTCCCCTGTTCTCCGTTTATGACCTTATTCTTCAAAAATAAAATTGAAACCATCAATTACATATATCCTTCCTTTCTCAAAATAAATACAAATACAATTGAATCATTTAATAAAATATGCCTACTATGCTATACGGCAAACAACCCTGGCAAATCCACTGCGTTATGAACAAAAGTAAATTAATAGTCGCCCTCAAAATGTAACTATCCATTTCTCCCCAACCAAAGGGAAAAGAATTTTCCCAACTCCTCTAATTATAGGCCAAAAGAATTTGAAAATACAGAAAAAATATTATAGAAGCTTATGTAAATGTCAAATGCCAATATTTCACTAATAACCAAGATTTCCTATTGCATTGACTTTTAATTATATCAAATCATGAATCTTTTAGGGCACAGAAAACAAAGACTAAATGGTTCTGTCAATTTACAATGATCATATTTCACCTTTAGAAGTGTGATCACCATGGAAGCAACGAATTCCATGTTTCTCCACTGATTAAACAAATCCTGCACTACAGGCATAATTGGCTAGTTTCCGCCACCACTCATACACATAGGCCTCCAACGCACTCTACAAGCCAGGGCTAGGCTGTCTAGAAATCCGCACTGTGTCACACTGCATAAGGCAGCTTCCCACTGCACACATCCATAAAGCCACCTAAGCACTCTTGTCAGAGCTTAGCAAGGCTGCAAAATGACAGAAGTTCCTAACCAAATAGCAGGAAGCAACCATCACCACCTTTAAAAATCATTTAAGCAGTTTTCCTCTCCGCCATCTCACTTCCCCCCGCCCCCGCTCCTCCTCCTCCTCCTCCTCCTCCTCGTCATTCTTTCTCTCTCTCTCTCTCTCTCTCTCTCTCTCACACACACACACACACACACACACACACACTGCAGTTCATCCCCAGCTTTGCAAGTGACATGCTGGGCGCTCTAGACTGACAGCCGGCCCAGAACTCATTCAGAGCCCTCAAATACAGACATTCTCACCTGAACACGCCAGACAACTTCCACCTGCACCATCACCTCCACCCTCCCCGACACACACACACTGGCTCTAGCAAGCTCTCCCCACGTCAATCCCCGAGCTGCAGAAAGCCCAGCAGGCTCACTGCAAGCGCAGCACGCGTTTCCACTTATAAGCCGAGTTGGGCGGCCTAAGCTCCAGAAACCTCCTCCTCATGCAGCCCACCTCCACCACCCCAACCCAGCTGGACCCCTGGCCTGCCAGGTGGGATGCGCTACCTTTAGACTGGCAGTCCGCACAAAACTTATTATCCTCCTCCAGCAGCAGGTTGGCCAGGACAGCCTGGTACCGATCCACGTCCTTCACCGACTTGCCTGTCATGGCCAGGGTGCCGGCGGGGGCAGAGGGCGACGCGCCCTCCTCGCCCCCAGAGACCCCTGCCTCAGTCCGGGGGTGAGGACTCCCAGTGCCCTGCCCAGGGGTACCTCCTGAGCGGGAAGAGCCTTCTCCGGCGTGGCCGGGCGCCCCTTCCCGGGTCGGCGGCGTCCGGCCCCCCACTCCGCAGCCCCTCTGAGCGGCGCCCCCTGGCGGGCTTCGGGACAGGCCCGTGTCCAGGAGAGGCTGCAGGGCCAGGGACCCTCAGCCGAGGCAAAGGAAGACCTCGGGCCTCCTGGGTGCCTGACGCAGAAATGACCCTCCGGCCGGCCTGTCTGCTGGCCGTGTGTCCCGCGCCCCGGTTTCCCTGGCAGCTGCCACCAGCTCCACCACCACCTCCGCAGCCTACTTCCGGCAGCTCTTCCTCCCCACCTCCACCCTGCCCAGCCCGCGCATGCGCCCCGCCCCCACGGCGCCGCACTGGGCTCTTCCTTCGGCTCCGCCTCTCGGGAACCAATCCGGGGAGAAGCGGGGGGCGGGGCTTCGGTGGGGGCGGAGGGAAGGGGTGGGCACTCCCCCTGCGTGTCCTTGGAAGAGAATGAATGGAGCCTGGTAGAAAAGGAGTGGAGGGAATGGAAGAAAGTGAAGGAAGACAACAACTAACATTTACTGAGCTCTTACTATGCGCCAGGCACTGTATTAAGCGCCTTATATGAATTATCCCAATATAATCCCCACAACAACACTATGAATTAAATACTTATCATCCTTATGTAACCTGAGGGTTGTGGATAACCCAAAGTCCTCCAGCTTGTTTTTTCCAACAGCCAAATGGAAGAGTACCAGGATACAGGAACGTCACCCCCTCCCTAGATTTTCAGAGGACTCTGGTCACCTCTCACTTGGAATACCTGCTCCCACTAATACTCTAGCTCTCCTCTGTGACTCCCACCATTTTTGGTTATTGTTTGGCCTGGTGCCCAGACAGTTTGCTTCTTCCATTTCTTAAATTCTCACAAAACAGTGACTTTTGTGTAGGAGACTTTTACTGAACGTTATTTGGGAAGGGTGGGGGGACGGTGATTAAAGCATAACACAGATCAGGCAACTACTTGAAAATGATTATTAAGCATCATTGTCCAAAGCTACCCTTGCTACAGAGAATTTCTCATTGGCTGTCCTTTTCCTTAGGAATCCACCTGCCATCTGGCTTGTGTTTTCATTCATTCATTCACTGAGCACAAAGTTACTGAGAAATTTCTAAGTATCAGGCACTACATTAGGGGAAAGGGAAACAGCATGATCCAATTTGCACCACTGCACTCCAGCCTGGTGACAGACCGAGACTCCGTCTAAAAAAAAAAAAGAAATCACTCTGGCTGCCATGGAAATAATGAATCAGAGAAGATAGTAAGCAGATGCAAAGAGTTATCTAAACTCTAGTGAAACACTCTCCTCCATTTCTTTATTTTCTCCCGGGATCCCCTCAAAGCTTTCATCTCATCAGAGGAAAACTAAACATTTCTATTACTTTATTTTATTTATTTATTTATTTATTTACTGAGACAAAGTCTCACTCTGTCGCACAAGGTAGAGTGCAGTGGTGCAATCTCAGCTCACTGCAACCTCCGCCTCCTGGATTCAAGCAATTCTCTGCCTCAGCCTCCCAAGTAGCTGGGATGACAGGCACCCACTGCCACGCTCAGCTAATTTTTTTTAGCAGAGACGGGGTTTCACCATTTTGGCCTGTCATTGAACTCCTGACCTTGTGATCCACCCGCCTTGGCCTCCCAAAGTGCTGGGATTGATTACATGCGTGAGCCACTGTGCCCGGCCTCTATTACTTTATTAATCAGAACAATTGAATTTTCTAAGGCTAAGCCTCTTCCCTTCTAGTCATGCCTAGGAAACCTCACTTTTAAAAACACACAAGTGGGCCGGGCGTGGTGGCTCAAGCCTGTAATCCCAGCACTTTGGGAGGCCGAGGCGGGTGGATCACGAGGTCAAGAGATCGAGACCATCCTGGTCAACATGGTGAAACCCCGTCTCTATTAAAAATACAAAAAATTAGCTGGGCATGGTGGCGCATGCCTGTAATCCCAGTTACTCAGGAGGCTGAGGCAGGAGAATTGCCTGAACCCAGGAAGCGGAGGTTGCGGTGAGCCAAGATCGCGCCATTGCACTCCAGCCTGGGTAACGAGTGAAACTCCGTCTCAAAAAAAAAAAAAAAAAAAAAAGTAAAAACACACAAGTTCAGGACATGCAGTGGCTCATGCCTATAATCCTAGCACTTTGGGAGGCTGAGGGTAGATCACAAGGTTAGGAGTTCTAGATCAGCCTGGCCAACATGGTGAAACCCTGTCTTTACTAAAAATACAAAAATTAGCTGGGCATGGTGGCAGGCACCTGTAATCCCAGTTATTCGGGAGGCAGAGGCAGGAGAATCACTGGAAACCCGGAGGCAGAGATTGCAGTGAGCCAAGATCATGCCAGTGCACCCCAGCCTGGGGGACAGAGGGAGACTCTGTCTCAAAAAAAAAAGAAAGAAAGAAAGAAAGAAAGAAAGAAAGAAAGAAAACCCATACAAATAGGTATTACCATCACTATTTTCAGTTGAAACAAACAATCAAGATTAACCAGTTGCTGGGTGTGTCGGCATACCTGTAGTCCCAGCTACTCAAGAAGCTGAAGCCAGAACATCACTTGAGCCCAGGAGCTGGAATTCAGCCTAGGCAACGTCATAAAAATCACCCTTCCAACCCCCAGTGTACCCTATTACCCTGTCTCTAAAAAAAAAAAAAAAAAAAAAAAAAAAAAAAAATCCCAGTTAATTGTGGTGAATGGTGATTGTGCCTTAGTTCAAGCCCTCCTCATCTTCATCCCTTCACTCTGCAAATAGCCTTCCTGCCTTCGTCTAAATCTGGTTAAATTTATCCTTCACCCTGCTCTTCAGAGGGAGCTTTTAAATGCCAAATCTGATTGAATCACACTCTTCTGCTTAAAAATCTTTTAGTGGCTCTCCATTGCCTATGGCAGTGTTTCTCAAATTTTTCCACCTAGTGAGAGATCTCATGGTTTTGTGGTTAAGCACACAGACTCTGGGGCAAGAATGCTTAGGTTTTAATCCTCAGCTTTTACCACCTATTATCTGCATGACTTTGAGCAGGTTACTTAGCCTCTTGGTACCTCAGTGATTTCATCTGTAAAATGGGAGTGATGATAACATTAATAGTAGCTATTTCACAAGATTATTATGAGGCTTAGCTGAGATAATGCCTCCAATATAATTAGAACAGCCCTTGGCACATAGTGAATGATAGACAATTAGTGCTCTTCACTAAATATTTCTGGTGTTTTGCCTTCTGAGAACACGGTAGGATTTTATTTCCTGGCCTTCAAGTGATTGGGAAAGACCGATGAGTTTGAACAGAAAGGATGTATCACTTTGTGTCTGAAGCATCTATTTGCTGCTTTGAGACTCTTCTTCTCTTTCCCTCTGGCATGGCAACCATCAATGCTGAAGATGTTGGTTGCTCTATTAGCCTGGATTTCTGTGTAGCTGATAAGCAATAGCTCTCTGCCAGCTGCCAGGCCATAAAGGATAACAGCATAAGCAAGAAATAAGCATTGTGTTGCCATTGAGTTTTGTTTGTTTGTTTACTACTGTATAAGCTAGCCTATCCTAACAGATACATCAAGCATTAGCTCTTTTAATTATCATTACTAATAGCAGAGTAAAGTGAGTGCATAGCACAGGGTCTGAGGATATTAAAAAGCAGACTGCTCTTCCTAAGTACACTTTTTTTTGTTTTTTGTTTTTTGTTTTTTGTTTTTATTGTCACTTTTTTTTTAAGTATTGAATTTTGCTTTGACAAGTCTCACAAAAATGTTCACTCTATTCCATCACGTACATGTTATCCTATCATAAAACTGTTTCACATTAATTATAGAATTTTCTTTTTTTTTTTTTTGAGACTGGGTTTCGCTCTTGTTACCCAGGCTGGAGTGCAATGGCACGATCTCGGCTCACCGCAACCTCCGCCCCCTGGGTTCAAGCAATTCTCCTGCCTCAGCCTCCCTAGTAGCTGGGACTACAGGCGTGCGCCACCATGCCCAGCTAATTTTTGTATTTTTAGTAGAGACGGGGTTTCACCATGTTGACCAGGATGGTCTCGATCTCTTGACCTCTTGATCCACCCACCTCCGCCTCCCAAAGTGCTGGGATTACAGGCTTGAGCCACCGCGCCCGGCTAATTATAGAATTTTCTATCTGTCCCAGTGGCTGCTGAGCATAATTATAGAATTTTCTATCTGTCCCAGTGGCTGCTGAGCATAGTTTGGTAGCATCGTATCTAATAGATTTCCGAAAATTGGAATGAATTGAAGAATCCTGACCCCACATTTCGTACGCAGCTTCCAGATAATTTCTCGTCTTTATCTTTTGTGTGTGTGTGGCAGTAGAATTTATTAAATGTGCCCTTTTAAAAAATTATTTGAAACAGAGATGGAGTCTTGCTATGTTGCTCAGGGTGGTCTTGAATTCACAACCTAAAGCGATCCTCACACCTTGGCCTCCCAAAGTGCTGAGGTTATAGAGATGAGTCTAAAATGTGGCTTAATATAGGCACCTGGTCTTGACCATGGTGCTCTTAATATATAAAGCTCGGATGCCTTGGCAATTTTTCTTGAGTAATGACACCAGGAAGTTGTTAGCCAGGTGAATGTTATGTACAAGCTCATCGTCATCTTCACAGGGCCAACAGCCACAGCCAGACATAGCAGCTTCTTCAGCTGAAACTCGGTTGTGGACTTCACTTCAACCACTTTGGCCACCATGTTTTTGTTGCATGTCAGCAGGGAAGGGAACTTACCCACCTTATTTAGACCTGGGCTGAGGATTCATGAGATCCTCTTGATCAGAGACTCTGAGGCTAAAACACATCATACTTCTTCAACAGCTGCTTGATCAATTATTACTAATATTCTTGTTGTGTTTTTCAATGTCTCAATGCCTATGTGGAGGATAGCCACAGCTTTGGACCATATATATATATATATATATATATATATATATATATATATATATTTTAGACAGGGCCTCACTCTGTCACCCAGGCTGGAGGGCAGTGACACAAACACAGCTCACTGCAGCCTCAAATTCCCGGGCTCAAGATATCCTCCCACCTCAACCTCCTGAGTAACTGGGACTACAGGCACATGCCACCATGTCCAGCTAATTTTATGCATTTTTTTGTAGAGATGGGGTTTCCCCATGTTGCCCAGGCTGGTCCTGAGCGGCTGTAATCAAGCAATCCTTCTGCTTTGGCCTCCCAAAGTGGTGGGATTACAGGCATGAATCACTGTGCCTGGACCATCTAATTTTTATTTAATAAATTATTTTCTATTTGTAGAAATAGGATCTGGCTATGTTGCCCAAGCTGATCTCAAACTCCTGGCCTCAAACAGTCCTCCCACTCAGCCTCTCAAAGTGCTGGGATTACAAGTGTGAGCCACCGTGCTTGGCCTCTTCTTTTTCTTTAAATCAGAGTATTTTGAAACCCCAACTTACATAAATAATGACAAAATAAAAACTATTTTGGGGAGAGAGAACCAAGATGGCTGATCACTAGCAGCTCGGGATTGTAGCTCCCATTGAAAGCGCAAAGAAGGAGAGGACGCCACACCTTCACATGAATTCTTGTTGCTCACGCACCAGGAGATTCCCAGCGGAGGAGCCCCACGGGTCGCCAGCGCGACTCTTGTGACCGGCGAGGCGGTTTTGCCAGCGCCTCGGAGCGTCAGTTCTCGGTGCAGAGTCGGAAAAGCACCCTCAATCTTAACGCCGCTGATTTAGTCGGTGCAGTGGGTTGCTCAGATTTCGGCGCTGAGAATCAGTAAGTTGGACGTCCACTCAGAAACCCAATTACAAAGACGGTAATTATAAAGACCACAGATGGATAAATCTACAACGAAGGGAAGAAAACGGTCAAAAAAGGCTGAGAATACCCAAGATCAGAACGCCTCTTCCTCAGCAGGGGATCCCAGTTCCTCATCAGCAACGAAACAAGGCTTGATGGAGAACGAATGGGTTCCAATTACAGAAGCAGGCTTCAAAACGTGGATAATAAGAAACTTCTGTGAATTAAAAGAACTTGTTATAACACAATCTAAAGAAACTAAGAACTTTGAAAAAAGGTTTGACGAAATGTCAACAAGAATACAAAATTTAGAGAGGAAAATAAGTGAATTGATGGAGCTGAAAAACACAATACGAGAACTACGTGAAGTATGCACAAGTTTTAACAGCCGAATTGATCAAGCAGAAGAAAGGATATCAGAGGTCGAAGATCAACTCAATGAAATAAAACAAGAAGACAAGACGAGAGAAAAGAGGATAAAAAGGAACGAGCAAAGTCTCCAAGAAATATGGGACTATGTGAAAAGACCTAATCTACGCTTGATAGGTGTACCTGAATGTGACGAAGAGAATGAATCCAAGCTGGAAAATACGCTTCAGGACATTATTCAGGAAAATTTTCCCAGCCTAGTAAGGCAGGATAATATTCAACTCCAGGTAATACAGAGAACACCACAGAGATATTCCTTAAGAAGAGCAACTCCAAGGCACATAATCGTCAGATTCACCAGGGTTGAAATGAAGGAGAAAATACTAAGGGCAGCCAGAGAGAAAGGTCAGGTTACCACAAAGGGAAGCCTATCAGACTTACAGCAGATCTCTCAGCAGAAACCCTACAAGCCAGAAGAGAGTGGGGACCAATATTCAACATCCTTAAAGAAGAGAACTTTCAACCCAGAATTTCACATCCAGCCAAGCTAAGCTTCACATGTGAAGGAAAAATAAAGTTTTTTGTGAATAAGCAAGCACTCAGAGATTTCATCACCACCAGGCCTGCTCTGCAAGAGCTTCTGAAAGAACCACTACACATATGAAAGGAACAAACAGTATCAGCCTTTCTAAAAAAATTATCAAAAAGAGCATCAATATAATGAAGAATTTACATCAACTAATGGACAAAATAGCCAGCTAATGACAGTATTAAACTCACATATATTATTATTAATTCTAAATTTAAATTGACTAAATCCCCCAATCCAAAGACAGGCAATTTGAATAAAAAACTAAAACCCATCAGTATGCTGCATCCAGATCCATCTCACATTCAAGGATACACAAAGACTCTAAACAAGGGATGGAGAAAGATTTACCAACCAAACAGAGAGCTAAAATAAATAAATAAAAAGCAGAAGTTACAATTAAGCAACAAAGATCAAAAGAAGCAAAGAAGGACATTATATAATGATAAAAGGATCAATGCAACAACAAGAAGAGCTAAAGATCCTAAATATATACGCACCCAATACAGGAATACCTAGACATACAGGACTTATAAAGAGACTTAGACTCCCACATAATAATAGTGGGAGACTTCAACATTAATATTAGACAGATCAATGAGACAGAAAATTAACAACGATATTCAGGTCTTGAACTCAGATCTGGAACAAGTAAATGTAATTAACATTTATAGAACTCTCCACTTTAAATATACAAAATATACACTCTTATCAGTACCACATCATATCAATTTAGAAGTTTAAATGAAATCTTGGTTGGCTCCTTGTTTGTTATTCTCTTCCCTCATTTTCTTTCATGTCTCCATTATTAAGGACAATTATAGGCATACCCATATTTGGACTGCATTCTAGCCTGGGCAATAAAGCAATACCCCCATCCTCTCTCCCTCTTCCTCTTTCTCTTTCTTCCTTTTCTTTATTCTAAAAAAAAAAAAAAAAAAAAAAAAAAAAAAAAAAAAAAAAAAAAAAAAAAAACTATTTTATTAGAAAAACCACAGTAGTAAAATGCCCAGATTACTACCAAGAAAAAGGTACAGTTAACGTTTTTGGACTATTGCCACAGGAAATTCTCATTAGTGTATCTTCTAGCTAAGAGATCAAAATCTCTTAAGCCAAATGTTGATCAGTTTCTGATTCACTGGCCAGTCACTACCTATTCCAGATAACACTCATAGAATGACTTGTTCATTTAGAAAGCTGGATAATTATGCTTCTGGTTTTACTGTCAGCCCTGTGTTGAGACAGTTGATTGAATGAACTATGAGTTCAACTATGAGTTCATCTTGAACTCATAGTTCATTCAATCCACTCTCTTCAACCAACTTTCAAACTTTGTTTTCAGTGTGGACAACTTGTCATGATTATTTAAAAGCCTCCCCTGCCTTGTGGTGGATCGCATGTTCAGCCTTGAAAACAATCATCTACTCCAACTCTATGAGCCCTGAGGTGGAGCCGCATGTCCCTCCTCTCCTACTCCAGTTTCCAGACATCCATTTTCACAGCCCAAAACTCCTGGAAGAGCCTCCATTTGCCATTGCTGATAGTGTCTACTGTGAGAAGCCAAGGTCTTTATCAGTTTCTCTGTTTCCTGATGCTCACAGCACTCGTACTACTCAGAATTTCAGCTGATAGTAGTCATTGGTCCCTTACAAAGTTGTAGAGTGGGGTGGGTGGAGTTTAATTTAAAAAAGAAAGATGGAGAGAATGGCCTCTCCCCAGTTCTGTGCCACACATCGTCATCTAGGTCCCAAATTAGCCCTGCTTGTGTGCAGTCTCACTAAGTTGTTCTTGAAGACAGCTTGGCTAGCATCTCTCCTTCCTTCCTTCCTTCCTTCCTTCCTTCCTTCTTTCCTTCTTTCCTTCCTTCCTTCCTTCCTTCCTTTCTCTCTCTCTCTCTCTTTCCCTCCCTTCTCTCCCTCCTTCTCTCTCTCTGTCTCTGTCTCTGTCTCTCTCTCTCTCTCTCTCTCTCTTTCTTTCTTCTTTCTTGGCAGACTATCACTCTGTCTCCCAGGCTGGAGTGCAGTGGTGCAATTTTGGGTCACTGTAACTTCTGCCTCCCAGGTTCAAGCAATTCTCCCGCCTCAGCCTCCCGAGAATCTGGGACTATGTATGCCCACCACTACACTCGGCTAATGTTTTGTATATTTAGTAGAAACAGGGTTTTGCCATGTTGGGCAGGCTGGTCTCAAACTCCTGACCTCAAGTGAGCTGCCTGCGTGGACATCCCAAAGTGCTGGGATTACAAGTGTGAGCCACCATGCCCAGCCTTGGCCAGCTTTTCAAATGCCCTCTCTCACCACAGAGGCTCAAGGAGCCTGATGGGAAGAGATTTCATGCCAACCCAACCCACCATTTTTCTCAAGACAACTTGTGCCCCCTACCTTAACTAAACTTCTCTCTCTTCCCTTCTTTCCCTTAGTTTCAATAAAACCTTCCATGACTATGAACTGATAGAGATTCTGGGAGAAGAGGTAAAACTGTCTGTGCTCGCGGTCTCTGAATCCCAGCATGACTCACCGCGATTGCAATCCCACTGCACTGTCCACAGGTGCATAGCAGTGACCAGATATCATACATGAGCAGTTGTATTGCAACCATGTGATGACACAGAAGAGTAGGCATTCATATAAATAAATAGTTTCTGCATTTTGAGAGCTTATGAAGGACTGAGCAAGTATAACTGATCAAGGCCTACTCCAAGAACTCTGTAGCATAATGACAGGAAATTGCCCCACACCAGAGCCTATCGACATGAAATGGCAGAACACTGAGGGGAAAGGCAAGATCTGAAGTTTCCAGAGAGGAAAAACGAATCGCATGAAAAAGAATCGGGAATGAGAATGGCAAAGAGTTAACAGTAGCACTGGAAGCCAAGGGACAATGAAATTTTGCCTCCAAAATTCTGAGGAAAAAAGAGTTACTCACTCAGAATTCTGTACCCCGCAAACTACTGTTCTAGAGGGAATGTTAAATAAAGACACTTTCAGATACTGTAGGTTTCAAAATCTTGCCTCCTGTACTGGCTGTGTTCCATTGCCTTCCACATCATCTCTCAGCCCTTCACCTGGCTCTGAGGTCTTAGAGACAACTTTGATGGACAGCATCCACCTGGCTCCTCGGCACACTGGCTTCTGTGTTCAGCCAATGGGAAGAACAGTGGGAAATCAGAGGGCAGGAAGAGAGAGAGTTATTTATTTTCTCTGCTCTCTCCCTACTGGCAGAGCTACTGCCTGCTCCAGTGATAGCTGAAGTGTCTGTGACAGTGGCCCTTGTACCTGTGACGGTGTCCCTCTCCTACAGCAGGGGCTCACACCACCTTCTGGTCATACTTTCTCCACGGCTTCTTCAGGCTTTGGGGCAACAGCCATCTGCACTTGCTTGCCCCAAGGTACATTATGCCCTTGGTTGATTTTCTTTCACTCTTCTCACACTTTGCAAAACGGTCACTTCTTTAAAAATCTCCTCACTAGCCTCTTTTGCATTGGCCACATGCTTCCTATTGGAATCCTAACCAGTTCATCTCCCATGCACACTTTGTCAAAAATGACAGCATAGGCCAGGCATGGTGGCTCATGCCTGTAATCCCAGCACTTTGGGAGGCTAAGGTGGGTGGATCATGAGGTCAGGAGTTCGAGACCAGCCTGGCCAAGACGGTAAAACCCTGTCTCTACTGAAAATACAAAAATTATCCAGGCGTGGTGGTGGGCATCTCTAATCCCAGCTACTCAGGAGGCTTAGGCAGGAGAATCACTTGAACCCAGGAGGCGGAGGTTGCAGTGAGCTGAGATCGGCGCCACTGCACTCTAGCCTGGGCAACAGAACGAGACTCCATCTCAAAAAAAAAAAAAAAGCATAATCAAGTAAAGCACCAAATCCAGAAAACAGAGCATTCAACACAGGAAAAAGAGGAAGGCTATTCCCAGGCTGATAGTGAGGGGAATTCCAGGGTGATGATTCCACAGCAGCAGGCCTCTTCCAGCTTAGAGCAGCAGGGCAGAAACTTTGGGATGGACAGTGCCAAGAATAATGAAATTTATAGCTTAGCTGATGTGTTAGAACTTACCAAGAGGAAATTCTCTTCTGTCAGAGGATTAGGAGATGAATTAATCATAGATTCACAGGAAATTAAGCACTCCAAAGTGGAGCAATTATTGACTCCAGGAAAAACAAAAAGTTTAACGAGGAAAAAAATGTAATCAATGCATACAAAAAACAACTGTCAATAATATTTAGTCATAATATTATAAACATCGAGCATTAATTTAACAAAATATTATTTTGTTTTGTTTTTCAGACAGAGTCTCACTTCGTCACCAAGCTGGAATGCAGTGGCATGATTTCGGCTCACTGCAACCTCTGCCTCCCGAGTTCAAGTGAGTCTCCTGCCTCAGCCTCCTGAGTAGCTGGACTACAGGCATGCACCACCACACCCAGCTAATTTTTGTATTTTTAGTAGATACGGGGTTTCACCATGTTGGCCAAGACGGTCTCGATCTCTTGATCTCATGATCCACCCGCCTCAGCCTCCCAAAGTCCTGGGATTGTAGGCACGAGCCTTCGTGCCCAGCCCAAAAAATGATTATTTAACTATACTAGGAAAAAGTGAGAAGGGAATCCGGGGGAGTATATATAAAGAAATCTAAATCCTCATCTTCCATGGCAGGAAGTGAAAAAACAAAGCTGGGAAGGTAAATCATGGTGGTATAGGCATGTCATTTGGGTAAATACATAAATTGTAGAAGAAACAGTTATAAGAGTTGAAAATGGTTGTCTTAGAGGGGTAGGGACAGAGATGGGTTAGAGGATCACTGTTTGTCATTATAAGCCTTGCATAATTACTTGACTTTTTTTTTTTGTTTTTTGTTTTTTGTTTTTTTTTTTGATTTTTTTTTTTTTTTTGAGACAGAGTTTCGCTCTTGTTACCCAGGCTGGAGTGCAATGGCGCGATCTCGGCTCACCGCAACCTCCGCCTCCTGGGTTCAGGCAATTCTCCTGCCTCAGCCTCCTGAATAGCTGGGATTACAGGCATGCGCCACCATGCCCAGCTAATTTTTTGTATTTTTAGTAGAGACGGGGTTTCACTATGTTGACCGGGATGGTCTCGATCTCTTGACCTCGTGATCCACCCGCCTCGGCCTCCCAAAGTGCTGGGATTACAGGCTTGAGCCACCGCGCCCGGCAAAATAATGTCAGATTTCTTTTTTTTTTTTTTTGAGACGGAGTTTCGCTCTTATTACCCAGGCTGGAGTGCAATGGCGCGATCTCGGCTCACCGAAACCTCCAACTCCTGGGTTCCGGCAATTCTCCTGCCTCAGCCTCCCAAGTAGCTGGGATTACAGGCAGGCGCCACCATGCCCAGCTAATTTTTGTATTTTTAGTAGAGATGGGGTTTCACCATGTTGACGAGGATGGTCTCGAAATTACTTGACTTTTAAAACCACGTGCATGTTTTACTTTGATTTAAAACTTTAAAAAAATTGACCTAATATATGGGAAGGCAGAGCAAGAAGGCCAAAAATAGAAGACCTCACCAATTGTCCTCCCCACAGGAACACCAAATTGAACAACCATCCACATAAAAAAATCACCTTCATAAGAACCAAAAATACAGTGAGTAATCACAGTACCTGGTTTAACTTCATATTACAGAAAGAGACACCGAAGAGAGTACAAAAGACAGTCTTGAATTGCTGATGCCGCTACTCCCCCATTCCCCAGCAGCAGCTGTGTGGATCAGAGAGCGAACTTGTGTGTTTGGGAGAAGGAGAGTGCAATGATTGTGGGACTTTGCATTAGAACTCAGTGCTTCCTTATCACAGGGGAAAGCAACCCTGGGCAGAACTCAGTCAGTGCCCCCAGAGGAAGCATTTAGACCAGCTGTAGCCAGAGGGAAATCACCCATACTAGTGGTCTCATCTTTCTGGGATTGGTCACTGGTGCCTTATTTAGTTCATTTGGTGAGGTCATGTTTTCCTGGATGGTCTTGATTCTTCTTCATTGGTGTCTGGGCATTGAAGAATTAGGTATTTAGTGTCTTCTTCACAGGCTGGGCTTGTTTGTACACATCCTTCTTGGAAAGGCTTTCCAGATATTCAAAAGGACTTAGGTGCAGTGATCTAAGTTTTTGGTCACTGCAGTCATATCTGCATTAAGGGGCACCCCAAGCCCAGTAACACTGTGGCTCTTGCAGACTCATAGAGGTACCACCTTCATTGTCTTGAATAAGATCCAGAAGAATACTCTAGATTACCAGGCAGAGACGCTTGTTCTCTACCTTTACTTTCTCCTAAACAAACAGAGTCTCTGTACTGAGCTTCCTCGAGCTGGGGGGAGAGGTGATATAAGAACCCCTGTGGCTGCTCCCACTGGGACTGCCCTGAGTCAGACCTGAGGACAGTATAGCTCTCGGTCTTGCCGAAGCCTGTGGCAACCACTGCCTGGCTACCACCTGTGTTCACTCAAGACCCCGGGGTTCAGGCCGGGCGCGGTGGCTCAAGCTTGTAATCCCAGCACTTTGGGAGGCTGAGGCGGGTGGATCACAAGGTCAAGAGATCGAGACCATCCTGGTCAACATGGTGAAACCCCGTCTCTACTAAAAATATAAAAAATTAGCTGGGCATGGTGGCACGTGCCTGTAATCCCAGCTACTCAGGAGGCTGAGGCAGGAGAATTGCCTGAACCCAGGAGGCGGAGGTTGCGG
Source organism: Saimiri boliviensis (assembly GCF_048565385.1). Classification (NCBI taxonomy): domain Eukaryota; kingdom Metazoa; phylum Chordata; class Mammalia; order Primates; family Cebidae; genus Saimiri; species Saimiri boliviensis. Next base: position 39,120,367 of record NC_133459.1, on the reverse strand, counting down.
TGAGCCGAGATCGCGCCATTGCACTCCAGCCTGGGTAACAAGAGCGAAACTCCGTCTCGGAAAAAAAAAAAAAAAAGACCCCGGGGTTCTATAATCAGCAGATGGCAAAGCCAGCCAGGCTTGTGTCCCTCCCTTTAGGAAGATAGGAAGATGAGTTCCCCGCAGTCCAGAAATGCCACCTGGGAGCCAGGGCCAGGAGTCAGAAGCCTTAGGAACCTACCTGGTGCCCTATACTACAGCCACTGAGCTGGCACCCAAGCCACAACACAAAGTCATTCCGCCTCTTCCCTTCCCTTTGCACAAGCAGAGGAGTCTCTCCCTGTGGCCACCAGTGCCCCAGGCCCCCGGGAGTACTCCCTGGCTTCTGTTGATGTTCATTCAAGGCCTAAGGGCTCTTCAGTCAGCTTGTGAATGCTGCGAGGTGTGGGACTCTCCCTTCAGGGCAGGAGGCTCCCCTCTTTCCCAGGGAAGGTTCAGAAATGCCATCTAAGAGGCAACGTTTAGAATTGGGGGCCTCAAGGGCCCACTTGCTCAATCTGGTACCTAAGCTGCAGGACAATGCTCCCTTTACTCTTTCTTCTCCTTCTCTCAAACAGAAGCAGTCTGTTCCCGTAGCCACCACAGCTGGGAATGTCTTGGGTCACATGTTAAGCCAGCACATCTCTGATCTCACCCAAGGCCCACAGTGAGTCCTGCCTGGGTACCGCTGCTGATGATTCGGGGCCCAAGGGCTCTTGAGTGAACAAGTGAAGAATCCTGCCAGGACTGGGTTCTTCCTTTCAAGGCAGTGGGGTCTCTTCTGACCCAAGGTGTGTCTAGAAATATTATCCAAAACCTAGAGCCCAGAATAGGGGCCACAGGACTCTGCCAGGTGCCCTGTCCTACTGTGGCTGAAGTGGTACCCAAGTTGCAAGACAAAGCCCTCTTTTCTCTCTCCCCTCCTGTGGAGGAAAGGAGTTTCTCCTGGAGCTGCAAGCTCTGCTGCCTGCAACTGGGGAAGGGATGGCTCAAGCACTACCGTGGCAGCCCCAGCTGGTGTCTCACTGGGTCATGTGCACCCCACGTCCACTGGCTTCGAGCCCAGCACAGCATCAGGACTTTCCTCAGAATTGCAGTACTTGTGGCCTTGACTGCCTTTCAAGTTTATTCAGAACTACAGAGCACTTTGGCCTGGGGTGGTGAGACTAAAGTGAACTGTTTTCAACCACTGGTATGGACAATTCCCCTCTGGCTAGGGCTGACCAAAATGCTCCCTCTGGGGGCACTGGCTGAGTTCTGCCCAGGGTTGCTTTCCACTGTGACAAGGCAGCACTGAGTTCTAATGCAAAGTCCCACCATCACTGTGTTCTCCTTCCCCCAAGCACACTGATTCTTGTGGGGAACATTCCCGTGTGAGACCCCTAAAAGGCGTGAGTCTCACTATACGGTGAGTTTGATCCCAAACACACTTTCCTACTGGAGGCAGTCGAGCTATCCGGAAATATAGGAACTTAAAGATGAATGATCAGTTTCTAATATCCGGGACGGGTAGGCACGTCTGATTCTCTCTCTAAGCCATACAACTGCTGTGGGGAATAATGGAGTAGTGGCATCAGCAATTCAAGACTGTCTTTTGGGCTGGGTGTGGTGGCTCAAGCCTGTAATCCCAGCACTTTGGAAGGCCAAGGCAGATGGATCACCTGAGGTCAGGAGTTTGAGACCAGCCTGGCCAACACGGCAAAACCCTGACTCTACTAAAAATACAAAAATTAGCCAGGTATAGTGGCAGATGTCTGTAATCCCAGTTAATCAGGAAGCCGAGACAGGAGAATCACTTGAACAGGCAGAGGCTACAGTGAGCCAAGATCTTGCCACTGCACTCCAGTCTGGGCAACACAGTAAGACTCCATCTCAAAAAAAAAAAAAAGCCAGGCACAGTGGCTCACACCTGTAATCCCAGCACATTGAGAGGCTGAGGTGGGGGGATCACTTGAGGTCAGGAGTTCAAGACCAGCCTGGCCAACATAGTGAAACCCTTTCTCTACTAAAAATACAAAAAATTAGCTGGGCATGATGGTGAGTGCCTGAGGGAGGCTGAGGCAGGAGAATCACTTGAACCGGGAGGTGGAGGTTGTAGTGAGCTGAGATCACACCATTGCACTCCAACTTAAGCACCAAAGCGAAACTTGGTCTCAAGAAGAAGAAGAAGGAGAAGGAGAAGGAGAAGGAGGAGAAGGAGAAAAAAGACTGTCTTTTGTACCTTCTTCAATGCCTCTTTCTGTAATATGAAGTTAAAACCAGGTACTGTGATTGTTTACTGATCAAAAATAATAACTACAACCTTTCAAGACCTGGGCAATGCAATGAAATATAGACAGAAACAACAAAAAGTTTAAAAGCAGGAGGATAACGTGTTGAATTTTTATTAGTCTTTTTCTTAGCTTGTTTGTTTGTTTATGCAATCAGCGTTGTCATCAGTTTAAAATAATGGGTTATAAGAGATGATTTATGGCCACGCACAGTGGCTCATGCCTGTAATCCCAGCACTTTGGGAGGCTGAAGCGGGTGGATCACAAGGTCAGGCATTTGAGATCAGCCTGGCCAACATGGTGAAACCCCATCTCTACTAAAAATACAAAAAATTAGCTGGGCATGGTGGCACGTGCCTGTAATCCCCGCTACTCAGGAGGCTGAGGCAGGAGAATTGCCTGAACCCAGGAGGCGGAGGTTGCAGTGAGCCGAGATCGTGCCATTGCACTCCAGCCTGGGTAGCAAGAGTGAAACTCCATCTCAAAAAAAAAAAAAAAAAAAAAATTCAAAAAAATTGGAATTATATCAAGTATCTTCTCTGACCACAATGGAATAAAACTAGAAATCAATAGCAAGAAGAATTTTGGAAACTATACAAACACATGAAAATTCAGCAATATGCTCCTGAAGAACCAATGGATTAACAAATTAAGAAGGAAGTTTTAGGCTGGGCATGGTGGCTCATATCTGTAATCCTAACACTTTGGGAGGCCAAAGTGGGCGAATCACTTGAGCTCAAGAGTTCAGGACCAGCCTGGGCAACATGGTGAAACCCCATCTCTGTCAAAAATACAAAAATTAGCTGGTTATGGGGGCACACACCTGTGGTCCCAGCTACTTAGTGAGCTAAGGCAGGAGGATTGCTTAAGCCGGGGAAGCAGAGGTTGCAGTGAGCTGAGATCATGCCACTGCTCTCCAGTCTGGGTAAGAGAGCAAGACCCCATCTCAAAAAAAAAAAAAAAAAAAAAAAACGAGGAAGAAGAAGAAGGAGGAGGAGGAGGAGGAGAGGAAGAAGAAGAAGAAGAAGATGATGATGAAGAAGAAGAAGAAGAAGAGAAGAGGAAGAAGAAGAAGAAGAAGAAGAAGAAGAAGAAGAAGAAGAAGAAGAAGAAGAAGAAGAAGAAGAAGAAGAAGAAGAAGAAGAAAAGAAGAAGAAGAAGAAGACGAAGAAGAAAAGTTTTTAAATTTATTGAAACAAATGATTGTGGGAACACAGTATACCAAAATCTCTAGGATACAGCAAAAGCAGTACTAGGAGATAAGTTTATAGCTATAAGCACCTACATCATAAAAATAGAAAGACTTTAAATAAACGATCTAATGATACATCTCAAAGAACTAGAAAAGCAAGAGCACACCAAACCTCAAATTAGTAGTATAAAATAAACAATAAAAATCAGAGCAGAAACAAATCACATCGAAATAAAGAAAATGATATGAAAGATCAATGAAGCAAAATGTTGGTTTTTGAAGAGATCAACAAAATCAACAAATCTTTAGCCAGAATATGAAAAAAAGAGAGAAAACCCAAATAAATAAAATTAGAGATGAAAAAGGAGACATTATAAGTGATATGACAGAAATTCAAAGGATCATTAGAGATAATTATGAGCCACTATGTGCCTATAAATTAGAAAATCTAAGAGAAATGGATAAATTCCTAGACACATGAAGCCTGCCAAGACTGAACCATGAAGAAATACAAAACTTGAATAGACCAATAACAAATAATTAAATTTAAGCTGTAATAAAATGTCTCCCAGCCACAAAAAGCCCGAAATCCAGCGGCTTCACTGATGAATTTTACCAAACATGTAAAGAAGAATTAATACCAATCCTACTCAAAATATTCCAAAAATAGAGGAGGAGAATATACTCCCAAACTCATTGTACAAGACCAGTACTTCCCTGATACCAAAACCAGACAAAAACACATCAAAAAAGGAAAACTACAGGCCAATATTCTTCACAAAAATTGGTGCAAAAATCCTCAACAAAAGACTAGTAAACTGAATTCAATAATACATTTAAAAGATTATTCATTATGACCAAGTGTGGTTTATCCCAGGGACGCAAGTATAATTCAACATATGCAAATCAATCAACTTGATACACCCTATCAACGGAACGAAGGACAAAAATCATATGATCATTTCAACTGGTGCTGAAAAAGTATTTGATAAAATTCAACATTTCTTCATGATAAAAACCCTCAAAAAACTGGGTGTAGAAGAGACATACCTTAACACAATAAAAGCCATGTATGATGGACCCACAGTAGTATATTAAATGGAGATAAAACTGAAAGTCAGGCCGGGCGCGGTGGCTCACGCCTGTAATCCCAGCACTTTGGGAGGCCGAGGCGGGTGGATCACGAGGTCAAGAGATCGAGACCATCCTGGTCAACATGGTGAAACCCCGTCTCTACTCAAAATACAAAAAATTAGCTGGGCATGGTGGCACGTGCCTGTAATCCCAGCTACTCAGGAGGCTGAGGCAGGAGAATTGCCTGAACCCAGGAGGCGGAGGTTGCGGTGAGCCGAGATCGCGCCATTGCACTCCAGCCTGGGTCACAAGAGTGAAACTCCGTCTCAAAAAAAAAAAAAAAAAAAAAAAAAAAAGTGTAAAACTGAAAGTCTTTTCTCTTAGATATGGAACATGACAAGGATGCCCACTTTCGCCACTATTATTCAACATGGTACTGGAAGCCTTAGAGCAATCAGGCCAGAGAAAGAAATAAAGGGCATCCAAATGGGAAAGGAAGAAGTCAAATTATCCTTGTTCACAGATGATATGATCTTATATTTAGAAAAACCTAAAGACTCCATCAAAAAACTATTAGAACTTTACTGACAAACCAATTCAATAAAGTTGTAGGATACAAAATCAACATACAAAAATCAGTAGCATTTCTTTCTTTTTTTTTTTTGAGAGGGAATAGTCTTGCTCTGTCACCCAGGCTGGAGTGTAATGGTGTAATCTTGGCTCACTGAAGCCTCTGCCTCCTGGGTTCAAGCAATTCTCCTGCTTCAGCCTCCTGAGTAGCTGGGACTACGGGCACTTGCCACTGTGCCCAACTAATTTTTGTATTTCTAGTAGAGACAGAGTTTCACCATGTTGGCCAGGCTGGTCTCGACCTCCTGACCTCAAATGATCCTCCCACCTTGGCCTTAGAGGTGTGTGCCACCACGCCTGGCCAAAAATCAGCAGCATTTCTATATGTCAACAGCAAACAATCTGAAAAAGAAGTCAAGAAAGTAATCACATTTGCAATAGCTACAAATAAAGTAAAATACATAAGAATTAATTTAACCAAAGAAGTGAAATATCTCTATAACAAAAACTATAAAACATTGATGAAAGAAATTAAGAGGATACAAAAATGGAAAGTATTCCCTGTTCATGGACCAGAAGAATAAATATTGTTAAAACATTCATATTACCCAAAGCAATCTACAGATTTAATGTAATCCCTATAAATATACCAATAACATTCTTCACAGAAATAGATAAAAGTCTTAAAATTTATACGAAACCACAAAAGAACCAGAATAGCTAAAGCTATCCTGAGCAAAAAGAAAAAAGCTGAAGAAATCACATTACCTGACTTTAAATTATACTACAGAACTATAGTAACCAAAACAGCATGATATTGGCACACAAACAGATATATAGACAAATTGAACAAAATAAAGAACCCAGCAACAAATCCATACACCTACAGTGAACTTATTTTCAGCAAAGATGCTAAGAATACTCGTTGGGGAAAAAACAGTCTCTTCAATAAATGGTGCTAGGAAAACTGCATATCTATATGTAGGAGAATGAAACTAGACCCCTCTCACCCCTCTCATCAAAAATGATTTTGTATCATCATTTGATTTTAATATACAAAAATCAAACCAAAATTTGATCAAAGATTTAAATCTAAGACTTCAAACTATGAAACTACTAAATAAAAACACTGGAGAAACTCTCTGCGACATTAGACTGGGCATAGATTTCTTTCATTTTTCTTTGTGCTTTTTTTTTTTTTTTTTTTTTTTTTGAGACGGAATCTTGCTCTGGGGCCCAGGCTAGAGTGCAGTGTTGTGCTCTCGGCTCACTGCAACCTCTGCCTCCCAAGTTCAAGCAATTCTACCTCAGCCTCCCGAGTAGCTGGGACTACAGGCATGTGCCACCATACCTGGCTAATTTTTTTTTTTTTTTTTTTTTTTTTGAGACAGAGTCTCACTCTGCCACCCAGGCTGGAGTGCAGTGGTGTGATCTCAGCTCACTGCAAACTCCGCCTCCTGGGTTCAAGTGATTCTCCTGCCTCATCCTCCTGAGTAGCTGGGACTACAGGTGTGTGCCATCACACACCTGTATTTTTAGTAGAGACAGGGATTCACTATGTTAGTGATGATAGTCTCAAACTCCTGATCTTGTGATCTGCCCACCTTGGCCTCCCAAATTTCTGGAATTACAGACATGAGCCATGACAACTGGCCTAATTTTTGTATTTTAAGTAGAGACAGGGTTTCACCATTTTGGGCAGGATGGTCTTGAACTCCTGACCTCAGATGATCCGAAATTTCTTTTCTTTTTTTTTTTTTTTGAGACGGAATCTCACCCAGGCTGGAGTGCAGTGGTGCAATCTCAGCTCACTGCAATTTCTGCCTCCCGGGCTTAAGCAATTTCCCTGCCTCAGCTCCCCGAGTAGCTGAGATTACAGGCACTCACCACCACATCCGCCTAATTTTTGTATTTTTAGTAGAGACGGAGTTTCACCATGTTGACCAATCTGATCTCAAACTCCTGACCTCGTGATCCGCCACCTCAGCCTCCTAAAATGCTGGGATTACAGGTGTGAGCAACTGCACTGGGCCTATGATCCAAAATTTCTTAAGTAACACCTCACAAGTGCAGGCAACCAAAGCAAAAATGGACAATAAGATTCATTGTCCCATTGGGAAACATCACATTACATGACTTGATGGATCACATTAAGTTAAAAAGCTTCTGTACAGCAAAGGAAATAATCAACAAAATGAAGAGACAACCCACAAATGGGAGAAAACATGTGCAAGCCATCAGTCTGACAAGTGCCTAATAAACAGAATATATAAGGAGCTCGAATAACTCAATAGGGAAAAATCTAATAATCTGATTTTAAAATGGGCAAAAAATCTGAACAGACAGTTCTCCAAAGAATACACACAAAAGTGGGCTGGGTACAGTGGCTCATGCCTGTAATCCCAGCACTTTGGGAGGCTGAGGTGGGGGGATCACAAGGTCAGAAGTTCGAGACCAGCCTGACCAACATGGTGAAATCCCATCTCTACTAAAAATACAAAAAGTACCTGGGTGTGGTGGGATGCACCTGTAGTCCCAACTGCTCAGGGGGTTGAGGCAAGAGAATCACTTGAACCCAGGAGGTGGAGGTTGCAGTGAGCTGAGATCGTGCCATTGCACTCCAGCCTGGGCGACAGAGAGAGACTTTGCCTCAAAAAACAAAAACAAAAACAAAACCTAACAATCTTACTGTTCTCAACATCCATGGACTCTAGAAGATAATTTGAGACATTTCCTGTTGAGGCAGTCTTTATTCCATTGGAAGTCACCCTCGGATGAGCATCACTATGGATTTTTCTCTGCTTGTGCCCTTCCCACAGAGCCCAACTCTCTGTAAGTTCAGGAGGCCTTTGAATGGGAATCAAGAGAAACCCAACTTACAGTAGCTTAAAGAGTGGTTTATTTTATCACAGAACAAGAAATCCAGAGGCAAGGCAGTGGTTTACATGGATTCAGCCACCAGACAAGGCCATTAACACCCAGACTTTATCCTTCTGCTTTGCCGCCCTCAACCTATTGTATTTTCATCCTGTTGTTCAATGGTTCTCAAAGTGTTGTCCCCGGACAAGCAGCATCAGTATTGCCTGGCAACTTGTTAGAAATGCACATTCTGGCCAGGCATGGTGGCTCACACCTGAAATCCCAGCACTCTCAGAGGCTGAGGCAGGAGGATTGCTTGAGGTCAGGTATTCAAGACCATCCTGGCCTAGCATAGCAAGACCCCTGTCTGTGAAAAAAAAAAAAAAAAAAAAAAGGAAAGAAAAAAAAGAAACGCAAATTCTCAGGCCCACTCTAGATGTATGAATCAGAACTTCTGAGGATAGGGCTCACAGTCTGTTTTAAGAAGCCCTCTGGGGCAGGTGTGGTAACCTGTAATCCCAGCATTTTGGGAGGCCAAGGAAGGTGGATCACCTGAGATTAGGGGCTTGAGACCAGCCTGGCCAACATGGTGAAATCCTGTCTCTACTGAAAATACAAAAAGTTAACTGTGTGTAGTCGTGGGCACCTGTAATCCCAGCTATTCAGGAGGCTGTGGCAGGAGAATCTCTTGAACCCGAGAGGAAGAGGTTGCTGTGAGCCAAGATTGTGCCATTGCATTCCAGCCTGGGCAACAAGAGCAAAACTCCATCTGAAAAAAAAAAACAAAAACAAAAAACGCAGCAGTAGCAGCAGCCTTCTGGGTTTATTATTCTGGCACACATTCAAGTTTGAAAACTGCTGCTCATCCAAGTCACCTTGCGGTCACAAGATAGTCACCACAGCTCTAAACATTGCATCATCTTCCAATGAAGGAAGAAGAGAAAAGGAATGTCCCCAATCTTAGCTGTTCCTTTTATCAGGAAAACAAAAGTTTTCCCCGAAGCTCCCGGCAGTCTTTCCCTTAAGACTCCTTGGCCAAAACCAGGTTGCATGGCTCAGCCTCTAACTGCAAAGGAGACCAGGAAAGCCCTTATGGCAGGAGGCATCAAGAGAGCGGGGTGCTGGACATGGCTGTGGGCAGCCCTGGACAATGTCTACCATGGGGTCCATGGTGGTCAGGACCATGGATAACAACATGCCTGACTCCATGGGCAAAAGTAGTTTTAGAACTTTCAGATTTTTCAGATAGGAGTATCCAGACAGAAATTTCATTATTAGGCTGGGTGCAGTGACTCATGCCTGTAATCCCAGCACTTTGGGAGGCCGAGGAGGTTGGATCATGAGGTCAGGAGTTCGAGACCAGCCTGGCCAAGATGGTGAAACCCTGTCTCTACTAAAAGTACAAAAAAATTAGCTGGGCATGGTAGCGCACACTTGCAGTCCCAGCTACTCAGGAGGCTGAGGCAGGAGAATCGCTTGAACCCAGGAGGTAGAGGTTGCAGTCAGCCAAGATTGCGCCACTGCACTCTAGCCTGGCAACAGAGCAAGATTCCGTCTCAAAAAAAAAAAGAAAAGAAAAGAAAAGAAAAAAATTTAATTATTGTTAATATATATCAATTGTGGTTGAGATCATTACTCATCATGCTATAATAATCCTTTCCCACCAAAAATGAGCAAGGGCCATCTGTGTGGTGGCTTACACCTATAATCTTAGAGCTTTAGGAGGCCAAGGCGGGAGGATTGCTTGAGGATAGGAGTTTAAGACAAGCCTGGGCAACATAGTGAGGCACTGTTCTACAAACTTTTTTTTTTTGAGGTGGAGTTTCATTCTTGTTGTCCAGGCTGGAGTGCAATGGCGCAATCTCGTCTCACTGTAACCTCTGCCTCCTGGGTTCAAATTATTCTCCTGCCTCAGCCTCCCAAATAGCTGGGATTACAAGCATGCACCACCACACCCAGCTAATTTTGTATTTTTAGTAGAGATGGAGTTTCTTCATGTTGGTCAGGCTGGTCTCAAACTCAGCCTGACCAACATGGAGATCCACCCACCTCAGGTGATTCACCCACCTCAACCTCCCAAAGTACTGGGATTACAGGCGTGAGCCACCGTGCCCAGTCTACAAACTGTTTTTAAAATTAGCAGAGAATGGTGGCTTGCTCCTGTAGTCCTAGCTAAGGTGGGAAGATCAAGTGAGCCTGGGAGTTCAAGGTTGCAGTGAGCTATGATCACACCACTGCACTCCAGCCTGGGTGACAGAGCAAGATCTTGTCTTTAAAAGTTAAAAAAAAAATTAATTAAAATATTAAAATCTGAGCAAGGGAAGGAACAAAGAAGGAAGAAGAAAAAAAAGAAGTGATTAACTCCGTTTTGACAGAGTGGAGTTCTTTTCTGAGCAATCAAGGAGGAGAACATTACAGGTGGAGATAGTAATATGCATTAAAATGCGGAAGTGAGAAAAGAACTGTGAGCTGCCAGCGAGGTTACGTGTGGCAAGCATTAGGAGAAGTGGGACAGAGGGTGAGGGTGAGGGCCAGATTACGAAGGGCCTTGTCTGCTGTGCTGAAGAAGTTGAACTCTATCCTGTTCCTAGTATCATTAAAGCTTGGAGGGCATCTTGTCCTGGGTCCACAGATGGTCTTTGGCACCTTATCAACATTATTTATTTTAAACATTATTATAATATCAACCTTCTGAAATTGCATGAAAAATTTCATGGGCTGCTCTGCCTATGGAGTAGCCATTGTTTTGTTTCTTTACTTTAATAAACTTGCTTTCACTTTACAAAAAGAAAAAGTTCACGGATGTGTGTATGCAGTCTTCTGGAGAGAGGACCCCAGATTTGCAAAGATGTGCATAATCCAAAGAAGTTTAAGAATCTGGCTGGGTGTGGTGGCTTACACCTGTAATCCCAGCACTTTGGGAGGCCAAGGCGGGCAGATCGATCATGAGGTTGAGAGTTCAAGACCAGTCAACATGGTGAAACCCCGTCTCTGCTAAAAATACAAAAATTAGCCAGGCGTGGTGGCACATGCCTGTAATCCCAGCTACTTAGAAGGCTGAGGCAGGAGAATCACTTGAACCCGGGAGGCAGAGGTTGCAGTGAGCTGAGATTGTGCCACTACACTCCAGCCTGGGTGACAGAGTGAGACTTCGTCTCAATAAATAAATAAATAAATAAATAAATAAATAAATAAATAAAGGCCAAGCATGGTGGCTCAACCCTGTGATCTCAGCACTTTGGGAGGCCAAGGTGGGTAGATCACCTGAGGTCAGGAGTTCAAAACCAGCCTGATCTATACGGTAAAACCCTATCTCTACTAAAAATACAAAATACACAAGGTGGTACATGCCTGTAATTCCAGCTATTTTGGAGGCTGAGGCATGAAAATTGCTTGAAACAGGAGGTGGAGGTTGCAGTGAGCCAAGATCATGCCATTGCCCTCCAGCCTGGGCAACAAGAGTGAAACTGTCTCAAAAATAAATAAGTAAATAAATAAAAATAAAAGAGTCATTTCATTAAAGAGTCAAGGAATTAATCACTGTATTTTGTATTCATTATCAGAATAAATTTATACTCAGACCGGACTCTAGATCCAGGTTAACAAGAAAAGGACAGAGTTGAGACCAGAACTGGGATTCTATCTTCTTGTCCACAGCCTTTCTTATGCAATCTCTGCAATGGACAATCTCCAAGTGCCAAGAGAGATGAGTATCTCCTTTTCCCCTGCCTTGTCAGGCCACAGAGTCCCTCCTCTCTCCAATAACCAAACTGTCCTGCTCTTGGTCACCACTCCCAAATGATGAGAAAGGAGGGAGTGGGACATGTGTGAAGAGAGACCCACCAGCTCCCCATCAAAGCCAGGGCACCCCAGAAGGCACCAGAAAATGAAACAAGAGAGGATTCTTTTCCAAGGAGAGTAAGATAAGCACAAAGGAACTTCCTGTCTACGACAGTTCCCTGTGATTTCCTGGTAAGGAGAGAGGTCGTTTGGATCTGCTCCTGACTTTAGTCTTCAGAATCTCCAGTCTGGAGGCTTACCATTTTTATTTGTAACTAGTTAGTAAGCAGAATGGGGCAGAATAGTGTCACAGGTTTCTTAATCCAAAGAGAAATGATTTTGTAAAAATCACAGTGAGAGAATTTAAAAATGTTTATTTTAGAAAAAGATACAGAAATGTTCTTCACCTGACTCTTCACTGATGGTATTGGTTTGATTCCTTCCAATTAATTCTGAGTTTAAGAAGACTTTAGGTGCCACATATGTGAAATCTTCATCCGAATAGACGCAATAGGCCCTTACTAAGGGCCGTTGATTTAGGTGGCAACTCCCCTGGATTCACTGGTTGGGGCCCGACTTACCCAAATAGATGATTTACATAGCTGGATCCCTGAACAGGAAGCAGCCCAGATTTGCAAATCACCACACAAATTTAGTTCAGCATCGATGATACCGTTTCCCCCCAGTTTTGTCTCTTACTGAGAAACAGATGTGTCACCCATCATTGCCAGCCCACCCACTTCTGTTCTGGAAGTTTTCACTGATTCCTGGACCTCTTCGGATCTTGCTTTCATGGTGTCATACAGTAGGGACTTCAGGTGTGGACTCTGCCTCGTGCACCCTTTGCTTATCTCCAACAAGATCTGGTGGGTCTGGTCTGATTCCTGTGTGTCTGGGACTGGTATACCCTGAGGCACACCCCAGTATATCCTGTTTGTTCTGTTTGAGTACCCTACTGACCCTCGATGAAGGCCATGACTAAGGAAACCAGTGGCTGCCTCTCTGTTGGCTCACCTGGCCTGGACTCGGGCACTGATGCTATCTAGCTGTTGGCTTCATCTTGTGACCTACTCAGTGACCTCAGAGTGCTCTGCTGGGCAGCCACTCCATAGCTTCTTGACACTGGGAACACATGGTCACATACCTGCTCCCCACGCTGGTGGGAGATTAAACTCCACGGACTCCGAGAGGGCTGGGAGTACTGTCCCCCCAACCAACCTTGACTCTGTGGAAAGGTGGGAGATGATTCTTGCCTTCTGTCTGACTCGCCAGCTCTCCACCATTTCCAATGGACTGCCAGCGTTGGAGATAGCATGTTGGACAAGGTGCTCCTGCAAGTCAACTTAGAAAGAATGGAACACTAGGCCGGGCGCGGTGGCTCAAGCCTGTAATCCCAGCACTTTGGGAGGCCGAGGTGGGTGGATCACGAGGTCAAGAGATCGAGACCATCCTGGTCAACATGGTGAAACCCCGTCTCTACTAAAAATACAAAAAATTAGCTGGGCATGGTGGCGTGTGCCTGTAATCCCAGCTACTCAGGAGGCTGAGGCAGGAGAATTGCCTGAACCCAGGAGGCGGAGGTTGCAGTGAGCCGAGATCGCGCCATTGCACTCCAGCCTGGGTAACAAGAGCGAAACTCCGTCTCGGAAAAAAAAAAAAAATAGTGAAATGAGATTTTTAAAAACTTATCAAGCCAGCAAAAGAAGTTTAATTATAATACCTAATATTGTTGTGTATACAGGGAAGTATGCATTTTCATTTACTTGGAAGTTTAAATTGGTTAAAAAATTTTTTCTGAAAAACACCAGCAATGTATTAAATACTTTTTTTTAAAAAATCATACTTTTGGTTATGTGCAGTGCCTCATGCCTGTAATCCCAGGCACTCTGGGAGGCTGACATTGAAGGATCTATTGAGGCCTGGAGTTTGAGACTAGCCTGGACAATGTAGCAAGACCTCATGGCTACAAAAAATTTAAAAGTTAGCCAGGTGTGGTCGTGCACACCTACAGTCCCAGCTACTCAGGAGACTAAGGCAGGAGGATCACTTGAGCGTGGGAGGTTGAGGCTGCAGTGAGCTGTCATCATGCCACTGCACTCCGGTCTGGCAACAAAGTGAGACCTTGTTTCAAAAAAAAAAAAAAAAAATCTTATTCTTGTCTTTGAGAATCTATTCTAGCAGTATCCAAAGGACACAGTTTAATAAATGCACAAAGAATTATATGTAGTCACTTTCTTCACAGCATTATTCATATTTTTATAAACATGGGGGTTGTTAAATAATGCAGTTACATAGGGGTGAAGGGCGAGAGAAGGGAAACCAATTGCATTTTCATCTAGCTCCTTGATTCTGGTGAGCACATCAGCTACTAACAGATATAAATGTGACTTTAGGCCAGGCATGTGGCTCACACCTGTAATCCCAGCACTTTGAGAGCCCAAGGCTGGAGGATCACCTGAAGTCAGGAGTTCAAGACCACCCTGACCAACATGGAGAAACCCCGTCTCTACTAAAAATACAACATTAGCCGGATGTGGTGGCACATGCCTGTAATCCCAGCTACTTGGGAGACTAAGGCAGGAGAATCTCTTGAAGCTGGAAGGCAGAGGTTGTGGTGAGCCAAGATCGCACCATTGCACTCCAGTCTGGGCAACAACAACAAAACTCCGTCTCAAAAAAAAAAAAGTGACTTTAAAAGTATAATGTGTCTAGATGCAGTGACTCACATCTGCAACATCAGCCCTTTGGAAGACCTTCTTGGGATTGCTTGAGTTCAGGAATTTGAGACCAGCCTGGGTCTCAACATAGCAAGACCTGTCTTAAAAAAAAACAAACACCAGGTCTGAAGATTAATATAATATGTAAGAGATAAGAAAGACACTCCAGCGTAATACTTTCCCCTCCTTCCTCCTCCGGCCAAATACAAATTTAACATTATATTACAATACACAATAGATGTATTCTAAAATAAAATATTTAAAATGAGAGAGATCTTTATATACTGATCAGGAAATAAATTCACGATATGTTGAAGAAAAGAAAATTGTGAAAAAAGAGTTAAAAATGGAAATGAAAGGTGGAGTGTAGTGGCTCATGCCTGTAATCCTAGCACTTTGGAAGGCTGAAGTGAGAGAATTGCTTGAGCCCAGGAGTTCAAAACCATCCTGGGCAATGGGCAGCAGAGAAAGACCCTATCTCAAAAAAAACAGAAATGAAAATTATGCATGTGTGTGGTGGGTGTGTGTGTGGATGAATTGATAGAGTGTTTATAAGAGGTGGAAGTGTAGATGCTGTTTTTTTTTTTTTTTTTTTCTTAGAGAGAGGGTCTTGCTCTGTTGCCTAGGTTGGAGTGCAGTGGCACGATCATGGTTCACTGCAGCCTCAAACAGCTCCACCCACCTCAGCCTCCAGGGAGTAGCTAGGATTGCAGGTGTGTGCCACCAACCCCAGATAATTTTTAAAACTTTTTTTGTAGAGATAGGGCCTGCTATGTTGCCCAGGCTGGTCTCAAACTCCTGGTCTCAAGCGATCCTCCCACCTTGGCCTCCCAAACCACTGAGATTACAGGTGTGAACCACTATGCCCAGCCCCTATTTTGCTTTTTACAAATGACAACAAAAAATAAAAGCAAACAAATGTCAATCTTTAGAGTTGAGTGGTCTCTTTTGCATCAATAGAAAAGAAACTTCTCCCATAACCATGCCTGACTAAAGAAAGAAAGTAGGGTGGGGGGTAGGGGGAGAGGGAAGGAGGGAAGGAGGAAAGAAGGAAGGAAAGAAGGAAGGGTAGAGGGAGGGAGGGAGGAAGGAAGGGAGGGAGGGAAAGAAAGAGAGAAAAAGAGGAAGAAAGAGAGAGAGAAAGAAAGAAAAGAAAAGAAAGAAAGAAAGAAAGAAAAAGAAAGAAAGAACGAAAGAAAGAAAGAAAAAGAAAAAGAGAACAAAAGAAAAAAGAGAATTTCCTCAGGGACTACCCTGGGCTTATGACAGTTGTGACTCAAAGCGCTGCCTCCAGAGCTAGGAATGAACTGGAATCATCGCCATTCACTAGCGAGGCCATGATCCGGCTACTCGACTCTCTCCCTCTGCCGTCCCCACCCTGAGCTCCGAGTCACTTCCTTTATGATGATGACTGCATTGGACATCTCTGCCATAACCCTCTGGCAAATCATGCAATGAGGGTTCACAGAACAGACTGTGTGAGCTCGAGGGAATCTTGACCATTTATCTTCTCAGCAGATACTCAGCTTCTATTTCATACTGGACTCTTACTAAGCAACTGAGGATACAGCAATGAGGCAGATACAGTCCCTGCCCTCTTGAAGATTACAATCTAGTAGAGGAGACTGAAAAATAAATGGGTCATTCCGACAGCATACAATACACCCTGACAGGAGGACACCGGAGGGGTCACATAGCCAGACTGGGACCAGAGAGTTTGGGAGAGAGTGACAGGGTAGGATTCCAGAAGAGTTTAGAAGTCTAGCTTAGATGTCTAGTTTAGGTGTCACCTAAGAATAAGAGTGAACTAGATGAAGAGCAAGTAGGAGCAATGTTAGGCGGTGGCAGCCTTGACACTGTGAGGCTGCAGGCGATCTAGCACGCGTGCAATGCAGGGGTGGAAGCAGAAGCCAGGGGAAAGGAGGGCCAACTCACAAACGTTGCTTTATAACCGCCACAGTAAGAATCTGGTCTGCATCCTAAAGTTCATGGAACGCCATTGAAGAGTTTTAAGCAGGAGGCTAACAAGACTGCGTTTGCTTGGACAGATGCCATTGGCTACAAGATTTGGGGGGGGTGTGGTAAGCAGAAATATGATCCCCCCGCCCCCGCAAGATGACCACATCCTAATCCCTGGAACCTATGAATATGCTGCTTTACTTGGCAAAAGAGATTTTGCAAGTGTTGTTAAGGATTTTGAGATGAAGCGTTTCTCCTGGATTAACCAGATGAGCACAATATAATCACAAAGGTCCTTTAAAGTAGAAGGTGGGGACAGAAGAGAGAGGCAAAGGAGACTTTACTGCGGAAGAGTGGCCAGAGAGATGTCACATTGCTAACTTTGAAGATGGAGGAAGGGAGCTGCAAGCCAAGGAATGTGAAAAGCCTCTAGAATAGAGGAAAGGAAAGGAAATACACTCTTCCCTAGAGCCTGCAGGATACAGCCCTGCTCACATCTTGATGTTAGCCCAGTGTCCTTCCTTCTGACTTCTTACCTACTGAACTAGAAGTAACAAATTTGTATCGTTTTAAGCCACTGAGTGTGTGGTAATTTCTTACAGAAATAACAGAAAACCAATACAGGCTGTGATACTGCTGTAACAAATACCTGAATACGGCAGAGGTTGTAGTGAGCCGAGATTGTGCCATTGCGTTTCAGCCTGGGCAACAAGAGCGGAACTCGGCCAAAAAAAAAAAAAAAAACCTTAGCCAGTGCCTTGAAGTTACGTGAAACACAGAACTTATAAACAATAAACTTGGGGCCAGGTGCCAAGAAACTTTTTAGTCTTCTGCTTAAAACTGAACTTGGAACTGAACTTTGGGGAGAGGAAGGAAAAACGCTGAGGAGCATGATGGGAAAAGCCTATATTGCCTCGAACAGACTGCTAGGAGAAATATGGATGCTAACAGCTTGGACAGTAAGGACTCCAAAATCAGGAGCAGAGTCAAGAAAATTGGACCAATTTAGACAGCATGAACAGACTTGGAAGAAATATGGCTGTTAAAAGTGTGATGGGCAACGGCTGAGAAGGAAATGGGGAATATGTTAAGAGAAACTGGAGGAAGGGGATCCTTGTTACATAGTGACAAAAACCTTAGCCAGGCCGGGCACCGTGGCTCATGTCTGTAATCCCAGCACTTTGGGAGGCTGAATTGGGCAGATCATAAGGTCAGAAGTTCGAGACCAGCCTGGCCAACATAGTGAAATCTTGTCTCTAGTAAAGACACAAAAATTAGCTTGTCGTGGTGGCAGGCGCCTGTAGTCCCAGCTATTCAGGAGGCTGAGGCAGGAGAATCACTTGAA
Source organism: Saimiri boliviensis (assembly GCF_048565385.1). Lineage (NCBI taxonomy): Eukaryota > Metazoa > Chordata > Mammalia > Primates > Cebidae > Saimiri > Saimiri boliviensis. The sequence continues at coordinate 39,102,583 of NC_133459.1, read as the reverse complement.
CCTGGGAGGCAGAGGTTGTGGTGAGCCGAGACTGTGCCATTACACTCCAGCCTGGGCAAAAAGAGCAAAACTCTGTCTCAAAAAATAAAATAAAATAAAAGAGAAATCTTAGCCAGTGCCTTGAAGATATGTGAAACACAGAACTTAAAAACAATGAACTTGGGGCCAGGTGCAGTGGCTCACGCCTGTAATCCCAGAACTTTGGGAGGCTAAGGTAGATGGATCACCTGAGGTCAGGAGTTCTAGACTAGCCTGGCCAAACATGGTGAAACCTCATCTCTTTAAAAATACAAAATTAGCTGAGCATGGTTGCAGGCACCTGAGGCTGAGGCAGGAGAATTGCTTGAACCCAGAAAGTGGAGGTTGCAAGTGAGCCAAGATCGTGTCACTGCACTCCAGTCTGGTCAACGGAGTGAGGCCCGGTCTCAAAAAACAAAACAGCAGCAACAATGACAAAAACCAATGAGCTTGGATAGTTAGCTAAGGAGATTTCCATGCAAAGTGTTGAAGGGTGTGGTCTGGTTTCTTCTTGCTCCTTACAGTAAAATGTGAGAGGAAATAATTTAAGAGAACAGTTAAACAAAAAATGAACCAGAACTTGACGACTGGGGGAATTTGCAGCATATTCAGATTGCAAAAGATGTTAAAGTGATAAAATTCACTGTCAGGAAAGCGTGCTTTAGAGAAAAAGCCAAGGACGTGGCTGGACAACCTTTTGCTAATACCTTAGAAAGATCAAAAGGTCAGAGTATCACACCTATAATCCCAGCATTTTGGGAGATTGAGATGGGAGGATCACTTGAGCCCAGGAGCTCAAGATCAGCCTGGGGAAACAGAAGGAGACCTCATCTCTACAGATAACAAAAAAATAAATTAGCTCAGTATGTGATGTGTGCCTATAGTCTCACCTCCCACTGAAGTGGGAGGATTATCTGAGCCTGGAGAGTCAAGGCTGCAGTGAACTGTGATTGCACCACTGGATTTCAGCTAGGGCAACAGAGCAAGACCCTGTCAAAAAAAAAAAAAAAAAATTTAAAGTATTCTGTCACAAAGCAGGTTTTTTGAAGAGATACATTAAGTGTGAGACTCATATATCCCCTCAGCTACCTCAACAGAAGCCAGAAATAGAAATGGGGTTATCAAGAGAAGATCTGCAAAGAAGTATTTTGTATAATGGACTGACATACGTAAGAGATCCACAGGGTTCTTGAGAATTTTATACCAGCAGAAACCCTGGAGCTTGGACTGAACGGGATAGGGAAGGTATGAAACGAAAGAAGGCTGTAAGATCCCCAGAATTCTACGGGCAGGAAACAAGTTGATAAAACCACCCAGCTGTAAGCATGTGCTGAACTTTTCGTGAAAGAAGGAGGATGACTCAGGAGGAGGAGCTGTGAGCCCAGAGGGCAGAGATTTGAGCGACAAAGTATTATTTTCAGGACTTGAAACTTAATGGAGTTTGTCAAACTTAATTTTGAAATTGCTTGGGACTGTGACCCCTCTGTTTCTTCCTTTCTCTGTTTTTACATGGAAATATCTATAAGTGCTGTCTTATGCTAGACCTAGTATTATATTTGAAGGCAGAAGCATATTTTTTAGTTTTACAAGTCCACGGACAGAGAGAAACTTTGCCCCAGGACAGACTATACTGAGTCTCATCCAGTACCTAATTTAAATGATTTCAATGATAAATTTGAAACTCTTGAGCTAATGAGATTTAAATGAGACATGGAACTGAGTTGATACTTCAATGGGCTGATGTTCAGGGACCTTGGACTGAGATGAGTGCATTTTGTATGTGAGACAGGTAGGAATGCTTCGGCCAGAGAAAGGTCCGTGGTAGGCAGAATAACGACCTGCCAAAGATGCCTCCAGAACCTGTGAATCTGTTACATTACATGGCCAAATGGACTTGGAAGAATTGATTAACTTAAGGATCATGAGACAGGGAGATCATCCTACATTACCTGGTGGGCCCAATATAATCACAAGGGTCCTTAAAAGTGGAAGCGGGGAGCCAGGCCCAGTGGCTCACACCTCCCAGCTCTTTGGGAGGCCAAGGCAGGCAAATCACTTGAGGTCAGGAGTTCGAGACTAGCCTGACCAACATGGTGAAAACCCATCTCTATTAAAAATACAAAATTAGGCCGGGCGCGGTGGCTCACGCCTATAATCCCAGCACTTTGGGAGGCCGAGGCGGGTGGATCACGAGGCCAAGAGATCGAGACCATCCTGGTCAACAAGGTGAAACCCCGTCTCTACTAAAAATACAAAAATTAGCTGGGCATGGGGGCACGTGCCTGTAGTCCCAGCTACTCGGGAGGCTGAGGTAGGAGAATTGCTTGAACTCAGGAGGCGGAGGTTGCGGTGAGCCGAGATCGCGCCATTGCACTCCAGCCTGGGTAACAAGAGCGAAACTCCATCTCAAAAAAAAAAAACAAAACAAAACAAAAAAAACCCACAAAATTAGCCGGATGTGGTGGCACAGGCCTGTAATCTCAGCTATTCAGGAGGCTGAGGCAGGGGAATCACTTGAACCTTGGAGGCAGAGGTTGCAGTGAGCCAAGATCGCACCATTGTACTTCAGCATGGGCAACAAGAGTGAAACTCCATCTTAAAAAAAAAAAAAAAAAAAAAGAGGAAGGGAAAGACAGAAGAGAGAAGCACAGGGAGATTTGACTATACTGTGGTCAGTAAGACGTAACTTTGTTGAAGATGGAAGAAGGGGAAACCAAAAAATATGGGAAGCCTCTAGAGGGTGGGCAATGAATTGTCTCCTAGAGCCTCCAGAAAGGAACACTAAGGGCAAACAATGAGGCAAAACCGGAAGCAAGGAGTTAAATTAAGAGGCAGTTGCAATATTCCAAGCAAAAGAGGATGGCATGCTGAGTAAGGTGGGTGCATGGGGATGGAGAGAGATGGATGGATTAAACATCCATGAGGTATAGTCACAGGGATATGGTGATAATATCCATATCCTCCTCAGAGAGGAGAGAGGGAAGTCTCTTCTCCAGGATGACATCCATAGTTTTGACTTATGCAGTAGGGCAGAGGGTGGAACCACTGGCTGTGTAGGCCACACAGGAAGAGGAACAGGTTTGTGGACAAGAAGATAATTTCATTTAGGGCATGTCAAGTTTGGTGGTGCCTGTGGAACATCCGAGAAGCAGTTGGATAAGTAGGTCTGAGACTAGGGAAAACACACAGACGGTAGTTAAAGTCAACGTCATGGATCAGATGGCCCGGGAAGACTGTGAAGAATAAGAAGACAGGGTGACACCTTGCAGAGGGCTAAGTAAGGGTGTGCAGAGAAAAGAAACTACAAGCGGCCTGAGAAAGAACAGCTGGAGAGATAGGAGGAAAGCCGGTAGCGTGTAGTTCATGTAAACTGACGCTAAAGCTTATCAGTGTTGGGCCAGAACTGGGAGGGAATCAGATGCAGCAAGTGGAAGGTCAGATGAAACCAGGGCCAAGAATGGCAGTTCCGAGGAGTTTGGAGGAGCTCTATTCTGGCTGGAGACAGAAGCGCATATGGGAAGCTGATGGTTGGTATTTTCTGCCCAGGCATATGAGGGCAGCCAGAGTCCAGGTGAGCAAACCTTAGGACTCCGGCTCAGCCCAGAATGGGCAGCTGTTCCTAGCAAGGGTTCCAAGTCCTCTCATTGTGCTGTAACTAAGAGAAGCAGCCCCTGCCCCGGCTTCCTCCACAGGACTGACCAGCTGTGTTTGCTTTTCTCTGGCAGGGAAGGGGGATCATCTGTCACCTACTCTGTTTTCTGAACAGTCATCCCACTCCCTGCCTTACTTACAAAGTTCCTTCTGCCAGTTAGCCGGTCTGGTAGCATGTGCCTGTAATCCCAGCTACTTGGGAGGCTGAGGCAGCAGAATCGCTTGAAACCAGAAGGCAGAGGTTGCAGTGAGCCAAGATTGCACCACTGCAGTCCAGCCTGGGCAAAAGAGCAAACCTGCTTCTCAAACAAACAAACACACAACAACAACAGAAGTTCCTTCTGCCCAAAACAAATATTTAAAGCATCTGGGTACTGTGCTAAGTACTTCATGGCCATCAAGAGGCACTGATATTCTCCCCATCTTACAAATGAGGAAACTGAGGCTTAAAGAGATGAAATGACTTACCCAAGGTCACACAATCAGTATGTGGTAGAACCAGGATACAAGTCTAGCTGAATCCAAATTCTAAGCTCTAATTACCCAGAAACCACGATTGCTCCCTCTCTGGGCTCCCACAGTGCTTTATCTGCCTCCATCCCGGTTTCATCTCGCTAGGAGCTACTGGAGAAAGGGGCTTTTAATTCAACTTGTCAAGCTGTCAACATGGTGTGCTGCCGCAGAGGACCACTAGGTGCCGCCAGAGCACCAGCAAGCCTGATTGACTCACCTGGAGTGGGACTACTGGTGGAGAAGGGAGCCGGGCCTTTTCCTCCTGCTTTCCAGCCCAGCCCTCCTTCCTACTGGAGGTGGGAAGAAAGATTTGGGACATTGGAAGGTTAGAAATTAGAGATTTGGCCTGGCGCGGTGACTCTCGCCTATAATCCCAACACTTTGGCGGGGCGGAAGCAGGTGGATCACATGAGGCCTAAAATTCGAGATCAGCCTGGACAACATGGTGAAACCCCGTCTCTACTGAAACTACAAAAATTAGCCGGGTGTGGTGGTGCAGATCTATAATCCCAGCTACTGAGGAGGCTGAGGTACGAGCTGAGGCTTGAACTCAGGAGGCAGAGGTTGCAGTGAGCTAAGATCGTGCCACTGCATTCCAGCCTGGGCCACAGTCAGACCCTATCTCAAAAATAAATAAGTTAATTGGGGTGGGGAGGGTGCGGAAGGGTGGGGAGAGAGAAAAAAATTAACTAATTAATTTAGAGATCGGAGGAGTGCAGACTGGAGCAGCACAGGGCACAAGTCAAACAGAAGGTCCTAGGACTTCTCTGAGAAAAGCTAGAACCAGCAAAATAAAATCTTGTGGCAAACGTTGCCAGGTTGGGTCTCAGCCCCACTCCTCTCTGTCGTCTCTTTTAGTGCAAATACTAAAATGCACAAACCTATGCTGTGGCCTTAGCGGAAAATGGGGAAATGTATGTTACTGCGACCTATACAGAGTGTGTGTCCTTGGGGAAATCAGTTCATGCCTCTAAGCTTCAGTCTTCTTGTAAATAAAATGAAGATAGGCTGGGCACAGTGGCTCATGCCTGTAATCCCAGCACTTTGGGAGGCCAAGGTGGGAGGATTGCTTGAGCCCAGCTGTTCAAGACCAGCCTGGAGAACATAGTGAGACCCCATTTTTTATTAAAATAAACAAACAAATAAATAAATAAATAAAATGAGGATAATCAAGGGACCTGCCTCATTGAGTGGTTGTGAGGCGTTAAAGACAAAATGCATGTAACACACTGGTATAATATCTGCCATATAGCAAGTGCTTAATAAATATTATTATAAATACACAATTATGATAATATAAGTATTTAAATGATAAACATTATTACTGTATTTGTCAGGATTCTCCAGAGAAACAGAATCAATAGGATATACATAGATACGTAAGAGGAAATTTATTATGGGTGTCGGCTCATGTGATTACAAAGGCCAAGAAGTCCAATGATAAACTATCTGCAAGCCGAGAACCAGGAAAGCTGGTCGTGTAATTTAGTACCCAGTGGAAGGCCTGAGAGTGGGGTCGGGGAGGGAAACTGGTTCAAGAACCAGGAGCTCTGATGTCCAAGGGAAGGAGAAAACAGATATCCCAGCTCAAGGACAGACAGAATTCACCCTTCCTAGCCTTTTTATTCAAGCCCTCAATGGATTGGATGCTTCCCACGCACATAGATGAAGGTGGATCTTCTTTGCTCTCAGTCTACTGATTCAAATGTTAACTCTTACAGAAACACCCTCAAAGACACACCCAGAAACAATGTTTTACCAGCTAATATCCCTTAGCCCAGTCAAGATGACATATAAAATCAGTACACAAAATTAATGATCACTGTCAGGGGCTGTCACTCACGCCTGCAATCCCAGCACTTTGGGAGGCCAAGGCAGTTGGATCACCTGAGGTCAGGAGTTCAAGACCAGCCTGGCCAACACGGTGAAACCTGACCTCTACTGAAAATACAAAAATTACCCAGGTGTGGTGGTGCATGCCTGTAGTCCCAGCTACTTGTGAGGCTGAGGCAGAGAATCGCTTGAACTCAGGAGGCGGAGGTTGCAGTGAGCAGAGATCGTGCCACTGCCCTCCAGCCTGGGCTACAGAGAGAGATTCAGTCCCAAAACAATAATGGCAATAATAATAATAATAAATGGTAGTTCTTAGCTGCCATCTTCATGATAACATCATTTATTTATCTTCTCACACTGCAGGCCTGACACATAACGTTCTCAACAAATATTTGTAGGATTAAAAAAAATAAAAATAGTTTTCAGTCATGTTCTCTGGATTAAGCCAGCTTGTTGATCTTGAAGAGACTTTCTGGAGGTGATCTCTTTAAGTATCAATGGGAGTTTGCTAAAGATAATTGCACTTCTATAGTAAACAGAACAGCACTAGATACAGAGAAAGTGTTCGGTAAATGTTTTGGAAAGAAGAAAGGGAAAAAGGAAGAAAGGAAAGGGAGAAGAGAGAAAAAGGAAGAAGAGAGGAATAAAAGAAAGCTCAAGCAGGGCTTGACACAGTGGCTTACACCTGTAATCCCCTCATTTTGGGAAGCCAAGGCAGGAGGATCACATGAACCCAGGAGTTCAAGACTATCCTGAGCAACATAATGGAGTCCTATCTCTACCAAAAGAAAAGAAAAAAGACACAAAACAACAACAAAAACCTTAAGGTGTTTTTCTTTTAAAACTTGAAATTCATCAAGGAGGTTTTTAATTTGAGCAAAAGATCTCTGAGACAGGTTGCAAATAGGATCTCTAGCAAATGTTTCTTTCTTTCCTTTTTTTCTTGAGATGGAATTTCACTCTTGTAGCCCAGGCTGGAGTGCAGTGGCACAATCTTGACTCACTGCAACCTCCGCCTCGAGGGTTCAAGTGATTCTCCTGCATAGCTGGGATTACAGGTGTGCACCAGCACGCCCAGCTGATTTTTGTATTTATAGTAGTGATAGGTTTCACCATTTGGTCAGGCTGGTCTCCAACTCCTGACTTTAGGTGATCTGCCTGCCTTGACCTCCCAAAGTTCTGGGATTACAGGTGCGAGCCACCTCACCAGCCCAAAATGTTTCTTAAAGAGTTGATATCATTATACTTCAGGTTTCCTCTACTGTAGCTGTCAGCACACTTCTGCTCATGTGAACACCTACCCCTAGTTGTTGTAAGGTTCTTACATTATATATGAGGTGACATAATATTACTTCTGGGTGTCTGGGAAATGTAAATCAAAACTATGATGACATACCATCTCACACCCATTGGGATGGCTGCTATCAAAAAAAAAAAAAAAAACCCAGAAAATGGCCAGGTGTGGTGGCTCACGCCTGTTAGCCCAGCATTTCGGGAGGCCAAAGCAGATGGATCATTTGAACCCAGGAGTTCGAGACTATCCTAGGCAACATAGTGAGATCCCATTTCTACTAAAAACACAAAAAATTAGCTGGGCATGGTGGTACTCACCTGTAGTCCCAGCTACTTGAAAGGCTGTGTTGGGAGGACCACCTGAGCCAGGAAGGTTAAGGCTGCAGTGAGCTGTGATTGCACCACTGCACTCCAGCCTGGGTGACAGAGTGAGACCCTGCCTCAAAACAAAACAAAACAAAACCCACAAGATCAACATGCAAAACTAAATTGTATTGCTGTGTATTAGCAATGAACACGTGGAAAACAAAATTTAAAATACCATCATAGTCACTGAAAATGATATACTTAGGGGCAAAACTGACAAAAAAAAATGTCCAGGACTTATATGTTGAAAACTACAAAATGCTGATGAGAGAAATAAAAAAAAAATCTAAATAAATAAAGAGATCTACCCTGTCCATGAACTGGAAGACTCAATATAGTAAAGACGCCAAGTGAGCCACAGGTTTAACACAATTCCTACCAAAAGTCAAGACGATGTTTTCTTTGTAAACACAGACAAGGTTGTTCAAAAATTTATACAGGAAGGCAAAAGAATTAGACTATCTAAAACAAAATAATAATAATAATTTTAAAGAGAATATCTAAAACCAGTTGGAAAAGAATACAGTGGGAGGAATCGCCTACCTTGAGCTCCATCTACCACTGGGATCTATTTAAATTGAAAAATAATTTAGTGATTGAAGGATAATTGGATGTCTATAGGGAAAAAAATGAACCATAGTATAAACCTCACATTTTATACAAAATTTACCTCAAAAGGATCATAAACCAAATGTAAAGCATGAAAATATAAAGTATTAAGATAGCGAAAATCTTCTAGACATAGGGCTCATCAAGTTCTTAGACATGATACCAAAACCAAAATATGTTTAAAAATAAATAAATAAATAAATAGGACTTCATCAGAATTAAATTCTTTTGCTTAGCAAAGACCTGATTTTAAGAGGCTAAAAAGCCAGGTTACAGAATAGGAGAAAATATTTGCAAACTATATGTCTAACAAAGGACTCATGTCTAGAATATATAAAGAAGTCACCAATTCATCCAATTAGAAAATAGGCAAAAGACATAAACAAACATTTCAAACAAAGATAATATACAGAGAATAAGCACTTGTAAAGATGTTTAGTATTAATAAACATTAGGAAAATGCAAGTTCAAATCATGGAAAGATATCATCACACATTTAATATCATACAATGAGGCCAGGTGCAGTGGCTCACACCTGTAGCACCAGCACTTTAGGAGTCCGAGATGGGTGGACCACCTAAGGTCAGGAGTTCGAGACCAGCCTGGACAACATAGAGAAACCTCGTCTCTACTAAAAATACAAAAAATTAGCCAGGCGTGGTGGTGCATGCCTGTAATCCCAGCTAATTGGAAGGCTGAGGGAGGAGAATCGCTTGAACCCAGATTGTGGTAAGCCGAGATTGCACCACTGCACTACAGCCTGGGCAACAGATTGAGAGTGCATCTCAAAAAAAAAAAAAAAAAGAAGTTGCTCACACTTTTTTTTTTTTTTAATGTAACGAGCCCTGCCTAAGCAGGACATCAAAAAAATCAGTTATAAACTCACGATTATCCCTCTCCACAGAAATCTTTAGTAAAAGGCAAAAGATTTATTCATTATGAAGAGAAACCAGAGCATCACACTTTTAATCTTTTGGGAAGCCAAGGTGGGTGGATCACTTGAGTCCAAGAGTTTGAGGCCAGCCTGGGCAACATGGCAGAAACCCCATCTCTACTAATAATACAAAAGATTAACTGGGCATGGTGGCGTATGCCTATAGTCCCAGCTACTTGGGAAGCTGAGGTGGGAGGATTGCTTGAGCCCAGGAGGTGGAGGTTGCAGTGAGCTGAGATCATGCCATTACACTCTGTCTCAAAAAAAAAAAAAAAAAAAAAAAAGTTGTTGAAGTGCACCAGGTGATTCTGAGAGGAGGGAATGATGTGATCCAGGTGCCCAAGTCGCTAGTGAGAGACAGTGACCCAGGGAAAAAAGGATGATGGCAACAAGGATAAGGGATGTTAGAATCAGTTGGTATAACTGCCGGATGCAGTGGCCGACGCCTGTAATCCCAGCACTTTGGGAAGCCGAGGCAGGAGGACGACAAGGTCAGGAGTTTGAGACCAGCCTGACCAACATGGTGAAACCTTGTCTCTTCAAAAAATAGAAAAGTTAGCTGGGTGTGGTGGCCCGCGCCTATAATCCCAACTGCTCAGGAGGCTGAGGCAGGAGAATCACTTGAACCCAGGTGGCAGAGGTTGCAGTGAGCCGAGATCATGCCACTGCACTCCAGCCTGGGCAACAGAGTGAGACTCCATCTCAAAAAAAAAAAAAAAAAAAAAAAAAAAAAGAATCAGTTGGTATATGCCTCAGAGAGTAGGGATGTCTACAATGAGGTGTCTGGAAAAATATCTAAAGACACAATGTTGAGGCCAGGTGCGGTCCGGCCTGCGCTTATGATCCCAGCACTTTGGAAGGCTGAGGCAGGAGGATGGCTTGAGTTCAGAAATTTGAGGCCAGCCTGAGCAACCTAGGGAGACCCCCCCAGCCCCACTACGAACAATAAAAAATAGCTGGGTGTGGTGGTACACGCTTGTGGTCCCAGCTACTCCGGAGGCTGAGGTGAGAGAATCACCTGAGCCCAGGAGGTTGAGGTTGCGGTGAGCCCTGATGGTACCACGGCACTGCAGCCTGGGTGACAGGGTGAAATCCTGTCTCAAAATACATAAATATAGGCCGGGCGCGGTGGCTCAAGCCTGTAATCCCAGCACTTTGGGAGGCCGAGGTGGGTGGATCACGAGGTCAAGAGATCGAGACCATCCTGGTCAACATGATGAAACCCCGTCTCTACTAAAAATACAAAAAATTAGCTGGGCTTGGTGGCACGTGCCTGTAATCCCAGCTACTCAGGAAGCTGAGGCAGGAGAATTGCCTGAACCCAGGAGGCGGAGGTTGCGGTGAGCCGAGATCGTGCCATTGCACTCCAGCCTGGGTAACAAGAGCGAAACTCCGTCTCAAAAAAAAAGAAAAAGAAAAAAAAAAAATACATAAATATATAATTTTTAACAAGAAACAATGTAGACACTGATTCCACCCCCGTCCCTGAGGGATGTGGGTGTGAGAGGATAATCAGCCTCCGAGTAAGAGGGCTGCAGGGGAGGATCGTCACCGAGGATCATGTTGAGTTCTGTGGCTTGGAGGTGGAGGACACACTCCGGGAAATTGACAACAATAAGGAAGTCGGCTCATTGTTGAACCCACGTCCCAGAAGACACCATGGGAAGGTTAGCATGGGAGACTGGCAGAGAACTTGGATGCTGGGTCAGGGGAGGGGAAACAGAACAGCAAGGAGAGAGATTTTGGAAGATGATCAAGGAAATGACGTGAGCCTGGTGCATTTGGCAAGGTGTAAGAGGATTTAGTCTTGCTCAGAAGGTGCTGTGACTTCAAGCCTTAAAAAAAAAACAAAAAACTAAACAACAAAAAAAGGAGGATTTAGTCCATGAGCTCCACACTGAGTTCTGAGAACCTGCCCCTGAGGGGTATGGGTATAGTTAGGGAAGGTCCTTAAGTAAAGTTCAGCCTAGTGTGAGTTGGGGGTTGTTTCAGTGATCTGTTAAACTTACCGATTGTGTGGCACACACCTGTAGTCCCAGCTACTCAGGGTCCTGAAGTGGGAGGTTTGCTTGAGCCCAGGAGTTCCAGTCTGGCCTGAGCAACATAGCGAGATCCTGTCTCTTTGAAACAAAATCTAAGAACTTCTGCAATTGGGGAGAACAAGGGATGAATCAGGTTCAGTCTCTGATCAAATATTTCTCTATGACTACAACTTAAAATTGCATTGAAAGGAAAGAAATCCTGAGTTAATTCTGATGAAAGAAAATAGAAGGGACATTTATATTCCTCATATTTTTTGCTCTAATCCCTAGGAGGCTGTGTGCAGGCTCTGTGCATTGTTCCTTGGGAGAAGAGATGATGAGGCTGGGGAGGGTGCGGTGTGTATGCTCCCTCCTGGTCCAAGACCTGGCCTCTTAGGCCCTCACTTTCAGGCTTGCTCCTGCAGAAGAAATTACTATGGTAGGTGAGGCAAAAACAGGCATTTGAGTTGCTTTTTTAGTGTCCTTGATATAAGCTTAAACTCTTTGCACTAATAGGTTTTCTCATTTGAAACCATTCTTTCCTGGTATGAAACCAACGTGGTTATGACGTATCTTTTAATAGATTATTGTATTCAATCTGTTAATTATTTTATTTTATTTTATTTTATTTTATTTTTTTGAGACAGAGTCTTGCTCTGTCACCCAGGCTAGATTGCAGTGGTGCAATCTTGGCTTACCACAGCCTCCACCTCCCAGGTTCAAGCAATTCTCCTGCCTCAGCCTCCTGAGTAGCTGGGATTACAGGCTCTGCCACCACACCTGGCTAATTTTTGTATTTTTAGTAGAGACCAGGTTTCGCCATGTTGGCCAGGCTGCTCTCAAACTCCTGACCTCAGGAGATCCACCCACCTCGGCCTCCCAAAGTGCTGGGATTATAGGCATAAGCCACTGCACCTGGCCTGTTTTTTATTTTTTTTTATTTTTTATTTTTTTTATTATTATTTTTTTTTTTTTTGAGATGGAGTTTCACTCTTGTTACCCAGGCTGGAGTGCAATGGTGCGATCTCAGCTCACGGCAACCTCCGCCTCCTGGGTTCAGGCAATTCTCCTGCCTCAGCCTCCTGAGTAGCTGGGATTACAGGCACGTGCCACCATGCCCAGCTAATTTTTTGTATTTTTAGTAGAGACGGGGTTTCACCATGTTGACCAGGATGGTCTCGATCTCTCGACCTCGTGATCCACCCGCCTCGGCCTCCCAAAGTGCTGGGATTACAGGCTTGAGCCACCGCGCCCTGCCTATTTTTTATTTTTATTTGTTTATTTTTTTAGACAGAGTCTTGCAATCTTCCTCACTGCAACCTCTGCCTCCCAGGCTCAAGCAATTCTCCTGTCTCAGCCTCCTGAGTAGCTGGGACTACAGGTGTGTGCCATCATGCAATATAATTTTTGTATTTTGGGTAGAGACAAAAATACAGGGTTTCACCATGTTGGCCAGGCTGGTCTTGAACTCCTGATCTCAGGTGATCCACCTGCCTCAGCCTCCCAAAGTGCTAGGATCACAGGCATGAGCCACTGCAATCAGCCCAATCTGTTAATAATGTATATGGGATTTTTGCATCTATGTTCATAAGATAAATTGGCTTTTAATATTCCTTTCTCTTACTGCTCATCACTAATTTGGGTATCAAGTTTATATCAGCCCCATAAATGAGTTTGAAAATCTCTTTATTTTTCTATTCTCTAAAAAGTTTGTAGAATATTTAATTAAGTATTCTTTTAAATGTTTCATAGAGCTTGTCTTATTGATTTGTAAGAGCTCTTTGTATGTTTTCAATATTAATTAATTGGTAATGTATATTGTGAATATTTCTTTTCTGGCTTTTAATTTTATCTATAATTTTTATTGTAAAAACATTTAAAAAGTGTGATAAAGTCAACTTTAAGCATTTTTTTCTTATCTATTTTAGGTTTTGTGTACTGCCCAGAAATGTTTTTCATGCCAAAAAATTATTTTTAAAATTTCTTTTAGGCCTTTTGTAATTTGCTATTTTTATATTTAGGCTCTCAATTAATTTGTTCAAGAATATAGTTTGGGTATGTTGATATAGAAATCTGACTTGAATTTTTTTCTGAATAACTGACCATTTACCTCAACATTCAGTCTACCCTTTTCTGAGTGCTCTTGAATTTAGCCTTCATCATAAACTAAATATGTATACTTTCATCATAGATTTAAAATATTATACATACATCTTTGTTGCCCAGTCTTGAAATCTTGGGCTCAAAGGAACCTCCCACCTCGGCCTCCCAAAATGCTGGGATTACAAGTTTGAGCCACCATGCCTGGCCATTTGTTTTCATGTTTTTATTCTTATTTTTTTGCGTTTTTAGAGACAGAGTCTTGTTCTCTCACCCAGGCTAGGATGTTATGGCTCAATCATAGCTAGCTCACTGCAGCCTCAAACTCCCGGGCTCAAGTGATCCTTCCACCTCTGCCTCTCAAGTAGCTGGGAGACACCACTGCACCCTGCTAATCTTTTTTCTTTTTGTAGAGACAAGGATCTCATTCTGTTGCCTTGGCTGTTCTTGAACTCCTAACCTCAAGTGATTCTCCTGCCTCAGCTTTCCAAAGTACTGAGATTACAGATGTGAGCCACCACACCCGGCCAACATGAAGTTTTCTTATACAGAAATGTAGATATATGGCTCGCCCCTTATTCAGAGTCTCCCTGTGCCTTAAGAGTCCTGTGCACCAAGTGCATACTGAGGAGGCTGAAGTAGGAGGATTGCTTGTGCCTGGGAGGTCAAGGCTGCAGTGAGCTGAGATGTTGCCACTGCACTCCAGCCTGTCTCCAAAAACCAACAAACAAACACCTGTATGCAATCGGCTGGCACCTCCAGTCCAGGTCTTGTGGTCCAAAGCCTTACCTAAAATGTTTCTTGACTGGCTCCAGTTTTAAACTTCAGCTACCACTGGATTGGTTCAGTTTATAACCCCAAGTGTGGTAGGATGTATTTTCCAAAGATGATTGCACCAATAAAAATTGTATCCCCAGGCCGGGAACAGTGGCCCACACCTGTAATCCCAGCACTTTGGGAGTCCAAGGCAGAAGGATTGCTTGAGCTCAGGAGTTCAACACAATCTGGGAGATGTGGCAAGACCCTGTGCCTACAAAATATAAAAAATTAGGTGGGTGCAGTGGTGCATGCATGCCTGTAGTTCCCCCAGCTACTCAGGAGGCTGAAGTGGGAGGATCAGGAGCCCGGGAGGTTGAGGCTGCAGTGAGCGGTGATTGCACCATTGAACCTCAGCCAAGGTGACAGAGGGAGACCCTGTCTCACAGGAAGGAAATAAATACATAAATAAATTTCATTCCCCCATCCTCTTCTTAAAATGTGACATTAACACTCATCCTTGAAGAGATGGGGTCTCTGTTCCCTCCCCTTGATCCTGGGCAGACCTTTGTAATTGCCTCAATGGTAAGAATGCGGTGAAAGTGCCACTGCATGACTTCCAAGGACAGGTCCTGAGAGGCAGTTCTCTTCAGTCTGGTGCTCTCCTATTCCCTCCGAGCTGCTGTAAAGGACATTCAGCCGTTTGAAGCTGCCATGTCGTAAAAAATTCTTGGAAAGCCCACAAAAGGATCAAGGAGAGAACCGTCCAAGAAACTCCAACGGTTCCAGCCCCAGCCGTTGAAGGCTTCCCAGTACAGACATCCGACATGTGAGTGAAGAAGCCTTCTAGGGACAGCCCCAGCCACCATCTGACTGTTTCGTCATAACAGACCCCAACCCAGAACTAACCAGCGGAGACATTCCTGAATTACTAATCCAAAGAAATTGTCATTTTAGGCTGGGCGTGGTGGCTCACGCCTATAATCGCAGCACTTTGGGAGTCCAAGGTAGGTGGATCACAAAGTCAGGAGTTCAAGACCAGCCTGACCAACATGGTGAAACCACATCTCTACTAAAAATACAAAAAAATTAGCCGGGCATGGTGGCTCATGCCTGTAGTCCCAGCTACTTGGGGGGCTGAGGCAGGAGAATTGCTCCAACCCAGCAGGCAGAGGTTGCAGTGAGCAGAGATAGTGCCACTGCACTCCAGCCTGGGTGACACAGTGAGACTCCATCTCAAAAAAAAAAAAAAAAAAGAAAAAAAAAGAAAAGAAAGAAAAGAAATTGTAATATTAAGCTGCTGAATTTTAGGCTTTTTTTTTTTATGGTGCAACAGGTAATTAATACACCAATGTGTGCTGTCCAGACTGTGAGACTGTGAAAGTCATCTCCTTTCCATAATTTCCACAAACAAAAAGAAAACTTACTCACACAAGTCCTTTTTGTGGTTAGCCCACAAGAGATAAAGAGATAAATGACATAAAACCAATGACTTAAAATTGAATTTGGACATCTCAGTTCTAAAAATCCTTTATACCCCCCACCCACTCCAAGCAATGCTCATCATCGCTATCTTATCTCTCATCTTCCTACAGATTTCAAATTCTTCTTCACTCTGTCAGGCAGAGCAATTACATTCTTTCCAGCTCTTTCTCCCAAACTCAGCTCCAGGACAACCTTTCAAAGTCCAGAGCCCTTTGTTAACCTGCCCAGTGGAACTGACTTTTCTAGCTCCAACTAGAATCATCATTTTAGCTGATCTGTCTGTGGCCAGCTTCCCTACATTGGATGCCAACCTGGTAAAACAACAATCCATAAATCATAATGAAAGCTAAAATGTTTCAAGGACCTACTATGTGCTGGTGCAGGTTAAGCGCCTCACATGAGCCATTTCATTCAACCATCACAAAAACCCTTTAAGATAAGTACTATTTGCCGGGCAGGGTGGCTCATGTCTGTAATCCCAGCATTTTGGGAGGCTGAGGCAGGCGGATCACCTGAGGTCAGAAGTCCAAGACCAGCCTGGCCAACATGGCAAAACCCCATCTCACTAAAAATACAAAAATTAGCCAGGCATTGTGGTGCACGCCTGTAGTCCCACCTACTCAGGAGGCCCAAGCAGGAGAAATGCTTGTACCTGGAAGGGGAAGGTTGAAGTGAGCTGAGATCATGCCACTGCACTCCAGCCTGGGCACAGAGTGAAACTCTGTCTCAAAAAAAAAAAAAAAAAAAAAAAGATAAGGACTATTATTATCCTCATTTTACAGATGAGGAAACTGAGACTTCATAGTGTTTTAGGTGCCTATGGTCATATCCATAATTGTGACAGAGTAAGATTTCAAATCACTTTACCAATATTGCTTAAGTGAGTGGGAGGGAAGGGAAGGCTGTCAGGAGTCAGGCTATTCTGGACAGTGGCTTTTGGAAACTCTGGTGAATAAAGTGGTAGTTGTTTCTATGAACATGGAGTGAGAAGGCCCAATCTTAAACAAACCAGTGCCTAAGGCAGCTGCAGAGAATAAAAGGCAATAGAAAAAGGGGGAGCTGGATGGCAGGAGCTTCACCCACCCTCCAAGGGCAGGTGAAGATGCTAACAGCCTCCTGCCTGGAGGACTCAAGAAGGGTTGGGTTTCACTGGAGACCTCCAGGAGAAGGATCTGCTTGTTGGGACAGAAGTAGGGAGGTGAGAGCGAGGTGAGGAAGTTGGTGGGGGAGGTGCACACAATTCCACTAAAGAGCTGGCAGTGAAGTATGAGGGAAGAGGCGGATGGAGTATTCATGAGACCGCGGATCCAGGAAGGACTCTGGCATATTAATATGGAAAAGGCCTGTTTGTTTGTGCTTGGAAAGGAAGGAGCCAGTGGAGAGGGGAGAAAGGTGGGCAGGAGCTGGGGAAAGCCTGCAGCAAGGTCTGCAGAGCCCGAGGCGCACTCAGCCTGGGCCCTGGAGGAGACATGGGGTAAGTGATGGGGCGCAGGCTGAGCCTCAGGGGGAAGGTGCTGGGCCCTGAAGGTCCTGAGGGAGACCTCAGACGGCTTTCTGGTTCCTCACAAAGAAACAGGACCATCATATCCGTCCCGCATTCCGGTCTCCCCTCGTATTACCAGGCTGAGGTCCCCGGGAAGCCCCGGCAGAGGGCAGAGGACAGAGGGTGGGCGCGGGAGGCTGGACGGAGCGGGGCGGAGCTGGATGTCGGGCGCCGGCCTCCCTCCCCGCAACCCCGCCGGTCCTCTCAGGTGACAGCCCCCGCCGGCCCCCGCCCCGCCCCCCGCATATTCAGGATCCCCGGCCCGCCCCGCCCGGGAGCAGCCAGAGCCGGAGCGCCGGGAGCCTCTGCCGTCGGTGCGTGAGCGGACCCGCACCCGTCCCCCTCGACCCCACCGCCCGCCATGGCCGCCGCTGCGGCCGCCCCCCGCAGCCTTCTTGTCCTCCTCCAGGTGCTCGCGCTCGCTCTGGCTCAGATCGTAAGTCCCGCAGCCCCTCCGCTGCCAGGGTCCAGGGTGCGGGGTCTGTGGCCCGGGTTGGAGGAGCTCTGCCTGCGTCCCCTGCATACTGACACCCCTAGACCCAGGGCCCCCCTAAGGACAGCGTTGCGGGCAGGTACCCTCGGTGGGTGCCCATCTCGGGACGGTGAATGGAGGTGGCTGAGCCGGAGAGCCAGAGGGCACCCGTCCCGAGACGCGCGGCCCTGCCCGGGACAGGCAGCGTGGGGCAGGAGTTGGCGCCCGGTCCTGGCAGCCCGGGAGCCCAGGTGGCTGGGCGCACAATGGTGCCCATTCACCCGTAGCGCAGCCTCCGCCCCCGCCGCCTCCCAGGGGGCGCCGGCTCCAACCAGACGCCGCTGTCGCCCAGCGGCGGCCTCTCGGCCGGGCCCGCCAGCCCACGTCTCCCTTCCGAGAGCCGCCGGGGGCTGCAGGCGCGCGGGTGGGGCAGGGCCCTGGCCGGGTCGGGTGCTGGATGCTGTTCCGAGCTTGTCTGAGGGGCACAAGCCTGGCACTTCGCGGCCTGGGGAGGTCGTCGGCACTGAGACCCCTGCCTGGGTCCGAGCTGTCCTCTTAAAAGGGGCACCCCTGGGAAGACAAGTCCGCTGTGCTGCGGGAGGGGCGCTCCGAGTGGGAAGAGTACCCGCCTCACCTCCCTACTCCCCCTTTCTCTGCGCCTCCCCAACTTTCCCGTCGGGTTTTCCCGCACCACGGGGAGAGAAGGAGGCGCTGTCTCTGCCTGTCGTTCACGTAAGAACGATAACCCAGGCTCACTGAGGGCAGGTCGCCCGCTAGGCACCACCTTGCGTTCCATCTGCGATTTATTTGAGCTGTCCACGTCCCTATCTATTCCCCACCAAGACCGCGCAAGGGCAACCTGGCACAGTGAAAGGAGTCGGGCTGACCCAGGGCGGAGTCCTGGCGCCGCCTCCCACTCGCATTGACCATGGACCGTTCGCGGTTCTGAGCCTGTTTCTACGACTGCAAACTGGGGCCCGTCATAGCGCCCGCCTCCCGGTTCTGAGTACTCTATAAGATAATGCATGTAATGGTACACAGTGTCTGCTGCGCAGAAGGTTCTCAACACGTGGGAGTTCGCGGAGGAGGTGCGCCCCTAGGACCCCGCTCCCCGCGTCTCTTGCAGCCCCGGGGACCCCAGCTGCCTGCACCGTCTGAGGGCTGCCCCTCATGTGTGTTTTCAGAGAGGTCCGCCGGGAGAGCGGGGCCCCCCAGGGCCTCCGGGACCGCCGGGGGTGCCTGGAGTGCCTGGATCCGACGGTATCGACGTGAGTCCCTAACCTGGGGCCGCGGCGGGAGGGAGGCAGCGGACAAAGGCGAACTTTGTGAGCGCTGTGGTGGGGGTGGGGACCGGGGTGCCTGGAGATATGTACTGCCCTCCGTCGTCAGTAGGCGGCGCCGGCCCGCACCACAAGGACCCCGTTTGTTCTGCAAAAACCTCAACCCAGCTCTGACTGGCGGAGCCCGTTGCAGCCGCCGGCGGACAAGGAGCTGCTGTTCAGTCCGCCGGCCGCAGCTCACAACGAGGCCTTATCCCCCTCCCCTCCCTTCCTCTCCTTGGGGGGTAGGAGGCGCCTCGAGCCCTCACCCTGCCCCTGGCACATCTGGACGCTTCTTCAGGGTCGCTTGCGCGCCTCAGCCAGACCGCCGACCAGCTTGGCCCAGACTCCTGTCTCTTCCCTTGTTTTTTTCTCCCCGATTTAGAATCAGCTGGGCTTGTTCCCTGCAGGGCGAGGGTTAAATACCTCATTCTGAAGGCTCCCCAAGGGGGGGCAGCTTGATGTTTAGCAGTCTGGACAGACTTCTATTCAACCTGGTGTCCCCACCCCCCCAAACACAGGATGCTGGGCCCTGGGCCAGGGCCTGGCTGCTGCGGGCTCTGAAATGCCTGGAGGCCTCTCTGGGGCTGAATGGGGCTCGACTGGTCCTGCCTGCTCACCACTAAGGGTCCTTTGTCACTGGGGAAGGAGATCGTTCCCTCCTTGGGAACACTGAATTTCCCCCTCACAGTCCCCCTTGGTCCTCACCACTGGCTCAGCTTCGCGTTTTCCTGTCCTGCAATCTGGAATAGAGCTGCTGCCCAACTCGCTCATCCCCCTTCACAAAGCCCCAGCCTTCCTCCCACACGTGCCCAAAACCAAGAGGCATCAGCTCGGAGCCCCCAGCTCCGGTAGTGGGTCTCACAGCTGGCACCTCATGACATCAGCATGTCTGTATCTTCTAGCATGTTGCTGTCACCATTTCTAGCCCGGCCAGGGTGTTCTCATGCACCTATGATTTGTTTTTGACTTTTATTTTTGAGGAAAAGGGGGCTCTTTTCCCAAAGATTGCAAGGCTTAGGGGACCTGGACAGAAGAGAGGAGGGGAGGAGGAGAGCCCACGCGAGCGGCCTGCCAGGGTCCGTGTGTAGCATGAGGCATAGTGCGCTGTCTCACCAACTTGTATCTTGCAGGGTGACAAGGGGCCCCCGGGAAAAGCTGGCCCTCCGGTGAGTGCTTTATTCTCTTTGGCCTTTGACCCTTCCTGCTCTTTCCCTCCTCTGGCTCATGTTTGCTCCACCTCTGTTTTCAAGGGACCCAAGGGCGAGCCTGGCAAAGCTGGGCCAGATGGGCCAGACGGGAAGCCCGGGATTGATGTGAGTACGGAGTGTCGGGTGGGGTAGGGTTCGGCTCCGCCAATTGACCTCCAGGGCCTGGCTCCGGCATTTTCGCTGATCTGTTCAGAGATGGGCAACAGGATGGAGAATCTCCAGATGGGAGCCCCCCTCACCTTGATGTGACGTGTGACCTCCCTGGAACCTCACACCCACCCAGGGGCATTGACTTGCAGGCAACTGGTGTCCAGAGAGAGTCTGTGCTTTCTGGGAGGTGCAGGCTCCTCCTGCTCCCCTGCAGCAGTCAGGACTTGGTGTCACATGTCTGGCCTCCAAGGATCGGGCTGAATATATTGGATAGGGCTGTCCTTGTGTGCCCTGACCTTTCCTCTGACCTTCCCCCAACTCCTGCCCATAGCTGCAGGCACCACTCAGGAGAGAAACATCACTTAGCTGATACTACAGAGCTCCCAGGGCCCCCCAAAGTCACAGGCTCCTGAACACAGCCAGCCCCAGGGGCATGAGGACAGTCGTTTGGTGGGGGTTACACTGGGTCAGTCACTGAACGATGGGAGAAAGGAGAACCTCCCCCTAGGACTCGCTTCTGCCCTCCTGGCTCAAGAGGTGTGACGGGCTGGGACAGTCACCAGAGACCCTTTAAACTCAACCACATCCAAACGACTACGAGGCACATTGCCTTCTACTAGTGCATCAGTTCTCATAGCCACCCAGAGAGGCACCCACATGAGAAACTAAGGCTCCGAAAAAGTTGCCAATGGCCAGGCATGGTGACCCAAGCCTGTAATCCCAGCACTTTGGGAGGCCGAGGTGGGAGATCACTTGAGGTCAGGAGTTCGAGACCAGCCTGGCCAACATGGGGAAACTCCGTCTCCACTAAAAATACAAAAATTTGCCTAGCACAGTGGTGCATGCCTGTAGTCCCAGCTACTTGGAAGGCTGAGGTACAAGAATCACTTGAACCCAGGAGGCGGGGGTTGCAGTGAGCTGAGATTGCACCACTGCACTCCAGCCTGGGCAACGGAGCGAGACCGTGTCTCAAAAAAAAAAAAAAAAAAAAAAAAAACGAGAAAAGAAGGGAAGAGAAGGGGGGAAAAAAAAGAAAAAGAGAAAAAGTTGCCAAGGCAGGACATCAAGCAAATGACGAGTCTGACCCACGTCTTGGTCTGCTAAACTCCTGACCCCGGAGGCAGGAAGCCTGGGCCTGGAATGAAGCCGCATCTTTGGGCTTTGGTTTCTCATCTTTCAAAAGTAGGGGGTTGTTCTGCCTGCCTCCTAGGGTTACTGTGGGAACTGAGGAAAAGGAAAGAAAGGTGTTGAGGTTCCAAGGCCTTCCTGAGGTCTGGTGAAAGGCAGCCTTGGCCCACCCAGGAGAGAATCTTGAACCTGCCCTGCTCTGTGGGTCAGGTGCCCTTCACTAATCCTGCATTTTCTTTTTTTTTTTTTTTTTTTTTTTTTTGAGACGGAGTTTCGCTCTTGTTACCCAGGCTGGAGTGCAATGGCGCGATCTCGGCTCACCGCAACCTCCGCCTCCTGGGTTCAGGCAATTCTCCTGCCTCAGCCTCCTGAGTAGCTGGGATTACAGGCACAGGCCACCATGCCCAGCTAATTTTTGTATTTTTAGTAGAGACGGGGTTTCACTATGTTGACCAGAATGGTCTCGATCTCTTGACCTCGTGATCCACCCGCCTCGGCCTCCCAAAGTGCTGGGATTACAGGCTTGAGCCACCGCGCCCGGCCTAATCCTGCATTTTCATTCTTCCTCAGGGTTTAACTGGAGGCAAGGGGGAGCCTGGCCCCATGGGGACCCCTGGAGTCAAGGTAAGTGGCCTGCTGGGGACTCAGCAGGGGCAGTCTAGGGCCAGCGTTTGGGCGTGGCTGTAGAGAGGAAGTAGGGGCCTGGGAAACCCCATCTCTGAGCCTTTCTCGTTGCCCTTGCAGGGCCAGCCCGGGCTTCCTGGTCCTCCCGGCCTTCCGGTGAGTACAACCTGCAAGGGCTTGGAGGGACTCTGCGGGTAGAGGGGACCTGCAGAGGGAGCCATGAACCCAGTTTTCTTTCCTTCTGTTCCAGGGCCCTGGTTTTGCTGGACCTCCCGTAAGTCCTCAGGGATGGGGCAGGGTCCCTGGAACTCCCAGGGGAGGAGGAGACAACAGAGAGGCTTCGAGGGAATAGCCACCATGGGGAGGGGCTGGTGCGCTGTGACAGTGGCAGGAATAGGTGGACCTTCCAGAGACCCAGGACCAGCCCACTCTGGGTCTGTCCACTGGCTCTGGAATTCTCTGGTCCTTAAAGCTTCAGTCGTCAGTCTCTCTGGGGTTGGCAAAAAAAAAAAAAAAAAAAAAAAAAAGTAAAAGTGGAGAAATGGGCTTTGGGCGCCTGTCTCTACCTTCATGCCCAGGGTATCTGACCCTCTGAGGCATCCTGACCATCCGCTGTGTGCTCCCCAGGGACCACCTGGACCTGTTGGCCTCCCTGGTGAGATTGGAATCCCAGGCCCCAAGGTGAGCCCCAGCCACCTTCTACTCACTGCCTCCCACCCTCTGTTTCCAAGCTGGCAAGCTCGGTGGTCTTTCTGGGAGTTCGTGGGCCGCCTTCTGGCCACTGGGACACTCCTCCAGGTCTGGAGCAGAAGCCCCTCTTATGAGCCCACCCAGGGGTAGGTATGTTAGGGATGCCAAGGGCTGGCCCCATCCCCTGTCAATCAGGCCTTGATCTCCCAAGATGGTGGATCTCAGAAGGTGACCGGGAAGACAGGGCAGACAGGGCAGCAGCAGGACCTGGAGGAGGGCACTGGGATAAACTGGGAAGGGCTGGTCAGGGGTATAATTTGGGCTCCTCTTGCTTCCAGGGGGACCCTGGACCAGATGGACCATCGGGCCCCCCGGGACCCCCTGGGAAACCTGTAAGTGTCCCCAAATTCCCCACATGGCAAAGCGCAAGGGGAGGAGAAGGGTCATGAGGAAGCCTGCTGCGGGGAAGTGTCAGGCCAGGCTCCATCTTCATGTCTCCTCTCAGGGTCGCCCAGGAACCATCCAGGGTCTGGAAGGCAGTGCGGATTTCCTGGTGAGAGGCGAGGTCTGGGGCGGGGGCGAATGCAGGGAGGCAGGGCCATGGAGATGGGGGTGTTGGGAGAGATGGGGAGGGGCTGCAGTGCAAGGTTCCACCAGGGGAGGTGGAGAAGAGCTCGGGAGTTGGCGAGATGGGGCACACTGCCCAGCTGATCACAGGGCCCCATGGGATTTTCTTTTTCCAGTGTCCAACCAACTGTCCAGCCGGGATGAAAGGTCCCCCCGGGCTGCAGGGAGTGAAGGTGAGGGCTCCTGGCCTGAGTCTTGGGAGGGTGGAGCAGGTGATAGGAGGGAACCTGGTACCCAGCGCTATCCTTCCCTTCAGGGGCATGCAGGCAAACGCGGGGTTCTGGGTGATCCTGGCCGCCAGGGGAAGCCGGTGAGTGCCAGGGCTGAGGGCTGTGGGTCGGGGATACATGGAGATGTCCTACAGGGCTCTGTCCCCTTTTGTCATCCCTTTCCCTTCCCCTTCCCCTGTGGGTTCTGGGGACAGGGCCTTGAGCCGGGGGCTGGAGGCCTGTGCTCTGTGTCGGCATGTCTCTAGGCATTTCTCTTTGCTTGGCCTCAATCTCTCTATCTGTAACATGGGACTGTATAGTTTGTAGGAGTCCTTCTTGTCTGCTTATGCTGGGGAAAGGGGATGGTTTCTTTGCTTGTCTGTATACGTGTTTTTCCATCTGCCCACCTCTCTGACAGCTCATCCCTGCCCTTTAGGGTCCCAAAGGAGATGTGGGTGCCTCTGGAGAGCAAGGCATCCCTGGACCACCGGTAAGGAACACATTGCCTCGGTGGCCCTCCTCTCCCTCGCCCCAGGAGCCCTTAATGGAGTCATTTCCCTGCTCGGGCCTCTAGCTTGTAACAGAGACACCTGTGTCTAGCTGGGAGCATCTCTGGGTGGGGAGAAGGAGGCTGAAACTCTCAGGAATTAGGGACAGGAACCAAAGCTGTCAGCAAGAAGGCCAGGCTGAGGTCCAGGTGTGCCACTGTCCCTTTGAGTAACCTCATCTCTGAACCTCAACGTCCCACCCATGAGACAGAGACTCTGCTGCCTACCTCAAAAGGGCGCTGTAAGATTGGAGGTGGGCATCATGGTATCATGAAGTGGGCCTTGCAATTGCCATTGCTGTCACTTTTCTGTCCCAACAGGGTCCCCAGGGCATCAGGGGCTACCCAGGCATGGCAGGGCCGAAGGGAGAGACGGTAAGTGAATCTAGGGGTGTCCTGCAAGAGCTTCCAGGAGCTGCCTTCTGGCCCCTGGGGTTCAGCCAGGACTGACCTGCAACCCTTATCTCTCCCCAGGGCCCTCGTGGATATAAAGGCATGGTGGGCACCATTGGTGCCACTGGGCCACCGGTAAGCCTGTATTTGCTCCCCTAACCCCCTAGGCTGGAGCTCCTACAGGTACAGCTACAGCTACAGCCACAGAGTGGGCATGGCTCCCCCTGAGCCTGTGTGACCTGAATTCCTGCTTGTCTTTCTTGCCAGGGTGAGGAAGGTCCCAGGGGACCACCAGGACGAGCTGGGGAGAAGGGTGACGTGGTGAGTCCTCAGGCACCCATTGCTCAGTCAGGGCCCCTGGGGAGTACTGGGCTCCATCTAAGGCTGTGTGTGTCTGTGTGAGAGTGTAAGTGTGAATGTGTGTGTGAGTGTGCAGTATGTATATATGTGAGTGTAGTGCGTGTGTATATGAGGGTGTGTAATGTGTGTGTGTAGCTGTGTGTAGTGTGTGTATGTGAGTGTGTGAGAGGATGTCTGTGTGTGTGAGTATGACTGTGTGTGTAAGTGTGACTGTGTGTGTATCTGTGTAAGTGAGTGACCTGCCGGGGAGGACCATCTGTGCCAACAGCCCAGTCAGCCCAAATTCAGACTTTAGGAAAAGCCCTGGGATCCAGTCCCATGGTCACTGGGGCCAGACAATGAGATTCCAGCAAATCAGCCATGGGGCTAATGGGATTTGGTCTGGATCCCAGTTCTCTTAACTCTCTCTCTCTTTTTTTTTTTTTTTTTTTTTTTTCTAATTAATAGACCTGTGGGAGAAAGCAGTTTTAAGTTTACAGAAAAAAATTGAGCAGAAAACACATTTAACTGTTATTTATTTAGTTTTATAAATTATTATTTTCTCTTTAAAACTTCAAAAATTCCTATATTTTTCTTTTTCCATTGGACAGCAGAGGTCATCTAGCTGTTTGTTTGTTTGTTTGTTTGTTTTTGACACGGAGTTTTGCTCTTGTTGTCCAGGCTGGAGTGCAACGGCGCCATCTCGCCTCACTGCAACCTCCACCTCCCAGGTTTAAAAGAGTCTCCTGCCTCAGCCTCCCAAGTGGCTGGGATTACAGGCATGTGCCATCACACCCAGTTTATTTTTGTATTTTTAGTAAAAACCGGATTTCACCATGTTGGTCAGGCCGGTCTGGAACTCCTGACCTCAGGTGATCCACTGGCCTCACCATCCCAAAGTATTGGGATTACAGGCGTGAGCCAACGCGCCCAGCTATCTGCAATTTTTAACTATACAGAAAAGCAGCGAGAGTGATATAATGAATCCCCAAGTACCTATCACAGGTTCCAATTCAGTTATTAACATTTTGCCATTCTTTCATCCTCTATTCCCTGGGTCCCTCCTTCCTTTGCTTTGTTATTACTTTGCTCTGATGTTTTCAAGTAAATCCTTAACA
Organism: Saimiri boliviensis; assembly: GCF_048565385.1. NCBI lineage: Eukaryota > Metazoa > Chordata > Mammalia > Primates > Cebidae > Saimiri > Saimiri boliviensis. Next base: position 39,076,634 of record NC_133459.1, on the reverse strand, counting down.
TCCTATCATCTCAGCCCTGGATACTTCTGTGTCTATCCTTAAACAATAAGAACTTATCACAACTGACAGATAAGTGCTCCTTAACATCATCCAATGGCCAGTCTCCATTCCGTTTTTTCCAATTATCTCGAAAATGTCTTTTCACGGTTCTTGTTCAAATCAAGACTCAAACAGCAGCCACACATTGCATTCGGCTGGTATGTTCGCTCACGGCCACACGTTCATTCACATGGGCCCAGGCATCTGAGAGTGCATAAAGTACTTGTCTCTTCCCCATAGACCCCAGGTCCTAGGAGATCGGCCGTTCTCTATGTCCCACTCCTCTCCCACCACGGTGGGAAAGTACAGTTGAGCTCATGATGCCACGGCTGCGCCTTCTGTTCAGCTCCCACAGGTGGGGGAAATCTGGACTGGGGTTGGAAGGCAAAGCAGCAGGGCAGAAACTGACTTCAGCTTTGGCTAAGTGGAGTGTGGCGCCTTGGCCAGGTCTCAGTGGATGCTGGCTCCCATCCCTGCTCCTGCTCAGCCCAGCTGGCTCCTGGCACTGACTTCTCCTCCCTCCTGCTGGTGCCAGGGCAGGAAGGGTACTCCCAAGGCCCTCTCCTCCAGCCCCTGTACAGTGTGGCCTGTGCCAGGGGAACTCTGGGACCCAGAGGCCACTGTTCTCACTTGTTCCCCTCTCTGCACAGCCAGACTGGGACCCAACATGCTGAAGGTGACCTGATCTCTCCCCACTTTGCAGGGCAGCCCAGGTGTTCGTGGACCCCAGGGGATCACAGGCCCGAAGGGAGCCACGGTAGGTGCCAGGGGCCGGGACCCAGTTGCTTTGTCCAAACCCCCAGAAGAGAAGCCTGGATGCTAGACTGAACTCTGCAGCCAGTGGGCTGGCTCTGGTCACCTCAGGAAATGCCTCCCTTTCTGTGCCTCTGTTTCCTCACCTGTAAACAAGGGTGATGGCATAGGGGAGGTCATGGGGAGCTTGTGGCAGTCGGGGACACCCCCATCCACACTAGGGAAGGAGTGTGTTCTGTGACCCTCATCCCCTTCCCACTTCAGCTCCCCTAGTTAGCTGGTGGGGCTTCCTGGGATGACCAGAGCCACTCTGTCCCTGCGCACTGCAGCTTTCGCAGAGGAACAGGGGTGGGTGGCCTGACCCCAGACATATCCACATTGTCACTCTCCCTTGAACTTTCCTCCTGAGCAGGGCCCCCCAGGCATCAATGGCAAGGACGGGACCCCAGGCACAGCTGGCATGAAGGTAGGAGCGGGGCTGCTGGTGGGCCTGGGGTAGGGGCAGGGCCTTGAGTCTGACCACAAGGATTCTAAACACCTGGAGTCTGGGGTCCCAGGTGTGTCATGGACATGCCCTTTCTTGCCTCTGGATCTCAGTTTCCCTACCCGCACCTGGGTAGAAGCCATGGCCTCTGGCTGGAGCTCTCATTTGTGCCTCTGGTTCTCTGTCTATCCCAGGGCAGTGCAGGACAGGCGGGGCGGCCAGGAAGCCCAGGCCACCAGGGCCTAGCGGTAAGTATCAGGTGGAGCCGCAGGGGCTGGCCAGGGGCAGGTGGCTGATGAGGTTAGAATCCACACACACCCGGATTCTTGCTCAGTCCCTACCTCTTGCTTCATCACCAACTCTGCGGCCCCGGACCTGGCAAAGGCCTCATCACTTGGACAACTGCTCTAGCCTTCTCTTTGGCCATGCCAGTCCTCCATGTTGGCTAAATGGAATCTGACCGTTTCCCTGCTATAGCACCTTCCACGGCTCCCCTATCCTGGCCTCCAGGAAAAAAGTCATTCAGTCCAGTCCTTCAATAAGCAGTTATTGAGGTCAGGTGCAGTGGCTCATGCCTGTAATCCCAGCACTTCAGGAGGCTGAGGCGGGCGGATCACTTGAGGTCAGGAGTTCCAGACCAGCCTGGCCAATGTGGTGAAATCCTGTCTCTACTAAAAGTACAAAAATTAGCTGTGCATGGTGGCTCATGCCTGTAATCCCAGCTACTCAGGGGGCTGAGGCAGGAGAATCGCTTGAACCCAGGAGGCGGAGGTTGCACTCAGCTAAGATTGCACCATTGCCCTCCAGCCTGTGAATAGAGCAAGACTCTGTCTCAAAATAGAAAAAAAGCAAAATAGTTATTGAATATCTGAGGTATACTAAGTGGCAGGTGAACAGTTATAAACAGGACAGATGCAATCTTTGTCCTCGTGGCTCATCTTAGCATTCAATGACCACCATAATCTGACCCCAACCTTCCCCTCCTGTCTTACCAGCCATGGCCCCTCTCTGTCCTTCCCCTTCTCAATAGGCCTAGGCTTTTCAGCTCCACACCTTTAGACCTTTGCTGGTCCCTCGGCTTGAAATGCTCTCTCTGATCTCTTTGTGCCTTCTCATCATTCAGGGCTATCTCCATTCTGTACCTTCCGGAGGGAGGGAGCCTGCCCTCCCTCCCTGTGGGGGTGCTGAGTGGCCAAGCCTGTTTCTGTGCACACAAGCAGACTTGTGTTCCTGCGTGGATTCACATGGGCCCAGCATCTGAGAGCACATGAAGTACTCATCTCTCCCCCGTAGACCCCAGGTCCTAGGAGACAGGCCATTCTCTATGCCCTACTCCTCTCCCACCACAGTGGGAAAGTACAGTTAAGCTCATGATGCCACGGCTGGGCCTTCTGTTGTTCAGCTCCCACGGGTGGGGGAAATCTGGACTGGGGATGGGAGGCAAAGCAGCAGGGCAGAAACTGACTTCAGCTTCTTTCTGCAGGGTGTGCCGGGACAGCCTGGGACCAAAGGAGGCCCTGGAGATCAGGTGAGGCGATCCCAAGCCCAGGAAGACAGCAAGGCCCAGGCCTCACCAAGTCTCAGAGGCTCAGCCCACACATAAGCCCCTTGGGCCTAACCACCTCCCTCCTGCCACCTCCCCCGCGATGCACCCCTCAGCCTGCCTCAGTGCAGATAGGATGGCATGACTTTCAATCCAGAGGAGAAACAAACACAGGAAAATCAGCAGCCAAGAGGACTGAACCAAGAACACCCTCTCTCTCCCTCCCCAATTCATTTGGTTCCAGGCTCTGTTTAGGCTTCGTTGGGTTTCCCTGAAGCCAAGGGCCTGACTGGGCTACCTGGAGTGACCTGAGAACTGTGTTTCCCTGCAGGGTGAGCCGGGCCCACAGGGCCTTCCCGGATTCTCTGGTCCCCCTGGGAAAGAGGTAAGTGCCCCCTCCACTGACGCTAGGGTTCTCCGCCGTTGGGCGGAGGCCTGACCTAGGGAGAGCTCCGAGTTAGTCTGGCTCTGCTCTGACCCACCGACCCAGGGAAGCCCTTTCTCCTCTCCGGGACTGTTTCCCTATGTACATTGCAGGGACGGTGGGGACTGGCTCTGTTCTGGAGTGTGACTTTCCCAGATGGCCAAGCTGATAGACTGGGAATCCAGCAGGCAGAGTCATCCATTCATTTATTCATTTCGTAAATATTCATTGAATACCTGTAACTATGAGTCTCCTCCTCACATGGAGGGTATAGTTTAGTGAAAGAAATAGATATGAAATAAATGATCACATGGTAAGTAATTCAAACTGTGTTGGGTGCTTTGAAGGAAAAGTACAGGGGCCTGGCCGGGCGCGGTGGCTCACGCCTGTAATCCCAACACTTTGGGAAGCAGTGGCAGGTGGATTGCCTGAGGTCTAGCCTGACCAACATAGTGAAACCCCGTCTCTACTAAAAATACAAAAAATTAGCTGGGCGTGGTAGCGGGTGCCTGTAATCCCAGCTCTTTGGGAGGCCGAGGCGGGTGGATCACGAGGTCAAGAGATAGAGACCATCCTGGTCAACAAGGTGAAACCCCGTCTCTACTAAAAATACAAAAAACTAGCTGGGCATGGTGGCTCGTGCCTGTAATCCCAGCTACTCAGGAGGCTGAGGCAGGAGAATTGCCTGAACCCAGGAGGCGGAGGTTGCGGTGAGCCGAGATCGCGCCATTGCACTCCAGCCTGGGTAACAAGAGCGAAACTCCGTCTCAAAAAAAAAAAAAAAAAAAAAAAAAGAGCATACTGCATCTCAAAAAAAAAGTACAGGGACCCAAAAGCGTGAAACAGGGGGTCTGGGAAGCCTTCCCTGATGAAGCAAATTAGCTGAAACCCAAGGGTAGAGAGGGGCTGACCAGGTGTGGAAGGGAGGGTTGCACCAGGTCAGTGCTTAGCCCGTTTCTCCTTCCTCCAGGGAGAGCCAGGGCCTCGAGGAGAAATTGGTCCCCAGGGCATCATGGGACAGAAGGTAAGTGTCTGGCACAGGGGCCCCTCCCTGGGGGCCTCTGCGGCAGCTGGAACTGCTGGATACATGGCCTGCTTTGGGCTGTCCAGCCTGTGAGAGGCCTCCCCAGGTTAGGCCTGGGTTTGCTTTGCTGGTCTGCCAAGTGTAGCAAAGGACCCGTGCCAGTGACCGCAGAACGGAGGGCACCCTGACCATGCGGTGTCAGGCCCGGCTGCGGGAGGCCATTTCTGCTGAGGGCCGCTGAGGGTGAGAACTTCTCTTTCCATTTCAGGGTGACCAGGGCGAGAGGGGTCCAGTGGGACAGCCAGGCCCTCAGGGACGGCAGGTGAGTGCAGGCCAGCTGACGTGGGCAGGACGTCATATCCAGGCCCCTCACGCCACTTATTCCTTTGGTTTCTTTTTTCCTCAGGGTCCTAAGGGGGAGCAGGGCCCCCCTGGAATTCCAGGGCCCCAAGGCTTGCCGGGCATCAAAGGAGACAAGGTGCCAGATGGGGTTGGGAAACACCTGGGAAAGGGGCCCTAAGACAAGGGGAGTGGGGTCGGCAGGACTGGGATTCTTCCGGAACCTCCAAACCTTTGGGTCGCAGGCTTCTGGTCTGGTGGGCGAGGGGGAGCTGGAAAGAGCGGGGTGGCCGAAAGCTAGGTGGGGGATTTCGCGGAGGGGGGAACTCGCCAAATCCCTCATTCCCCTCTTTCTCCAGGGCTCCCCAGGGAAGACCGGGCCCCGCGGTGGAGTGGTGAGTCCCAGCGCCCCCGACCCCAATCACCCGCAACCTTGCTCCGCGTCCCCGCCGCCACCGTGGGTCTGTCTGACCCGTGGTTCTCTCTGCAGGGTGACCCGGGGGTGGCCGGCCTTCCCGGAGAGAAAGGCGAGAAGGTGAGCGCGCGGCCTGGGAAAGGGCGGGGAGCGGCAGCTGGCCCCGGGGTCCCCACCACTTTCTGACCGCGGCTCCGTGTGCCTGCAGGGCGAGTCCGGCCAGCCGGGGCCCAAGGGACAGGTAAGTCCTCCCCTCCCGGCGTTCCCCGACTTCCCTGGGCAGCCCTGGGACCTCCCTTCTCCCGGCCTCTACCCCAACTCCATAGATCCCACCCCCCACTCTCGCCCACCCCTCCGGGCGCCTTCTCACCTGTCTCTGCTCCCACCCTACCCTCCCGCAGCAAGGAGTCCGTGGAGAACCCGGCTACCCTGGCCCCAGCGGGGATGCGGGCGCCCCAGGGGTTCAGGGCTATCCGGGTCCCCCGGGCCCTCGAGGACTGGCCGGGAACCGAGGCATGCCAGGACAGCCCGGGAGACAAGGCGTGGCGGTGAGTTGGGCCCGGGGCAAGTGATTCTTCTAGGTAGATCTGTTCGGGGCTGCGGCTTTCCCGCCAAAGGCTGGGGGTTCTCGCCCAGCCGACTTCCCCAAGACTGGTTCCAAGCCTCAGCGCAGACAGGAAGGGTGTGTGTGCCTGAGGGGTTACCCCTCCACCTTCCCAGGTAAGCCCTTGGCCCTGCCCAGTTAGTCTGTTCCTCAGCCTGGGAATTAATGACTCTGGACACCAGAGTCTCCTCCATGGTGGCCTCACCTTCAACCAGGTGGGAGCAGGAGCCGTTGGCTCTGGCAGCCCGGGGCTTCTTCCTGAAAGGCCTCTGCTTTCAGGGCCGGGATGCCACTGACCAGCACATCGTGGATGTGGCGCTGAAGATGCTGCAAGGTGAGGGGCAGCAACCCCTCCTGAAAGTCCATTCAAAGACCCTGCCCCCACCTCACCCCCTCCTGGACTCTCCACTTGTCCACTTGTCTGAGAATCTGGAATCCTGGAGGCTCCTTCCAGCCCAGTCTCGGAAGGGCTTTGGGACCTTGAATAAGTCACTCTGGACCTTTGACTCACACAAAATAAAGCCCGAGGAAGGGGGAACTTAAACAGGGTGCTTTTCTGTCTGCAAATCTAGGGGACAGGACCCATCAGGATGCTCTGCTTCCCCTAGTGTCATTGCTGGCACCCATCTCACAGACCTCCCTCTTCCTCCCTCCCTCCAGAGCAACTGGCAGAGGTTGCTGTGAGTGCCAAGCGGGAAGCCCTGGGTGCGGTGGGCATGATGGGCCCCCCAGGACCTCCTGGGCCCCCTGGGTACCCAGGCAAGCAGGGACCCCATGGGCACCCTGGCCCTCGGGGTATTCCTGGCATCGTGGGAGCCATAGGTCAGATTGGCAACACGGGGCCAAAGGGTGAGTGCTGCTCTGCGGTGGGCATGGGGGTCAGGCAGTGAGGATTTGTCTGGGCCAGCCCTTTCCCCATTCCCTTCCCGGGATGACATACAGACCGTTCCCCATTCCCTCAGCCACATGGTCAGGGAGACACTCCTGGGCTTTCTTTCCCAGTAGCAAACTGATGGAAATGAATGTACTATTTTCTAATTCGGGGTTTCTGAGGTTTGCTTTTGAATGTGCTTAGTGATACCCCATAAGCATCTTTCCATGTGAATAGAGAGGGGGTAGCAGACCAGCCGAGCAGTAAAGCAAGCAGGCTGGAGCCACACACCGGTGTGAATCTCATCGTGGCCTGCGACAAGTTCCTGCTAATTTCCCTGGGCCTTAGGTTTATCATCAGTAAAATGGGGACATTGAAAGTACCAACCTCACAGTGTGGCAGTGAGGACTACCCTTAGAGGCAGTTTACATACAGTTCGTCTTAGTTCACTGCTTGGTACACAGTAAATGCTAGATTGTTATGCTTACTTTCCTGTAATAAACTTTGTTGGTTACCTAATCTTCCATCCTTTGTTTGCCCCTTCCTTTATTTAACAAGCTTTGCATGATCATTTCCAACTTCCCTCTATTATAAACTAGCACAAAGCAGGAATAATTTCTGTGTATGAAACACAGCAAAAAATAGAGGAAAAAGCATTTTCCAGTTCTGAAAAACGAATAGTCCCTTTTTTGTCTACAGGAAAACGTGGAGAGAAGGGTGATCGAGGAGAAGTGGGACGGGGGCACCCCGGAATGCCCGGGCCCCCAGGGATCCCAGGTAAGACGTTGGCCCTGCCCAGCTACAGTCTGTTCCTCAGTTTGGGAATTAATGACACGTGGACACCAGGGTCTCCTCCGTGGTGGCCTCACTTTCAGCCAGCTGTCCTTGATACCCAGCTTCTGCATCCCTTTGGAACACCTGAGAGTCTCTAGGTGGTTCTAGCTCTGGAAGCTGGGTCTCTCAGGACTTCCCAGGATGCACCATCATTTCACAGAGGTGAAGGAAGGGTCGTTTGCTCCCAAGGCTCACTGATCGGGAGCTGGGGGTAGGGGACAATCACAGAATCTCTGCCTCTGGGGCAGAAATCCTTCTGTGATGTCTTTGGTCTCATTTTCTCCGTTTGAAAAATTTCCCCACCTTCAGAATTCTGGGGCTGAGATAAGAGGTGCCCCTAATGTCTTGACTTTCTCCTGTTCACAGGACTCCCTGGCCGGCCTGGTCAGGCCATCAATGGCAAGGATGGAGACCGAGGGTCCCCAGGGGCTCCAGGAGAGGCGGGTCGACCTGGCCTGCCAGGCCCCGTGGGGCTGCCAGGCTTCTGTGAACCTGCAGCCTGCCTTGGAGCTTCGGCCTATGCCTCTGCCCGCCTTACAGAGCCCGGATCCATCAAGGGACCTTGAGCATTAGGCCCAGACAGAGCCTGGCAGGCATCCTGGGGGAAGGACCAGGTCCCCTCTGGGTGGACATGCACCCATCCCCAGCCCAGGAAACTAACTCCCCCAGGACTTTCTGTCTGGGACCCAGGAGTTTTGAGGAAAAGGAATTCTAAGACATGGGGGAAGGGGAGGGAGAGCACACTGATGGAGCCAAAAAGTGAGGCCAACACACAAGGCAAGTGGTGTCACTGGAGTGGAAGCTCGGAAGGAATAGGGCAGCGGCTTTCCTTCCTGGGAGCATCATTCGGCTGTTACCAAAACCAACGTCTTAAGCTGCACCATTCTCCACTGGCTATCTTGTCCTTGGGTTAGTGAGACGTGGGCATCCTGGGATCCCTGGGCCCCCAGGGATCCCAGGTAAGAACCTGGGCCCTGCCCAGCTACAGTTCCGCCCCTCAACTCGAGGATTAATGACTGAGGTCCCTGCCAATTCCTCATCCCATCTCACTCTCTGGACATACCAGGTGACTGCTGCTGGGTGACTCCTCTGAGGTGGCTACCTCTAAGCCAGCCCCACTACTTCCTTCCTGCCTCCCAACTGAGTATTTAAACATCATCTCCCTTCCCTTTTTCCTATAACTCTCCAATCCCTTGCTCTCCAGGTCCACCCAGGCCTTTCTGTAAATAAAAGCTCCCAAGTTGGGTACAAACCAGGGTGCGAGTTGCTGGGCTTCTCTTCTTATGGATGGGGCGGTTGTTGCTGGGCCTCCATTGCCCAGGCAGGTAGGACAGAGGCTCTGGAGATGGAGGGTACATTGGGGCATTTTCTCTGGGCACCTGAATTCTGAGCAATTGAATGGCATGGCATTTTTGAGGAATATCTGTGGGAAGAACCTAGGAATGCTGACCTGCTGTGTAACTTTGGGTAAATCCCTTTTGAGCCTTTGTACAACTGCGGCAAGGACTCACCTGTATCTTGTTCATCCCAGACTGGCACACCCAGTGTCTTTCCAGGGGCTGTCACTTGGAAGGTCCTCCATGGTTTCAGTACCCATGGTGTGCTGGCCCTGGGGTAAGAGCTGGTGCTAAGAGACTGGAAGACCTCATTCTTGCCTTACAGGGGTTTCCAGATCCATGAGAAAAATAAGATATGGACTTGGATGAAAAAAGTCCATGACAGACTGGCTCATATTTGATCTGTACCACCTGGGGGTTCCCAGCCTATAGCTCTGTAGGCCTTCAAGGAGGAAGAAGAGGGGCAGGGACTGGGGGCTGGGGCTCAGGGACTCGCCTAGGTCCAAGCATGTGCTGAAGCCTAGGCCCTCCCACCTTACCACAGACTTGGCTTCAAGTTCCCCCTATGCTGGAGCGTCCTTGCCCTCCTCCCTCTTCTCCTCCCTGCCCCCTACTAGCCCATCCTCCCTCTCCCCCTCAACACACATTAACTTAACCACTAGTGACATTATCAACCCCCCGACCCCAAACCAGGGACAGAGGAGGGACAAGCTGGGGTTAGACTGAGGGCCACTGATGTGGCTTCACCCTTAGTGCTTGGGCAATTCCCAAGTTACAGCATCCCAGTCCCCACAGAAGGCCATGCTGCTACTGTAGCCGCCAAGGACTCCTTGGAATGCAGGGCGCAGATGTTGAAGACAGAGGATGCAAGCTGCAGGAGGCAGCTGAAGCGGAGCCCTGGGAGGCTCTCAGGTATTACATACCTGGTGGAGAGGAGGGCTCTCCCTTCCCTAGGCTGGATCCCTCACTTACTCTAGTGCCTGAAACCTTAGGCTTAGAGAACCACTCTACTCCTTGAAGTCTCTTCATGCACCTGCCCTGGGGGCCTTTCCCTATCCCTCTTTTGCAGCGTTCCCAGAGATGATCCACTGGAGGGTTTCAGCACCACAGAGGGGCTGATGATTCTCAGATCTCATGAAGTTACATCTCATTCCTTCTGACAGCAATTTGAAGGGGTTGAAAGGGGGTTAATTCTTAAGGACCAATGGCTGGTAGCCTATAAAAGACTCCCTGGTGGGTGAATCACTCAGACCATTTCCTGTGAATCTCCCATACGCCTTTCTAAACTCACCTCTGTGCTTGGATTCTGTTACTGCAGCCATGCCAGCCTATGCTGTCCCTCTAACATGCGCATCACACACATGCCATGTCCTCTGCTTGGAATGTTCTTCCCCAAAATATTATCACCACCAGTGACCTTGCTTCAGGTCTTTACTCAAAACTGACCTCGTTCTTATCCTGATATTCCAGAATAGCATTCTGCTTTGTTATTTCTCTTCCACTCTTAGCACTATTCAACATAAAGCACTAGAATATAAACTCCATGAGGGTAGAAATGTTGGTCTCATTTGCTGTTCTATTCTGCAGCACATAAAACAGTGCCTGGCACACAGCAGGTGCTCAATAAATATTTATTAAATGAATATGTTCAGGATGCTCAGATGAAACTCCACCAAGCATCAAACCAGGAAGGAAGGGACCCGGTCTCCATGTGTCTGCAGCTGAGATGTGTTCTGAGATGGCCCAGTGTCCCAGTATTATTCCCTCACCTACTGAGAACAGGGACCTGCCCTTTAACAGAGGAATCTTGGGAGGCAAAAGTCTGATGCAAAAAAAAAAAAAAAAAAGTAGAAACTCAATTCCCCTGTTTATAATTAGGAAAAGGGAGATTTAGAAGTGTAACAGAAAGAGCATTGCACCAAGACAGGCCAGCCCCTTTGCAAAGGTTCAATACCAAACTGCACTTCTAGAATGCAGCCTGCGAGGAGAGTCTCACACCTGCTGCTGCTGACTCCTCTTTCAAATTTGGTATCTCTGGCAATCCTCTCCTCACCCTAATGGCCAGCTGGTTTAGAAATGTTTTGTTGGCCGGGCGTGGTGGCTCACGCTTATAATCCCAGCACTTTGGGAGGCCAAGGCGGGTGGATCACCAGGTCAAGAGATTGAGACCATCTTGGTCAACAAGGTGAAAACCTGTCTCTACTAAAAATACAAAAATTAGCCAGGCGTGGTGGTGCATGCCTGTAGTCCCAGCTACTCGGGAGGCTGAGGCAGGAGAATAGCTTGAACCCAGGAGGCGGAGGTTGTGGTGAGCCGAGATCGTGCCATTGCACTCCAGCCTGGGTAACAACAGCGAAACTCCGTCTCAAAAAAAAAAAAAAAAAGAAAAGAAATGTTTTGTTAATTTTTGTGCTTATTTACATCATAGCAATTAGGGTGAATTATTAACATCACTAACAAGTATCATTGTTGAGCTCTTATATTATTAGATGCTGTGCTAAGTGTCTGCAAACATTATCTCATTCTATCCCTACTACAGCCATGCAAAGTAGGTATTATCCCCATTTGTTATGTTAAAAAATAAAATTTCTGTCTCAACCTCACCTGTAGCTACTATCCCAAATTTTTGCTCCCTTTTATGGGAAGAAAATGTTGGTCTCACTTTGGCTTTTAGCTTACCACACTGTGCTCAGATTCCTGCCTCTCCAGTATCTGAGTCACTTGGTCCTTGGACCACATCTTTTTCTCTGGCTCCTCTCATATCTCATTCACGTTCATGGCTTTAAACTCTATCTATATGTCCCCAGTCCAGATCTCCCTGCTTAACTTGATCCATTGATCTAAATGCCTACTCAACATCTCCCCTTGGATGTCTGATAGGCATCTCAAATTTAACATGTCCAAAACAATTCCAATCTTCCCCTTCAGAATCCCCCCTCCTGTGATCTTTTCCATCTCACACAAGGGCAACTCCATCCTTTCAGTTACTTAAGCCAAATACACTGGAGTCATCCTCCACTCCCATTTTCTCTCTTAGACCCCACATCTGATCCATTGGCACCTCCTGTTGGCCTAGTCTTAAAAACATATCCACAGAATCTAGCCACTTACCACCTCGTGACTACCATTCCAGTCTAGCACCATTATTTCTTGCAGGAAGGACTGCAAGCATCTCCCAACTAGTCCCCTGCTTCAACCTTTGCTCAACATACAAGACAGAGTGGTCCTCTTAAAAATTCAGATATGTCACTTCTTAGCTCAAAGCTCTCCAGTGGCTTCCTACCCCAAGGAAGGGTGTGAATTCTTATAATGGCCTACAGGGCCCTGTAAAAATCTGGTGTCTGGAATGCTCTTCCCTCAGACACATCCCTAAAACACCTCCCTCCTCACTTCCTTTAGGTCTTGGTTCAAACATGACTTTCAGTGATATATTTTTGTGACCACCCTATTTAAAACTGCTGGCCAGGTGCGGTGGCTCACACCCATAATCCTGGCACTTTGAGAGGCCAAGGCAGGTGGATCACTTGAGGTCAGGAGTTCGAGACCAGCCTGGACAACATGGGATTTCAACATGGTGAAATCCCATCTCTACTAAAAACACAAAAATTAGCCAGGTGTGGTGCATGCCTGTAATCCCAACTACTCAGGACACTGAGGCAGGAGAATCACTTGAACCTGGGAGGCAGAGGTTGCCTAAGTGACAGAGTGAAACTCTATCTCAAAAAAATAGAATAAAATAAAATTGCAACTCCCACCCCCACCCCAAACACCTCAGCCCCTTTTTTTTCTCCAAAACATATAGCACCATTAAATCAATTTTAGTGTCTGTCTCCCCCATACTAGAATGCAAACTCTGAGAGGTGGAGGATTTTTGTACCTTTTGTTTACTATCTATTCCCCAGCACCTAGAGCAGCACTTGGTAGAGTGGGGATAGTTGGAGAAATACAGTCTCAGTCAACTTTCTTACCCAAAGTCTTACTAGTAAGTGGAACCTTGGATTATAGAGCCCTAGATAATCCGAATTATACTTTACCTGTTATGGACAATCATCCAGAGAGCCAGAAGGGAGCTCTGACTCAACCAAGGGCAGAGTAAGGCTTATCTGCTTCCCGAGTATTGGCAGTCCTGGCTTCACAGGTTTTTAGAACACACCAGGATATTTTCCTAGCTGTTCCTAGTCAACTGTTTAGGAAATCCTCCTCCCTGGAAACCATCCTGAATAACAGAGAAGAGCCCAAGGTTTCCTTATCCATATTGTCTAAATAGGACTATCCCATTTCATGATTATATTTGCCTTCCCACCAAAGTGTACTTAGCCTGACACACAGATACTTTCAAGTTGCTCATATCACTGTGGTTTTTTTTTTTTTTTTTTTTTCCAGAGTTCTTGTCATCCAGTGTGTCACAACCATCGATGAAGCCATCACGCTCCAACCCAGAGAACGGGGGCACCTCCCGGCCTTCTGCAGGGGCAGGCACCACATCAAAGTGAGCCAGCAGCAGGCAGGGCTGCAAGCTGGGGTCCGAGCTTAGGACAGCGAACAGGTGGCTGTACTCTCCCACGACTTCATGCTGGATAAAGCTGGTGCTGAGCACTGTAGGAAAGACTAGAGGCAAAAATGGCAGGGAGAGAAACCAGGATTAACAGTTTCCTTAGGTTTTTCTACCATGTTGTGCTTCCTGTCCCCCTTTTTTTTAAAAAAAAAAAAACAACATTCATCCTTCTTTAGGAAGCCTTCTAGGACAAAGCTAGTCTGATTCCTGATCTACCTGGACAATCTCTGAAATTTGTCTTCCCTATATTTCTTTCTTTCTTTCTTTCTTTTTTTTAGAAAGAGAAAAAGAATAATAAGAAAAAGAATAAAGAAGAGGAAGAGGGAGAGAGAATGGGGGTAGTGCTTTGTTGCCCGGGCTAGAATGCAGTCTAAATATGGGTATGCCTATAATTGTCCTTAATAATGGAGACATGAAAGAAAATGAGGGAAGAGAGTAACAAACAAGGAGCCAACCAACATTTCGTTTAAACTTCTAAGTTGATATGAAGTGGTACTGATAAGAGTGTATATTTTGTGTAAACTGGAGAGTTCTATAAATGTTAATTACGTTTACTTGTTCCAGATTTGAGATCAAGTCCTGGATATCGTTGTTAATTTTCTGTCTCATTGATCTGTCTAATATTAATGTTGAAGTCTCCCACTATTATTGTGTGGGAGTCTAAGTCTCTTTATAAGTCTTGTATGTCTGGGTATTCCTGTATTGGGTGCGTATATATTTAGGACCTTTAACTCTTCTTGTTGTTGCATTGATTCTTTTATCATTATATAATGTCCTTCTTTGCTTCTTTTGATCTTTGTTGCTTTAAATACTATTTTATCAGGGGCAAAAATTGTAACTTCTGCTTTTTATTTATTTATTTTTGCTCTCTGGTTAGTTGGTAAGTCTCTCTCCATCCTTTGTTTTGAGTCTTTGTGTATCCTTGAATGTGAGATGGGTCTGGATGCAGCATACAGTTTTAGTTTTTTGTCCAAATTGGCTGTCTGTCTTTGAATTGGGGAATTTAGTCAATTTAAATTTAGAATTAATAATGATATATGTGAGTTTAATACTGCCATTTGCCCATTAGTTGATGTAAATTCTTCATTATATTGATGTTATTTACTTTTTGGTATTTTTTAGAAAGGCTGATACTGTTTGTTCCTTTCTATGTGTAGTGGTTCTTTCAGAAGCTCTTGTAAAGCAGGCCTGGTGGTGATGAATTCTCTGAGTGCTTGCTTGTTCACAAAAAACTTTATTTTTCCTTCACTTATGAAGCTTAGTTTGGCTGGATGTGAAATTCTCGGTTGAAAGTTCTTTTCTTTAAGGATGTTGAATATTGGTCCCCACTCTCTTCTGGCTTGTAGGGTTTCTGCTGAGAGATCTGCTGTAAGTCTGATAGGCTTCCCTTTGTGGGTAACCTGACCTTTCTCTCTGGCTGCCCTTAGTATTTTCTCCTTCATTTCAACCCTGGTGAATCTGACAATTATATGCCTTGGAGTTGCTCTTCATGAGGAATATCTTTGTGGTGTTCTCTGTATTACCTGGAGTTGAATATTATCCTGCCTTACTAAGTTGGGAAAATTTTCCTGAATAATATCCTGAAGCATATTTTCCAGCTTGGATTCATTCTCTTCGTCACATTCAGGTACACCTATCAAGCGTAGATTAGGTCTTTTCACATAGTCCCATATTTCTTGGAGACTGCTCATTTCTTTTTATCCTTTTTTCTCTAATCTTGTCTTCTAGTTTTATTTCATTAAGTTGGTCTTCGACCTCTGATATTCTTTCTTCTGCTTGATCAATTCGGCTGTTAAAACTTGTGCATACTTCACATAGTTCTCGTATTGTGTTTTTCAGCTCCATCAATTCACTTATTTTCCTCTCTAAATTTTGTATTCTTGTTGACATTTCGTCAAACCTTTTTTCAAAGTTCTTAGTTTCTTTAGATTGTGTTAGAACAAGTTCTTTTAATTCACAGAAGTTTCTTATTATCCACGTTTTGAAGCCTGCTTCTGTAATTGGAACACACTCGTTCTCCATCAAGCCTTGTTTAGTTGCTGATGAGGAACTGGGATCCCCTGCTGAGGGAGAGGCGTTCTGATCTTGGGTATTCTCAGCCTTTTTTGACTGTTTTCTTCCCTTCGTTGTAGATTTATTCATCTGTGGTCTTTATAATTACCGTCTTTGTAATTGGGTTTCTGAGTGGACGTCCAACTTATTGATTCTCAGCGCCGAAATCTGAGCAACCCACTGCACCAACTAAATCAGCGGCGTTAAGATTGGTGGTGCTTTTCTGACTCTGCACCGAGAACCGACGCTCTGAGGTGCCGGCAAAGCCACCTCGCCGGTCACAAGAGTCGCGCTGGCGACCCGTGGGGCTCCTCCGCTGGGAATCTCCTGGTGCGTGAGCAACAAGAATTCATGTGAAGGTGTGGCGTCCTCTCGTTCTTTGCGTTTTCACTGGGAGCTACAATCCCGAGCTACTAGTGATCAGCCATCTTGGATCTCTCTCCCCACTGTGGTCTTAAAAGTTTCTGGATATAAGTTTTGGATTACAAATTCTCTGTAATTTTGTTTTGCCCTTAGAATAGAACTTAAGGCCCGTAAGTGGTAAATTAGCTTTCTGCTAATGATGGCAGAATACTCAAAACAGTCAAAGACACAGAAAGTATATAAGAACATGGCTGGGTGGGGCAGCTCACACCTGCAATCCCAGTATTTTGGGAGGCTGAAGTGGGGCAGATCACTTGAGATCAGTAGCTGGAGACCCAGCCTGGCTGACATGGAGAAACCTCGTATTTACTAAAAATACACAAATTTGCTTGGCACAGTGGCTTACACCTGTAATCCCAGCACTTTGGGAGGCCAAGGTGGGAGAATCACCTGAGGTCATCCTGGCCAACATGGAGAAATTCCATCTCTACTAAAAATACAAAAGTTAGCCAGGTGTGCTGGCGCATGCCTGTAATCCCAGTTACTCAGGAGACTCAGGCAGGAGAATCACTTGAACCCAGGAGGCGAAGGTGGCAGTAAGCCAAGATCGAGTCACTGTACTTCAGCCTGGGCAACAGAGCAAGAGTCTTAAAAGAAACGAAAAGAAAAGAAAAGAAAAAAACAAAAATTAGCCAGATGTGGTGGCACATGCCTATAATCCCAGCTACCCAGGAGGCTAAGGCAGAAGAATCTCTTGAACCTGGATAGTGGAGATTGCAGTGAGCTGAGATCACACCACTGCACTCCAGCCTGGGCAGCAGAGCAAGACTCCATCTCAACAAATAAAAAAAATAAAAATAAAAATAAGGCCGGGCACGGTGGCTCAAGCCTGTAATCCCAGCACTTTGGGAGGCCGAGGCGGGTGGATCACGAGGTCGAGAGATCGAGACCATCCTGGTCAACATAGTGAAACCCCGTCTCTACTAAAAATACAAAAAACTAGCTGGGCGTGGTGGCGCGTGCCTGTAATCCCAGCTACTTAGGAGGCTGAGGCAGGAGAATTGCCTGAGCCCAGGAGGCGGAGGTTGCGGTGAGCCGAGATCGCGCCACTGCACTCCAGCCTGGGTAACAAGAGTGAAACTCCGTCTCAAAAAAAAAAAAAAGAAAAAACAAATAATAGTAATAAAAATAAAAACCAAGTAGAAAGTTTCTGGCCAGGTGCAGTGGCTCATGCTTGTAATCCCAGCACTTTGGAAGGCCGAGGCAGGCAGATCACCTGAGGTCAGGAGTTCAAGACCAGCCTGACCAACATGGAAACCCCATCTCTACTAAAAATACAAAATTAGCTGGATGTGGTGGCACATGCCTGTAACCCCAACTACTTGGGAGGCTGAGGCGGGAGAGTCGCTTGAATCTGGGAGGTGGAGGTTGCAGTGAGCCAAGATTGTACCGCTGCACTCCAGCCTGGGCAGCAAGAGTAAAACTCTGTCTTCAAAAAAAAAAAAAAGGATTTCCATAGGGAGGGGAATATAACATGTAGGATCAGGTGTGACAGTGAACATATAAAGCAGGTGTCCCCAAACTTTTTACACAGGGGGCCAGTTCACTGTCCCTCAGACTGTTGGACGGCCGCCACATACTGTGCTCCTGTCACTGACCACCAATGAAAGAGGTGCCCCTTCCTGAAGTGCAGTGGGGGGCCGGATAAATGGCCTCGGGGGCTGCATGTGGCCCGTGGGCCGTAGTTTGGGGACACCTGATATAAAGTATAAGGGCAACCTGGGACCATCATTGGTACTAAACCCACTTAACTGATCCCAGGAATTCTGCTCCTATCCTAAATAACGGCAGAATTTACTAGCAGTTCTCAGACCTCAGCAAAGCGCCAACTCAGATAAAGCCAGTATATATACACAACAGAGATTCTTTTTTTTTTTTTTCTGAAGACAGAGTTTCACTCTTGTTACCCAGGCTGGAGTGCAATGGCACAATCTTGGCTCACCACAACCTCTGCCTCCTGGGATCAGGCAATTCTCCTACCTCAGCCTCCTGAGTAGCTGGGATTATAGGCACGTGCCACCATGCCCAGCTAATTTTTTGTATTTTTAGTAGAGACGGGGTTTCACCATGTTCACCAGGATGGTCTCGATCTCTTGACCTCGTAATCCACCCGCCTCGGCATCCCAAAGTGCTGGGATTACAGGCTTGAGCCACCGCGCCTGGCCTACAACAGAGATTCTATCATAGATTCAGAGCTCAACCCTGCTGGAGTTGTGCCATTTTACCCAAGGCTTTGACTTACCTGCACATCTTAGGGCACAGTGCCACCTTGTCCTCCTCCGGTTGGCCTATCTACTCTTCCCCTGATGGGTCAATATCTCAGGAACCCACCAGTCTCATTTTGCCCATCCTTATGCCTCTGCCATCCATAACTTGGGTGACTAGGTCAATCACACATTTAAAAGCTAATTACTGCCACTATATGTAAGGAAAGCCAAAGAGGCAGCTGGAGCAGACCAGGCAGGTCCAAGACAATTTGAGGTTATAAAGATGGAGAAGGAATGATTCCAAATGAAGCTTCCAAGGAAATATCTGCAAGAACTGATGGTACTCTGGAGTGGAGCAGGAAGAAGCCAGTGAAGAGGACTCTGTGTGAGGCACAGTGGTGGTGCTGACACCACTCATCATTAGGGGTGTTTCTTCATTCCACTCTTCATTGCTAGCATCCAGTTCCTCTAGGGTAATAAACATACATTCAGGTAACAAATGACACACAAATTATATCAAATTAAAGACAAAGTACATACATTTGCATTGGCAATTTTTAATGTTTCACTTGTGCAGAACTCAAATTTGTATTTAAAGGCACAGAAGGAAGGAAAGGCAGTTATCAGAGCAGGAAGTCACAGATAATGGATGCTGGATAAAAGGCATAGGACTTTTCCTTTTTAGCCTTAAGAAAAAAAAACAATGCAGTACTAAACTAAATTTTTATTTTTATTTTATTTCCATGTGAAAACATCACCCAAATGTCTGTGGAGCAAGAAACTTTATGGTCAGATACCAAAGGTGCACAGTCGATCCCACTTTGGAATAAATGCCCATAAGGTAAACATTATCAGTGAGTGACAGCTCTAGGCACAAAGTAAGTTCTCATTGAGAAAGTGGACAGAGATATGAAGCAGTGAAACATAGAGCTTTAAAAACTGGAAATCTTTCATGACATTTGATTTCAAAGTAAACATCTGCATTCCAAGAATTGTAATTTTCAAAAGTAGAATCAGGCCTGATTAAGTAGTACTTATGACTTACTGATAAAATTACAAAAATAAAAACAAAAACTCTTCTGCCCTTGAAAGAGATAGAAAATTATTTTTTCCTGTAATATCATAGATTCATCAGTATTTCACCTTTATGTTGCTTAAAGAATGTTATTTTTTCATCTTTCATGTTCTGCCACTTTTAACATAGCAAAACCTGTTCAATATGACCATCTCTACTAAGCGAAAAGATATATTATTTACTGCATGAATGAGAAAAAGCTACAATTTACCCCAATGGTATCATATCTACCAAGTGGGAAAAAAGATAAAGACAGGGATTTTCCTAAAAACAAAACTCAATGATTTAAAATATCCTATACATAATTTCTAATTTCAAAGCATTATTAGACATTCAGTGTGTAGCAAGAGAGGGAAAAGAAAATTTAAAATTTGGTAGAACAGGAGAGCATTTTTCTAACTACTTTCATTTAAATAACATTGGCCTTACCAACTATTACCTTTCTTAGTGAAAACACTGATTGGCTAGGTGAAACATGAAATTAAGACCAGATTTCAACCTAGGTATGAGCACAATGATTCAGGACCACTGTTTCCACCTCACAGAAAGGACTCCTGAGGTGGTGCTCCCCCTTTTAAACATATGCCCTCAAACACCTCATATACAGATTCCATATAAGTATATACATAAAACAAGTTCTGTATTTTTCCAAATAATTTGACAATTTCAAGGTAAGTTAGATGTCAGAGACAAACTATGCCTTTAAAAACATTAAGCTTCAAAATTCATCCAGTGTTTTCTTTAAGAAATGAATTATTAAAATCATTTTTGAAATGACATAATAAATGTATTTAAATCCGGGCTTTCCTGTACTTAATTTTTCTTTTAAAAAAAAAGTTTAAAAACATCATAAGCTGGAACATGCTGCCAGGACAGAAATAATCAGAAATGTCTTCAGTCACAGACCCTGGGCATCTCAGTGTTGCTTCGTACTTTTCAAAGCTTGAAGTCTCTCTAGCAGTGGAGGATGAGAATAATGCCACATTGAGAACAACCAGTCAGAAACAGGGAATCCCAAGTTATCTTTGTTAAGTTTGATTAAAGCAGAATATAAGTCTTTAGCCTTCCCAAGTTTCTTGGCAAATGCATCAGCTTGAAACTCAAATCTGCGGCTTAGGACTGTTAGGCAAAAAGAAAGAACCTGAAAAAGTAAATGAAAAGGTTTTAGTCACTGTTCACCTCTTCATTGTTACTGAAGGTTACCTGAGCTGAGACCGTAGAGGAAGTTTTGGCTTGGGATAAGAGAAATGGCAGGACAAAAGAAAGATCACGAATATTTAGGGGACCTATGGTGAGGAAATTATAAATTGAGCCTTATTTTCCCCAACCAAACAGGCCAGAAACAGATATACAAGTTAAACATCCCTAACCGAAAATTTGAAATCTGAAATGTTTCAAAATCTGAAACTTTCTGAGTGCTGACAAGAGACTCAAAAGTCATGCTCAGGCTGGAAGCAGTGGCTCACACCTGTAATCCAAGCACTTTGGGAGGTCGAGGCAGGTGGACCACCTGAGGTCAGGAGTTTGAGACAAGCCTGGCCAACATGGTGAAACCCCATCTCTACTAAAAATACAAAAATTACCTGGGTGTGGTGGTGCACTCCTGTCATCTCAGCTATACGGGAGGCTGAGGCAGAACTGCTTGAACCTGGGAGGCGGAGGTTGCAATGAGCTGAGATTGTGCCATTACACTATAGCCTGGGTGACACAGGGAGACTCCATCTCAAAAAAAAAAAAAAAGTTATGCTCACTAGAGTATTTTTAGATTTCAGATTTTTTAGATTCTTGGATTAGAGATGCTTAACCAGTTTATATAACATAATTATTCCAAAATCCAAAAAAATCTGAAATCTGAAATGCTCTGGTCTCATGCATTCTGAATAAGGAACGCCTAACCTATATATCCAAATGAATGCTATCCTTAGTGAAAAATATCAAGTTTTGAGAATCTGCCATGCTGCACTAACTGAGCTGGTACTTTATGAATTCTCCAACAGCCTCTTATTCCTGCTTTACAGATGGAAAAGGTGAAGCTCCAGGAGGTGAGCTGACTTGCTGGAGGTCACACAGCTGAAAGGTGGTAGTACTTACACCCTTAGAGATTCTAAAACCAATGCACATCACCTTTCTCAGAATCAGAGTTATGTCATAGTAATTTATATTCAGACTCTTTATTTTTAAAAATATTCTTGATCACTTATCCATCTTTAAAGGATAATGACAGTCTTCACTGAGAATATTATAAAAAATATGCCACAAATGAGCCTCTAATGACAGTCTCAAAATTGGGTTTTCTGAAGTGTTCTGAGCTATGGCAGCATCATTAGAATAAGTATATGATTTCTGAAGGTTACCACTGTGAAGGAAATAATTTCATTTAAAAATATAAATTATGAGGGAAAAATAATTTCTTTGCATACTGCAGGTTAAATGACATGATTTCTATTTCTTAAAGCATTTTGGCATTAAACATTTAAGAAAGAAAAAAAAAGGTTAAAAGTCTCATATTTGCCAGCAGCAAATACACAGTTTCAAAATAAAATGTGAGAGTCTCTAATAGCTTCTCAGATATGTTCAAAACTAATAATTGAATTCCATCCGAATTTTTTAAAATCTTGATTATACTTTTAGGGACAGAATCATCAACTAGTCTCATATAAATCCTGTTCTCTCACTGTCTTCTGATTTTAAGTCTCCCAGGTAAACTCTTCTTTGATTCTCATTGTAAGACATAAAAACATAAGCAGATACTAACTTGCACCTGTTTTGTTGTATGTTTCCAGACTCTGCTTAATAGAGCAATTTTCCCATTTCCCCCAGGAAAATGTCCTTTCCTATGGAGACCCCTTTAAACTCTGACATTAAACAGATTTTCTGCTTTAACAGTTAACCTTTTGAAAGAAGTATCCTGGACTCTCCAAAGCATTTTTTAATTGTTTTGTTTTGTTTTGTTTTGTTTTGAGACAGAGTCTCATTTTGTTGCCCAGGCTGGAGTGCAGTGGCACGCTCCCGGCTACTGTAACCTCCGTCCTCCCCGGTCCTGGTTCAAGCAATTCTCCTGCCTCAGCCTCCTGAGTAGCTAGGATTACAGGCCTGCACACCCACACCCAGCTAATTTTTGCATTTTTAGTAGAGATGGGGCTCTATTGTGTTGGCCAGGCTAGTCTTGAACTCCTGACTTCAAGCAATCTACCCACCTCGGCCTCCTGAGTAGCTGGGACTATGGGCTAGATTTTTTTTTTTTTTTTTTTTGTAGAGATGGTATCTTGGTATATTTACATTGCCCCAGCTGGTCTTGAACTCTCAGCCTCAAGTGATCCTCCTGACTTGGCCTCCCAACACAGTGGGAGTACAGGAATGAGCCATACCACACCTGACCCATCCCTAAGGTTTTTAAAACAGTTGCTAATATCTCTGTGGATTAACCATATTCCTTTTTCTTTTTCTTTTTTTTTGAGACAAGTCTCACTCTGTTGCCCAGGCTGGAGTGCAGTGGTGCAATCTCGGCTCACTGCAAACTCTGCCTCCCTGGTTCAAGCAGTTCTCCTGCCTCAGCCTCCGGAGTAGCTGGGATTACAGACATGCGCAACCATGCCCAGCTAATCATTTTATTTTTAGTAGAGACGAGGTTTCACCACTTTGGCCAGGCTGTTCTTGTACTCCTGACCTCATGTGATCCACCTGCGCCTCAGCCTCCCAAAGTGCTGGGATTACAGGCATGAGCCACCTAGCCCAGCCGTTTGTTTTGTTTTGTTTTTGTTTTTGAGACAGGGTGTCACTCTGTCATCCAGGCTTGAGTGCAGTGGTGTGATCATAGCTCACTATAAAACCTTGAACACCTGGCCTCAAGTGAAGTAATCCTCCAGCCTCAGACCCTCGAGTAGCTGAGACTATGGATAATTTTTTTTTTTTTTTTTTTTTGTAGAGATGGTATCTTACTATATTGTCCCAGCTGGTCTTGAACTCTTGGCCTCAAGTGATCCTCCCGACTTGGCCTTTCAACACAATGTGATTACAGGAATGAGCCATACCACACCTGACCCATCTCCAAGGTTTTTACAACAGTTGCTAATATCTCCGTCGATTAACCACTTTTCTTTCTTTTTTTTGAGAAAAGTCTCCCTCTGTCACCCAGGCTGGAGGGCAGTGGCACAATCTCTGCTCACTGCAACCTCTGCCTGGTCTCGAACTCCTGACCTCAATTAATCTGCCTGCCTCGACTGCCCAAAGTGCTGGGATTACAAGTGTGAGCCACCATGCCCGGCCTATTAACCAAATTTCAATTAATATCTTATATATTTAAGTATTTTAAAAAGTGAACTCAATACTGAATGTAACAAAGGAAAAAAACCCTTGAGAAGCCAAAATAGATGCCACAAACCGTAACCACCAGCACTACTTACCACCAGCCTTTACTTATAAGACCCTCCTACTCAGTCAGAATCTAGTAACTCTTACTTAATGAGTTTAATTATTCAGTCTATAGTAGGCTAAAGAAGAAAATTAGACAGGGATAATGCCTGTAATAGAAAGTCACACTGATAGTAGCAAGGATGATCAGCCTGACAATAAGGAAACAAATGCAGCCGGCGCAGTGGCTCACATCTATAATCCCAGCACTCTGGGAGGCCGAGGCAGTCGGATTACCTGAGGTCTGGAGTTCAAGTTCAGCTTGGCCAACTATGGCCAACATGGTGAAACCCCATCTTTATTAAAAATACAAAAATTAGCTGGGTGTGGTGGCAGGGGCCTGTAATCCCAGCTATTTGGGAGGTTGAGGCAGGAAAACTGCTTGATTGCACCACTGCACTCTACCTGGGCAAAAGAGAGTCTGTCTCAAAAAAAAAAAAAAAAAAAGAGAGAAAGAAACAAATGTAAAAATTCATTAAATAAAAAATGAATAGCATAACCATATAAAAAGAAGCAGAGCCATCTGGGGTCATTTAGTATACATTGCTCAGTGTCCTTAAGGCAGTCCTGAATTGTGAGAGAAGACAGAAATGAGACTATCATTATAAGGAATTCTGTAACCTCTGTTTTAAGCAGTAACAAACTACACACAACATTTTATAAATATTTTCAACAAAAGTTAAAACAAAAATGGAAACTTTAAGAATTTAAAGCTTGGCTCAGTGGCTCATCCCTGTAATCCCAGCACTTTGGGAGGCTGAGGCAGGTGGATCACCTGAGGTTAGGAGTTTGAGACCAACCTAGCCAACATAGTGAAACCCCGTCTCTACTAAAAATACAAAAATTAGTTGGGTGTGGTGGTGGGTGCCTATAATCCCAACTACTCAGGAGGCTCAGGCAGGAGAATTGTTTGAACCCGGGAGGCAGAGGTTGCAGTGAGCTGAGATTAAGTCACTGCACTCCAGCCTGGGCAACAGAGCGAGACTGTCTCAAAACAAACAAACAAAAAACAGTTTAAAGATAATACATCTCAGTTTTCTGCCAAATTTATTTCATTTATGTGGACAATGCTATACGAACATGATCTATGCCCCTCCATTTTTCTTTCCTGGTATCCCCACCACACATAATAGAAAAATAAAATATGATTAATTTAGCTCATCTCAACAACTTAACTCTACCATCTGTCCCAAGAAGGAATTCTTCTGAATGGAGATACCAAAAGATCTTCAATATTTCTTGGCTTAATTTAGAAGCCTTACCAAACATCATGAAATGTTGCCATTTTCAGGTTTGTTATATAGTCTCATTAACCTATGTCTTATTACTCATATGGAATACTGCTAATGAGCTATCACAGAGCAGTGTTCTTAAGCTTCATTTACCACAAAATACCCGATTTTGATTTTGTGGTTCCTGGGTGGATCCCACAAGCTATATGGAGGCAGGTGGTCATAGTGCAGAGCAATAGTCATTAAGCCTCCCTTACTGAGCTGTACACAGACTCAGTTAGTGTTTGCTTTGTCCCCTCAAACACACAACATTTTTACCCAAGCACTGGTGAATATGTGGCTTAGGACACAGCATTCCAATAATCTCCATCTACCAAGTCCTTTAAGGTGTTCACCACTAACATCTAATTTTCTACTTACATTTTCCTAAGAGTACATAAGCATTTATTTATTTGGGCTTGAATTTTTCTGCCACTTTACCATACTGACCAATCAATCAGGGGACTAAAAGACTTTGTTTCAACTACTTGTTAAAACTGTACTGTTTTATTTCCTTTTTTACTATCCTGAAAGCTCTAGATTTGAAGCAGGCAAGAGCATATGTGTGATAATTTTAAAGAACATACATTACCTCATTGTAAGGTGAAAAAATAAACTGGAAGATGATCAATAGTCCAATTAGTGTGGGCTGGCTATCATAAAAACCAAATGCAGCAAAAAGCTCTTTTCGACCAATTAATACAGCAAATAAAAAAAAACACAGGAAAGAATTCATCTAGAAAGAAGGACATGAAATTTCTAAGTTATTACCAAGCTGATTTCACTATGGGATCAGTAGCATCCATAAAGTCTAAGAAATCATAGTGTGGTTTTAAGAAAGGTATTTGTGTGATCACAGAGAAAGTTATTTAAGTAGTATTTATTTATTATTATTTTGATAATAAATTTGTTGCCCAGGCTGGATTGCAGCAGTGCAATCTCTGCTCACTGCAACCTCCGCCTCCCGGGTTCAAGCAATTCTCTGCCTCAGCCTCCCGAGTAGCTGGGACTACAGGTGCACACCACCACACTCAGCTAATTAGTAGTGATAGGGTTTCACCATGTTGGCCAGGATGGTCTCGATCTCTTGACCTCAGGTGATCCACCCACCTTGGCCTCCCAAAGTGCTGGGATTACAGGTGTGAGCCACCCTGCTCTGCCAGTAGTTTTTAGTTTCACTTTTATTTTTAAAGGTAAAATAAAATGTTCCCAAAATGTATAAACTATATCATTTTCTATAAGAGCAGGTTTAAGTTGAGCTTCTTATAATTGAGGGTTTGAAGTGGTCAATAGTAATGGGATATTTTCTCTCTGTAAAAGGGTGAAGGGCTAGAATGGATTCTGGCCTTGTTTTATAAGACTGTAATCAGATACAACCCCTCCCACCTGACCCTGAAGTGGAGGCTCCAAAGCAACAGGCTTCCCTTGAACCTTTTCTAGGCTCACTGGAGCTGTACTGAATAGTTAGAAAGGTCAGGGGAGGCCAGGCACAGTGGCTCATAGCTGTAATCCCAGCACTTTGGGAGGCTGAGGCAGGCAGATTACAAGGTCAGGAGATCGAGACCATCATGGCCAACATGGTGAAACTCCATCTCTAATAAAAATACAAAAATTAGCTGGACATGGTGGCACAGGCCTGTAGCCCCAGCTACTTGGGAGGCTGAGGCAGGAGAATCACTTGAACCTGAGAGGCAGAGGTTGCAGTGAGCTGAGATTGCACAATTGAATTCCAGCCTGGGCGACAGAGTGAAACTCCATCTCAAAAAAAAAAAGTCAGGGGAAAAAGTAAATCCATCTTTATCAATAAATGAGAGGGGAAAAAATAAAAAATCTATACCAAAATACAACCTCTTGGAGTAAGGTTAGAGAACACACACCACTCTTTTTCTGTAGCAAATTAGGACCTGGAGGCCACATGTGCCTTTTTTAAGTGTGTTGCTCCAAACCATTTACCAGGTGACCCAAGAAGTTGCTAGCTTAGAATGGGGCTCAGAGCATAAGAACGCTCACTAGCTGCCCCAGGACAAAGTACAGGCAGCTTCGCCACTCACCCTTATAACCCAGTGGATTCAGTATGACAAGTTCCAACAGAAAATTCAGTGAAGTCTCCTACGCTTATAATCTATGCATCCACGTTTGTCAAGTAACCATTGCCCTTTTGAAAAATAACTTTTGGTTTGCTACTGGGCCCTACTACAGACTGAATTCCTGGCCATGGGATACCATGATCCTGCAACCTAAACTATTCCTCCTGATTCTATGTTAGTCTGCCTAGCTAGGAAACTAGTGTGCCCAGAAGCATTCCATCATCAAGGATAAGTGGTAGATATAAGAGTGGAAATGAAGTCAGTTATGAAACACCAATAAGTTAAATAAGCAGGTGGCTCATACTTTAGTATACCAACTCCTGCCACCATACAACCCTCAACCAACCTTGCTGATATGCCATTCCCTATAATCATTTAATTGAACAGGAAAAAAAATCAGAGCCTATTTTACAAGTAGCTTAGTACAATATGCTGGCACCAGCTGAAAGTGGACTGCTGTGGCATTACAGGGCCACTCACGGATGGTCTTGGAAGACAGTGGTGAAGGGAAATACTCTCGGTGAGGGTGACTTTAAGGTATTGATCTCACTGTCTACTCAGTCTGGGAGGAGAGAGGGCCTGAGCCAAGGATGTATATGCTAATTCATTGGCAGTGGGGAAAAAAATGGTTTGGCTGGATAATTAGGGCCTTGGAAAAAAGTAGAGGATGGCCAACAAGGAGATCTGGAAAAGTGCTGCGTGAGAAAAAGTCCAAAATTACCGCAGTTTCATTAAAGTTGACCTAATGTTAATGTTCACCCAGGGTCCCATGGTCAAAGAGGCTCTAGATCCAGTGGGGAAGATACCTGCTCGGTGAAGGTCAGTTATCCTTTCTCCATAGCCACTCCATGACTTGGTCAAGGGACTTACGAACAGAGTGGCCACGGTGACAAAGATGGAGTTAATATACTGGTCAACACAGACATCCTCCCCACTGGCGCCTGCCAAATGCCCAGTCTGTCCGGAGAAGCAATCAGTCCCAGCCTTGATAAGGTACCACATCTCAGGGACCAGACAATCACCTTGTGGTAGGCTGATTCCACTGGATCCCTTCCTTCATGGAAGGGGCAGTAATTTTCCTTATTAGACGGAAAACTTAATTGAACTTGGACCCCAGCTTATTTAATCTTATTCAGTGCCATGTATCCACACAACATAGGTTCAAGCCAAGGAATTTATTTCTATACCTGAAGATATAGGAAAGTGCCCACAGGAGTTCACAAATCATCCCCTATAATCCATCACCCAGAACCAGCTGGCCTTTTAATTTTAATTTTTTTTTTTTTTTTTTTTTTTTTGAGACGGAGTTTCGCTCTTGTTACCCAGGCTGGAGTGCAATGGCGCGATCTCGGCTCACCGCAACCTCCGCCTCCTGGGTTCAGGCAATTCTCCTGCCTCAGCCTCCTGAGTAGCTGGGATTACAGGCACGCACCACCATGCCCAGCTAATTTTTGTATTTTTAGTAGAGACGGGGTTTCACCATGTTGACCAGGATGGTCTCGATCTCTTGACCTCGTGATCCACCCGCCTCGGCCTCCCAAAGTGCTGGGATTACAGGCTTGAGCCACCGCACCCGGCCTTTATTTTAATTTTTTTGAGACAGGGTCTCCTTGTCACCCAGGCTGGAGTGCAGTGTTGTGATCATGGCTCACTACAGCCTTGACCTCCTGGGCTCAAGAAATCCTCCCATCCTAACCTCCCAAGTAGCTGGGACTACAGGTGGATACCACCAAGCCCAGCTAATTTTTTAACCTTTTGAAGAGAAGGGGTCTCGCTATGTTGCCCAGGCTGGTCTCAAACTCCTGGCCTCAAGTGATCCTCCCGCCTCAACCTTCCAAGTGTTGGGATTACAGGTGTGAGCCACCATGCCTGGCCCAGTCAGCCTTTTTAAAGGTACGAAGACCCACTGATGATTCAGTTAAGGCCACATATGCTCAGAACTAGTCAACATGATATAGTGCCTTTTCACCCAAAGCCTAAACATCTATTGGTTAGAGGTTTTAAAACCCAGAGGAGAAACATTATTGGAATTGTTTTCTTCTTTATATTTTCTACAATTTTCAGTGAATATGTAACAACTTTTTTTAATCTTTTTTTTTTTTTTTTTTTTTTTTTTAGATGGAGTCTTGCTCTGTCACCAGGCTGTAGTGCAATGGCGCGATCTTGGCTCACCACAACCTCCACCTCCTGGGTTCAGGCAATTCTCCTGCCTCAGCCTCCTGAGTAGCTGGGATTACAGGCACGCGCCACCATGCCCGGCTAATTTGTTGTATTTTTAGTAGAGATGGGGTTTTACCATGTTGACCAGGATGGTCTTGATCTCTTGACCTTGTGATCCACCTGCCTCGGCCTCCCAAAGTGCTGGGATTACAGGCGTGAGCCACCGCGCCTAGCTATAACAACTTTTAAATGAAAAAAAAAAAAAAAAAAAAATGTTTTAGACTGGGCATGGTGACTCATACCCATAATCCCAGCACTTTGGGAGGCCAAGGCCAGTGGATCCCTTGAACTTAGGAGTTTGAGACCAGCCAGGGCAACATAGTGAAAAACGGCCTCTACCAAAAATAAAAAAAAATTAGCTGGGTGTGGTGGCATACACCTGTGGTCTCAGCTGCTAGGGAGGCAAAGGCTAGAGGAGGATGGCTGGAACCTGGGAGGCGGAGGTTGCAGTGAGCTGAGATCACATCACTGCACTCTAGCCTGGGTGACAGAGCAAGACCCTGTTTCAAAAAGAAAAAGAAAAAAATGTTTCTTAAAAAGCATTTTAGGCTGGGCGTGGTGGTTCACACCTATAATCCCAACACTTTGGTATTATAGGCCAACGTGGGCACATCACCTGAGGTCAGGAGTTTAAGACCAGCCTGGCCAACCTGGCAAAACTGCATCTCTATTAAAAAATACAAAAATCAGCCAGGTATAGTGACAGGTGCCTACAGTCCTAGCTACTCAGGAGGCAGAGATAGGAAAATCACTTGAACCTGGGAGGCAGATTTTGCAGTGAGCCGAGATCACACCACTGCACTCCAGCCTGGGCAACAGAGCAAGACTCCATCTCAAAATAAATAAATAAATAAATAAATAAACAACAACAACAAAAAGGCATTTTAATGTCTAACTTACCTAGGCTTGTTCCTTTTGATCTTCCAAGTTCTTACTCTGGAGGTGATGATGGTGGTGATAACAATAATTTATATAGTACTCACCATGTTCCAGGTGCTAGTCTAAACTCTTTAAAAAAAGTATTAACTTACTTAACTCTTAACCAGTCCTATGAGGTATTATATAGTTCAATGAGGGGACAGAGGCGGAGGTTAAGGAACTTGCCTGAGGTCACACAGGTAGTAAGTCAGGGAGCTGTGATGAGAAACCAAGGTAGCCTGGCTGTGGAGTCTGTCTTGACCTCTCTTATATGACCTCTCATCCCTGCCATAATTCTAATTTTACTACCATGCCATAAAAAAAGAATTTGTCACTCTACACTTACCTGGCTAATTATGATATTTTTGACTGTGTGTCCCAACTTCCAATGCCCCAGTTCATGGCCTAGTACAGCGAGTACCTCCTCATTTTTACATCCTTGTTTCTTATTCTGAATAAAAAAAAGGAAAATAAATCGAGAACCTTTAAAAAGTTTTATCTTTCAACCCAGTAACAGCCCTTCATAGACTCTAACTTAAGGAAATAATCAGAGTTTTGTTCAAAACTGTTCATTGTCTTAACAAAACATTCCCTGAACCACCACTCCATATGAGACAGTGGATTAAGCACTGACGATAGAATGACGAACAAGACAGACATTTTCAGACTACATAAAGCTTTCAATCTAGACTAACTTAGATTAGGAGAAAAAACTGGAAGAAATAGGAATCTTTATTAATGGGACAATAGTTAAATAAATCACGATAAAGTCATATGACAGTCATATTACAAAACAAAACCATTAGAAATTTTGTTTTCGGCCGGGCGCGGTGGCTCAAGCCTGTAATCCCAGCACTTTGGGAGGCCGAGGTGGGTGGATCACGAGGTCAAGAGATCGAGACCATCCTGGTCAACATGGTGAAACCCCGTCTTTACTAAAAATACAAAAAACTAGCTGGGCGTGGTGGTGCATGCCTGTAATCCCAGCTACTTAGGAGGCTGAGGCAGGAGAATTGCCTGAGCCCAGGAGGCGGAGGTTGTGGTGAGCTGAGATCGTGCCATTGCACTCCAGCCTGGGTAACAAGAGCGAAACTCTGTCTCAAAAAAAAAAAAAAAAGAAATTTGTTTTCAAAGATTATGGCCAAGTACACTGGCTCACGGCTATAATCCCAACACTTTGGGAGACCAAGGTGGGGAGATTAACTTGAGGCCAGGAGTTTGAGACTAGCCTGGCCAACATATTGATTTCCTGTCTCTACTAAAAATACAAAATATTAGCCAGGCATGGTAGTGCACCCCTGTAATCCCAGCTACTCGGGAGGCTGAGGCATGAGAATCGCTTGAAACAGGGAGACATAGCCTGCAGTGAGCTGAGATGATGCCATTGCACTCCAACCTGGGCAACAGAGTGAGACTCTATCTCAAAAAAAAAAAAAAAAAAAAAAAAAAAAAAGGATTATGTTCTGACATTGGAAAATGATTAGGTGAAGAAAGCAAGATTCTAATTATGAAACAATGTGAATGTGTATATAAAATATACAAATATAAAAAAATAAACTGAAAATATATACAAATGTTAACAGTAGTTATTTTCTTTTCCTTTTTTTTTTTTTTTTTTGAGATGGAGTTTTGCTCTTGTTGCCCAGGCTGGAGTGCAATGGCACAATCTCTACTCAATGAAACCTCTGCCTCCTGGGTTCAAGCAATTCTCCTGCCTCAGCCTCCCGAGTAGCTGGGATTACAGGCATGTGTCACCAGCCCCACTAATTTTTGTATTTTCAGTAGAGACGGGGTTTCACCATATTAGTCAGGCTGGTCTCGAACTCCTGACCTCAGGTTATCCACCAGCCTTAGCCTTCCAAAGTGCTGAGATTATAAGCATGAGCCACTGTGCCACGCCAACAGTAGTTATTTCCATATGGTGGGACCAGAGCAATGTTTATATTTTTTCCAAAATATCTAAAAATGAGCATATATCACTCATGATTCAAAAAGTACACCATGAATTGCCATTTAAGAAATGGTAAAAAAAAAAAAAAAAAAAAAAAGAAAAGAAAAGAAATGTTAACTTCCGGCCGGGCGCAGTGGCTCACACCTGTAATCCCAGCACTTTGGGAGGATCACAAGGTCAAAAGGTCGAGACTATCCTGGCCAACATGGTGAAACCCCGTCTCTAACTAAGAATACAAAGAAATGGTAACTTCCAAGGTAAGTTATCAGGAAGAACACTGACATCAAAAGGTGTTTTGTTGTTGTTTTTTTTTTTTTTAAAAGATGTAAACCCAGAGGATGGGGAAAACAGGCGAGAAAAAAATAGCAACATTCTGGAGGTGGGAAAGCAGATAGACAAAGGATAATGGGCTAAACAGACCAAAGCAAGTTGAACCGTAAGCCAGGAGCAGAAAAAATGGAGAAGCACCTGATATATACCACTGAGTCTTGAAAGGACTTAGAAAATAACAGCACCAGGTACTTCTGGAACTGAGGGAAAAGGAGGAGGTAGCTAAAGTAAGACTTGGGTAAGAACTGTTTAATAAATGTTTAAAGCTCCAGGTTCCTTCTCCAACTCTAGAGGTTCTGGCATAGCTAAAGGCCAGGGTACACTAACCATATACCATGTACCTAGTTGCCTACTGACAGGGTATGCTGAATACTGAGGACTCCCTCTCCCAACAGAGGCCTCTCCCTATACTTGGCTCCCAGAATACTTACTCTCTAGGCAGAAGACTGTACTCCCTGGGTACTCTGACTGTCCTACCAGGAAGGACCTAAGGACACTGATACCAATTGTTCCCTCAACAAAATGCCTACCCAGAAGACCCTATAGGGAAACTCAAAATTAATATGTCTTCAGATTCAGAAGTTCCAGTCATGTTTTTAGTCCCATTCTCTTACTAAGGGGCAAATAACCAAGGATTTACCAGATATATGAAGTAAGCTGTTAACATGGAAGATGTGATCCAGAAATAAAGCAACACGTGATAAACAAATTATAAAAGGGAAAGTTTAGAAAATTAAGATACTGCACCCAAGGAAAAATAAGTAAATGCTGTAAAATGGAAAATTCAGATAAAAAAATTCTTAGAAATCAAAGTTCAATAAAAGGATTGGAAGATGATGAAGGAACCTCTGGAAAGCAGAAATCGATATTTTTTAAAATGGAAAAGAGGGTTAAAAAGATAGGAGAGTTCAGTATAAGAAATCCAGCACTCGAGTAAGAGGAGCTCTGAAAAGAGAATTTTAAAAAATGGAGAGATGAAAAATCAACAAAATAATTCCAGGAAATTTCTTATAACCACAGGACCTCAATTTCCAGAATAAAAGGGCCTAATGTATATATCACAGTGGATGAAAACCGATTCCCCACCAAGGTATGTAAAATTTTAGAACACTGAAACAGAGAAAGATCTAACAAACTTCCAGAAAAGAAAAAAACTAACACAACAATCAGTAATTTTTTTGCTTTTTAAAAAAAATATTGCTTTTTTTTTTCTTGGCTGGCATAACAAAGTAAGTATTTTTTTTTTATTTAAAGACAGGGTCTTACCCTGTTACTCAGGCTGGGCTGCAGTTGCAGGATCTCGGTCCACTGCAACCTCCACCTCCCGGGTTCAAGCAATTCTTGTGCCTCACCCTCCCAAGTACTGGGATTACAGGTGTGAGCTACCATGCCCAGTTAATTTTTATATTTTTTGTAGAGACCGGGGCTTCATCATGTTGACCAGGCTGGTCTCGAACTCCTGGCCTCAAGTTGTCTGCCTGCCTTGGCCTCTCAAAGTGCTGGAATTACAGGCATGAGCCACCATGCCTAGCCAGGATCAGCAATCTGAGTGACTTCAGATACTTCATCGGCAGTGTTGGAATCAAGCAGGCAATGAAACAATGGCTTCACAATCCTGAAAGAAAAGTATTTCCAATCTAAAAATCTATACCCAGTCTAAGTAGCAAGCCAGTATGACAGAAAAATGAAGGCATTGTAAGTGTACAAACTCAAAACTTTACCTATGTAATCTTTCTCAGGAAGATACTAGAGGATGTTTTCTACAAAAGTAAAGGACTAAATAATTAAGGAACAAAAAGTCACAGACTAGCCTGGGCAACATAATGAGACCCTGTCTCTACAAAAAAAATTTTTTTAATTAGCCAGGTACAGTGGTGTGCACCTATAGTATCAGTTATTTCAGAGTCTGAGATGGAAAGATGGCTTGAGCCCAGAAGTCCAAGATACAGTGATCTATGATTGTCTATAAGCCTGGCCAAGATGTTGAAACCCTGTCTCTACTACACTCCAGCCTAGCCAATGAGAGCAAGACTTTGTCTCACCAAAAAAAAAAAAAAAAAAAAAAAAATATATATATATATATATATATATATATATATATATATATATATGCATCCTCATTTGTAAATGTAAAAAAAAAAAAAAAGACAAGACAATAAGCTCGGAGCAGATGTTTTCAATAGGAACAACAAAGAAATCCAGAACATGGGCTGGGCGCAGTGGCTCACTTCTGTAATCCCAGCACTTTGGGTGGTTGAGGCCAGTGGATCACCTGAGGTCAGGAGTCCGAGACCAGCCTGGCCAACATGGTGAAACCCCCTTCTCTACTAAAAATATAGAAATTAGCTGGGTGTGGCAGCCAGCGCCTGTAATCCCAGCTACTCGGGAGGCTGAGGCAGGAGAATTGCATGAACCTGGGAAGCAGCGGTTGCAGTGAGCCAAGATCACGCCACTGCACTCCAGCCTGGGCGACAAGAGCAAAACTGTCTCAAGAAGGGGGAGAAAAAAAGAAAAAAAAAGAAATCCAGAACACAATAGAACAGTAGCTTTATCTTATTTATTTATTTATTTTTGAGGCAGGGTTTCATTCTGTTGCCCAGGCTGGAGTGCAGTGGCATGATAATAGCTCACTACAGCCTTGATCTCCTATGTTCAAAAGATCTTCCCACCTCAGCCTCCTGAGTAGCTGGGACTATAGATACACACCATCACACCTAGCTAATTTGCTAATTTTTCTTTTTAGTAGAGGCAAGTTCTTGCTATGTTGCCCAGGCTAGTCTTGAACTTCAGAGCTCACATGACCCTCCCGACTTGGCCTCCCAAAGTGCTGAGATTACAGGTGTAAGCACCTGGCAGAATGATATCTTTAAAGTGTAAGAGAAGAGCTGCCATTTCTTCATTGATATCCAAGAATAAGAGTAAAATAAAAACAAAACCAAAATTTTCCAAGGAAATTCTGAAAGCATGTACTTCTAGAAGAAAGAAAAAGATTCCTAAAAGGAATATGTGAGGTGAACAAGGAATGTTAAGGAGAAAAACAGATAAGCATACAGGCAAATCTAAGTAACTGTGTAAGACCAAAAAGAAAATTTGGGGGATAAACAGAACAGGATAAAACTAAAATACAAGATGAAAGAGGTAATGGGATCAAAGTGTTTAAGGACCCTGGATTGTTCAGGAAACAGTGAAGATATTGTATATTTTAAGATCTTCAGTTATATGGCCATGCTTAAGTTTTAGCAGTAATCATTAAAAGAACAGGAATACAAGGGCCAGGCGTGGTGGCTCAGGCCTGTAATCCCAGCACTTTGGGAGGCCAAGGTGGGTGGATCACCAGGTCAGGAGTTCAAGACCAGCCTGGACAAGATGTTGAAACCCTGTCTCTGCTAAAAATACAAAAACTAGCTTGATGTAGTGGCAGTTGCCTGTAATCCCAGCTACTCAGGAGGCTGAGGCAGGAGAATCGTTTGAACCCAGGAGGTGGAGGTTGCAGTGGGCCAAGATGGCACCACTGCACTCCAGCCTGGGTGACAGAGTGAGACTCCATCTCATAAATAAATAAATAATAGTAATATAAGAACCTCCAAAGATGAATGACCCAAGTGGAATTTTTTCTAAAACCTTCCATCAGTTCTTAGAAAAAAGTAGAAGGGTGTATGTGTATGTGTTGAGGTGAAGAGAAGATGAAGGTGGAATACAGAAAAGACAGAAAAGAGACACAAAGGGCATAAAATAATATGGTAGAAACAGTTTCAAATATGTCAGTAATCACAACATACATAAATACACTAAGCCTGTCAATAAAAAGATAGGAACTGTCAGTATAGCTTTAAAAACAACCGTAATAAAATCTATTTACATGCTGTATACAAGAGACATTGAAAATATAAGGACAACAAGGTAAAAGTAAAAGGATGAACCAGATAGTGGTTTGGTGATGGTTGCACAACTTTGTGAATATACTATAAACCACTGAATTATACACTTAATTTTTTTCTTTTTTTTGTTTTTATTCTTTTTTATTTTTATTTTTTGAATTATACACTTTAAAATGGTTAAGATGGTGAATCTTATGTGAATTTTATCTAATTTTTTTTTTTTTTTTTTTTTTTTTTTGAGATGGAGTCTCACTCTGTCGCCCAGACTGGAGTGCAGTGGCGCAATCTCATCTCACTGCAACCTTTGCCTCCCGGGTTCAAGGGATTCTCCTGCCTCAGCCTCCTGAGTAGCTTGGACTACAGGAGCATGCCACCACGCTATTTTTTGTATTTTTAGTAGAGACAAGGTTTCACAGCATTAGCCAGGATGGTCTCGATCTCCTGACCTCGTGATCCGCCCGCCTCAGCCTCCTAAAGTGCTGGGATTACAGGCATGAGCCACCATGCAGTGTCAACTTTTCTATTTTAGTAATAAGCAAAAATATAGCTAATATTTTTGTTTAGTAACAGTGATAATAGCTTCCATTTATTAATGGCCTATGTACAGACACTGTACGTATTAGATATTTTACAAGCAGTTCATTAATCTTCACTACTATAAGGCTGGTATTAATAGCCTCATTTTACATAAAGTAACATGG
Organism: Saimiri boliviensis; assembly: GCF_048565385.1. NCBI lineage: Eukaryota > Metazoa > Chordata > Mammalia > Primates > Cebidae > Saimiri > Saimiri boliviensis. Next base: position 39,039,889 of record NC_133459.1, on the reverse strand, counting down.
TCCTTAGGCTTCTGTTTTCACCAGTCACCTGCTTTCCAATATGAATTATGCAGTATTTTATGCAACAACCAATTCTTTACTGTTCAGGATATGCTCTCGTATCTTAGTTTGAGGTCTGGGTTTAGGAAGCTGTTTAGAACAGCATCAGGGTCACACTCAAAGAGATGCTGATGTGGAATGATTACAGCTTAAACAGTGTGGATCACTTTCCACAGAAAGGAGACTTGCTTATTCATGCGAGTTTCTTAGCTCTCAATTTCTTTTCTTCCCACACTAATTTCACATAAGAGAACAAAAATAGGTATCGCCCATCAATTCTTTTTTTTAGCATTTTCCTTTTTATAAAATTCATACACTGCCTCATTTGAGCCTCACAACACCAAGAGGGGCAGGTGAGAAGTATGGTCTTCATTTTAGAGATGAAGAAAAGGGGCTAAGAAATTAAAATGTCTTGCTACTAAGTAATGGGAAAAATCCACCTCTCTGGAGCTGGCATCCTTTCTATCATATTTATCTTTCTATCATATTGGGAAGACTTTCACATAACCCTAGTACTTACTGGGGAAATACTTGCTGTCTTCTATAAAAAGGCAGCTTATGTATATTTAAAATTATTCATTTTCTTAAATTGCTTTTGAATATTTTGTATTTTTTAATTTTCTGTAGAGACAGGGGTCTTACCATGTTACCCAGTATGGTCTCAAACTCCTGGCCTCAAGCAATCCCCCCACCTTGGCCTCCCAAAATTCTGGGATTACAGATGTGAGCCACTGTGCCTGGCCTTAAACTGTTATTGAGACAAGTTGTTCCAATTCTTCTATTTGTCTTCTGAAGGGTAAAATTCCAGCCAGTAAGAGTCCTAGTTATCTTTTAAAATGTAATAGCCATTATAGACACACTCATCAAAATGTTTGTACTCTAAGGGGTGGGATTTCAGATAACTTTAGTATTTTTCTTTAAATTTGTTAAAAATCAAATGCTTCATGTTCTCTATATCATCAGGCTAACACCATCTTTGCATCCCTAACTGCACTGTGCATAGTAGGCATTCAATAGCAAGTCCTGAATAAATCTGCTTCCTAAACTTCTGCCACATCTGTGTACCCTCCATGTGATTATTTACTTATTTCTTTAAACCAATTCACTTTTTAAAACTAGCCTTATCCCCGGCATTCCCAAACTTTTTACACAGAGGGCCAGCTCACTGTCCTTCAGACCGTTGGAGGGCCGCCACATACTGTGTTCCTCTCACTGACCACCAATGAAAGAGGTGCCCCTTCCTGAAGTGTGGCGGGGGGCCGGATAAATGGCCTCAGGGGGCCGCCCGCAGGCCATAGTTTGGGGACACCTGCCTTATCCTAAGTGACAATACATTTGTATGAAATCATAAATTTGATATGCTAGTTTCATTTTTTCCCTAATATATTTTAATAGGTATACAACTAATCAAATTTAAAATATTGATATACCTAAAATTAGCTTACCAGTGGTACTTGTGCCAAAAAGCAATACAGCTAATGACTGTTTGGTCAGTCTTTGACCTTCTCCCTCACTCCCCATAACATCAGTCTCTAAGTACAGTCGTGCATCACTTGATGATGGAGATATGTTTTGATAAGGGTGTTGTTAGGTGATTTTATCGTTGTACAAACATCATAGTGTACACTTACATAAACCCAGGTGATACAGCATACTATACAACTAGACTATGGTACAGCCTATTGCTCCTAGGCTACAAACCTGGCTATCATGTTACTATACTGAATACTGTAGGCAACTGCAACCAATGGTGAGTAACAGTGTATCTAAGCATATGTAACCTTAGGACAAGTACGGTTACAAATATGGTATTATAATCTTAAAGTAACATATTTGGTCCATTATTGACTAAAATGTCATTATGTGAAGCATGACTACTTTCAATCCATCCTTTATTATGACTCTTGCACTTAATTGGACCTCTCATTCTGGTACAGGCACTCATTATCTCACGCTTATCTTGGTCATCTTAATGCACTAGGCTCCTAGAAGTCTCTTTGTCTCCAATCTTTGCTCTATCCTACATTCTGCCATCAGATTTGAATATTCCTAAAATAAGCTTTGGTACCCAAATAAATCTAAACTTTCCAGGCCACTGGAAACAATCACTTGATGTCTTCAGGAAAAAGTATTTAAAAAACTCGTCCTGCCCTACCTTTCTATCCCTATCTACAAGAATCCATTTAATCATTAGTTTCAGAACAGGCATTGTGAACTTGGTCTTTACAACTTTATTCATTCCCTGCCTTCAACCTGAAAAGCCCTAAAGTCAAACTTCCATCTACCTCAAATAGCCTCACTTCGAAACTTATCTGACCATTAGAATCTGCATTAATATCTCCATTTCTGAAAGCCACACTCTATCAGCTACTGCTCATGACATTTACCATGCCCTGCCTTAAACTCCAGGCTATTTGTTTCCTCTACTGTAAGTTCTTTAGTGTAAGACCATGTCTATTGTATCTTGTCATGTAATATATATATTTAGATAGTAAAATATTTGTAGGTAATCAATGAAGCAAAGCAAGCTCTTGTTTTTTTTTTGAGACAGTCTCGCTCTGTTGCCCAGACAAGTGCAGTGGGGCAAATACAGCTCACTGCAGCTTTAACTTCCTGGACTAACGTGATTCTCCCACCTCAGCCTCCTGAGTGGCTGGAACTACAGGTGCACATTATTATTTTTTTTTTTTTTGAAATGCAGTCTCACTCTGTCACCCAGGCTGGAGTGCAGTGGCGCGATCTTGACTCACTGCAACCTCTACCTCCCAGGTTCAAACGATTCTCTTGCCTCAGCCTCCCGAGTAGCTGGAACTATAGGCACGTGCCATCACGCATGGCTAATTTTTTGCATTATTAGTAGAGACAGGGTTTCACTGTGTTAGCCAGGCTGGTCTCAATCTCCAGACCCGTGATCCGCCCACTTTGGCCTCCCAAAGTGCTGAGATTATAGGCATAAGCCACCGCACCGGCTAACACCCAGCTATTTATTTATTTATTTATTTATTTATTTTTTTGAGACGGAGTTTCGCTCTTGTTACCCAGGCTGGAGTGCAATGGCACGATCTCGGCTCACCGCAACCTCCGCCTCCTGGGTTCAGGCAATTCTCCTGCCTCAGCCTCCTGAGTAGCTGGGATTACAGGCACGCGCCACCATGCCCAGCTAATTTTTTTTTTTTTGTATTTTTAGTAGAGACGGGGTTTCACCATGTTGACCGGGATGGTCTCGATCTCTTGACCTTGTGATCCACCCGCCTCGGCCTCCCAAAGTGCTGGGATTACAGGCTTGAGCCACCGCACCCGGCCCCAGCTATTTATTTTTTGAGGAGACAAGGTCTTAGCGTGTTGCTCAGGCTGGTCTCAAACTCCTAGCCTTAAACAACCCTCTAACTCTAACCTCCCAAAGTAATGGGATTACAGGTGTGAGCCACCACACCTGGCTGTGGGGCTCTAAAGCAGCCAGCAAAATAAGTCAAATACTATTCGAGGTACTTCGAAGGGCCACCCAATTGTTCTTGTAGCCAAATAAAACTATTCTCATGGCAGTTCTAACTACACCCATATAAACAGGACTGCAGGGAAGATCACACGGCAGCTGGGCGGAGCCCACAGCAGCTCAGCAAAGCCTCTGCAGGCAGACAGTGACTAGGCGGCCTCCTAGCTGGGCAGGGCAGCCCTGAAAGAAAAAAAAAAAAAAAAAGGGCAGCAGCACAACGGAAACTCATAAATAAAGCCCTGACTCCCTGGGACAGAGCACCTGGGGGAAAAAAAAAAGGGAGTTTATGAATTCTGCTGCAGCAGATCTAAACGTACCTGCTCAGCAGCTCTGAATGAACAATGGAGCTCACAGCTCAGGACTTGAGCCCCAATAAAAAACAGACTGTCTCCTCAAGCAGCTCCCGGACCCCCATAGATCCAAAGAGTCACCTCATAAAGGAGAGAACAGACTGACATTTGGCAAGCATCCTTCTGGGACAAAGATAGCAGAAGACGAAACTGGTAGCAACCCTTACTGCTCTGCAGCTGCTACAGGTGATCCCCAGGCAAGCAGGGCCTGGAGTGGACCTCAGCAGTCCTACAGCAGAGGGGCCAGACTGTTAGAAGGAAAGCTAAAAAAAAAGAAGTAACTTCAGCATCCGCAAACCGGAAGCTGACTCAGAGACCCAATCTGAAAGTCAGTAACTACAAAGACAACAGGTGGAGAAACCCACAAAGATGGGAAGAAACCAGCACAAAAAGGATGAAAACTCCCGAAACCAGAACACCTCTCCTCCTAAAAGGGATCACAACTCCTCACCAGCAAGGGAACAAAACTGGATGGAGAAAGAGTGTGATGAAATGACAGAATCAGACTTCAGAAGGTGGGTAATAAGAAACTACAGTGAGCTAAAAGAACATGTTCTAACCCAATGCAAAGACACTAAGAACCTTGAAAAAAGATCTGACGAAATGCTAACAAGAATAGACAACATAGGAATATAAGTGAATTGATGGAGCTGAAAAACACAGTACAAGAACTTCGTGAAGCATGCACAAGTTTCAACAGCCGAATTGACCAAGGAGAAGAAAGGGTATCAGAGGTCGAAGACCAACTCAATGAAATAAAACAAGAAGGCAAGAATAGAGAAAAAAGGGTAAAAAGGAATGAACAAAGTCTCCAAGAAATGTGGGACTATGTGAAAAGACCTAATCTATGTTTGATAGGTGTACCTGAATGTGATGAAGATAATGAATCCAAGCTGGAAAATACTCTTCAGGATATTCTCCAGGAAAACTTCCCCAACCTAGCAAGGCAGGCCAATATTCAAGTCCAGGAAATACAGAGAACACCACAAAGATATTCCTCATGAAGAGCAACTCCAAGGCACATAATTGTCAGATTCATCAGGGTTGAAATGAAGGAGAAAATACTAAGGGCAGCCAGAGAGAAAGGTCAGGTTACCCACAAAGGGAAGCCCATTAGACTCACAGCAGATCTCTCAGCAGAAACCCTACAAGCCAGAAGAGAGTGGGGGCCAATATTCAACATCCTTAAAGAAAAGAACTTTCAACCCAGAATTTCATATCCAGCCAAACTAAACTTCTTAAGTGAAGGAAAAATAAAATTCTTTGTGAACAACCAAGCACTCAGAGATTTCATCACCACCAGGCCTACTTTATAAGAGCTTCTGAAAGAAGCACTACACATAGAAAGAACAATCGGTATCAGCCATTCCAAAAATAAACCAAAAGGTAAAGAGCATCAACATAATGAAGAATCTACATCAACTAATGGGCAAAACAGCCAGCTAGCATTAAATGGCAGTATTAAACTCACATATATTAATATTAATCCTAAATTTAAATAGACTAAATGCCCCAATCAAAAGACACAGACAGGCAAATTGGATAAAAAGTCAAAACCCATCAGTATGCTGCATCCAGACCCATCTCACATGCAAGGATACACAAAGACTCAAAACAAAGGGATGGAGGAAGATTTACCAACCAAATGAAGAGCGAAAAAAAAAAAAAAAGCAGGAGTTTCAATTCTCGCCTCTGATAAAATAAACTTTAAAGCAACAAAGATCAAAAGAGGCAAAGAAGGACATTACGTAATGGTAAAAGGATCAATGCAACAAGAAGAGCTAATGATCCTAAATATATATGCACCCAATGCAGGAGCACCCAGATACATAAGGCAAGTTCTTAATGATTTATAAAGAGACTTAGACTCCCACACAATAATAGTGGGAGACTTTAACATCACATTGTCGATATTAGACAGATCAATGAGACAGAAAATTAACAAGGATATCCAGGACTTGAACTCAGACCTGGAACAAGTAAACTTACTAAACATTTACAGAACTCTCCACCCCAAATCCACAAAACATACATTCTTCTCAGTACCACATCACACCTACTCTAAAACTGACTACATAATTGGAAGTAAATCACTCCTCAGTAATTGCACAGCATTTCACAGGTTTAAATGAAATATTGGTTGGCAGCTTGTTTTTTTCCTCCCTTATTCCTTCCTGTCTCCATTGTTAAGCACAATTATTGGCATAAAAGAGGTTTTTAATACCCATTTTTAGACTGCATTCTAGCCTGGGCAATAGAGCAAGATTCGCGTTCTCTCTCCCTCTTTCTCTTCCTCTTTCTTTCTCTCTTTCATACTTTTCTTTCTCTCTTTCTTTTTTTCTTTCTTTTTCTTTCTTTCTTTCTAAGAAAAAAAAGAAAAGAAAAGAAATCAGGCCAGGCACAGTGGCTCACACCTGTAATCTCAGCACTGTGGGAGGCTGAGGCAGGAGGATCACAAGGTCACGTGTTCAAGTCCAGCCTGACCAACGTGGTGAAACCCCATCTCTACCGAAAACCCAAAAATTAGCCAGGCATGGTGGTGCGCGCCTGTAATCCCAGCTACTCAAGAGGCTGAGGCAGGAGAATCGCTTGATTCTCCACCTGGGAGGTGGAGGTTGCAGTAAGCAGAGATCACACCACTGCACTCTAGTCTCAGCAACAGAGTGAGATTTCGCTTCAAAAAACAGAAAAAAGAAATCAAAGATTTAGAAAGCTTGGCTGGGTGTGGTAGCACACTCCTGCACTTTGGGAGGCCAGGAGTTTGACCAGCCTGGGAAACACAGCGAGACCTCATCCCAAAATAAATAAATATATAAATAAATGAAAGCTTAACTTACTTGCACAGAGTTACACAGATGGTGAGTGAACAAGGAACTAAAATCATCTCTGTATGACACCAAAGGCAATGGCACATTCCATCACACACATGAATACTGATGACTGTTTTTGACAGTTTATGTTGTTTCTTATCATTGTCCCCTTTCCCCCATTTAGTCTTGATATTTGAAATTCTCCTAATCAATATCAGTTAATCTCATCCAGGAAAAGGACTTAGAAGCAGCCTTCTCAGACTCTCAGGTCAGATTTGAGAAATGTCTTCTCTTGTGCTCCCACTCTATCTAGTATCTATAACTTGATAGTAGCAATTAACATATTGTACTGTGATTGCATGACTATCTACATTCTATAAAAGCTTGCAAGGTAGTTAGCATGTAATGAGTGGTAATCTCTCCTAAATACCAGAACTATAAAGGAGCCATAGTTTTTTACTTGATAGTCTCCCTGAATTCAACACTCACTACATAGAAATTGATGTTATTTTAAGCTGTCACAGGAACTGTGCATAAAAGCTAAGAGTCTCTTAGGAAAAAAGAACTCACTTTAGCTTTTATTTTTAAGACTATAAGCTTAAGAGAAAGGTATTTCTTTTTATTTTTGTGTACCTAGTGCCAAGCAAAGTATTTCAGCACAGAGTATACATTTCATAAATGTGTGCTCAATAAGTAAAACAGACTAACTTACGTAATGTTTCCAAGGATACAAAGCTACTAAATAACAGAACTAGGGTTCAAATCTAAGTCTCTCCATTGCCAAAGCCTGTAATTACTGTTTTAATAAAGCTAAAAATTAGATGTTTATATCTCTTTGTCTTGCTTGTGGGAATTCTTTGGTCATAAACATATCAACAATTATATATATACAAGTTCCTGTTTTAAAGATAGCCTATAATCATATGAATTTTCTTTTTTTTTTTTTGAGACGGAGTTTCGCTCTTGTTACCCAGGCTGGAGTGCAATGGCGCGATCTCAGCTCACCGCAACCTCCGCCTCCTGGGCTCAGGCAATTCTCCTGCCTCAGCCTCCTAAGTAGCTGGGATTACAGGCACGCGCCACCACGCCCAGCTAGTTTTTTGTATTTTTAGTAGAGACGGGGTTTCACCATGTTGACCAGGATGGTCTCGATCTCTCGACCTCGTGATCCACCCGCCTCAGCCTCCCAAAGTGCTGGGATTACAGGCTTGAGCCACTGCGCCCGGCTATGAATTTTCTTATAAGAGCTTCTAATTTTAGTATCTACATTCTATAAAAGCTTGTAGATACTAATTTCAGTATCTACATTCTATAAAAGCTTGCAAGGTAGTTAGCATGTAATAATAGTGGCAATCTCTCCTAAATACCAGAACTTTAAAGGAGCCATAGTTTTTTATTTGATAGTCTCCCTGAATTCAGCACTCACTGCATAGAAATTGATGTTATTTTGAGTTGTCACAGGAACTCTGTATAAAAACTAAGGTAGAGTCTCTTAGGAAAAAAAAACTCACTTTAACTTTAGCTTTTATTTCTTCACTGTTCCCTTCGTCCTCTTTGCGGGGTTCCATGCCAGAATCCTCCTGGATGTCTTTGTTTAGTACAGAGTACTCTTCTAGTAGAGTGTCAAACAAAACTATTCGCTTGTTCTTGAAGAAGCCATAAAAATAAGCATTGCTGTGGGAAGAGCGTTTAGATCCTAAGGAAAGACAGTTCAAAGCATGGAATATAATTAAAAAGTTTGGGGTCCTCTGGAGAGACTCCTAGAAATTGAATTACTGAAAAGGACATTAAAATTTTCAAATTGATTAATACATGAAGAAAAACCATATCAACATAATTCACCACCAGCAGTGGAGAGTGTCTGTTTTTTGTCAATAAATGTGCTCATCACAGCTTCATAGCAGTCAGTAAATAAGTAAAGCCTAAACCATCCAACAGTTACGGAATGATTCAACTATAGTAAAACTATGAAACAGAATTTTCAGCAGCCAGAAAAAAATTATACTTCCAAAGAATTTTAACAAGAAAAAGCTTACCAATATATTATGAAGGATACAAAACCTCATGTACATAAGATTCCATTATTGTTAAAATAAAAATGTACATGTATTAGGTTGGTGCAAACGTAATTATCATTTTTGCATTGCTGAAATTTGCTGTTTGATATTGGAATACATTCTTAAATAAACATGATTATATTATACTTTTTTTTTTTTTTTGAGATAGAGTCTTGCTCTGTCACCAGGCTAGAGTGCAATGGCACAATCTCGGCTCACTACAACCTCTGCCTCCTGGGTTCAAGTGATTCTCATGCCTCAGCCTCCCACGTAGCTGGGACTACAGGCACACACCACCACACCCCATTTTTTATATTTTTAGTAGAGACAGGGTTTCACCATATTGGCCAGGCTGATCTTGAACTCCTGACTTCATGATCTACCCGCCTCAGCCTCCTCAAGTGCTGGGATTACAGGTGTGAACCACCACACCTGGCCCTGTTATACATAATTTTAATGTGCATTTCTTACTTTATGTTTTTTACTAATGACTTATTACTTGCTGTTTATATTTATTTTAGATAATGGAAATGATGTTAGACAAAAAGCAAATTCGGCTGGGTGGAGTAGCTGATGCCTGTAATCTCAGCACTTTGCAAAGCTGAGGCGGGCAGATCACTTGAAATCAGGAGTTCATGACCAGCCCAGCCTGGCCAACATGGTGAAACCCTGTCTCTACTAAAAATACAAAATTAAGGCCGGGCACGGTGGCTCAAGCCTGTAATCCCAGCACTTTGGGAGGCCGAGGCGGGTGGATCACGAGGTCAAGAGATCGAGACCATCCTGGTCAACATGGTGAAACCCCGTCTCTACTAAAAACACAAAAAATTAGCTGGGCATGGTGGCGCGTGCCTGTAATCCCAGCTACTCAGGAGGCTGAGGCAGGAGAATTGCCTGAACCCAGGAGGCAGAGGTTGCGATGAGCCGAGATCGCGCCATTGCACTCCAGCCTGGGTAACAAAAGCGAAACTCCATCTCAAAAAAAAAAAAAAAAAAGAAAAAAAGAAAAATACAAAATTAGCCAGGCATGGTGGCACATACCTTTAATCCCAGCTACGTGGGGGGCTGAAGCACAAGAATCACTTGAACCCGGGAGGCGGAGGTTGCAGTGAGCACAGACGTCACCATTGCACTCCAGCCTGGGCAACAGAGGGAGACTCTGTCTCAAAAAAAAGTGAATTCAAGCAATTTTCTGATTTGAGTTCAAAACAGGTTGTAAGCAGCAGAGACAAGCCCCAACGTCAACAACTCATTTGGCCCAGGAACTGCTAATGAACGTACAGCACAGTGGTGGTTCAAGAAGTTTGCAAAGGAGATGAGAACCTTGAAGATGAGGAGCGCAGTGGCTGGCCATCGGAAGTTACAATGACCAATGGAGAGCAATCATCGAAGCTGATCCCCTTACAACTACACAAGACATTGTCAAAGACCTCAATATCGACTGTTCTAAAGTCATTTGGCATTTGAAGCAAATTAGAAAGATGAAAAAGCTTGGTAAGTGGGTGCCTCATGAGCTGAGTGAAAATTTTTTTAGAAAATCATTGTTTTGAAGTGTCGTCTTTTCTTATTCTACACAACAAACCATCTCTCTATCAGATTTTAACGTAGGATGAAAGGTGGATTTTATGCAACAATGGGCGATAACCAGCTCAGTGGCCAGACCCAGAAGCTACAAAGCACTTCCCAAAGCCAAGCTTGCACCAAAAAAAGGTTATGGTCACCGTTTGGTAGTCTGCTGCCAGTCTGATCCACTATAGCTTTCTGAATCCCAGCAAAACCATTACATCTGAAAAGTATGCTCAGCAAATCAATGAGATGCACAGAAAACTGCAACACCTGCAACCAGCACTGGTCAACAGAAAGGGCCCAATTCTCCTACAAGGCAATGCCCAACTGCACATTGCAAAATCAGTGCTTCAAAAGTTGAACAAATTGGGCTACGAAGTTTTGCCTGATCTGCCACATTCATCTGACCTCTTGCCAAGTGACTACCACTTCTTCAAGCACCTCAAAACTTTTAAAAGTGAAAACGTTTCCACAGCTAGCTGGATGCAGAAAATGCTTTCCAAGAGTTTGCTGAATTCCGAAGCACAGATTTTTATGCTACAGGAATAAACAAACTTATTTCTCGTTGGCAAAAATGTGTTGAAGGTAATGGTTCCTATTTTGATTTATAAAATTTGATTTATTTAAAATTCATGGTCTGAAACCACAATTACTTTTGCACCAACCTAATAAATATTAATAGAAAAGCATAAGCCCATGCCTATTAGGAAACATAACAAAGTATTGAACTCTTCACCACTAGGTTTTAGAATTATGGATTTTTGTTTCCTTCCCCGCCGCCCCAAGACTTTTAAAATAAGCATAAACCTACTTCTATAATTAAAGCAATTTTTATAAAGACTGGAAGAAGACATACCTTTTTTTTCTTTTGAGACAGGGTCTCTCTCTGTCACTCAGGCTGCAATGCAATGGCAAAATCATGGCTCACTGCAGCCTTGACCTCCTGAGCTCAATCAAGCCTCCTGCCTCAGCCTCCTGAGTAGCTAGGACTATAGATACATACCACCATGCCCAGCTAATTTTTTGTAGAGACAGTGGCTTGCTATGCTGCCCAAGCTGGTCTCTAACTCCTGGGCTCAAGCAATTCTCCTGCCTTGGCATCCCAAGGTGCTGGGATTACAAGTGTGAGTCACCACAGCCAGCCCATACCTAAAATTTTAATAGTAGCTAAGAGTACCTGAACTATGGTTGATTTTTACTTTCTTCTTTATATACTTCTTTGATTTCCAGATGTTCTACGATGTGCAGTGAGTTAAGTATAGTGACTAAGAGCATAGACTTTGGGTTCAAATCTTGGCTCTGCCATGTATCAGCTGTGTAAATTTAGGAAACTTTCTTAATTTCTTTAAACTTGAGTTTCCTGTTTATAAAGCGAGGCTAGTATCTACCTCATTGGATTAGATTAAGGATTACATGAGATATTCTAAGTGAAGCAATTAGTATGCTGTCTGATCTGTATACTGCCACTATTATTTATATACTTTTTTCAAAAAAGGAATGATAAACATTTATTTCTCTTGAGAATCTTAAGTCTCTCACAGAAAACATGAATTTTCTATCGACTCCTATTTTTAATGAAAAGTAACTGGCAGTATGTTTAGTAGTAAAATTTTGACAAGTAGAAGCTATTATTTATTGCATTATTACATTTCTTTTTTGTTTCATTGCCAGGAAGAGCCAAACATGTGGTCCAGTTTTGTCAATAATATAGGACTTCAGGACCTGGAAAGCTGTGTTATCCTTTGAAGTTCATCCTTCTATCTCATCTCTATCTTTTCCAAGCTTAATTTATTTTTTTTGGCGGAGGGGATGGAGTCTCGCTCTGTTGCCCAGGCTGGAGTGCAGTGGCACGATCTCAGCTCACTGCAGCCTCCGCCTCCCGGGTTCCAGCAATTCTCCTGCCTTAGCCTCCTGGGTAGCTGGGTTTACATGCACATGCCACCATACCAGGCTAATTTTTGTATTTTTAGTAGAGATGGGGTTCACCATGTTGGCCAGGCTGGTCTCGAACTCCTGACCTCAGGTGATCCACCCATCTCAGCCTTCCAAAGTGTTAGGATTACAGGCATGAGCCACCATGCCTGGCACTGATCCTAAATTTTTAAATTAATTTAAAAATATTTCTTGGCCGGGCACGGTGGTTCAAGCCTGTAATCCCAGCACTTTGGGAGGCCGAGGCGGGTGGATCACGAGGTCTAGAGATCGAGACCATCCTGGTCAACATGGTGAAACCCCGCCTCTACTAAAAATACAAAAAAAAAAAAAAACTAGCTAATCCCAGCTACTTAGGAGGCTGAGGCAGGAGAATTGCCTGAGCCCAGTAGGCGGAGGTTGCGGTGAGCCAAGATCACGCCATTGCACTCCAGCCTTGGTAACAAGAGCGAAACTCCGTCTCAAAAAAAAAAAAAAAAAAAAAAAAAAAATTTCTCAGACTCTATCTGAAGTTATTTATGAAAATAGGCAGATTGTATGCACACAAACAAAAGTAAATTAATGTCTTACTATCTCCCATTGGTCCAGGTATCTCAAAGTGTGGTCCAAGGAATACCTATACCAAAATAACCTAGGGGTGTTTTTAGAAGTAGATACTGGAAATACCTACTAAGTCAGAATCTCTCGGAATGAAGCCCAGGAATCTTTTTTTTTTTTTTTTTTTTTTGAGACGGAGTTTCGCTCGTTACCCAGGCTGGAATGCAATGGCACGATCTCGGCTCACCGCAACCTCCACCTCCTGGGTTCAGGCAATTCTCCTGCCTCAGCCTCCTGAGTAGCTGGGATTACAGGCACGTGCCATCATGCCCAGCTAATTTTTTGTATTTTTTTAGTAGAGAGGGGGTTTCACCATGTTGACCAGGATGGTCTCGATCTTCTGACCTCGGAATCCACCCACCTCGGCCTCCCAAAGTGCTGGGATTACAGGCTTGAGCCACTGTGCCCGGCCAGAATCTGTCTTTTAACAAACTCTCAAGGGACTTTTATACTTACTAAACTTTAAGAATCCCTTGGCTGGGCACGGTGGCTCACACCTGTAATCCCAGCACTTTGGGAGGCTGAGGTGGGCAGATCACAAGGGCAAGAGACCGAGACCATCCAGGCTACCATGGTGAAAGCCCATGTACTAAAAATACGAAAATTAGCTGGGTGTGGTGGTGCGCGCCTGTAGTCCCAGCTACTTGGGAGGCTGAGGCAGGAGAATCACTTGAACCTGGAAGGTGGAGGTTGCAGTGATTCGAGATTGCACCACTGCACTCTAGCCTGGTGACAGAGCAAGACTCCATCTCAAAAAGAAAAGAAAAGAAAAGAGTCCCCATACTGTAGCATAAGCTTTTTATATTGCTGTGCCTGGCATGCAGGATACAGTCATGTACCACATAAACAACATTTTGGTCAACAGACCATATATAGGACAGTGGTCCCACAAAATTATAATGAAGCTAAAAAATTCCTGACATCATAACCACTGTAATGTTGTACCACAGCACATTATCTTTTCTATGTTTAGATACACAAACACTCATCATCATGTTACAATTGCCTATTCAGTACAGTAACATGGTTTGTAGTCTAGAAGCAAGAGGCTATACCATACAACCCAGGTGTGCAGTAGGTAATACCGTCTAGGTTTGTATGAGTATATTCTACGGTGTTCACACGACAATGAAAAGCCTAATGATGCATTTCTCAGAACATATTCGCATTGTTAAGTGATGCGTGATTGTATATTCAATTATGCTTATTTATTGAATGGATTAATGATATCACTTGAGGAATGAAGTAACGTTATTTGAGAACTCCGAAAATCAAAACATTCTTCAAAAATGTAAGGCATTGCCATTTTTTGTTTAGAATGCCTCCTCGTAATCAACCTCTTAGCACCATTTAACATTGTTGACCACTTTCTCCTTAAAACACAATAATTTTCCTGGCTTTTGAGACACCAGTTTCTCCTGGTTTTCTTCTACCTCAAGGGCCTTTCCTCCTTAGCCTCCTTCCTGGCTGTTTCTCTGCTGACTCTGACCCTGGCCCCCTTCTCTTCTCTAAGAGCCCTCATCGATGGCATTAAACACCATCTATGTGCCAGATACTTCCAAATCTGTATTTTTAGAGCTGACCTCTCCCTACATACAGACTCATACATACAGCTACCTATTTGACATCTCCACAGAGATGTCTAGAGATACATTTGTTGTTCGTATTCTTGTGTGTGGTTCTTTTTTCCTGTCTAATATTAGAATTTCCTTTCAGAGTTTAGGGAGTATCACACCACATGAGAGACTGCTTCTCATCTGAGAAATCTAAAATGCCAGGTATTTGTTTTCCCAACACTCTGAAGAGCTAGCCCCATGCCTTGGCTTAGTCAATCAGATGCACCCATGGGGGACTCTGAATAGTTAGGTAATTATACATACACACACAAAAACAAAGCAGTGATGAATTAATTCTGCAGGTGCTAGTGACTGAATCCAGTGTTCTGAGGTAGACACTGCAGTGTCCTCACCAGACAGGTTCTGCAGTATCATTACAAGTTCCTAGCCTTCCTACGTAACGGCCCATTTTCTGAGCTTGGTAAACTTAACTTTCCTGCATATTATGTAAGATAGCAAATACTTTTTTTTTTTGAGACAGGGTCTCACTCTCTTGCCCAGGCTGGAGTGCAGTGGCACGATCCTGGCTTACTGAAACCTCCAACTCTTGGGTTCAAGCGATCCTCCTGCCTTAGCCTCCCTAGTAGCTGGGACCAAGGTGCATGCCACCATGCCCAGCTAATTTTGTATTCTTAGTAGAGACAGGGTTTCCCCATGTTGGTCAGGCTGGTCTTAAACTCTTGAGCTTAGATAATCCACCTGCCTCAGCCTCCCAAATTGCTAGGATTATAGGCATGAGCCACTGCTCCCTGCCAAATATTGTTTCAATAAGCAGTTTTTCTGCTTAAATCAGCCACCGTTGGTTTCTATTGCTTGCAGAACTCTGACTAATAATAACAACGTTTAATAGGTTCCTCAATATGTAATATAGAAGTCTTAATTACTGACAAACCTACTCTTCTCCCAGTTTTCCCCTTCTCAGTAAACTACCATTTATCCAACTGCTCAGGTCAAAAGTCCTAGGCAATTATCTTTGATATCACTCTTTCCCTTATTCCCCCAATGCAATCAGTTAGAAAATTCAATAAACTCTACCTCTAAAACCTGTCCCAAATGCATCCACTTCTCTCCATTAATTACTATTATCCTAGTCTAAGCTACTGTGTCCTACCTAGACTCTTGCCTCTCCGTACAATATATTCTCCATACAGCAGCCCAGGATATTTAAAAAAATACAAAGGAGACTATGTCACCTTTCTGCCTAAGCCTTCAATGGCTCTTTCCACTGAACTTAAAATCCAAACTCCTTACCCTGACTTAACAAAGGCCTATGTGGCCTGATTCTTGCCTATGTCTCAGGTTTCCTCTCCTGATAGTCTCCTGCTATGATGCAGCCACACTGGACTTCTTCGTAGTCCTTGAACATTTGCCCAATGACCTCAACATGGGTAGCTCCTCCCTTTAGGTCTCAGCTTAATATTCATTTGTTCAGAGAGGTCTTCTCTGATGACCCAATCTACAGTATCAACTCATCAGACCAAACTAGTTTAATTCTCTGCACAGCACTTGCTATCTAATAATATTTTGAGAGCAAAATTCTTGGCTTTTCACTACAATCTCCCTACCAATTTACAAATCTGTCATGTATGTTGTTATTGTCAGCAACAACATTCATTCAAAATATTTTTGAGGATTGTTACTATCGTTAACAACAATAAAAACATACATTATAGATGAGTAACCTGCTGTTTAGCAAAGCTAAGTTGCCCAAAGTGACACAAGTAGGTTGTGTCAAACTCCTGACCTCCCACCTCCGCCTCCCCAGTAGATGGGATTACAGGCTGGAGCCACCAAGCCCGGCACTGATAATCTGTGATAGAGCTATGATTCAAACCCAAGCCTTTTGACCCTGAAAGCTGACCTCTGAAATGCTGCCCCCAATCTACTCAAATCTTGACTTTGAGTTAACACCCAGCTCAGGTCATAACCCTTCATAAAGCCTTCCCTAACTATTTCATCTAAAATGAAATAGCTTTCACACTCTGGATGTTGTAAGTGTGTGTGTGTTGGGGGGGGGGAAGAAATAAAGAAAATAGCACCAATGATATGTTTTCACATATTCTATTGATTACCTCTACTGTCATAGCATTAGCTATTATTTCACATTATGCGATTATAACTTAAGTGATCAGCAACTCAGGTTGCCCCTTCGGTAAAAGCCACTTAGAGTCTATTCTATTGTACAGATTAGTGATTAAATTTTTAGTTTAATACTACCTTAAAAAAAAAAAAAGAGTAGTTATTTCAGAGGCTAAAGAAGTATGAACTGGCTTATTATTTTACCATGTCTCCACAGACTTTTAAGCTACTCCAATTGCGCCTTTAATTGGGCTATATCCTCAGAAGTCACTAAATGTCTGAATTTCTATGTTCTTCCAGTTGCTGTTAATTCATTCTTTTCAGTTGTGACCATCTCTGTTCTCCCCTAACCCTGTGACTGCTTCTCAGTTTCTAATCCTTCATCTAACACAGCTGCTTCTCACTGGTGATATTTCAGTTTAGAGCAGGGATCAGCAAACTGTAGCTCACAGGCCAAATCCAATCTGCCATTTATTTTTATAAAGTTTTACTGGAACACAGCCACACTCAGTTGTTTAGTATTATCTATGGCTGCTTTTGCACAATAACAGTAGCATTGAATAGTTGCAACAGAGAACATGTGGCCCACAAAACCTCAAATATTTACTCTCTAGCCCTTTACATTTGTGAAACCATAGTTTAGAGGAAACACAACTGAAACCCAGAAGGGCGAAGTGACTTGTCCAAGTTCCCATAACTGGTAAGTGGCAGGGGGAGAACTATTACATTCATTTATATGGACTTTATAAATTCTGAAAGTCATGGAACCTTACAGCAGTTTCTCTCTACATCTCCATAAGTTTCTTTGAGACTTTAGTAGTCTGCAGTACTCGATGGTACTGTAGTCTTTGGTAATCTGCAGGTGAGTCCTCAAGAACACTGGATATTTTGTTGGAGGAGACAAGGTCAAGAACATTGGCTTTAAAAGTCTCCCAACTAATACTCTACAGAATCTGTCTATGCAAGAATCCAACTTAATTACCTAAAAGAACCAGACAGATAACAGAATTGAATAAATCAGTCTAAAATATAACATAATATAACAGAGAGTGAAAAAGCCTTGGCCAAAAACTCAATACTGTAAAACCAAACAAACATAGCTGCAGACAAGAGCAGGATTTGGCATCAAGCAACCAATTTCTATCCCTGGCCTATGTTACCAATTTCTATAAATCTTAAAAAGCCAAAAGTTAGGCTGGGCACAGTGGCTCATGCCTGTAATCCCAGCACTCTGGGAGGCCGAGGCGGGCACATCACCTGAAGTCAGGAGTTCATGACCTGCCTGGCCAACATGGTAACACCCTGTCTCTATTAAAAATACAAAAATTAGCCACGTATGGTTGGCAGACACCTGTAATCCCAGCTACGAAGGAGGCTGAGACAGGAGAATAGCTTGAACCCAGGAGGCAGAGGTTGCAGTGGGCTGAGATTGTGCCATTGCATTCCAGCCTGGGCAACAAGAACAAGACTTTGTCTCAAAAAACAAACCAAAAGGTAAACTCCTAGTCTTCAAATAGCAAATTTTAAAAAGAAAAAAAACAAAAACTGATTTGTTCTTTGATTAAGGTTTTAAGAATAAAGTATCAAATAAAACAAACCACTTGAATAAAACCTTCTTATCCCCCGGTAGCCTTACCTTCTACAACATACACCTTAGTCAAAGGAAAGTCAATACTCTTTGCCATTACTTCAATTTCTTCTTTAAGCTTTCCCTCAGGCAGAGGTGTGAATTTGTCAAATAAAGGGGCAATATAATCAGCATAGATTGTGACAAGAACCTGAAAAGTAAATGTCAGAATAACACATGAACATTCTTAAAGAAAAACTATTTCTTATTATACAGATCAAATTATATTGAAACAATTATGTTAACCTCAAACTTGAGAACAAGGAACTCACTTGCTCTGGTATTCCCAGGCCCAAACAGTACCAGATAGTAAGGGCACAATATCTGCCTGATGAATTAAATTGAAATGAGTAGTTTGATAAACGAGTAAAAGAGTAAACCTGTGAATTTTATTTTAGAGGATAATGCTACTAACAGTGATTAAGATCTCTAGGGGGTAATAAATAGTCCTTTTAGAACTATCTTGGGTATTTCTGATGCTTCATGAGCCAATCATAACATGCAGTTCTGCCTTTTAGCGTAACCTCAATAGACCTGAAGTCTTTCCTAAAAAAGATTTAGTAGAACTTGACTGTGAGCTGTTACTTGGTTGGCTTGTCATCTTAATTACCTGCAGTTCATAATTGTACACTGTCATTGAAATAGCACTTCCTTAAGCATTTTTAGAGCATTTTCTCTGCTCTTTTTCCTTTTACTTTAATTTGCCATACAGTAGATACATGTAAATCCAACTAGCACCCAGTTTCTGATCTTGATCCCATCAGTGGAAAATGAAACAATGAGCATTATGTAATTCAGATTAAAATAAACCTCAGGTTGGGCGTGGTGTCACGCACCTGTAGTCCCAGCTACTCAGGAAGCTGAGGCAGGAAGACTGCTTGAGCCCAGGAGTTTGAGGCTGTAGTGCATTATGATCATGCCTATGAAATAGCTACTGTACACCAGCGTGGAAAACATAGGGAGGCTCTATTTCTAAAAAAATAAAATAAAATAAACATCATCAGTGGAGTTGAAGAGCTGATAGATGATTTCTGGGGGCACTGAAAAGACCATTTTGGATTTTTCATTTGGGATTTTTAAAAATTATTATTTAAAGGGCCAGGCTCAGTAGCTCATGCCTGTAATCCCAGCACTTCGGGAGGCTGAAGCAGGCAGATCACTAAGTCAGAAGATTGAGACCATCCTGGCTAACATGGTGAAACCTCGTCTCCACTAAAAATTAAAAAAAACTTAGCAGGGCATGGTGGCACACGCCTGTAGTCCCAGCTACTCAGGAGGCTGAGGCAGGATGATCACTTGAACCAGGGAGGGGGAGGTTGCAATGAACCAAGATCGAGCCGCTGCATTCCAGCATGGAGACAGAGTGAGACTCCGTTACACACACAAAAATTATTATTATTTGTAGTGAGAGACTCTCACTATGTTACCCAGGCTGGTCTTAAACTCTTGGGCTTAAGCAATCTTCCCACCTCAGCTTCCCAAAGTGCAGGGATTATAGGCATAATTTAATTTTAGCTGACAAGCCAGCTAAGAAACAGCACACAGTCAAGTTCTACTAATTCTTTTTTAGGAAAGACTTCAGGTCTATTGTGATTACGCTAAAAGGCAGAACTGCGTGTTATGATTGGCTCATGAAGCATCAGAAATCCCCAAGACAGTTCTAAGAGGACTATGTGTTACCACCTAGAGATCTTAATCACTGTGCCTGGCCCTGAACAGACCATTTTGACTGTATTGTAGTGTTTGTGTTGTGAAGCACTTTAGTATACGGGAAAGAGAAGAGGAATAGAAGATGTTATGAAGGGAAAATCAGGGAGGAAAGAGTGAGGGGGAAAAAAGAAAGGAGAAGGAAAAGAGGGAGGAATAGGTGGCAGCTGGGGAGACAGAGACAAGGGAGAAGGAAAGGAAGAAGAATGGGTAAAGATAAACAAGGAAGGGGAAGTACTTGGGGCAAAGAAGGGAGAGAGTGTTAAGGGGAAAGGGAAAGGCAGGAGAAGGGAAGCAGAAGAAAGCCAGTTAAGTGTATGCTTTCTTTCTCTTGTCCCTCTTAAATCTCATTTCTCTTCAAAATAGCCATGATTTTAGGCAGTGAAGGTCAGTCAATAGTTTTTAAATGATCACACTTAGTCATTTTGGTGTCAACTCACAAATGCACAACCCAAAATTGCCTGACAACTGAATCATTAGAAGTGACTAACAACTAGTTTCTATGACCTGTAAGAGTTAGCATGAGGAGAAGAAAATTTATGGTCAGTCAACACTCCTGTTTCTATAATCAAAAGCAGAAACCATGGGGGAAATGTATATGTGCACCTATTTATATTTCAGCTGCTTCTTAAGAACTGTTTAAATGCCAATGAAGATTAAATTATAGTAAACTCACCAAGGAACTTTTTTTAAAAGAAAATGAAATAAAGATTTTACTCACCAGAGACACAACTAATGTGAACAGCCAGGCATAAATAAAAAAATAGTCACCCCCAATTTTAATAATGTAAAGTAGAAGTGAAGACACAGGCAACAAAATACACTGAGTCACAACAAATTTCTTGATTGCATCTTTCATGAAGAACCCCAAAGTCTGCAAAAAGAAAACATTACCCCAAGAAACTGAGAAACTGGTTTTGCTTTTAAAATAACGGATAAGTAAATACAAAACATACATCATTTTTTATTTTTTGTTTTTTATTTTTAGACAGAGTCTTGCTCTGTGGCCAGGCTGAAGTGCAGTGGTACCATCTCGGCTCATTGCAACCTCTGCCTCCCGAGTTCAAGTGATTCTCCTGCCTTAGCCTATTTAGTAGCTGGAACTACAGGCACACATTACCACACTACCACACCCAGCTAATTTTTGTTTTATTAGTAGAGATGGGGTTTTGCTGGGATGGTCTCGATCTCCTGACCTCAACTGATCTGTACGCCTCAGCCTACCAAATTGCTGGGATTACAGGCATCTCAAAAAAAAAAAAAAAGGCAATGATAAATGTATTGCGTTATACAGTATAAAATTCATTTAAACATTATTAGCTGAGGATGAGTGCAGTGGCTCACAACTGTAATCCCAGCACTTTGGGAGGCCTAGATGGGAGGACTGCTTGAGCCCAGTAGTTCCAGACCAGCCTGGGCAACATAGTGAGACCCTGGCACTACTTTAAAAAAAAAAATTAATCCAATGTAGGATAATGCATCTATAGTCCCAGCTGCTAGGGAGGCTGAGGCAGGAGGATCACTTGAGTCTGGAAGGTTGTGGCTACAGTGAGCCATGATCCTGCCATTGCACTCCAGACTCGGTGAAAGAACGAGACCCTGTCGCAAATAAACAAATGATGATTAGTGGCTGAAAAACAATAGACATTAGTGCTAAAAGAGTTTATAACATAAATCTCTCTCTCTTTTTTTTTTTTTTTAAGGGGCAGGGTCTAGTTCTGTTGCCCAGGTTGGAGTGCAGTGGCACAATGATGGCTCACTGTAGCCTCAACCTCCTGGGCTCAAGCAATCCTCCTGCTTCATCCTTCTAAGTAGCTGGGACTACAGGTGCACACCACCACAAATGGCTAACTTTGAGAATTGTTTCATAGAGATGAAGTCTCACTATATTGCCCAAGCTGGTCTTGAACTTCTGAGCTCAAGTGATCCTGCCTTAGCCTCCCAAAGTGTTGGGATTACAGGTGTGAGCCACTGTACCCAGTCAAGACTTTCAACTATAATCTTTACCGTATCTGTAGTTCCCTTTTTTGTCAATTCATACTCTGAAATAGTAAATTATGCTTAAATTATTAACAATACAGAATAAAAGCACAGAAGTTTTTCACATTTAAAAGAGAACATTTGTATCCTTTGTTATACCTGTTGATTGAAACCATGTTTTTCTTCTATCACAAAAGTATTATAAAGACTCCATGGCAAACCAGTCAGTGCACTGAAAAGTGTAGCCAACAGCAGAAACACCAGGGACTGAGTGATCTAAGCAAAAAAAAAAAAAAAAAATCCAGTTCTTATGAACTACTAGCAAACAAATCAACTTACTTACTATATCCCAAATTATATTATTATAGTAACTATACTAAGTTATAACTATACCAAGTTATATTAATATAGTAATTATGGGATATAGTAAGTTACTATGTGGGATATATATAGTAAACTTACTATATCCCACAGTTACTATATTACTCACTATGCTTAAGTCTACGCATAAAACAAAGTCTGAAACATCATTGCTGCCTTCAAAAAAGTTTACTTTCGAGAAAAGTAAAAGAGAAACAAAACAATTCCTTTTTTATTACACAGGCACTATATGAAAGGTACCTTAAATCATATAGACAAATCCCTAACATAGAAAGAGCTAGATTCTTGGCTTACCACATGGAAGAAAGTCACCTGATAACTAAAAATATTCACACTGGACTATACGTGACTGAGAAATAAACCACTGCAAATAAGCTCCTGAAATTCTGGGATTTGTTATAGTAACTAGTGCTATGCCAATACAGCATGGGCAACCAAGGACTATGCAGACAGAGAAGCAAATCTAACAATGGCAGAAGCCAAAAAATTAACTTTAGTATAAAGCCTGCCAAGCCAAAAGAAATACCATGACAAATATTTGCTAATAAATCATATACCTCATATTCTGGTCCAAAGCCAGCATAACCGCAGAAGCGTCCAGAAAGTCTCCAGAGATAAGGTATTCCTCCAAAGAGAAGAATAAGCTATAAAACAAAGCATACTTTGATCACATCTGAATAGTACTAGAAACTATCATATGAGAGAGGACGGTATTAAAAAAAGAAAGGACAAAATAATCATCTTTCTATTAAAACAAAAAAAAAAAGAGGCCAATATTGTGGCTCATGCCTATAATCCCATCACTTTGGGAGACTGAGTCAGGAGGATCGTCTGAGGCCAGGAATTCAAGACCAGCCCAGCTACTTGAGGGGCTTAGGTGAGAGGATCACCTGAGCCTGGGAGGTCAAGCTGCAGTGAGCCGTGATGGCGCCACTGCACTCCAGCAAGGGAATAAAGCGAGACCCTGTCTCAAATAAAATAAAATAACAGAATGAAATAATCTTTTGAAAAATAGACCTATTTCACATTTAGCATAAATTATACATTTTGATGAGTACAAACCATTGAGATACTAAATTTAGGCGGTTAAAATAACACTATATATGGATGAATTGTATGGTAGATGAATTATCTCAATACAGCTGTTCTAAAACAAAAAAAAAAAAAAACACTTTTGTCAAGAGACCACAACAAAATCAGAAACTAAACTTAGAAAGGTTAAACAGGGCCGGGTGTGGTGGCTCACACTTGTAATCCCAGCAGTTTAGGAGGTCAAGGAGGGTGAATCACAAGGTCAGGAGTTCGAGACCAGCCTGGCCAATATGGTGAAACCCTATCTCTACTAAAAACACAAAAATTGGCCAGGTGAGGTGGCGTGTGCCTGTAGTACCAGCTACTCGGGAGGCTGAAGTAGGAGAATCACTTGAAACTGGAAGGCGGAGGTTGCAAGATCGTGCCACTGCACTCCAGCCTGGGTGACAGAGTGAGACTCCAGCCAAAAAAAAAAAAAAAAAGGAAAAGTGAAAGAGCCAGTGTGGTAGCATATGCCTGTAATCTCAGCACTTAGGGAGGCCAAGGCAGGCAGATTGCTTGTGCTCAAAAATTTGAGACCAGCTTGGACACAAGGCGAAACCCTGTCTCTGTAAGAAATACAAAAATTAGCTGGTTATGGTGGCACGATCCTGTGGTCCCAACAACTCTGAGGAGCTGAGGCACGAGGATCACTTGAGCCTGGGAGGTTGAGGCTGCAGTGAGCCATGATCATGCCTGCACTCCAGCCTGGGTGACAGAGTGAGACCCTGTCTCCAAAAACAAACAAACACAAACAAACAAAAACCCAACTTGTTCAAAATCCAACAGCTAATGAGTGATAGAAGAGGAATTTGAACCACATTAATATGGCTCCGTAATTGTCTTTTCTGTGAAAGAAAACAGTCCTCTTCCATGAGGACAAATCATAGAAGTAGAGAGTCATGTCCATTTACTAAATTAGGGAACAGAATGGGATTATCTGTGTCTTTGCTGGGTCAGGAAAAGGTGAGGTAGGGGACCAGGGTTTCACAGGAGTGGTCTCTTCCTCAGCACCACCCTTTGTCTTAGTCTTGGGCAGATAACGTGAACACAGACATTCACCAAATAACCAGGACATGAGGAACTAGGAAGCGGCTCAAAATTTGAAAAGAATGCATGCTTATGAAATTCTACTGCCCAAAACAGATACAAGTTTGTGGAACTCATTTTGTCAAGAGGAATCTATTTTTTCTCTCTATAGGATATGAGCTTAGGAACACAATGATCACATTCCTTGACTTGAAGCACAATATTCCCATTGGTTCAGACATAGTTCCTCAGGGTTTGAGGGGTTAGGTGCTATAATATTTCATGTGTATCTTCCCAATCTAATTCCCATTTTCATATATGTATCTACAAATAATATAGGGATTTATGTATGTATGCTTTTAAAGAATGTATATAAATGACTTCATATTGTATCAGTCTGTGATTTGCTTTTTTTTCGTTGAGACAGTCTCACTCTGTCACCCAGGCTGAAGTAAAGTGATGCGATCTTGGCTCACTGCAACCTCTCCTCCCAGGTTCAAGAGATTCTCCTGCCTCAGCCTCCTGAGTAGCTGGGACCACAGGCACCCGCCACCACGCCTGGCCAATTTTTTTATTTCTAGTAAAAACAGTGTTTCACCGTGTTGGCTAGGATGGTCTCGATCTCCTGACCTTGTCATCCGCCCACACCTTGGCCTCCTAAAGTGCTGGGATTACAGGCGTGAGCCAGCATTTTGTTGTTGTTGTTGTTACAGTCTTGCTTTGTTGCCCAGGCTGGACTGCGGTGATGCGATCTCAGCTCACTACAACCTCCACCTCCCAATTCAAGCGATTCTCCTGACTCAGCCTCCTAAGTAACTGGGAATACAGGTGTGTGCCACCATGCCCAGCTAATTTTTTTGTTGTTGTTATATTTTTAGTAGAGATGGGGTTTCGTCGTGTTGGCCAGGCTGGTCTTGAACTCCTGACTTCAGGTGATGCACCTGCCTCAGCCTCCCAAATTGCTGGGATAATAGGCATGAGCCACCGCACCCGGCCTGTTTTTTATACTCTACATTTTCTTAGATCCATCCATGGTAGACTTCATTTGGTATTATCAGCATATTTCCTAAAGTGTTTATAACAAACTATACCCCCATCAGCAGTACTCTAGTGTTTCTGTTTTCTCACAATCTCACCCCCACTTTATACTATCCAACTTTTAGACTGTTACCAGTACATTGGATTGGTTTAATATCATGAGTGTCAAATACGGTCTCTGGTTAGCATCAATAGCATCTGGGAATTTCTTAGAAATGCAAAGTCTCAGGCCCTATCCCAGATGTACCAAATCAGAAGCTGGAAGTGGGGCCCAGCAGTTTCTAGGTAAATCTGATTTATGCTAAAGTTTGGAAATCATTGCTTTAATAAATTGTTGTGGTTTTTTTTGTTTTTGTTTTTTGTTTTTTTAAGAGGAGTCTCACTCTATCACCCAGGATGGAGAGCACCAGAATGACCATAGCTCACTGTATTTTTGAACTCCTGGGTTCAAAGGATCTTCACACATCAGCCTCCCAAGGAGCATGGACTACAGCGGGTGTGCACCACCATACTTGTCTAATTTAAATTTTTTATACAGATGGGGTTTCTGGTCTCAAACAATTCTCTCACTGTGGCCTTCCAAAGGGCTGCACCCAGCCCCAGTAAATTGCTTTTCAAAAGGTTCCCCTAACATTACCTCTAGGTGTTTCCAGTTTTCTACAACTAACTCAGACATAAACCTTGTTTTCCCAAAAGACATGCTTTGGTACCACTGTCTGACATATGCTCTAGTTGTTGATTTAATTGACCTGGGATGGTATTTCTTTTTGTTTTTTGAGACGGAGTCTCGCACTGGGCTAGAGTGCAGTGGCTAGAGTGCAGATCTCGGCTCACTGCAACCTCCACCTCCCAGCTTTAAGCGATTCTCCTGTCTCAGACTCCCAAGTAGCTGGGATTACAGGTGCCTGCCACCACTCCCAGCTAATATTTTCTATTTTTGGTAGAGACAAGGTTTCACTATGTTGACCAGGCTAGTCTTGAATGCCTGACCTCGTGATCCAACTGCCTTGGCCTCCCAAAGTGCTGAGATTATAGGCATATAAGCCACCATGCTCAGCCAGGATGGTATTTCAGCCGATTCCTAATACTAATAAATAATGTAGAATTAAGGATTTATAATGCTTTTAGTGAAAGGTTAGAACAATTATTATTAAAAGTCCAGTGTTTAAGCATCAAGGGTAGTTTTAATATGAATTTTGAATAATCTGTAAATGTATGTGAAAACTGTTACTTCAAACAGTGTTTAGTTTCTTCTGGGAACCAAAAAACAAAGCATGGTGAACTATACAATTTCTCTAACTGTACAACTTCTCCATGTTGACAATTTCACCAAGCATGCTCCCAGGGTTTATCTATGGCAAAATTATTGATCCCAGAAAAAATAATTCTAGTGCTTTGACATACATTATTTCACTATATCTTTTTTTTTTTTTTTTTTTTTTTTTTTTTTTTTTTTTTTTGAGACAGGATCTCACTCTGTCACCAGGCTGGGGTGCAGTGGTGCGATCAAAGCTCACTGCAACCTTGATCTCCTCGGCTCAAGCAATCCTCCAACCTCAGTGTCTCAAGTAGCTGGGACTGCAGGTGTGCATCACCATACTTGGCTAATTTTCTAAAACATTTTTTCCAGGCCGGGCGCGGTGGCTCAAGCCTGTAATCCCAGCACTTTGGGAGGCCGAGGCGGGTGGATCACGAGGTCGAGAGATCGAGACCATCCCGGTCAACATAGTGAAACCCCGTCTCTACTAAAAATACAAAAAATTAGCTGGGCATAGTGGCACGTGCCTGTAATCCCAGCTACTCGGGAGGCTGAGGCAGGAGAATTGCCTGAACCCAGGAGGCGGAGGTTGCGGTGAGCTGAGATCATGCCATTGCACTCCAGCCTGGGTAACAAGAGCGAAACTTTGTCTCAAAAAAAAAAAAAAAAAAAAAAAATTTTTCCAGAGATGGGGTATCACTATGTTTCCCAGGCTGGTCTCAAACTTCTGGGTTTAAGTGATCCTTCCACCTGAGCTTCTCAAAGTGCTGTGATTACAGGCTTGAGCCACTGTGCCTGGCTTCACTACTACAGTCTTGAAAAGCAGGCAGGGCAAAGGGTATAATCATCTCTATTTAATAAATGAGGCAACTGAAACTCTTTAACTGAGGGGTCACTCTGAGAAGTTAAAGAAACTTGGCCAAAGAAACCCAATGACTAAGTACTTCCTATGCATTGAGATTCATTTACATTACCTCACTCAGTCCCTGCCACAAACCATACAAGGTATGACTTAATATGCATCCCCTTCTCATTTTATTTTTATTTATTTTTGAGATGGAGTCTTGCTCTGTCACCCAGGCTGGAATGCAGTGATGCAATGTCAGCTCACTGAAGCTTCCGCCTCCTGGATTCAAGTGATTCTCGTGTCTCAGCCTCCTCAGTAGCTGGGATTACAGGCTTGTGCCAACATACTCAGCTAATTTTTGTATTTTTAGTAAAGATGGGGTTTCAACATCTTGGTCAGGCTGGTCTCAAACTACTGACCTCAGGTGAACTGCCCACCTGGCCTATCAAAGTGCTGGGAATACAGGTGTGAGCCACTGCACCTGGCCCACGTCTCATTTTAAAGATGAGAAAACTTAGGTTCAAGAAGATGAAAATGCTCACATAGAAACATGAAAAAATTAAGAGAAGCAACAATTTAAACTTTTCAACTCTGCCCTTCTCTGCTCCCCAGCCATTCCATTTCTTCAGTGGGCCCTTCACAAACATTTGTGAGACATTAGAGAAAGTGTCTCAGAGAGAATGGACATTTTCTGTCCGGGTGTACTGTCATACTTGTGTCAACAGTGGCAACCATATCTGGACACACAAGGACTCTGTGTAGGTTCCCTCAGGTAGAAACTACCATGGCAACAACAACAACAACAACAAAAAGTCAAAGCTAATCTTTTCACTTGATGCCTGTGACCAAAACATACAAACCTATTCATTTTAATCAACACAAAACAGAAATTAATGAACTTGTTTCCAAACAAAACAAGGTTTCAAAGTTACCCAAAATGTTTTTCATGCAAAGGGTAAATGCAGCCACAAAATCCCCAGAGATAAATTTAGCACGTTCATGTTGCAGGCTTTAGAGTTTCAAGAATGGTTTTTTACAATGTCATTTTAAAGACTCAGAAGAGCAGAGTTTGAAACCCAGATCTCCCACGTTTTAGCATGTCCCTTGGCCATTAAACATGGAAGCCCTTTAATTTATCCAAGCCTTTGCTTCCTCATCCACAAAAAGGCAATAATAATGCCTATCCTTTCTACTTCATTGTTGTAAACATCAAACAATAAATATAAGAACTATGTATGAAGTGAAAATCATGACGACTATTAACTATTACCGTTCCCAACCTTAGCCCATCAGTACTGCTTCCAGGTTGAGCCACAGTACATTACAAAGCTCTCACAGCCATTTCTATGGTCACCAACCATAATTACCCAGCTACTGTCTATCTTTCCTGGAACTATTTGCCAGGGACAACCAAGGAGATTGAAAATGTTTTTCCTATCATTTTACTATGGCCCTGTTGGGGGGAAAGTCAAAGAACTTCCAAGAAACAAACATCAGAAAAAGCATAGAGTCTACCTCATCTATTTGCCTTGTCATTATTAAACCGAGAATTCAGACCTTTCAGAGATGAAGAAAATATGGGAGCTATTAATCATTATAGAACAGGAACTCTGAGTATTACTTCTTTAGGCAGTGTTGTAAGCTGTTCAACAATTCCTCCAGGGCCAGGTCGGGGCTGGGCACAGTGGCTCACTTCTGTAATCCCAACACTTTGGAGGCCAAAGTGGGTGGATCATGATGTCAAGAGATCGAGACCATCCTGGCCAACATGGTGAAACCCCATCTCTACTAAAAATACAAAAATTAGCTGGGCGTGGTGGTAGGCACCTATAATCCCAGTTACTTAGGAGGCTGAGGCAGGCGAATTGCTTGAACCTAGGAGGCAGAGGTTGCAGTGAGCTGAGATGGTACCACTGCACTCCAACCTGGTGACAGAACGAGATTCTAGCTCAAAAAAAAAAAAAGAGAAAGAAAAAAATTCCTCTGGAACTGGTGAAACAGAAGGTGAAATATCAGTTGATAAAACAGCAAAACTCAGCTATCAGACATTGATTGCAGAAAGGAGAACCAAATATATTAACCAAGCAATGGAGGGAAAACATGCAAAATATTAAATCAAGTTTGGAAGCAGCTAGCTCTTGAGAAGAATAACATATTTAAGATCTTGTGGCCGGGCGCGGTGGCTCAAGCCTGTAATCCCAGCACTTTGGAAGGCCGAGGCGGGTGGATCACAAGGTCAACAGATCAAGACCATCCTGGTCAACATGGTGAAACCCCGTCTCTACTAAAAATACAAAAAATTAGCTGGGCATGGTGGCACATGCCTGTAATCCCAGCTACTCAGGAGGCTGAGGCAGGAGAATTGCTTGAACCCAGGAGGCGGAGGTTGCGGTGAGCCGAGATCGTGCCATT